>NW_027411592.1:53082202-53701978 GCF_049639745.1 Rhodnius prolixus | reverse complement strand
AAGCATGACTTTACCGGCAGATGGCTGGGTCCTGAATTTTTTCCGAATGGGAGAAGTCGTATGCTTCCACTCAAGGCTCTGTCGTTTTGACTCTGGCTCATAGTGGTGGATCCATGTTTCATCACACGTTACAATTCTTTTGAAAAAACCTTCTCCTTCAGTCGAATATCGATTTTTCAACTGTTGACTGATTTGAAGCCGGGTTTCTTTGTGAGCGTCCGTGAGTTGTCTGGGCACCCATCTCGCACAGGTTTTCTTGTACTGCAGCTTGTTGTGAATAATGTTATGGACAGTTCCAACACTCGCGTTTACTTTTTCACTTATCAGTTCAACGGTGATACGCCTATTGTCCCGAATTAACGCGTCAATCCGAGATTCGAGAGAGGAAGTCCCAACTTCGATCGGTCGTCCACTGCGTTGCTCGTCAGAAACTTTTGCCACTTTCAAACTGTTCTACCCATTTGTAACGTTCGAACGATTCAAACAATTGTCTCCGTACACTTTTAACATTCTTTTGTGGATTTTACTACCTTTCTCACCTTCCGCGACTATAAAATCTGATCACGGCACTTTGTTCTTCCACGGTGCAATTCTCGAGCGGACTCGCCATCGTTAACTGAGTAAATTTGAGGTTATGTTTACAAAATATAATTGAACAGCTGATCAGATGTCATCGCAAGGTTGCCAACTTTATGTCCTGAAAGTTTCATACGGATCAATTTAGCTGTTTTTGAGCAGTATTAATTTGTCTCGTTACTTATTGAATGACCCTCGTAGTTACAAATTTCGTTCATATAATTATTTATTAGTTTTAATGATTAGTACAAAAATAAAAATTAACCAGAAACAAGTATCCTATTGTATACTCTTGAACAGAAGACAGCGCGAGAGACTCCTAGCAGTAGAAATGGATTTTTGGAGGAGATCTGCAGGATATGTTCGAGGCGGGACAAAGTGAGGAATGTTGATATCAGGAAAAGGATGGGAGTGGAGAGAAACGTCCTGGAGATTAGAGAGAGACTAAGCCACTCACATGGTATGGACATGTAAGGAGGATATGGGTCCAGGAGAGATTGCCCTAATGGTGGTGATGGACAGCGAGGTGGATGGCCGAAGGAAGAGAGGAAGACCCAAAAGTGTGGTGGAGGGACCAGGTGAAGGAGATGATGACCGGGATATGGACTGACGGAGGAACAGGTAGAGGATCGTGCCGCTTGGAAGAAGGTTGTAGGGAACCACGAGTTGTGGAGAACCCCCCTTAGACAAAAAAAAAAAAATCTCGTTCAGCTACTAATAAAAGCGAGAGAAATCTGCATCTTAAAATTTACCACTTTTCTGTCCGTAAATTAATATATTCAATAATTATTTCTTTTAAGGAAAAGGTAACGCTTTTTATTTTTTAAAGAATGCGGAAGTGCTTCAATACAGATTACTGGACTAGGCTGATGTGGTGGTACCAATTGAACGAGAATGTACAAAAGCCAAAAATTTATGAAAAGATATTAATGGAATTTTGGAAACTTAGTAATTCTGAGTCAGCATCCTTTAGGCTAGAGATGGGTAACCCGCGGCCTGCCTTCAATAATGTAATTGCCCACGAGGTCCATCCTAATTTGTTCATTATCTCGAAATGGAACTGATTGACTTACAATTTACAATGAACTAAAACACATTTTTTGAAACATCAGAATCAAAAATAGATTATTATAACACTTTTGTCACAAAAGAAAAACTTTTCTAATTTGAGAAATCTGGCACAAAAAATGGTGAGCGCCTTTGGATCAACTGCGAATCGTATTTCTGGAAAATGAAATTCACCAAATATAAATCACGCTTGATCTAAACTGATGAAAATCTGCAACATCAATTACATCATGCAAATGAACGCATTGCGATCGACTTTCAAAGGGTTAAGAGTTGGGAATGAATATTATTGGAGTTAGTTACCACCTCAATATTTACAATAAACAGAAAACTATAATTTAAAAAAAATAAAATAGCCTACGGGATTCCTGCTGATCCCGGGTTCGAATCCCGGGAAGCTCAGAAGCTCAGAAAAGTGGCAGACTTATAAGTGAAATAGCGAAGCAGTCTAGATTTTAACAGAGGTTGATCTGTGCTTCTGGATTGGGTTCTACAAACAGCAGATCGACTCACTGCAATCATTTCACTCATTGCCTACAGGCTATAACGTTTATTCATAGACTCTTTCTTCTAAAGAGTCACAACAAAAGGTTACGGCAGCTGCTGCTCTGATCTACATCTCCTTTCACCATTCAAAGCAGTAAAAGATCACAAATATTTACTTCATTTAAATACGGCCTTGCTTACAACACTTATTTACAAGTGATTTACTAACTACCAATGCAATTAAACTAAATTTTACTTCTCGAACATATGGTACAGGTAGTTAAAAGTGTATTTATAGTTCTATAACCATAACATTTTGATGGTCACTATAATCATTCTAAAATGGTATGTCTAATAATAAAAAAAAAAAAATCACAGACACAAAGGAATCAAATAAGGAAGTCAAAATGAAACTGCAAGTCAATGCAAAGATCAAGGACAACTGGCTTCTATTCTATATATTATATGCAAACTGCACTCCTCTGGTGATGGGATACGTCGTAATAATGCACTTAGCCGTTTATAGGTGTTGAGCACTTAAAATATTTTAATTAAATCAGGTCTACCAACTGATGTTTGGTAGTAAAATATTTTGATATTCTTTTAAGTATGAAATGATTTTTTTGTTTAACAACTGTCTCACTCGCACTCTCTTTTAACCTCTTTGTTGCATTAAATATTATCACCAAATTGCACCATAAAATTAATTAAATAGCTAAGAATATCAGACAGCATCAACAGTATTTCTAGAAAGGCAGAATATGGATACTGGCTGAACTGGAAGTATGATTAAAAGAATTACAATAATTCAGAATTTCAATTAATTTGATTGGCAAAATTTAGCGTTCTTGGAACTCTACTCTATTGGCAGTAGACTAGCCAATCCTTCAAAGACTTTAAAAAGATCACAGTCTTTGATTACAACTTCAACATTCACACAATATGGCTTCGCTTGCTTCTTGATGGGGTGAAGGATGTAACTACTTGAATACAGTGCATCCATGGTCGCCTAAGTTTGTCATTTAATAGTTTTAAAGTTGGCGTAGATTCAGTTAAACGTCTATTCCTTCTTCCACATCTATAATTTAAGAAGTTACCAAAAACGAGGGTCGTTTGAAAAGTCCGTGCAAAGTCAGAGAGATAGCACTACTGGCGCGTATGAGGTTATGTTTAGTTAGTAGCATCTCTTGGAAGAACACACACCAAGTTTCAGCCAGATCGGTCTATTTCTTTGTGTTTGGCATTCGTTTGAATCAAGGAAGTCGAGTGATTTTCAAAAAATGGACGAAAAAGAATTTCGTGTGTTGATTAAACACTACTTTAAGAAAGGCAAAACGCCTCAGGAGACTAAAGAGTAGCTTGATGAACATTATGGTGACACTGCACCTTCGATTAGAACAGTTTATAAGTGGTTTCAAAATTTTCGGTGTGGCCATATGGGCACAAGTGACGCTGAACGTTCTGGACGCCCTGTTGAGGTTACTACTCCAGAAATCATTGATAAAATCCATGATATGGTGATGGATGACAGAAGAGTGAAGGTGCGTGAGATTGCTAGTGCTGTGGGCATCTCGAATGAACGGGTACATAATATTTTGCATCAACATTTGGACATGACAAAGCTATCCGCAAGATGGGTGCCGCGATTGCTCACGCTTGACCAAAAACGAAATCGTGTGAAGTGTTGCAAGGACGGTTTGCAGCTGTTCCAAAAGAATCCGCAAGACTTTAAGCGTCGTTTCGTCACTGTGGATGAAACATGGATACATCACTACACTCCTGAGACCAAAGAACAATCTAAACAATGGGTTACAGAGGGGGAATCTGCGCCAAAAAAGGCGAAGACCGTTCCTTCGGCCGGAAAGATTATGGCGACTGTCTTTTGGGATTCGCAAGGAATAATCCTCATCGACTATCTGGAAAAGGGTAAAACTATTACAGGTGCATATTATTCATCGTTATTGGACCGTTTGAAAACCGAGCTGCAAGAAAAACGCCCACGATTGGCCCACAAAAAAGTCCTTTTCCATCACGACAACGCACCAGCTTACACCACAGCAGTTGTGGTCGCAAAATTAATGGAAATAGGGTTCCAACTCGTTTCACATCCCCTCTATTCTCCAGACTTGGCTCCCTCGGTCTACAATTTGTTCCCCAATATGAAGAAATGGCTGGCGGGAAAAAGATTTTATTCAAACGAGGAGGTGATTGCAGAAACGAATGGCTATTTTTCAGACTTGGACAAATCCTATTATTCGGAAGGGATCAACAAACTAGAGCAGCGTTGGACGAAGTGTATAAGCCTAAAAGGAGACTATGTTGAAAAATAAAAAAGGTTTACCCCCAAAAATTAAGTAGTTTTTATTTTTGCACGGACTTTTCAAACGACCCTCGTATCTTGGGCATTCCACTTTACAACTTCAGAGTGTTTCTGTAGACATTCTGACGGCCTGAATACTATGAACAATCAATTTTAATCGAAAATACGATCGACCCTACAAATGCTGAGGATTCAATACGTCACTGAGAATTGTGTCCAATCTTTTCAGTTCTATTTTCTAAGTTTTTTTAAAGATCTTTATAATGATGAAATAAGAAATATCTTTAATGCATTATTCTTCAGTTTTTTAAGCCTTAAAAATTATAAATATTTAAATTGAAAAAGTAGTAATTCGTACAGAGCTATGGGGTTCAGCCGAACCTAAAAACATACGGACTGTACAGATACTCCAATCAAAACTACTCCGACAGATAGCTGACGCTCCTTTCTACGGTGACTAGCCTCGCTCTTCACAACGACCTCAACATTCCCTTCGTACACCAACTCGTTTAAATAACATATCATATGTTCCCTTTCTTATATGCTTTAATCTTTTCGTACAGTCTCTCGTCTCCTCTGATTATCCATTACGCCGACTGAATCTCAGACTTCCTCGAGGTTTGAAGACCATCATCATCAACATCCTGGTTTTCTGTAGAGAGTGCTACCGCTGGGTAGTTTCTATCCCCCAAATCTTCATGCATCAATATATCTTAACTACTTTCCTATATACTCATGGTATATATTTAACATATTGTAAATTATTAAATAAGTTCAAAAAGAAAAGAAATAGTAATAATTGAATTTTAAAAATCAAATTTGTTTTTTAAAAAAAAAGAAAAAAAAAAGGCCCTTCTTATATTCGAACTAACTCGGTAGGTACTTTATTTAATTACAGTTACATACTTTAGAAGATTAGTTGCGTAATTTATTACGAGTACATTCTATCAACAAATTTCGATGGCTATTACCAAAACTAATATAGCAGTACGAGCAATTGGTAGAGTAAATGGAAAACCAATTAAAAGAAATAAATTTTCAATTATCACTATGGAAACCGGCTGAAGAGTAGAAATGACCATTTATTTGGAAAGGTTATCAAGCTAGCCGGAAGTAAAAGGAAATTATCAGAGGAGAAAGGAAACACATTTAATCGGACGTTAACACTCTATATACCGGTGACTGAAATAAAACGACCGTATTCCCCAAGATCCGTATATAAGATTATATTTGATAATATTTCAATTATAATAAAGTTTTATAAATAAACCAAATTGGTGATTTATTATTTTTACAAATATCACTCCAATATTTTATACTATAGCACGCGATTGTCCCAAGATCTTTGAAGACGTGGGGCACCAGGATCCCCAAGGACCCTTTGGAGAAAAATCGGTTTAGTATAAGGATATTTTTTATTTTACTACACAATTAGCATGGTCTTAATTTAGCCACAAGCAACTGCAGCTAATTGTCCGACACATGCACAATCATTTACTTGCAATTCAGACATCCAGATTCTATTAAATAAGCTCTGGTCTTTAAGGGATTCTTTTAGGTCGCAGTAGATTTGGTTTTATTAAACCAATCACTAATTTTAATCTTAAGTATTAAAAAGAGCAGGTACCTGGTGATACAAACCCAATAAGGAAATGCAATAAGATTATCTAAGGATTCCCAAAAGAACGGAAGACGGAAAGGTGATCTTAATGACTTTTAAGCCAAGAGAGATAATTGGCTATTTCTTCCACTCTGGTGGGTGTCCCTTAACTCAAATGAAATCCATGAATTAGAGGCTTCTTTCACCGTATTTATTTTCAGTAATTGCTTATCCCCACTGTTAAAGTATGTACCCTAGCTAGACCTCCTATTTTCCTGACACATATGATGAATCATCCTGTAGGCTAGTAAAGATTTACGCCCATTGTCCTGCTTGGATTTAGGGAAAACAATTTTTTTTTTGAGCATGACTTTCCAAAAAACAACTCTTTACGCTACCGAAATGCTGCCATCAAGCCGATATGTCATCGATTGCGTCATCCATCAGCTGTGCGGATCAAAATTAAACAATAGGAAGAGAATAAAATAAATCAACTCTTTTGACACAAGGCAATCAATGCTGTTAATACGTCAACGGTTACAGATGTAAAATGGCTGTAATGATCATATCATTGCCCTAAATTCTACCCAATCACAAATATACTAAAAAGAAGTAGGTACGAGTATATTTCCGTCTTCTGTCCTCTTGGAAATCTTTAGATAATCCTAGCATTTCCTGTTGGGCTTGTACGCACTAGATATCAACGTCAACTTTACCTACTCTCTTTTTAAATTAATGACTGGTTTAAATAGGATGAAAAAATGATTGCCATTTCAGTCGAGTAAAATTTATTTTGCCGAGCTTTCGACCTAGGGACACTAGTGTACACAGTCCATGAACAGACAAGACAGAAGACACACCAACCCTGAAATGTAATAGTATTACTTTCTAAACTAGCCCTGAAGATGACCTAGTCCCTAGGTCGAAATAAATTTTACTCGACTGAAATGGCAATTATTTTTTCATCCTATTGAAACTATGAATCAGTCACCAAAAAGAATGAACGACTGATTTAAATACTAAAAGGAAAAATCGAGGTAAGTTCAAATTTGATATTTCATCTGAGTATCAAAATACGAGACAACCGGACGGAAATCTTAACATTAACAGTTCTAACAATTTTCTTAAAACTTTGTATAACAAACTACACGCAGAAATAAAACAGGAAAACGCCTTTTTAAGGCAGTTTTGAGGAACGGGTGGTTTAAAAGCTTCCCTCCGAAATTTCAATTACCAATGAGCGGTCACGTTTACCTCCTCCACATACTTTTTCTTTTTTTTTTAATTTTTAGGATTAATTAAAATGAAATTAACGACACTAACCTCCGGAAGTGGTAACCAAGGAAAATCAAATTTGAGCTTTACCTGAAACAAAAAAGAAATAATTATTTAATAATTAATTCTAATTAAATAAAATTTTAAAGCTTATTATTGGGTGAACTATCTGACATGTTTCCGATTTTCAATCTCCTTCAATTACAATTTTTTTCTTGTTTTTCCTACAAAAAAAAGCGCTCTTTATCACATCGTACCGGTGATCTGCCGGAAAATTCATCACTCTGTTTCCTAGGATGTAAAATGTTCCTTATTTACCTTACGGTCCTGCGGAAAAAAGCTCTCTTTAAAGAACTTCTCCGTGCATGATATTTTTCAATATTTGGACTTAATGTACTGAAGAAGTACAGGTACTTAATTTCTAACCGTAAATTGATTGCATTTATCTCTATGAATTGCTTTAATATTACGCTGGAAATGAGTCAACTCTTCAGTTAGGAGCAAAGTCTTCTTAAAAAAGAAAAAAACGTTCAGTCAACTTCTGCAGATAAGTCATTAAGTCAGCTGACTTGTGGACCGGGCGTAATTGAATTCTTTTATGGTATCGAAGATATGAGGATTTTGATCGTTAATGAAAGTACTCGTACGGATGAATTATCACATCCTGACACCATCCCTTTGAAGAGTAAACCCTAAAGAATCCCTTTTTAACCAGTTAAGCATGGAATTTAGTTTTAAAAAAAAAAACCCGCCACAGTGTGCGGAATTAAAATCAGACAATGGCGTGCGTATACACGTCGAACGCAGGGGGGCAAAACAACCAAAAGTTTACAACGTCATAATAGTCACTGCAAGCGACTTTTTCTGCAATCTCTGGGGCTTGAGATTACCAGAGCATTCTGTGCTCATTCAAAAATCTTGCACCGCTTCACGAATACATTGATCCAGTTAACTAGAGACGCAAGAGCTTTCTTACAAGGAAGAATAGAGAGCTTTGAATTCTGTGCAAAATGAAATCATGCTCGTACTGAGGTCTGAATCTCTATCTAAGGTTAAAAACGGCATTGCACAAGGGTTGAGAGCTTTTATTTGTAATTCCCAATCTCTAATGCGGAGACCAATCTTGTACCAACCACTTATCATTTGGCTGACTCCCACCGCAGTTCTATTGGGTAAGATAAAGGAAACATCCCATCAAATAATATTCTTATTGTATTTTATTAAAATTTCGAGTTTCTATAGTTAATGGCAATTTTATATTTTCTACAACGAGTATACACGTTGAACGCACCGTATCAACGTGACTCTCACATTTCGCACTGCTACGATGAGTTGAAGTGGCTTTTTCCTGTCTATCGCCGCCAATATTTTTTGGCTTCTTTCCTTTTTCAAGTCATCCAGTCTCAAAGGCCTTCCTATATTTTTCAACTCCTTAAGTTTAAATCCTCCATCCATTCCCGTAACACTAGATCTCGCTCATCTGATCTTTATATTCCCTCTCACCGTACCTCATCCTTTGACAAGTCCTTCCTCATACGTGCTACCTCTCTATGGAACTCCTTGCCTTCATCTGTCCGCCATGCTCCTACCCTTTCCATCTTTAAATCCCGTCTATTCAGTTATCTCCTTTCTATTCAGCTTCCTCCGAAATTCTAATTGTTTTAATTTATTTCCTTAATTTCTGCTGTTTTATTATTTTATTTTTACTTTCATTTTCACTTATTATATTTTCACTTTTGTAAATATTTATTTATTTATTTAATTTCTCTATAATCAAAGGCCAAACTATGAAGGCCTCTATTTGTTCCTGTATTTATTCTTAGGGGACAATTGTCCCAGAATAATAAATTTCTTTTCTATTTCTATTTCTATCAGAGATTTGGTTTGACGTGTATTCACGTCAAACGCGCTCAACTGGTTAAAACAAATTTAGCGAATTTGACGTGATAACAATACTTCCTAGCAATTATTCCTTTAAACGGAAATGTAAAGCACCCAGCTTATTTCCGAGAATAAAGAAAATTACATTGAACTTAAAAAATCATTTATCTAAACAACAATACTCTACATTTCTTCAGTTCTGTAGGAAGAAAAAAACAAACAGTAATTTAAGTTTGATTCACCAGAATTGGTAATGAACTCTCTCTCTCTACCGTGAAGAAGTAGAAGAAGAAGAAGAAGAAGTGTAGATGGAGGAAGCTGGAGAAAGCCGCTTAGGTTGGCAGAGAGAAACGAAGTGGAAGCATGTCCGTAGAGTAATCTATCAACCAGGTAATGACCATGTCACTTGAACTGCGGTGGGAACTTGTGTTCACAGGGGTTCATCGGGCATACCAAGGGATCGCACAACGGTCAATAGTTAGTTCCGTTCGATAAAAACTCACTTTGCCACATTGAACAAATAGTTCATTTTACTTTATTTAATAGTTCTGTATCTCTTCTCTCTAATTCTGATTGATGGATTCCACTCAAATCCATAAAAAAAGTTAGAAATAAGATTATGGTGTAAAATAAATATTGAATTAAAGATAATTTATTCTTGTTTTACACCTTCCATTATTACACCTTCTTATTGTTTATTGTTTTCAATTATTAGGTGAAAACCTCCTCTTTCCATTCTATGCAAATAGAAGATGGGAAAATGAAATTCGGCTATTAATCAGTTCATGCTTGGCCAACGTATTTGTTTAATAACAGCCGGAAAATGATCATACTCATATCTCAATATTTTGATTTCCGCTATATTTTTACGTAATACCGGAATATTCATTTCTTTCCTTACAAAATGCGTAATCAGTGATTTTTTTTTTTTTAAATGTTTGTGATGCGCCTAGTTTTAAATATGAATTCTGAGGTGTCAAATTTTCTAATGATTTGACCTCAAATCAATTTTCATGGAAAACCATACAAACCAAAGAGATAGTTGTACAATTTGATTGGAAATATAATATATCAATACATTTCTTATATACTGTAATGTAAATAAAGAAGTTCTAATGTCCAAAACATTTTAACCTTCAAATTTAGTTTAAGGACGAGACAAGAAGATTATTTGCAGGGTATGAGAGAGAAACTACAAGCTAGTGAAGAATTTGTTTCATTCTTTTGCTTTTGTAGGAAACGGAAGAAAAGTAGGTGGTAATTGCACGATAGAGCAGATTAGGATGGGAATCCTAGAATTGAAAGCGAGTTTAAAAAAGACGGTTTTGAAGAAGGGAATGTACTGGGGATTATGTAAGATGTCTCTTGGGAGGAATCGATTTGAAATGTGTCGTAGAGAATCAGTAGCAACTTTCGAGGATTTCATTATGAGTTGACTGGTAGTTTCTGGTTTCTTGATCCAGATTCCAGTAGGAGGAGCAGGGTAACAACAACGGCCTGATGACTGTTTTGAAGAAGGGAATGTACTGGGGATTATGTAAGATGTCTCTTGGGAGGAATCGATTTGAAATGTGTCGTAGAGAATCAGTAGCAACTTTCGAGGATTTCATTATGAGTTGACTGGTAGTTTCTGGTTTCTTGTTCTAGATTCCAGTAGGAAGAGCAGGGTAACAACAACGGCCTGATGACTGTTTTGAAGAAGGGAATGTACTGGAGATTATGTAAGATGTCTCTTGGGAGGAATCGATTTGAAATGTGTCGTGGAGAATCAGTAGCAACTTTCGAGGAATTCATTATGAGTTGACTGGTAGTTTCTGGTTTCTTGATCCAGATTCCAGTAGGAGGAACAGGGTAACAACAACCGCCTGATGACTGTTTTGAAGAAATGAACTCCATTTTTCAGTTATCTTAAAATAAGTCCTTGTTTTTTCCCCTATTTTATTTAAAGCGCGTCAACTGCTGAAATCTTTGGCACCCCGAGTTTTTTTTTTTTTCTGGGTACTTCCGTTACAGGTAACACTATCATCGGACAATCAAAGAAGTAAGAAGTTTCAAGAAAGAGAAAATCACAGAGCTAGTAGCTGGTTTCGAACCTGGATTCTCCACTTCGGAATCCAATAAGGTAAACACTTATCCCTTGCCTGCAAAGTAGTCAGTTTTTCCGGAATTAATTTAGTTCTGTAAGTGAATAGAGAAGATCAGTTTCTCTACAAAGATAAACGGAAGTAATGGTATAAATAAAAACCATAGTTAATGGGGGCAGTATGTACTAAACCTAAACTACACCCATCAATCTCTGCAGGACCAATGTATGTTATACGAGTATATTACGCGAGCGTTGGAGAGATGGTAGACTAGGATATCCGCTGGGACGTGAAGACCACCAAGAAGTGCCCAGTTTCCCGTACAACAGAACAAAGAAAAGGAAAAAAAAAAATGGCCAACTACAGATTCTCAGACAGTTTGTTACGAAGTTACAATAAAGAAGTTAGATTACCATTTCCTCTTGTTTGCTGTTAAGATAAATAATAACATAAAAGAATAGAAGACAAAGTAGTCTAGGTTCACCTACGCTCATAAATATTACTGAATAGGTAAACCAGCATCTTCGAACACGAAATAGAAGAGGTGCAAAGAATTTTGTCTTGCAATGATGAATATTCCAAACAAGTAACGCGATAAAGTGTGGGAGGCAAACGAAGAATAGAACAACGTACATAATATTACCATCAACTATAGTTGATATATATATATTGTTTGTCTTTTTATTTTTTTGGTTAACGGTACACAGAGGAAGTGTACGAAAGTAAGAAGTAGGAACGAAGAGGAACTGGCAAGGTCTAAAGGTCATACACCCACCCATTCAACATTCTACATTCCAATGGAATTTTTTCACACACAGACAAAACATGCACCTCTAATCAACAACTACCAGGTGAAGGTTATTGCTATATAATAACCCCATAATAAACCACCTAATATTAGTAATCTACGTAATTTTAAACGATCCATTTAATTATTTATTTTATCTTACTCTTTGAAATTTTTCTTTCAAATATGCTCCAGTTAGAGTAATATTTGGCTACGGCCGGTTTTACAGGAAGTCATCTTTCTTTGCATCAAGAATTTCTTTCGCGCATTGATATCAATTTTATGGTCACTTTCGGCACGCTTATCGATATCACATCAATTAGATTACTAAAGTTATCCGCATAGTTTAATTTGGCTCTGTCATTAAAACTGTCCGGTAGGACAGTTGTATAAGGGTTGATCATCAAAAACTGCACAAAAAAGTGTAACGTTGAAAAACACCCAACTTTGACGACTTTCTTTTCTCTATTTCTATAAAAGACAAAATTCCCAAATTTTCTTTAAAATATAGGGCAAATCCTCCTTTATAACTGCAATTTATTTTGCAACAACCTAGATCTTATATACGAGGGTCGTTTGAAAAGTCAGTGCAAAGTCAGAGAGATAGCACTACTGGCGCGTATCGAGGTTATGTTTAGTTAGTAGCATCTCTTGGAAGAACACCCACCAAGTTTCAGCCAGATCGGTCTATTTCTTTGTGTTTCGCATTCGTTTGAATCGAGGAAGTCGAGTGATTTTCAAAAATGGACGAAAAAGAATTTCGTGTGTTGATTAAACACTACTTTATGAAAGGCAAAACGCCTCAGGAGACTAAAGAGAAGCTTGATAAACATTATGGTGACTCTGCACCTTCGATTAGAACAGTTTCAAAATTTTCGGAGTGGCCATATGGGCACAAGTGACGCTGAACGTTCTGGACGCCCTGTTGAGGTTACTACTCCAGAAATCATTGATAAAATCCATGATATGGTGATGTATGACAGAAGAGTGAAGGTGCGTAAGATTGCTAGTGCTGTGGGCATCTCGAATGAAAGGGGACATAATATTTTGCATCAACATTTGGACATGACAAAGCTATCCGCAAGATGGGTGCCGCGATTGCTCACGCTTGACCAAAAACGAAATCGTGTGAAGTGTTGCAAGGACGGTTTGCAGCTGTTCCAGAAGAATCCGCATGACTTTAAGCGTCGTTTCGTCACTGTGGATGAAACATGGATACATCACTACACTCCTGAGACCAAAGAACAATCTAAACAATGGGTTACCAAGGGGGAATCTGCGCCAAAAAAGGCGAAGACCGTTCCTTCGACCGGAAAGATTATGGCGACTGTCTTTTGGGATTCGCAAGGAATAATCCTCATCGACTATCTGGAAAAGGGTAAAACTATTACAGGTGCATATTATTCATCGTTATTGGACCGTTTGAAAAACCGAGCTGCAAGAAAAACGCCCACGATTGGGCCACAAAAAAGTCCTTTTCCATCTCGAAAACGCACCAGCACACACCTCAGCAGTTGTGGTCGCAAAATTAATGGAAATAGGGTTCCAATTCGTTTCACTTCCCCCCTATTCTCCAGACTTGGCTCCCTCGGACTACTATTTGTTCCCCAATATGAAGAAATGGCTGGCGGGAAAAAGATTTTATTCAAACGAGGAGGTGATTGCAGAAACGAATGGCTATTTTTCAGACTTGGACAAATCCTATTATTCGGAAGGGATCAACAAACTATAGCAGCGTTGGACGAAGTGTATAAGCCTAAAAGGAGACTATGTTGAAAAATAAAAAAGGTTTACCACAAAAAATTAAGTAGTTTTTATTTTTGCATTGCTTCTAATATTTACGACAAAATGCAGACACTACAGCATTCTACAGTAATTAGGAGATTATTTCCACTTTTTCTAATGGTTTTTACTTCTTGTTTTTCAAATAAGACCAAACCAGCATTCACAATCTAGCATTGCCCCTAATATTTACGACAAAATGCAGAAACTGCAGCATTCTACAGTAATTAGGAGATTATTTCCACTTTTTCTAATGGTTTGTACTTCTTGTTTTTCAAATAAGACCAAACCAGCATTCACAATCTAGCATTGCCCCTAATATTTACGACAAAATGCAGAAACTGCAGCATTCTACAGTAATTAGGAGATTATTTCCACTTTTTCTAATGGTTTGTACTTCTTGTTTTTCAAATAAGACCAAACCAGCATTCACAATCTAGCATTGCCCCTAATATTTACGACAAAATGCAGAAACTGCAGCATTCTACAGTAATTAGGAGATTATTTCCACTTTTTCTAATGGTTTGTACTTCTTGTTTTTCAAATAAGACCAAACCAGCATTCACAATCTAGCATTGCCCATAATATTTACGACAAAATGCAGAAACTGCAGCATTCTAGAGAAATTAGGAGACCATTTTCCACTTTTTCTAATGGTTTTACTTCTTGTTTTTCAAATAAGACCAAACCAGCATTCACAATCTAGCATTGCCCCTAATATTTACGACAAAATGCAGAAACTGCAGCATTCTAGAGAAATTAGGAGACCATTTTCCACTTTTTCTAATGGTTTTACTTCTTGTTTTTTAAATAAGACCAAACCAGCATTCACAATCTAGCATTGCCCCTAATATTTACGACAAAATGCAGAAACTGCAGCATTCTACAGTAATTAGGAGACTATTTCCACTTTTTCTAATGGTTTGTACTTCTTGTTTTTCAAATAAGACCAAACCAGCATTCACAATCTAGCATTGCCCCAAATATTTACGCCAAAATGCAGAAACTGCAGCATTCTACAGTAATTAGGAGATTATTTCCACTTTTTCTAATGGTTTGTACTTCTTGTTTTTCAAATAAGACCAAACCAGCATTCACAATCTAGCAATGCCCATAATATTTACGACAAAATGCAGAAACTGCAGCATTCTAGAGAAATTAGGAGACCATTTTCCACTTTTTCTAATGGTTTTACTTCTTGTTTTTCAAATAAGACCAAACCAGCATTCACAATCTAGCAATGCCCATAATATTTACGACAAAATGCAGAAACTGCAGCATTCTAGATAAATTAGGAGACCATTTTCCACTTTTTCTAATGGTTTTACTTCTTGTTTTTCAAATAAGACCAAACCAGCATTCACAATCTAGCAATGCCCATAATATTTACGACAAAATGCAGAAACTGCAGCATTCTAGAGAAATTAGGAGACCATTTTCCACTTTTTATAATGGTTTTACTTCTTGTTTTTCAAATAAGACCAAACCAGCATTCACAATCTAGCATTGCCCCTAATATTTACGACAAAATGCAGAAACTGCAGCATTCTAGAGAAATTAGGAGACCATTTTCCACTTTTTCTAATGGTTTTACTTCTTGTTTTTCAAATAAGACCAAACCAGCATTCACAATCTAGCATTGCCCCTAATATTTACGACAAAATGCAGAAACTGCAGCATTCTAGAGAAATTAGGAGACCATTTTCCACTTTTTCTAATGGTTTTACTTCTTGTTTTTCAAATAAGACCAAACCAGCATTCACAATCTAGCATTGCCCCTAATATTTACGACAAAATACAGAAACTGCAGCATTCTAGAGAAATTAGGAGACCATTTTCCACTTTTTCTAATGGTTTTACTTCTTGTTTTTCAAATAAGACCAAACCAGCATTCACAATCTAGCAATGCCCATAATATTTACGACAAAATGCAGAAACTGCAGCATTCTAGAGAAATTAGGAGACCATTTTCCACTTTTTCTAATGGTTTTACTTCTTGTTTTTCAAATAAGACCAAACCAGCATTCACAATCTAGCAATGCCCATAATATTTACGACAAAATGCAGAAACTGCAGCATTCTAGAGAAATTAGGAGACCATTTTCCACTTTTTCTAATGGTTTTACTTCTTGTTTTTCAAATAAGACCAAACCAGCATTCACAATCTATCATTGCCCTTAATATTTACGACAAAATGCAGAAACTGCAGCATTCTAGAGAAATTAGGAGACCATTTTCCACTTTTTCTAATGGTTTGTACTTCTTGTTTTTCAAATAAGACCAAACCAGCATTCACAATCTAGCATTGCCCCTAATATTTACGACAAAATGCAGAAACTGCAGCATTCTAGAGAAATTAGGAGACCATTTTCCACTTTTTCTAATGGTTTTACTTCTTGTTTTTCAAATAAGACCAAACCAGCATTCACAATCTAGCATTGCCCCTAATATTTACGACAAAATACAGAAACTGCAGCATTCTAGAGAAATTAGGAGACCATTTTCCACTTTTTCTAATGGTTTTACTTCTTGTTTTTCAAATAAGACCAAACCAGCATTCACAATCTAGCAATGCCCATAATATTTACGACAAAATGCAGAAACTGCAGCATTCTAGAGAAATTAGGAGACCATTTTCCACTTTTTCTAATGGTTTTACTTCTTGTTTTTAAATAAGACCAAACCAGCATTCACAATCTAGCAATGCCCATAATATTTACGACAAAATGCAGAAACTGCAGCATTCTAGAGAAATTAGGAGACCATTTTCCACTTTTTCTAATGGTTTTACTTCTTGTTTTTCAAATAAGACCAAACCAGCATTCACAATCTAGCAATGCCCATAATATTTACGACAAAATGCAGAAACTGCAGCATTCTAGAGAAATTAGGAGACCATTTTCCACTTTTTCTAATGGTTTTACTTCTTGTTTTTCAAATAAGACCAAACCAGCATTCACAATCTATCATTGCCCTTAATATTTACGACAAAATGCAGAAACTGCAGCATTCTAGAGAAATTAGGAGACCATTTTCCACTTTTTCTAATGGTTTGTACTTCTTGTTTTTCAAATAAGACCAAACCAGCATTCACAATCTATCATTGCCCTTAATATTTACGACAAAATGCAGAAACTGCAGCATTCTAGAGAAATTAGGAGACCATTTTCCACTTTTTCTAATGGTTTGTACTTCTTGTTTTTCAAATAAGACCAAACCAGCATTCACAATCTAGCATTGCCCCTAATATTTACGACAAAATGCAGAAACTGCAGCATTCTAGTGAATTATTATCACTAGACCCTTAACCATAAATTACGGTTAAACTATTGGTAAAATATTAAATATATTTATTATAAATATTAATTAAAAAATTCCATAATTTTAGAAAATCTTTCCAGCTGGTTTTAACAAAATATTAAAAGGAGGTTGTAAGAATCAGCTGTTTAACTTCGTCTCAAAAATTTTGATTACTTTAGACATATGTAGGTATATATTTTTTAAAACCTAATCTTAAAGGTAATCTTTTAATTTAAGTAGAAAAAAAACTATAATTATTGGAGAATTTATTAATTCTATTTTATTTTCTAAATACCACGTAGTAACCATCTGCGTGTGACGTCATAAAAGTTTTCCCAACTTGATTATATATATTAATATTATTTAAAAAATAATTCAACCATAGAAAACTGATTTTTGATTCAACATACTAGAATTTTTTTTTTAAAATCTACATATAATTAATTATTTCCAATAATTATGAAAAAAAAGGTACCATATGTAACTACTAGGCATCTGTAACGGCCATTATAACCTTTACAAGTAGGTTATCATTTCAACTCGTGTTCTGGTAGAGGTAACATCACTTCTACGCAGTAAGTACATTTTCTTAATTTAAATTGATATTCTATCAACTTTTTTTATTTATTAATAGAGTATTAGAAAGAAAGAAGAGTACATAAATATTTATAGTTATTCATAATTTAATTTGAAGAAATTAAGAAGAAATAGAATTGACCCAGTACAGACTTGTCTGAACTCACATACAATTGAATGCATGGTAAAAGTAGATTTTGTTGAATAAAACTATCTTCAATAGTTGAGTAAATTTGAAATTCAACTTTTTTTAAAAAAATTTAAGTAAATAGGTGAACTTTAAGACATTAGGTAGTTGATGAATTGAGGTATAGGTAGGTATTTAATGAATTTGTGCTAGGTATTAACTGAACTTTACTTCTTTTAAATTTTTAGCATTCATTAATTTAAATAATGTTGATTTTTGAATGATTTATACCACTACAATTAGTAAGAATGAATTCAGACTAAGTCCATTTTTTTTGACTTCGGTGAAAAATTAAGCTGTACAGATAAGTCTACTCTTTTACTAAATGACTGGAATATAAATATATTTTTATGTCAATTAGTATGAACGTTTTGATGAGGTTTGAATTAAACTTTAAATTAATTTTGGGCCTATTGGTCCTTTTAGCTGAAGAAACAAATTAATACAGATGCCTGTAAATTGTATCAAAAGTATTTTATGAATTTACGAAGAAGAATGAGTTTTATTATTTGAATATTTTGGTCAAAATTTAGTTCAAAAAAAATGTGTTCATTTAGGTTATATATGTACTTATCTTTTTTCCTTATTGTTACAGGAACCGAGTTCGTGTTAAACTCCCCGGGAGTGATTGCTTCGGAACTATATTTACCTTTTATTAACTATTATCATTAATATTTTAAACTGTGCGTATTTAACAAAGTAATTGCTTCGGGTTTTTCCAAATTCCGCTAAAGTAAAGCCTGCGAAGTATTTGTTTGCGATATATTTTTAACTAGTGTCAAGTGTCCAGTGCCAATTGACGAGGACTCCTGCTCTTCCCCCTCCACCAAGACGAAGACGCAAAGGACTACATCAATGGATATGTAACTGCAAGATATTGTTACGTATCCCAACCTACAGCAAAAAAAGGTAGACTGGGGAATTATAGTGGTTATATCGATGACGTTCGGGCGCGATTAGCAGCGTGTCACTCGCTCTAGGCTCGCCTACAACGAGCGGCACTCTAAAATCTCCTCATCAAAATTTATTTTTTATACTTGGCCAAATACTTAGAAATTACTCTTCTTTGCGAACTATCTTTTCCGTCAACGATAAATACTTCGAGTTTTCCATAATTATGATTCCATTTATTAGGGCATGTTAGGAACTTCAAGAAGAAGGATGACATAACATATTAGATAGTTAAATTAATTTCAAAATTAAAGTTTAGATTTTGCTTTTTAGTTAAGGTTTTCAGGTGGACCAATACAATGAATTAGATAGTTAAATTAATGTCAAAATTAAAGTTTAGAATTTGCTTTTTAATGAGGGTTTTCAGCTACACATCAACCAGCTACTTTGGAAAGGAACAACATATTAGATAGTTAAATTAATTTCAAAATTAAAGTTTAGATTTTGCTTTTTAGTTAAGGTTTTCAGGTGGACCAGTACAACTTATTAGATAGTTAAAGTAATTTTAAAATTAAAGTTTAGATTTTGCTTTTTAGTTAGAGTTTTCAGCTACACATCAACCAGCCACTCTTTAGTGCATGATACATATTTAGTGCATGACAAAATGACACTAGTCATTTTATAAATAAATAGAATCATAATTATTCATTTATATGGCCACTACTAATATCCTTCTTCGGAACTTCAAGTCCAAGTAGAGCAGAGGGGTAAGTCAATTCTGCATGTTACTAAGCATCTTCGCTTTCTTTGCATGATTATTTTTCTATTTACAGCAGAAAATATTTTTAGATAGATTTTTAAAGTCATATCAAAATTGAAGTTTAGAATTTGCTTTTTAGTTAGGGCTTTCAGGTGGATAAATACAATATATTAGTTAGATATTTAATGTAATTCAAAATTAAAGTTTAGAATTTGCTTTTTAGTTAGGGTTTTCAGGTGGACAAATACAATATATTAGTTAGACAGTTAAAGTAATTTCAAAATTAAAGTTTGGAATTTGCTTTTTAGTTAGGGTTTTCAGGTGGACAAATACAATATATTAGTTAGAAAGTTAAATTAATTTCAAAATTAAAGTTCAGAGTTTGCTTTTTAGTTAGGGTTTTCAGGTACACATCAAACCGCTACTTTGGAAATGGTCAATATATTAGTTAGACAGTTAAAGTAATTTCAAAATTAAAGTTAAGAATTTGCTTTTTAGTTAGGGTTTTCAGATGGATAAATACAATATATTAGTTAGATAATTAAAGTTATTACAAAATTAAAGTTTAGAATTTGTTTTTTAGTTAGGGTTTTCAGGTTCCCAGGCTTTAGCTGTTTTACACAAACACTCATACACTGACACCAAATCAACAATCACACAGTGTGACAACATTACATAAAACAACACTGCATTCTAATATAAATTCATTTTATGATTTCATTTGATTTTTAGTTGTAACTCTTTTTTTTCGCGTGAAGGTTATAAAACTCACTGTTTAACGCAGTGGTATTTTCCGTGGTGTGTTAGGATTATACGAAATAGTATTAAGTGTCGAGTTAAAAGGATGTCGGTAGTGTCTTCTGGCAGTACGTCACATGTATTGGTCGAAGATCATTGAATACTCGTAACTTAAGTGTTTTTGGCGATTCTTATTAAAATTCACGACTTTAACACCTTCTTTGTGATAATGCGACTTTTTTTTTTCTAAATTATTGCAAATTTGGTTTCTGACAAAATATTTTCAGTGGTACTTTACCAGTTCCTAATCCGATCCCCGTAGGGGGAAGTGGATTAGCCACTTCTTCAGGGTACTAGGCGTCCCTGCGGGTATCCCAGCCTAACAACATGAACATGAGCAATATATACTGTTACACCCTAATACATTTACACAGTACACATAGGGCATAGTCATTTGTACAGGGAGGGGCTTATTTTCTCGAAACCGTTGTGCAGATTGTGTCAGGATTCTTTTTTGAGAAGTTCAGAGGATTTCATCGGAATTTGTTGAGCCTTCTATGCTGCACACACATTCATTGAAATTAGTAACATCTGTTAATATCACTGTATTGCAAATAGAATTTTTAAGAATATAAAGAACTGAAAGTTATTAAAGTATTTTTTTTTTAATGATTAATTCTTTTCAAATTGTACATTAAATTCCAGTAAATTTAGGGCACATGTTGAAATGATATAGGTTTTAGGTGTTTGTTGTTTTTCATAGTTTGAATGTTGGTCTAAAAACTTAGATAATAATAAATCTTGCCAACGTAAAGTCGCGATAAAATAATATTTTAAACTAGAGTTTCTCTTTAATCTATGGGAAGATGTAGATTAGTTATTTATTGCGATCCAAGGATTTTAGTGCGATTCCAGCTGTAAAAATCCAAAACAAGGCATACATAGTAAGGCAAGTGTGGTTTTTCTGCTACTTCATAAATTCCAGTTTGTTTGTCCACAACGCTTCATCATGAAGTAGTATGGCATTGATTTCCATCGTTTACAAAGTATTCCTATGCTTCTGTTTTGCAATCCTTGTTATAATCAAATATCATGTCGCAAAAATTATCCTCTCCACATTCAACAAATTAAGGTCATCCGTACCAGATCCAACTTTAATCAAGTCTACATCTTCAATCAGTGAAGATTAATTTCGACGCGATAATCTCCATCACCAATTACGAAGAGATCAAGAAAGCAAGATCCAAATAACTGTTCTACAACTTGCCTCTATCATGAACAACATCCGCACAAGATCCAACTTTTCTCAAGTCTACCTCTTCAATCAGAGAGGATTCATTTCAACTTCGATGCAACTATTGAGAAGATCAAGGAAGCAAGATTCAAATGACCGTTCCACAACTTGCTTCAGGTCATTAACTACCTCCGTACTACGTCCAACTTTTCTCAAGTCTACTTCTTCAATCAGAGACGATTCATTTCTACTTCGATGCAAATATTGAGGAGATCAAGGAAGCAAGACTCAAACGACCGCTCTACAACTTGCCTCAGCTCATTAACAACATCCGTACCAGATCCAACTTTTCTCAAGTCTACTTCTTCAATCTGAGACGATTCATTTCAACTTCGATGCAAATATTGAGGAGATCTAGGAAGCAAAATTCAAATGACCGCTCTACAACTTGCCTCCTCTCATTAACAACATCCGTACCAGATCCAACTTTTCTCAAGTCTACTTCTTCAATCAGAGAGGATTCATTTTAACTTCCATGCAACTATTGAGGAGATCTAGGAAGCAAAATTCAAATGACCGCTCTACAACTTGCCTCAGCTTCTAAACAACATCCGTCCAAAATCCAACTATTTTCAAGCTACTTCTTCAATCTGAGACGATTCATTTCAACTTCCATGCAAATATTTAAGAGATCAAGGAAGCAAGAATCAAATGACCGCTCTCCTCTACCCTCAACTCATAACAACATTCGTTCAAGATCCAACCACTTTCAAGTCTACTTCTTCAATCAATTTCAATTCAATTTTTAGAACCGCCCCAATCAACAAGTTCCAATTCAATTTTTCTTGTTCTATGTGTGGTAAGTGGCAAATTGTCAATTTTTAATCGAGTATTCTGAAACTTCGTAGTTAGCTCTGAATGTTTGTAGTAAGGAAGACAACCTTCACCCTGGGATTTGAGAAATATTTTTACCCTGCAAAAAAAGACTAAACATTTAACGAACTTACTTAAATGACAAAATTACTAAATAGGAATAAGAAATAGTTATCTTGTACATACATATTCTAACAACTGCACATATAATGCATAAAAAAGTGAATCTTTCAATTTGTCAGTTCCGTTGCTATGTCTGAGTCAGCTGGTCTTGTTTTCCATTGGACGTTCTTCTTGAATTTGTTTAAATTTCTAAGTTCTGAGTGGACCTATTGCATAAATAGTACATGATCTTGTTTTAGCAATATACCAAACTTTAAAATTGTTTACAGACTAAAACTTCAGTTGTAAATAATAAACATTACAGAATTTCTATTTGTCATCTTATGTTGGAGGAAGAAATCTTAATTTCATTATATTTTTAATCGTAGAAAGGTTCATAGACTTACGTGAACTAACAGAACGGTAAATCATATAAATATGTGAAGTTTAATTCTTCGTTTTTTATCGAGGCAATGTTTAAATTTATTACTGTTCTTAGTTTAATTGTTTCCAGCAGCACGTTGTTTGGGAGAAACTAAAGATTATAACCGACTTTTTCAATTCATAAACCCACTTCTATTACATAGAAATGGGTTCTACCGTAAGTCCAACAATTTGAAAACAACTGAATAGAGTCAGATGACCAATTTCATCTCTCAACATTGCACATTTAGAGCTTTACTCTAATCACTTCTAAACGTAAGAAACATAAATGGGAAATTGTTGAAAAAAAAATCAGCAGAGACGTTCAAGTGTCTTTGTTTTGTATTGTGTTTCTGTTTGGTTATTGTTCACCATTGTTCTGTACTTCCTGTGTAGTTTTGAGTTCATTACTTGGGGAAAGTAAAATTGTGGTTTTCACAAAGGGTTAATTTATTTTAACATCAAATTTTGTGACTATATATTCTATTTTTAAATACAACTATGAATAACCGCTGTATAGTTTAGAAGAACAATCAGGAAATAAAATGTCAACTTCCTCACACGATTGGACTTCTTTATTTCATGTTACTTTATGAGAAATTTTTGTAACTTAACTTAAACAGCAAGCATCACAAATTATAGTCAACGCTATAAAAATATAATATCACTTTTTTTCATCTGTTAACAAAACAGAAGACCTGTATCGAGGTAACTTCAGAAGCTGGACTGCAGCCAGCCCTGAGTCATCTCAGATACGAGGTTTTGTTTAAAAAAAAGAAAGTGAATTATAGATATTGTTAGCTAAAAGGCAGATTGTGGTGATGTTTGTTGTTAGGAGTTTAGAAATAAGGAATATGTATTATATTTGACTTTAGTAACATGAAATCAAAGCAGTACGATTGAGTAGATCAGGATTGTTGAATAAAAGGTTCTGATAATTGTTCACAGTATACGTTGGTAAGATGTAACAACATTTAAAAATTAGAATATTCAAACACAAAATTTGTGATTTAAAATACCCTTTTGGGCACGCAATTTCACTTCCAATAAATCTATAATTCTGAATGAACTCAAGACTATACAATAGAACAATGGTAAAAATAGATGGATTTACATTTACACACGAGCTGTTTTTTACTTTACGTTGTGAAAAATGATAAATAGATAATTTTTTTAAAGCTCTAAATGGGAAAATCGGTGAGAGATAAAGTTGTTCTAAAGCTGGGTTATTTTGAAAATATTTTGAATTGAGAAACTTTTATACAGCTAGGTTTCTCTTAAAGGTGGGTTGGACATCACTAAATCTTGAACAGTAATAACTTAACAAAAAATAAAGACAAAGCTTCACATATGATCTGATTTAACCGTTCTAAAAGTTCTCATAAGACTTAGAATCTTGTTTTCTGAGACTGAATTTAAAGATAATGAAATTGAGAAATCTCTGTAAACTTAAAGCTGGGTCTATCGTTCGACGAGATACGGCGCGTATTTTGTAATTTGCCGCACGCGGCGATAGTTTAAAACGTCGAAAATAATCCGCGTTGGCTTTTCGCTTTTCGGCGGTCGATTTACACGGTATTAGTCGCTGTATCGGTTTCGTAATTCTTCTAGGGTAGCATGCTATCGTTATACGTAGTTCTGCGATCTTCCGTTCCTTACCGAATTGATCGCGTTAGTTCGTGTTCTTATAGACCTGGCCTAACAAGTAGACATATTGGAAAAATTCTGTAAAGTTTTTATTTAAGAGAACAAAATGCATGTTTCAGTCTGATAGCAATCATAAGGTTTGGTTTAAATAACAAGATCACGACTAGTATTTATGTAAACATTACCCTATATTTACAGTCAGTAGAAAATTTTAGACATTTGAACTGAAATTCCACAAACACCCAAGACTACCTGTTGCAATGTAGTAGTATTTTTGTTTTCCTGAACTTCACATGATTTAAGAATATCTGGTCTGGAATTTGAGTTCATTGAATTCTTTCTTTATTATTTTTATGCAGCAAGATTCAGTTGTTAAAGTTCATGCTTTGTCTTGTGCAAAGGAGCTTTCTTAATGTACACTTTCAAGGCTAAAAATTACATCTAACTGCAAGTAGTTAGGGATAATTGTATCTTACTTAAATGGCGAATCCTGTATTGTAGTATATAATGATTAGATGTTAGTTAGGTCGGTGGGCGTAGATGATCTGAATTACTTGAGACGGATGAATTGGATAAGATGGGTTAGGTTTACTGGATTAGGACGGAATAGATGAACAGGATAAAAAGGGATAGACTAACAGGAGTACAAGGGATTGATGAATTGGATAAGGTGTGGTAGGCGCACAGGAGTACAAGGTATAGATGAATTGGATAAGATGGGATAGACGAACAGGATTACAAGGGATTGATGAATTGGATAAGATGGGATAGTTGAATTGGATAAGACGGGGATAGTTATACTGGATTGGGGACAGATGAACTGGATTAAATGGAATAGATGAACTGGATTAGATTGGGTGGGCGAACCGATGTAGAAGGATAGATGAATTGGAGTAGATGGGTTAGACGAAATGATGTAGAAAGGATAGATGAATTGGACAAGATGGGATAGCTGACTTGGATAAGATGAGATAGCTGATTTGGATAAGATGGGATAGATGAACTGGATTGATGGGCTAGATGAACTGGCCTGGATGGGTTAGAAGAACTGATGTAGAAAGAATAGATGAACTGGAGTGGATGGTATAGCTGATTTGGATGAGATGGGATAGTTGAATTGGATAAGACGGGGATAGTTATACTGGATTGATGGGATAGATGCACTGGACTGATGGGGTAGATGAACTGGAGTGGATGGGATAGCTGACTTGGATAAGATAGGATAGTTGAATTGGAAAAACCGGGGATAGTTATACTGGATTGATGGGATAGATGAACTGGATTGATGGGATAGATGAGGATTGATGGGATAGATGAACTGGAGTGGATGGGTTAGCTGACTTGGATAAGATGGGATAGTTGAATTGGGTAAGACGGGGATAGTTATACTGGATTGATGGGATAGATGCACTGGATTGATGGGATAGATGATTTGGAGTGGATGGGATAGCCGACTTGGATAAGATGGGATAGTTGAATTGGATAAACCGGGGATAGTTATACTGGATTGATGGGATAGATGAACTGGAGTGGATGGGATAGATGAACTGGAGTGGATGGGATAGATGAACTGGAGTGGATGGGATAGATGAACTGGAGTGGATGGGATAGATGAACTGGAGTGGATGGGATAGCCGATTTGGATGAGATGGGATAGTTCAATTGTATAAGACGGGGATAGTTATACTGGATTGATGGGATAGATGAGGATTGATGGGATAGATGAACTGGAGTGGATGGGATAGCTGACTTGGATAAGATGGGATAGTTGAATTGGATAAGACGGGGATAGTTATACTGGATTGATGGGATAGATGAACTGGATTGATGGGATAGATGAACTGGAGTGGATGGTATAGCTGATTTGGATGAGTTGGGATAGTTGAATTGTATAAGACGTGGATAGTTATACTGGATTAATGGGATAGATGAGGATTGATGGGTTAGATGAACTGTAGTGGGTGGGATAGCTGACTTGGATGAGATGGGATAGTTGAATTGGAGAAGACGGGGATAGTTACACTCGAATGATGGGATAGATGAACTGGATTGATGGGATAGTTGAACTGGTGTGGATGGGTTAGAAGAACTGATGGATGAATTGGACAAGATGGGATAGCTGACTTGGACAAGATGGGATAGATGAATTGGATAAGATAGGACATCTGAATTGGGTAAGATGTGATAGATGTGTTAGATAAGATGGGATAGATGTTCTGGATTAGATGGGATAAACGTACTCTGTTAGATAGGTAATATTCGTTAGACTATCGTTTGTTCGACGTAATTACAAGAAAGCTTCTTTTATTAAATTTGATTGAATTGATATATTTGCCTCCTTTTGAGCTCAGCTCTTGTTGGAATTGAATTCTTTCCAATTGTTCGACACTTTTTATAGCAGATTTCTGAGAAACACTTTTTACATGCTATTTTATTCTATTGTTTATCCGCACCCCACTCAACAAATTAAGGTCATCCCGTCAAGATTCATCTTTTATGCTTGTTTGCTCTCCCAGAGAACATTCATTTTTCAGCAGTAATCTTATTTACCAATTTTGAAGTGATCAATAAAGCAAGACTAAAATGACTGTACTACAACCTTTCTCAGTTCATTAATAACATCTAACAACATCCGTACACGATCTAACTATCTTCAAGCCTACTTCTTCAATCAGGGAGGATAAATTTCTAGGCCATAATCTTCCTTACCAATTTTGAAGCGATCAAGAAAGCAAGATCCAAATGGCTGCACTACAACTTGCCTCTATCATTAACAACGTCCGTAGAAGATCCATTTTTCTTAAGCCAACTTCTTCAATCAATTTCAATGCCACTTTTGGATCCCCGAATCAACAAGTTTCAAGTGAAGTTTTCTTTAGTACGTGTGGCAAATTGGTAAATTTTAAAGGATTATTCCAAAACTGGGGTAAGTTTTAATTTATATTTAACCAATTAGGAATGCAACCTTCATTCTCTGATTTGAACAATATTATTTCCTTTGAACAGAACTTGCAACAAACTTACGTAATAAATAACTAAATGGCTACACAGGAATAAAAAAAAAAGTTGATCATATACTGACTAAATTTTCAAACCTTGCGCTTATGTTCTTACAAACTAAGTACAAATTTATTATAAAAAACAATCTGTTCAACTTGTCAGTTAGAGTTCCGTTACTACTATCTAAATCAGCTGCTCTTGTTTTGCATGAGATGTTCTATTTTTATGTGTTAAAATTTCTAAGTTGTGGAGTAGGCCTTATTGCATATTTAGTATGTGATCTTTTTCAGCAGTAAACCAAACTTTAAAATCGTTTACAGACTGAAACTTCAGTTTTAAATAATAAAAATTACAGAATTTCTATTTGCCTTCTTAATTTGCAGGAAGAAATCTTAATTTCACTATACTTTTAATCGTAGAAAGGTTCATAGACTTACGTGAACTAACAGAATGGTAAATCAGATTATTTGTGGGGATAATTTATCTCTTTGTTTTTCATCCACACTTAAAGATTGAATTTATTACTGATCTTAGTTTAGTCTGTTCCAATTCTACGGTATTTAAAGTGTTTAATCGATTTTCTCAATTCATAAACTCATTTCTATGACATAGAGGCCCTATCAGAGGTCCAACAATTTTGAAACCAGCCTAGTGAATTGAGATGAATAATTTTGTTTCTCAACATTTCACACATTTAGAGCTTTGCATTTAGTTTGCTTCAAATCGTAACAAACTGCTTTATATTCACTAGTTCTACTGATACAAAATAGTATTTCTTGAATAAAAAGCGGCACTTTCAATTCCAATTGTTGCCCAAATGATTAGAATTTGGTTTCCATAGTTTAGGTTGCTAGAAATTTTCAAACAAGACTGATTATAAAATACTGCATAGTTTCTAGCTGATAAACTGCAGCATTACTATTAGTTTTCTGTCGTTATTCGATTCCTATCCTATATTTGATTAATTTAGATCGCCTTTGATTAATTTCACTAACGGTTTAGTTTATGTTAAATTATTTCGTACATTATTTAGTACTTTATTCGGTGTTGCAGTGAATGCTGAGGCAATTATAAATTTTTTGAATGATTTATTTTGAAATTAAAATAATTTTTGTCAACGTTAACTTCACAACTTTTTTTTTAACGTAAAAGTTTATTACTTGTGATAAACTTGCTATGAACTACACAGCTATAGACTTCTAAGTACAGACTGTCAGTTCTTCTGACTTGGCAGTAGATTAAAATTAGATGATCTAATATTTATGTCAAGTAGGAATTTTATTTACATTCAATAAATTAATATATTTAGCATGAAAGAAAAATATGCTTCGAGAAATTGAGATGATATATCTGTAAAAATGTTTTGAGATAAAATAGTTGAATTACAAAATTACATTAAAGTAAATGACGCAATAACAAAAATAAATTTTAATAAAATGAAATTGAAAAAAAAAGAGTTCATTTAGATTGGGTAAAAACTATAAACACTAAATTAAAATTACATTTTAAAGAGGAGAACTGTGATTTAGGTAAAGAGTTTTGCTTAATCTTTTCTCGAGCAAAATTAATAATGGTGTATTTCGGGTTTTTGATAAAGGAATGTGCAAGCAACGAGAGATTATATATCTGTAAATGTGTGGATTTATGTTTTGTATTACTTAAATGGGAAATAGTCGATTAAAACATTCTGCTGAGATGATTGTCTTTGTCTTGTTTTGTGTTTCTGTTTGGTTATTGTTCACCATTGCTTTGACACGTATATCCTAGTTTTGAGTTCATTAAGATACAGATTTTAGGGAAAGTAAGTTGTGGCTTTCACAGAAGGTTTATTTATTTATTTTTAAGTCAAATTTTGTGACCACATATTCTATTTTTAAATAGATATTATTTGTGACCTTTGTATATTTTGGAACAATCAGGAAATAAAATGTCAACTTCCTCACACGATTGGACTTCTTTATTTCATGTTACTTTATGAGAAATTTTTGTAACTTAACTTAAACAGCAAGCATCACAAATTATAGTCAACGCTATAAAAATATAATATCACTTTTTTTCATCTGTTAACAAAACAGAAGACCTGTATCGAGGTAACTTCAGAAGCTGGACTGCAGCCAGCCCTGAGTCATCTCAGATACGAGGTTTTGTTTAAAAAAAAGAAAGTGAATTATGGATATTGTTAGCTAAAAGACAGATTGTGGTGATGTTTGTTGTTAGGAGTTCAGAAATAAGGAATAAGTATTACACTTGACTTTAGTAACATGAAATCAAAGCAGTACGATTGAGTTGATCAGGATTGTTAAATAAAAGATTCTGATTATTGTTCACAGTATACGTTGGTAAGATGTAACAACATTTAAAAATTAGAATATTCAAACACAAAATTGGTGATTTAAAGTAACCTTTTGGGCACGCAATTTCACTTCCGATAAATCTATAATTCTGAATGAACTCAAGACTACGCAATAGAACAGTGAACAATTTATCCAAATAGTAAATTCTTAAAAAAAAACTAAACAAGTCATTGGGACATATCCAGTAGAATTTACTCGACTTGATCTAAAATAATATACAACAAAGAGCCAAACATTTAACATTTTACCGGAATAAGATCGCTCATGCTTGTACCTTCACTTTTTGTAAAATCCATCCATTATTTGCTCATTCAAGTTTAAGCTATAATCCTTTACTTCAAACAATGCTCTCCTGAAAAAATGCAATTATTTATTTAATTTTGTATTTTAAGTTTTATGTCAATGAAATGAGCTCAATTTATTTTATTAAAATTCATTTAATGTTAATTACTAACATTTACTTTTCAGTTCTATTTGTCATGAAACTTAACTGAATTTAAGTTTAATTTTGTATCTCAAAATGCTATATTATATTATCTTTATTTGGCTTATAAGCAAACTCTTCTTTCAATGATGCTAAATTTCATTTTTCTTATTAATTTTTATTAAATATTATTCTACTTTTCAATAAAATAAAGATCACTTTATTCTAATCTTAAAGTCAGTCTACTAGAATTGCCATTCTTCGAAAAGCTATTAGAAGTCGGCATTAGTATAGTTTGCAATATAACTTCGAAAAATAAACTTTCAAGTTTAAATAAAAAAAAACTATTGTGGTTTAAGTTAATAAAATTGAGACAAATATTTTAATTTAAGAGAAACTATTTCAAAATAATATTTTCTAAAATAATTTATCATTTGCTCAGCATTTTGATCTTTGAACTGTTTATTTTAGTCCTGATTATGGAAACAAATATTTTGTTGAATTCGACAAGAAGTTTTTCCATCTAAGGACAACCACCATTAAGTACTATATTTAATGTATGAAGTATTGCACTTAGTACAAAAGGTGCATATTAATGAACGGGAATCGTAATTAGAATCTTGGTGAATTTAATCTTATTCGTATCTAGAATCGAGAATAGGAAGGAATAATTTAAGAATAATAGTTATTAACTATAATAGTCTAGCTACCGTATCTATGGTAATTTTCAATCAGCTTTATTTCTTGGGCTGAAAGTTCGCTCAAAAAGGTTTTTCTATTCGGGAAATCAATTCAATTTTCTCCAGAAACTGATTTCCTCGCGAGTTGTTTGTTACTCCTGTTTCGAGTAAAAATAAATGGATAATTTTTTAAGGCTCTAAATGGGAAAATAGTTAAAAGATAAAATTGTGCTTTGTATCATCTTGTTCATAAGCTGTGTTCCTTTAAAAATGTGGTACTGAATTGATGAATCTTTTATACACCCTAAGTTTTACACAAAGGTGGGATGGAAATCACTAAGCAAGAACAGTAATAATAACTATTAGATAAACATTGACTTAAAACTACACATATGATCTGATTTAACCGTTCTGTAAGTTCCAATAAGACTCTGAGAATCTTATTTTTCTGAGATCGAATTCAAAGATAATGAAATTAAGAAATCTCTGTAAACTTAAAGCTGGGTCTATCGTTCGACGAGATACGGCGCGTACTTTGTGATTTATTGCGCGCGGCGATACTTTTAAAACAACGACGAATTTAAATCGCGTCGGCTTTTTGCTCGTCGGAGAAAAGCGCTTCGCTCTTGGAGGTCAATTTACACGTATCTAGACGCTTTATTGGTTTCGTAATTCTTCTAAGGTAGCATGCTACCGTTATACGCCGTTCTGCGATCTTCCGTTCAGCGATCTACCGTTCTGCGATCTTCCGTTCTGCGATCTTCCGTTCTGCGATCTTCCGTTCTGCGATCTTCCGTTCCATACATTGATCGCGTTAGTTCTTGTTCATTTAGACCCGGCCTAATAAGAAGGCATATTAGGAAAATTCTGTAAAGTGTTTTATTTAAAAGAATAAATACAAGTTACAATCTGGTAGCGATAATAAATTTTGGTTTAAAGATGAGATAAAAGATCACGTCCAATATTTATGCAAAAATTGTCCTACAAATTCAGTAGTTATTAATTTTTACACATTCAAACAGAAAACTCTCTAACACAGACAAACTGTTCCAGAAATATACTATAACTGTAGATGTATAACTATAAATATGCTATAACAATATACTAATTTTGGTTTCTTGAGACAGTCACATAATATAAGTTAGTGCATTCTAGTTTGGAATTTGAGTTCATTTAATTTTACCTTCATTATTTTTGAAAAGCAAGGCCTGATTGTGCTTAACTTAATCATGCTTGTCTTTTACTAAGAAAGCTTGATTTGTGCACACATTTAAGGCTGAAGATTTGCATCCTAATAGGCTAAATATTAAATTCAAGATGCAGGTAATTTGGAATAATCATTTGTTACGTCTGGTAAATTTTATTTTGAAGTATACGATGATTAGAGATTAGAGATCGTATAGAAATAGATAAACTGGGTTAGATGGGATAGATGTATTGGATTAGGTGGTATAGATGTACTTAATTAGATGGGATAGAAGCCTTGGTTTAGATGGGATAGATGTACCGGATTTGTAGGATAGATGAAGGACTAAATGGGATATACGAACTGGGTTAGATGGGATAGATGAACTGGATGGAATAGATGTATTTGATTAGAGAGGATAGATGTACTGGATTACATGGGATGGATTAGATGGGATAGATGAGCTGGATTAGATGGGATATATGAACTGGATTTGATGGGATATATGAACTGCATTTGATGGGATAAAGGAACCGGATTAGATAGGATAGTAATAATCGTTCAATCGTTGTGTTTGTAGTAGTACAAAAATGGTACCTCATTTATTTTTTACTTGGTGTCTCTTTTCTTCTTTTGAACTTAACTCTAGAGGAAGCTGAATTCTATCCAATTCTTTTACACTTTTTGTAACAGATTTCCTGAAACACTTTTTTACTACTATTTTATTTCATTTTTTAAGGACTTGATGTTTTGGTATCAAACGGCTTTTAGACTTTTCACATTTCAAACTAAGATTAAACATTTAGTAGTTAACCCATTATTGTTCGTTCTGTACCCTAAATTTGCAATTAAAAGTAAATATATAATTTAGAAGGCGTTGTAAACAAAAATTTACATTTTAATTTTAATTACCTTACAAATTTAAAAAAAAATATATATGTTCTATTATTATTTCATTGATATTTAACTTGTTAGGAATTTCATTGTTTGTATCTTGTGTTTCTCAAAGCGGAGAGTTCAGTTGTGATCTGAATTATGTGGATTTGGTAAGGTGGGTTAGTAGAATGGTTTATATTTTTTTAACCCGGTACAGTCCTAAAATCCTGGTCCTGGAATTTCAACCTGGACTGCCAACAGAAGAGCTGTGAATAGACAAAGGACATACTTCACTCCAGCTTTCCAGGTTCATATATTGTCCACTACATATATTGTTTTAAACCAACTATTGCAGACCGGAAATAGTAGAATAGACTTCCTTTAATATTAATTTCGTGTTTTCTTCCATCCTTAGGTCGAAAAACATTACTATTTGTTCTTCGGTAAAATAGTGGATAAAAAAAAAGCATGTATTCTTCATTTGCGGCTAGTTTTTCTTTTATTCAGAAATTACGATTGACTATTACTACTTTCCGGCAGTTTTTTTGTGGTTCCGGTAACATTGCCAATAAACGCCGCAAGGGGTAGCTGATGCATGCAGCTACCTGGGGAGTAGCGACCCCACGGTTACCCCAGCTCAAAATACCATGCACTCTTTAAAACACAAGCAATAAACACATGCAGACGTAACAAAAACCACTTGCCTCCTCCAAAGGGAGGATGTTTTTTTTTTCTTTTCTCTGTTTCAGCTCGGGAGTGTTAAAGTTCCGGGAGTGTTAAAATTCCGGGAGTGTTTTTATCGGAGATTGCTTTCAACTTTTTCATTTTCATTTCTTTCATATTTATTTATTTCTATTTTTCTAAATTCCGCTATGTAATGCGCTATCATTTTTTGCGGTATATTTTTGCGTTATTCTGATGCGGTGCAGAAGAAGAAGAAGCAACATCGATGGATATGTAACTGCAAGATATTGTTACATATCCCAACCTACAGCAGACCAGGTAGACTGGGGAATTATAGTGGTTATATCGATGACGTTCGGGCGCGATTTATAGCGTGTCACTCGCTCTAGGCTCGCCTACAGCGAGCGGCACTCTAAAATCTCCTCATCAAAATTTATTTTTTATACTTGGCCAAATACTTAGAAATTACTCTTCTTTGCGAACTATCTTTTCCATCAACGATAATTACTTCGAGTTTATCCATAATTATGATTCCATTTATTAGGGCATGTTAGGAACTTCAAGAAGAAGGATGACATAACATATTAGATAGTTAAAGTAATTTCAAAATTAAAGTTTAGAATTTGCTTTTTAGTTAGGGTTTTCAGGTGGACCAATACAATATATTAGATAGTTAAAGTAATGTCAAAATTAAAGTTTAGATTTTGCTTTTTAATTAGGGTTTTCAGCTACACATCAACCAGCCACTCTTTAGTGCATGATACATATTTAGTGCATGACAAAATGACACTAGTCATTTTATAAATAAATAGAATCATAATTATTCATTTATATGGCCACTACTAATATCCTTCTTCGGAACTTCAAGTCCAAGTAGAGCAGCAAAGGTTTGTTTCTTTTGTTACTAAGCATGCTTTCTTTCTCTGCATGATTATTTTAAATATTTATTCATATTTATATTATTTATATATTATGTATTTATATAAACGATGTATTTTTACTATGTATTTTCAGGTTTTATATTGTATTTTGTTTTTGTTGGTTGGTTTTGTTTCAGTTGTTTTTGTTGTTTCAATCCTCTCGTTTTTCGATTTTCAGTTGTTTGTTGTTGTTGTTGTTGTTGTTGTTTGTATTGTTGGTTTTTCTTGTTCTATTTTCTTTTGTTTCCCCCAAAACGCGAATAATCTTTTTTCCGCCATTCATGCCAAATTTTTTTCGCGGCTAACCGCATTCCAGAATCACTGGTTTTCACCCCGTTGCCTTCGCAGGCGATGGATGCCAATATAATATTGACATTTGCTAATAAGCCTGCTTTATAAGGGGGTCAAAACTGGCTGGAATGCGGTTTTATAAAGGCAAGAATGGTATTATATTGGGGGGCCAAATTCTGAGCTCTACCTCCACGTGGTGCCCCCCGGGCAACTGCTCCTCTGAGCAGGCTAACAGAGCCAGTTCCTAAATCTTCTCAATTTTTCTAAGGTATCTTTGTAGTCTTTGTATATGATAATAGTCCAAAGGTTTGCAAAGCCGTTAGGGAGATCAGGCCGTCAACTTATTAAACAAGAGCAGATCTTCTCTTTCGACTATGATTCCACTGAATGTGGCCAGATTGTGTACACCCCATTTTTCTAAATCCCCCCCCCCCCAAATTTATTACAAGTAAGACCAAAGATATATCGCGAAAATCAGCAAACTTTCGTAAAGATTTTCATCTACTAGACTTTTCTTTGGCGTTTGTTTAAAATCGACAAAAATGTTATAACGCGTAGCTCGGTGTTAATATTAACCAATGTTAAGAAATCTGAATGTTAGAATGAAAACAACTTAAGCATAGAGTATATCTCCTTAATAACAACTTACGTAATTTCAGGCATTCGAAAAAGCATATTGTAATAAAATTGATATCATTTGAGGAATTTTACTGCATTAAATTTTGAAGATGAAATGTTGGGTTCCTCGCTGATATGTGTACATTTTGGCGTTTAATCAACCCCTTATACTTAACTTTTTGTTAAGGAGAATTTCTACCGAAATGACCGCAAAAAATGGGATTTCAATTAATTGATTTACACAACAGTGAAATGGCGATTTTCACTGATGCATATTTGGGATCTGAGTTTGTCCACGCGCAAAAGGTTCAACACCCAATCGGGAATATTTAAGCGAAGAATACACGTATCTTTAAATCTTTGGTTCAGGTCTGCATGAAGAGCTGTTAAGTGTTCGACAGTAAGCAAGCAAATCTTCATCTCTATTTTACAATTTCGAAAGATTTGGAAACTGAGAACGTTCTCCTCTTCCCAAGTTTTGTATTTACAGAAAACGTTTTGCAACAAACGGAGATATTATGCTTTTAGTTTTGATTAAATTTAATTGGTCATCTTGTTAGTCTCTAACTTCCAAAATAATAAAACTGGATCACAGTTTTATTATTTTATATTGATCCTTGCGCGGACCCCCTGACGTTGTTCAGGGACCCCCAAATCAATTTTAATTTTCCACGGACCACCTGAATGATACCGGGAACCCCTGGGGGTCCGTAGGGACCACTTTGGGAACCACTGGTTTAAAGTGTTCAAACGTTCATACCGGATATGTTTTTGTCTGAGACTTTTGTACAGGTTTACACGGGCTCACTTTTTCTGTTTTATTTTTTTTGTTATACTTGTTTAAAAAAGGGGTTTAAGTTACTAAACTCTCGGCATTCCTAGCTGAATTCATAAACATAAATACTCCAACATTCTCGTAATGAACTATGACACATACCATACTTAAGTATGCCCTTCTATTATTAGTAAAACAGAAATAAAAAGCAATCTTTTAACCTCTAGTACCACTAATTATGTATAAATATACTAGATAAGTAGGAGCAGGGCATACAAAGAATGCTATTATGATTTTTTATTTTTAAAACATTGGTATTTCCGGTGCTTTGTATGTTTTTTTGTCCCCCCCTGGAGCATTCAAATGGTTTTGTTCTAGCCATGTTGTTGAACAAAAAAAAATGAAAAAAAAAATAAATAAAAGATAATATAGAACAAAAAAGGCACCGCTTACGAGAGTCGTTTGAAAAGTCCGTGCAAAGTCAGAGAGATAGCACCACTGGCGAGTAGCGAGGTTATGTTTAGTTAGTAGCATCTCTTGGAAGAACACACACCAAGTTTCAGCCAGATCGGTCTATTTCTTTGTGTTTGGCATTCGTTTGAATCGAGGAAGTCGAGTGATTTTCAAAAAATGGACGAAAAAGAATTACGTGTGTTCATTAAACACTACTTTATGAAAGGCAAAACGCCTCAGGAGACTAAAGAGAAACTTGATAAACATTATGGTGACTCTGCACCTTCGATTAGAACAGTTTATAAGTGGTTTCAAAATTTTCGGAGTGGCCATATAGGCATAAGTGACGCTGAACGTTCTGGACGCCCTGTTGAGGTTACGACTCCAGAAATCATTGATAAAATCCATGATATGGTGATGGATGACAGAAGAGTGAAGGTGCGTGAGATTGCTAGTGCTGTGGGCATCTCGAATGAACGGGTACATAATATTTTGCATCAACATTTGGACATGACTAAGCTATCCGCAAGATGGGTGCCGCGATTGCTCACGCTTGACCAAAAACGAAATCGTGTGAAGTGTTGCAAGGACGGTTTGCAGCTGTTCCAGAAGAATCCGCAGGACTTTATGCGTCGTTTCGTCACTGTGGATGAAACATGGATACATCACTACACTCCTGAGACCAAAGAACAATCTAAACAATGGGTTACCAAGGGGGAATCTGCGCCAAAAAAAGGCGAAGACCGTTCCTTCGGCCGGAAAGATTATGGCGACTGTCTTTTGGGAATAATCCTCATCGACTATCTGGAAAAAGGTAAAACTATTACAGGTGCATATTATTCATCGTTATTGGACCGTTTGAAAACCGAGCTGCAAGAAAAACGCCCACGATTGGCCCCCACAAAAAAGTCCTTTTCCATCACGACAACGCACCAGCTCACACCTCAGCAGTTGTGATCGCAAAATTAATGGAAATAGGGTTCCAACTCGTTTCACATCCCCCCTATTCTCCAGACTTGGCTCCCTCGGACTACTATTTGTTCCCCAATATGAAGAAATGGCTGGCGGGAAAAAGATTTTATTCAAACGAGGAGGTGATTGCAGAAACGAATGGCTATTTTTCAGACTTAGACAAATCCTTTTATTCGAGCAGCGTTGGACGAAGTGTATAAGCCTAAAAGGAGACTATGTTGAAAAATAAAAAAGGTTTACCCCAAAAAATTAAGTAGTTTTTATTTTTGCACGGACTTTTCAAACGACCCTCGTATTTATTTTAATAAAATTGAACTCGAACTTTATTTTTTTTTTTATAAATTTCAAAATGTTTATATTTTGAATTTCGTGTAATTTTATGAAACATGGGAGTCAAAAGATGACAATTATTGCCTAGAACCTAGGCTTAGGGGGCCTCAAAACTGTTAGGCAATCGGCTAAACAATTATTTGACACGATTTAACGCGAGAAAAAAAAAGTGGAATTCTTAGATGTTCTACTGCGGTCCCTTAACCGTCTGAGTTTCGAATTTATGTAAACTTTAAGATATTTTAAATTTTTTGATGATCATTTAATATTCTTTTGAAGCAGAGGTACATTCAGTGCATCACTTATTAACGGCCTAACAAATCTAGACTCTCGGTACAAAATAAATAAATACATAATTTAGTTGTTGTTCATTCTTTTTGGTGACTGATTCATAGTTTCAATAGGATGAAAAAGTAATTGCCATTTCAGTCGTGATACATTTATTCTGCCGAGCTTTCGACCTAGGGACTAGATCATCTTCAGGGCTGTGGAACATATTTACAGATTGTTAACAATGATTCTATTGAAATGAATATGTATAATGTAACGAAATTTACAAAAATTATTTACCTAGTTTAACAAAGTAATATTTTTACATTTCAAGGTTGGGTGTGTCTTCTGTCTTGTCTGTTCATGGACTGAGTGTGATCGGTCTGTGTGTAATATGTGTTCGGTTGTGTGGAAGTCAGTGTTGCCAATTGTCAAGCATTTTGTAGTAAGTTTGCGTATATGTTGTTTAAATTGTTCATGTCTGTTTTGAAATTTAAACTGGTTTTTGTCTTAGATATGTATATAATTTCTACTTAGTAGCGCACTTAGTATTCATGCTATGCATCAGGCTGTAACCTGTTTCACTTGTTGCAGAAATTTACTGCAGTTCTAAAACTAAATAGGGTTTCTAAAAATAAATAAATATGGCGTTTTGTAAAATAACAAGATAGAGCCTGCAACACGACATATATTTTTAAGTCTTAATAAAAGCACATTTGATTTGTATATTCAAAATTTGTAAAAAAAAAATAAATTATTTGTAATATCTGCATAATGGAGTTCGTAATCTTTAAGGACGATTACTCTTTATTTTTTCCGCGAGGAAAATTATAGTTTTCTAAAGGGCAAGGCCAAAACCTTTTGACCCATAATGGTTTTCATAATTATCGAAGAAGGAGTAAAACTGAATTAGATTGGCTATCTGATTTTTAATCTCATACTAAGCACGCATGAACAACATCAGCATTACAAAATGCTTACTCTACGTCATAAAAGTAAATCGTAACATTACAAGAAACTCCATTCCTGGTGGAGCTGCAATTAAATAAAATCTTCCACAATTCTGGAAGGGCAAAGGCAATGACCCCTCACCCCACCTTTAAACAGGAAACTTCCCCCCAAAAATTCATCACTTTTTATGAAACCAAAGCTACAGCTCCTGTTCCCGTCCGTTCTATTTTACCATCGAGGTGAAATACCTACACAGAGCCGTGTGCTCACGCGAAGCTTTATTTGCATTGTAAACGAGGGGATGACGTGCATTCCCCCTCTTGTATACTATTTTAGGAATTTACATTATGTCAGGGTTTAGTGGTTTTCAGGAACATCGAACCGAGAAGAAGAAGTACCGTCCTATAAAAACCTAAGTTAGCTGAGACTGTGCATCAGGGTGTTTCAAAAAAAAAAATGTTGACTTTTAAATATTAAAGAGCGCTGAGCGGAAAATCCAAGTTCATTTAAAAACAAAATGTTTCGTCCGTAGTAGAGCGAAATCGATTAATATCGATTAATGGTCGCTACCATTGATCAAAAGATATTTGTTATAATTTGAAATTAATTTACTATCAATAATAAACTTTGTACAATAATTACATGTTTTGCTAATAATTTTAAAAGATACAAAACATTTAATTAAGATTTTTTATAAAAAAAAAAAAAAAAAAAAAAAAAAAAAGCAAAACAAAAATCTGTTGATCGATGGTAGCGACCATTAATCGATATTAATCGATTTCGCTCTACTACGGACGAAACATTTTGTTTTTAAATGAACTTTCGATTTTCCGCCCGGCGCTCTTTAAAATTTAAAAGTCAACATTGTTTTTGAAACACCCAACTGCGCATATATAGTTTAAATAAACCTAGTGACTGGAGGAACAGTCCGTATTAGCTGGTAAATTCTTTTTTGAGAAAATTAAAAAAAAACAAACAGTAAAAGTGATACTTTGGGTTGATCGATTTTGACCTAAACTTTGTTGAACCATTGTAAGCTAAATATCAAATTTTTCAATTTTGGGTTACGGTGGGTGCAAATAAACACACACAAACCCCTTTTTTTTGGGGGGGGGGACTAAAGGGGAACTCAAAATGGATATACTTTTGTGCGAACGAAAACACGTAACTTTTCTTACTTAGTGTAAGTAACAGAAATGAATCAGTTCCAAATCTTATAAACCGTTTTACGTTCCAAAGATGTTGACATTTCCGAACGAAAAAAAACAACTAAATAAATAAAGATAAAGGTAGCGAAAGAAAGAGAAGAGAACGATCAAGTTGAAGTGACTGTTGTCTGCCTTCTCCCTTTTCTTTTAAATCCAACTGTTTCCGCCGTTTAGGAATGTTGTTTTCGAAAGTAAATATAGGAAGCTGTGGAGAGAGGGATTATTTTTGAAAGAATGCTGTTGGCTGGTCCTCAACTTTATATGGGAACCCTATTCTCATGACTGCCATCCTGCTCCATCCTCAAACTTATTTAATATTTAATAGATTGAGGAGGAGACAAGACGACTTCAATACTAGGAGATCTAAAGTTAGTGTAAACTGGTGGGAGAGGTGACAAACAGAGGAGGCTTAGGGGATGCTCACAACAAGTCTAACCTAAGCTTCAGTCTACTTAAAGGGAAATAACGACACGATTAAGGAGAGCTAGAGAGAGAGAGTGCGAGAGGGTGGTGGGAGAAACACGGGCAGAGATCATGCTCTAGACACTCTATTCTGAAACACGTGTCCCTATTCTGACACGTGCAGTGCCCACCTTATTTCTTGCCGTGTCTTTTTTTTTTTTTTTCTTTTAAATCCTACTTTCGATCACAAAAAAAAGGGGAAGAAAATGACAAAATTCTAACTAATTTTGTTGCAAACTGCCATTTTGTAGTTCATATTTCGAAAAACGATTATTGCATTTACTTGAAACGAATATGGCTAAAAGATCTAATTAAGCGTAAAATAATTTTTGAGAAGCGAGGCCCTCAAAACTAAGAAGTACTATGGTACTGGGTTCGATTCCCGGTCTTAGGCCTTGGATTTTATTTAAAGATTAATAAAAGATATTTATAGTAAAGTATGCTTGCTAGTCGCCTCCGTCCACGACACCTAATTTGTGATAGTTGGACGTAAAGGCCGCCTGAAAAAATAGACATTACTTTACTAGTTCTTTTTTTTTAATTTACGAGAAATAATCATGTTTTCGATCAGTAGAATGTTTATTACCTATATTAACGCGCCAAAACTGTGGAGATTGGCAGCCAAATCCAACCTTCTAAGCGGCTAATCCCGGTAAGGCGAACACTTAACCTCAACTATGTCCATATCACCATCAAATAAGTAATGTCTACAGGGCTAAGGACATCATCTGATCTCTCACTTGCCGGTTTTCATTAATTTATAAGCCAGCAAAACTGGGAGACATTTACTTCCATAATTAATGTTGAGGACCCAATTGCTAACAAGTATCGTCTTCTAAGTTCCTCCTTAGCTGCTTAATTAACTAGCCAAAGGGATTCTACTCAAGGGTGAGGTTACAACAATACTTGCCCTACTCCTAACTTCTACACTTGAAAACAATAGAAGGACTAAATTTCTTCAGTCTAAATGCTCCAATCGTTCTGGAATTACGTTAACTGAATGTTGACAATTACATAATCTACTGCTCCGCGTTAACATAGTCTAGTTGGATAGTAAATAATAATAAATGTAAAGCTATAACAATGTAAATTTATAACCAGACACCCACAGTGGATATCTCCCTAAATCATGACTGTGGATGTAAAAGAAAACATAAGCGGTAGTCACTCCGCCAAAATAAATAAATCACTTTACATTCGCACACAAAGCTAAAAAAGAAAAGATCACTGCGATAAACAGCGGCAGCTATCCGCTCAGAGCTGCACGTGATTCACTTATACGTGATTTGAAAGAAAAATATAATTTAAAAAAAAGAAAGAGTGGATAGAAAAACTGCGAACGTGATCTGCCATTTTGATAAGCAACTTTTAAGCTAAAAACAACTGCTTGTTTAACTGCATAGGTAATGTATGAAAATCGTAAAACTGGAGCAATATTTTATAGGAGAGGTAGCGCGCAAATTTAAAACGGAAAACACGGAATTAAACTTAGTTCATTTTTACTCGGAAATAATTATTGTTTAAGTAAATATTAAATAACGCGTAATTCGCGCGGCCCCTTTCTGTAAAATACTTTCTCAAACTTTACTATTCTAAAAAAAAAACATTGCACATGCACTAAACGTACAGAGAACCCCTCCCCCTTAAATGCATACAAAGTTTCATTAATGTTTATTCCACTATTTTTATGGTTAATTAACATTTTCAGTAACACATGTACACATCAATTAGCGAGTCTAAAGTTAAGTGGTTCCTATATTTTGTGGCGTGCTTTAAGACAAAAATTCCTTAGACCCCGTTGTAATGTACGGCTCGGAATCGTGGACGTTGGGGCATGCAGACGAATTGAAATTGAACAGCTGGAGAAGAAAGGTATTGAAGGTGGTCTATGGACCAGTTAGCCAAGATGGAGTCTGGAGGTGCCGAAAAAACGCGGAGTTAAGAGTGTTGTACGGGGAAGAGGATTTAGTGTCCGTCGTCAAGCAGGGAAGGTTGCGGGTGGGACATGTGCCGAGGATGGAGAGTGAGAGAGAGCACCACGAAGAGCGCTGGAGGCAGTAGACCGAGAGGGAGGGCCTAGGCTGCGTTGGATGTGTGATGTGGAAGAGGATCTCCGGGAGCTAGATGTAAGACAGTGGGAGAAGGAAGGCTTTAGATAGAGGGGCTTGGGGTCAGATACTGGCGGAGGCCAAGGTTCTACAGGCGTTTAGTGCCAGAGTTAAGTTGAGAGTTCAAAACAAAAATTACCAAATTAGGTGCCGTTGACGGAGGCGACTAGCAAACATACTTTACTATAAATTTCTTTCATTAACCATTAAATAAAATCCAAGGCCTAAGACCGGGAATCGAACCCTATACCATAATATTTCTCAATTTTAAGGGCATTACCTCTAACCGCTCGGATACTGTAGTGCTAAGTCCAGTCTGGAAGTGAAGACTGAGACGGAAACATACTTAAAGTAAAATTCTCTACTTGAAACTGATTCTTCTACCTCTGGATAATAGTTGGAAATCCTGAAACCGGTTAGGGATACAACAAAAGAAAAATATCATGCCAATTTCGAAGGATGAAATCATATCCAGGACTGCCTAACCACATTTTATAAATTAGAACTTTGGGAAACGTAGTAAGTTGGGTGGATGTTCGCGTCGCGTTATTAATTTTGTATTTGGTAGCCCTGAACACTACTTCCGACTGATTTAGCAATTTATAGTTCACAGAATTTGTTTTTTAATTTTATTTTCAACTAGAACTTAATTGCAATTAAAGATTTTATAGGTCACACGAATTAGCATGCAAAAAAAACACAAAACAAAAACCAATTAAGAAAAGAAAGTGGCCATAAATACGTTAATAATCCTGAGAAGATTAGCAATCTGGGAAAGAAGATTAGAAATGAAATAGAAATAATAGAAACTAGAGCAAAGATCGTGACGAAGTTAAGTGACGAAATCGGATGTAGCACAGCGGGGATTGTTCACTAACTTTGTTGAGGGAGCATCCTCTCTATTAAAAATATATATTGGAAGGAAATAACTGACAGACCAAAACTGGTCATGGTCAAGCTCCAAAACAGAGTGGAACAGGAAGTAAGGAAAAAAAGCAAAAAACCTTTAGATTACAGTTTAGTCAGCAGTGCAAAACAAATCACTGGTCACATCTAGGAGAAGTTCAGATGCGTTACTGGACACTGGGCACTAGTGTAGCACGTTACGAGTAAATCACCAAAATAACGGTTTGTGTGGTCATTAATAAGGTGATTTTTTTGTTTTTTTTAAAGAATCGGGTGACAAAAACCGGAAATCATGAAGTGCACAACTGTTACTGAAGTGATTGGCGAAGTTTGCAAGGTAAATCTTATTCTTCGCTTGTGTCGTAGCCACCCTCCAAGACTGAGCCAACCCTAAATATTGAATAAAATAAAATGTCTTTTTAAATGCGATTCCTGAGGCACATCCTGGGTAAAACTAGGTGTGATTGCATCAGGAATGCACGGATAAGAGAAGATCTAAAAAGTACAGCCAGCGCGGCAAATTTTGGAGGCCCGACAGTTTGGGATGGTTTGGACATGTTCTGAGAAATGGAGGATGGACGGAAGGCCAAGCAAAGGATGGATGCCAGATCTATTGGCAAGAGAGCAAGAGGCAGCATTGAATGTCACGGCCGAGCTAGAGGAGAATCTCTTGCGGGGATGAGAAGGATGACACGGGATAGAGATCAATGGAAGGGTTGGAATGGGGCAGCTTCTCCACGCCTTATAGCACAAAGGAGATAGGGAAAGAAGAAGAAGAAATGCCTTTTTAATACTAACTATGATGATGAGATACATCTTTTATTATTCTAACGGAAAAATATTTATGGGTGATAAAAGGCCAGCATAAAGGGTCTGTGACATCTAATACATTCTAAAAAATATGATACTAGAAGAATTAATGAAATGTTGGGTACTTGCTGATTTGTGCACCTTTTGGCGTTCAATAATCTCAACCCTTATACATAACTTTTAAAACTATAAGTTTTTGTTAAAGGAAATATTTAATGCCAACTCGAAGCTATCTCTGCACTGAGAACTGCAGTTCAAAAATTTGACACGATTGCTGCAGTTGCACAAGGATGTAAAAACTTTCACAGAACTTATTGCGTTTCCCATTTTAAGGGGTGGTCGCCTAATTTCAGGGAACTTCGGGGGAATCCTTTATTGGTCTTTAACATTAAATCACAGGTTTTATCTTGATCTTAAGTTCCTTGTTCCTAGATCCATCTCGACAGCAGAAAGAAATCATTCCCAAAACGCCGTTAATTAAATTATCCTGGAATGTTGTTTCAAATAAAAATTGTAGGATCTATTGAAAATGTGGTTAGTATGCCCTTTTGACCGGTTTCGAACCTTTATCCATCTTTAGATTAAAATCAGTTTGGTATAGAGATTTCGACGTCATCACTTACGTCACCGTCTCGCATTACACACTTGCTGAAATGCTGACTGAAAACAATTTGTAAAGAACTATTTTTCAGAGGATTCGCATTTTCAGTAATGACCTTTCAATTTAAACTTGCACTTTGTGGTTGTACTAATAGTGAAAGGCTAAAATAATTTTCAATCCCAAGAGGTGCTCTAACAAAACGGAAGATGGTGTTCCACCAAATGAATTATTTCCGGTAAAAAATAAAATACACTAAAATTTGCCTCTTAAATGAGGAAGCGACTTACAAGCTTTCATATTTACAAAACTCCTAGAACTTGAAGAATGTTTGATTCATGTTTAAAATAATTAATAATTAAAAAATATGCATCCCCCCCCCCTTTAATTTAATAACAAACATAATCTACAAGGGAATTCATAAGGAATATTCAAACGCTGGGAATGGATCCAAGTAAACAATTCGCTGTGGTCGTTTTCCCAAGACCAAAGTAGAGCTTGGAAGAGCAATTCGTTTGGGTCGATTCAGTTCAAAGATAAAGGACTCCACTTCCCCCACCTGGACACCTCAGATTTATGATTATTACTTCTAGCCGGAATTCTTTATTTTTAGTTAACTAGTCTACAATCAGTCGGCGACGACAAAGAAATTTCCTGACCCCAGCGGAAATTCAAGATTTTATTATATTGCTGTGATTTGTTTACTTAGGGCTAATGTGTAGTCGAATTCCCTTCCACAAATGTTTAATCAACTGATCAGGGATGATGATAGTACGAAAACGGTTAGGGATGCAATGAATATGCGTTGTGCTACGACAGATTATTGTAAAGAGTTCTAACATCTTGGCAGTGGCATTCCTAACCTTCCCTTCCACAAATGTTTAATCAACTGATCAGGGATGATGATAGTACGAAAACGGTTAGGGATGCAATGAATATGCGTTGTGCTACGACAGATTATTGTAAAGAGTTCTAACATCTTGGCAGTGGCCACAATTAATTTAATTCTAATTAGATAAATCATTCAACACAACAGTATCACGATCTGAATGGAAATTAATAGTATAACTCTATAATATAAACTTTAAGGTACACATGTTTGTTCATGTAAAATATACCTAACAGTACGAAGGTTAAAACCCCCTTTGAAAAAAGGAAGTATTGAATTGAAATATGTATATACAAGTTTCGTGACCGTAAATTATTTAACTTAAGGATTCAAAATTGGCTGTGGAATCGGTCAAAAGAAAAACAACAACTCGCGGTCTTTTTGCCAATGTTTCGACAAATATATTGACTTCTTCAGGGGTCTGGATATTACAAATACCAAAAATACAAACAATTTAGAGAATCAATAACATAGAAAATCAAGTAATATAAAAATAAAATAAAATGCGGTTATTCTCCAGTTCTGGCTCTTAGTTTTTCTATAACTCAACCAACCCTCATAGCCACTTAAGTTTCAATAATTATAAAAAAATTATTGTATTTTACTGTTTATATTACTGATTTTCTGTGTTACAGATTCTCTAAATTGTTTGTATTTTTGTATTTGTAATATCCACGCCCTGAAGAAGACAATATATTTGTCGAAACGTTGGCAAAAAGATCGAATTGTTGTTTTTATTTGACCGATTCCACAGCCAATTTTGAATCTTTAAGTATTGAATAGAATTGTCGTGAAATTTCACATCAAAACTTGGTAAAACCGCTACTGAAACTTATCTTTTATTAAAAGAAGTTTATCGGATGAATGTTAATCAAGTGCGAGAGTTTTTGAGTGGTTCAAGCGTATCCAAGATGGCCGAGAAAACATCGGAGATGATGACTGCCGGGGTCGCCCTTCTACATCCAAAACGGTTGAAAATATCGATTATAATTAATCAACATTACTACCGGTGAGGTGCTTGCTCAACTCCGTGAAAGAGTAAGGAAAAAAACGACCCGATTTGTGGGAGAACAAGTCACGGGGTTCTCCATCGAGACAACCGGCGCCGGCACACACTGCATTGTCTGTCAAGACGTTTCTAGAGCCAAGAACAACATCCCAGTTTTAGGCCGTACGCCTTATTCGCCTGACCTGACCCCCATATGACTTTTATCTGTTACCCAAAGTCAAATCTGCATTAAAAGGAACAAAATTTCAGTCCTTTGAAGCTGTGAATACACCTCGTATACTTAGACCACTAATTCTTTCATATCATTTATTTTGGATCAGATACTATTTCCAGTCCATGCACATATATTATATAAGATTAATGTTGCTAACGAGAAAGATGGTTGGTTTAAATAAAAGTTCCAGTAGTGGTCCAGGAATGTAAATTTCTTTACTTTTATATAATAAAAGAAGATATCTGAACAGAATATCATCTTATTTATAATTTCAATAAGCGAAACTCTAAAAATACTCTATACACGTGATAAATCCTTACTCTAAAGTTTCGCGAACTCCACCAGGAATTCCATGGAATTCATCCAAGAATGTTTTTAGAGGGAGTCGCTGCACATTCTCTAACTTCAATATATTTTAGTTGATCTCTAGAAGTAAGTGCAGAATATATTTATTATATACAGGATGAATCAGTATAATTCTACATTTTAGAATATTTCCTAACATTTTCTGAAATATTTCAGAGTGATCAGAAGTAAATGTTTAAAGTGCAATTTCTTATTTAAGACAATCTACTTTAAAAATTGACTACTGGTCCATCTAAAAGAGTTTTCAGTGAATTAAACAACTTGATAAACCTAACACTGCTCGTGAACACGTTTTCTTGCAAAAACAAACGTAATTTCTCATACGAAGATAGAAAGGAATCCTGGAAAATGATATACCGTTTCAAAGCCCATTAAACAAGGAAACTTTTATAAAAAGTGCCAGCACCTAGGTCTGATAATGATCACATAAGGGCCTAATGAGTTTTCTTCAAAAATTTCGATTACTTTTATTTTTCCAGCATCCGGAGGAAGATTGAAGTAGTTTGAAGAATAATTTATGCTTCAAAATGGGTGTCAATTTTTAGAAAATTTATCTGTATTTCTAACCGTATCATCAGAAACGAATTCGGACTAAAACTTTCTGAGTAATAACATTTTTATTGGGGAAAAAAAGTAATGATTTTAGAAAAAAAATTAAAGTGACGTCATTCAAGAACCGAGGAAAATATGAAGTTGGCCAATACGTCATTGAACTCCACTTTAGATGTACTACACACATTAGGCCTATGGACATTACTTACTGGTTCACCCTGTATAAATATAAGTTTATATAAATATAAGCAATATAATATAACAGCGTGCATTACTTTTTTCGTTTTTTACTTACATAATTATTTTTAACAAAACATAAAACTACGATGTGAAAACTATGAATATACTAGCAGAGAAGGAATTAGGGATTTCATTAGTTTTAGACAGACAGTTTTTAATAGAATAACAACTTTTAACTGTCATGCTGTCAACTTGAATTAAATGTAATTAAAATTTCTATTTTTATCATGAACTAGAATAACCGCTCGTCGTATTGCAGATTTGTAGATTCCTAATTTTAAGTTATTTGCAGAAATACACACGTTTTTGTTGTTTTTTTGTAAGGATAATTACGAAAAAATTGTTTACTACAAATTAGTCTTTGTTGTTCATAAATTAAATATACGTAGATCTGTACATTTATTTAAATAATTTTCTTTTTTTTTTTTTTTTTTTTTTTTTATTTTTATTAGAATTTTACAACTGCACAAATATATATGCAACAAGTAAATGTGCTAAATAAGTATAGACATGGCGTGATTGTCGTGAATGACAGTCACCCAGTGGTGACCATCGTTAGCTCCTCAGGTGATCTCGGGGCCAGCGACGCCTGAGCCGTCGTACGGGGTTTCCGGGAAGTGATTGGGATGAAAGGAGTTGTGCGAGTGGGTTGGGATGGGATCTGAGGAGTTTATGGAATTTAGTGTAGCGGGATTTAGCGAGGTTGGTTACAAATGGAATATTGAGGTCGGTATGAAGGGTGAGGTTTGACACATAGAAAGGAGCGTTCGTAATACGGCGGAGGATTTTAGACTGAAGGATTTGTATGCGGTTAAGGTTGGATTTTTTGGCAGCGCCATAGAGTTCCAGTCCGTAAGTCCATATTGGCATGAGGAGAGAGATGTATAGTCTTCTTTTGTTTCGTAAAGTAATTTTCGATCGTTTGTCAAGTAGTCTGGCGAGAAGTCGATATCTTGTGTTGAGGTCTTTTCTTTTTAGTCGAGTATGAGGATTCCAAGTAAGTCTTTTGTCGAGGAATAGTCCGAGGTATCTCACGTGATCTGCAGGTGGTATAGGGGTGTTATACATATAAACAGGAGGAGGGATTTTGCGGTTAAGTGTGAAGACTATGTTTTTGGATTTAGAGGGATTTATTTTAATTCTCCAGTCGGTTAACCATGTTTCATTTAAAAAAAAAGAAGGTGATTTGGAGCCATTTCTGTGCGAGGATAGGTTATCATGCTTCTAGTGTGTCATTTCGGTATAATTTACGACTTTACAAACTAGATAATGGTAGGATGAAAAAATAATTGCCATTTCAGTCGAGATACATTTATTCTGCCCAACTTTCTGCCTAGGGACTAGGTCATCTTCAGGGCTGTGGAATCATGTTTACTGATTGTTAACAATGATTCTATTAAATTAATAATATAATATGTATAATATAATAAAAATTTACACAGAAAATCATCACACTTTCGATTTCCCAAACTCACAAAGATACTTAAATCAGAAACCAACACACAAAAAAAGGAAAGTGCTAGAAATGATATATAAATCTAAAACAGAAAACAGTTTAAATTTCAAAACAGACAAGGAACAATTTAAACAACATACAGTAAAAGCTCTTTATTCGCGGGGTATATGTTCCATAAATATGCCGCGAATACAGAAACCGTGAATACGGAATGGTAATTTATATGGGATTATAGGGGATACGTTCCTAGCTGACAAAATAAAAAAAAAAACATTTATATAAAAAAATCAATTTAATTGAAGTTTTTGAACATTTTGATTAATTATCTTAAGGCTTAGGCAATGGTTTGAAGAATTTTGTAATTTTCTCTTGCTTGGCAGTTTTTAAAAGCTTTTGTTCGCAGTCAAAGTTTGAACTTGCCACTACAACTACCATCAGGTTCTTTAAAATGAGCGTAAAGATACTTTGCCTTCTCCCGGACCATTGGACCACTCAGGAGCACCCTTTTTTTGGATGCGGTCTTCGATCCATAATGGCAACGCCACTTCCATTTTTTTCTATTGCTGGATCACGAACAATTGCTTTCATTCTGTGCGTTTACATTCTCAAAAACACCGATCGCGGCGAAGGACGGCTTATGTCAAAGTCCTCGGCGATATCATTTAACAACATACTTTAGGCAAAGTTGTAATAAGATCTATTTTACTTTTTTTATTAGTCCATTTGACGGCATTTATAAAGGATATTGGGTTGGATACCTATTGGAATCCTTTTATTATCATAGTGTACTTCCGCGAATATAGGAATTGGGTCGCATTTTTTTAATCCGCGAATAGTGAAAACGCGAATGAAGGAAGCGCGAATAAGGAGCTTTCACTGTATACGCAAACTTACTACAAAATAATTGACAATTGGCAACACTAACTTCCACACAACCTAACACATATACTACACATAGACCCGATCACACTCAGTCCATGAACAGACAAGACAGAAGACACACCCAACCTTGGAATGTAAAAATATGACTTTGTTAAACTAGGTAAATAATTTTTATAAATTTCGTTTTATTATACATATTCATTTTTAATAGAATCATTGTTAACAATCTGTAAATATGACCTAGTCCCTAGGTCGAAAGCTCGGCAGAATAAATGTATCACGACTGAAAACTGGCATTTATTCTCTAATCCTATTGAAACTATGAATCAGTCACCAAAAAGAATGAACAACAATAGATAATGGTAGTTAATGTTAAAATGTACTTTAAAATAAGTAGTAAATATGTTCCACATCCCTGAAGATGACCTAGTCCCTAGGTCGAAAGCTCGGCAGAATAAATGTATCACGACTGAAAACTGGCATTTATTCTCTAATCCTATTGAAACTATGAATCAGTCACCAAAAAGAATGAACAACAATAGATAATGGTAGTTAATGTTAAAATGTACTTTAAAATAAGTAGTAAATATGTTCCACATCCCTGAAGATGACCTAGTCCCTAGGTCGAAAGCTCGGCAGAATAAATGTATCACGACTGAAAACTGGCATTTATTCTCTAATCCTATTGAAACTATGAATCAGTCACCAAAAAGAATGAACAACAATAGATAATGGTAGTTAATGTTAAAATGTACTTTAAAATAAGTAGTAAATATGTTCCACATCCCTGAAGATGACCTAGTCCCTAGGTCGAAAGCTCGGCAGAATAAATGTATCACGACTGAAAACTGGCATTTATTCTCTAATCCTATTGAAACTATGAATCAGTCACCAAAAAGAATGAACAACAATAGATAATGGTAGTTAATGTTAAAATGTACTTTAAAATAAGTAGTAAATATGTTCCACATCCCTGAAGATGACCTAGTCCCTAGGTCGAAAGCTCGGCAGAATAAATGTATCACGACTGAAAACTGGCATTTATTCTCTAATCCTATTGAAACTATGAATCAGTCACCAAAAAGAATGAACAACAATAGATAATGGTAGTTAATGTTAAAATGTACTTTAAAATAAGTAGTAAATATGTTCCACATCCCTGAAGATGACCTAGTCCCTAGGTCGAAAGCTCGGCAGAATAAATGTATCACGACTGAAAACTGGCATTTATTCTCTAATCCTATTGAAACTATGAATCAGTCACCAAAAAGAATGAACAACAATAGATAATGGTAGTTAATGTTAAAATGTACTTTAAAATAAGTAGTAAATATGTTCCACAGCCCTGAAGATGACCTAGTCCCTAGGTCGAAAGCTCGGCAGAATAAATGTATCACGACTGAAAACTGGCATTTATTTTCTAATCCTATTGAAACTATGAATCAGTCACCAAAAAGAATGAACAACAATAGATAATGGTAGTTAATGTTAAAATGTACTTTAAAATAAGTAGTAAATATGTTCCACATCCCTGAAGATGACCTAGTCCCTAGGTCGAAAGCTCGGCAGAATAAATGTATCACGACTGAAAACTGGCATTTATTCTCTAATCCTATTGAAACTATGAATCAGTCACCAAAAAGAATGAACAACAATAGATAATGGTAGTTAATGTTAAAATGTACTTTAAAATAAGTAGTAAATATGTTCCACATCCCTGAAGATGACCTAGTCCCTAGGTCGAAAGCTCGGCAGAATAAATGTATCACGACTGAAAACTGGCATTTATTCTCTAATCCTATTGAAACTATGAATCAGTCACCAAAAAGAATGAACAACAATAGATAATGGTAGTTAATGTTAAAATGTACTTTAAAATAAGTAGTAAATATGTTCCACATCCCTGAAGATGACCTAGTCCCTAGGTCGAAAGCTCGGCAGAATAAATGTATCACGACTGAAAACTGGCATTTATTCTCTAATCCTATTGAAACTATGAATCAGTCACCAAAAAGAATGAACAACAATAGATAATGGTAGTTAATGTTAAAATGTACTTTAAAATAAGTAGTAAATATGTTCCACAGCCCTGAAGATGACCTAGTCCCTAGGTCGAAAGCTCGGCAGAATAAATGTATCACGACTGAAAACTGGCATTTATTTTCTAATCCTATTGAAACTATGAATCAGTCACCAAAAAGAATGAACAACAATAGATAATGGTAGTTAATGTTAAAATGTACTTTAAAATAAGTAGTAAATATGTTCCACATCCCTGAAGATGACCTAGTCCCTAGGTCGAAAGCTCGGCAGAATAAATGTATCACGACTGAAAACTGGCATTTATTTTCTAATCCTATTGAAACTATGAATCAGTCACCAAAAAGAATGAACAACAATAGATAATGGTAGTTAATGTTAAAATGTACTTTAAAATAAGTAGTAAATATGTTCCACATCCCTGAAGATGACCTAGTCCCTAGGTCGAAAGCTCGGCAGAATAAATGTATCACGACTGAAAACTGGCATTTATTTTCTAATCCTATTGAAACTATGAATCAGTCACCAAAAAGAATGAACAACAATAGATAATGGTAGTTAATGTTAAAATGTACTTTAAAATAAGTAGTAAATATGTTCCACATCCCTGAAGATGACCTAGTCCCTAGGTCGAAAGCTCGGCAGAATAAATGTATCACGACTGAAAACTGGCATTTATTTTCTAATCCTATTGAAACTATGAATCAGTCACCAAAAAGAATGAACAACAATAGATAATGGTAGTTAATGTTAAAATGTACTTTAAAATAAGTAGTAAATATGTTCCACATCCCTGAAGATGACCTAGTCCCTAGGTCGAAAGCTCGGCAGAATAAATGTATCACGACTGAAAACTGGCATTTATTCTCTAATCCTATTGAAACTATGAATCAGTCACCAAAAAGAATGAACAACAATAGATAATGGTAGTTAATGTTAAAATGTACTTTAAAATAAGTAGTAAATATGTTCCACAGCCCTGAAGATGACCTAGTCCCTAGGTCGAAAGCTCGGCAGAATAAATGTATCACGACTGAAAACTGGCATTTATTCTCTAATCCTATTGAAACTATGAATCAGTCACCAAAAAGAATGAACAACAATAGATAATGGTAGTTAATGTTAAAATGTACTTTAAAATAAGTAGTAAATATGTTCCACATCCCTGAAGATGACCTAGTCCCTAGGTCGAAAGCTCGGCAGAATAAATGTATCACGACTGAAAACTGGCATTTATTCTCTAATCCTATTGAAACTATGAATCAGTCACCAAAAAGAATGAACAACAATAGATAATGGTAGTTAATGTTAAAATGTACTTTAAAATAAGTAGTAAATATGTTCCACAGCCCTGAAGATGACCTAGTCCCTAGGTCGAAAGCTCGGCAGAATAAATGTATCACGACTGAAAACTGGCATTTATTTTCTAATCCTATTGAAACTATGAATCAGTCACCAAAAAGAATGAACAACAATAGATAATGGTAGTTAATGTTAAAATGTACTTTAAAATAAGTAGTAAATATGTTCCACATCCCTGAAGATGACCTAGTCCCTAGGTCGAAAGCTCGGCAGAATAAATGTATCACGACTGAAAACTGGCATTTATTCTCTAATCCTATTGAAACTATGAATCAGTCACCAAAAAGAATGAACAACAATAGATAATGGTAGTTAATGTTAAAATGTACTTTAAAATAAGTAGTAAATATGTTCCACAGCCCTGAAGATGACCTAGTCCCTAGGTCGAAAGCTCGGCAGAATAAATGTATCACGACTGAAAACTGGCATTTATTCTCTAATCCTATTGAAACTATGAATCAGTCACCAAAAAGAATGAACAACAATAGATAATGGTAGTTAATGTTAAAATGTACTTTAAAATAAGTAGTAAATATGTTCCACATCCCTGAAGATGACCTAGTCCCTAGGTCGAAAGCTCGGCAGAATAAATGTATCACGACTGAAAACTGGCATTTATTCTCTAATCCTATTGAAACTATGAATCAGTCACCAAAAAGAATGAACAACAATAGATAATGGTAGTTAATGTTAAAATGTACTTTAAAATAAGTAGTAAATATGTTCCACATCCCTGAAGATGACCTAGTCCCTAGGTCGAAAGCTCGGCAGAATAAATGTATCACGACTGAAAACTGGCATTTATTCTCTAATCCTATTGAAACTATGAATCAGTCACCAAAAAGAATGAACAACAATAGATAATGGTAGTTAATGTTAAAATGTACTTTAAAATAAGTAGTAAATATGTTCCACATCCCTGAAGATGACCTAGTCCCTAGGTCGAAAGCTCGGCAGAATAAATGTATCACGACTGAAAACTGGCATTTATTCTCTAATCCTATTGAAACTATGAATCAGTCACCAAAAAGAATGAACAACAATAGATAATGGTAGTTAATGTTAAAATGTACTTTAAAATAAGTAGTAAATATGTTCCACATCCCTGAAGATGACCTAGTCCCTAGGTCGAAAGCTCGGCAGAATAAATGTATCACGACTGAAAACTGGCATTTATTCTCTAATCCTATTGAAACTATGAATCAGTCACCAAAAAGAATGAACAACAATAGATAATGGTAGTTAATGTTAAAATGTACTTTAAAATAAGTAGTAAATATGTTCCACATCCCTGAAGATGACCTAGTCCCTAGGTCGAAAGCTCGGCAGAATAAATGTATCACGACTGAAAACTGGCATTTATTCTCTAATCCTATTGAAACTATGAATCAGTCACCAAAAAGAATGAACAACAATAGATAATGGTAGTTAATGTTAAAATGTACTTTAAAATAAGTAGTAAATATGTTCCACATCCCTGAAGATGACCTAGTCCCTAGGTCGAAAGCTCGGCAGAATAAATGTATCACGACTGAAAACTGGCATTTATTTTCTAATCCTATTGAAACTATGAATCAGTCACCAAAAAGAATGAACAACAATAGATAATGGTAGTTAATGTTAAAATGTACTTTAAAATAAGTAGTAAATATGTTCCACATCCCTGAAGATGACCTAGTCCCTAGGTCGAAAGCTCGGCAGAATAAATGTATCACGACTGAAAACTGGCATTTATTCTCTAATCCTATTGAAACTATGAATCAGTCACCAAAAAGAATGAACAACAATAGATAATGGTAGTTAATGTTAAAATGTACTTTAAAATAAGTAGTAAATATGTTCCACAGCCCTGAAGATGACCTAGTCCCTAGGTCGAAAGCTCGGCAGAATAAATGTATCACGACTGAAAACTGGCATTTATTCTCTAATCCTATTGAAACTATGAATCAGTCACCAAAAAGAATGAACAACAATAGATAATGGTAGTTAATGTTAAAATGTACTTTAAAATAAGTAGTAAATATGTTCCACATCCCTGAAGATGACCTAGTCCCTAGGTCGAAAGCTCGGCAGAATAAATGTATCACGACTGAAAACTGGCATTTATTTTCTAATCCTATTGAAACTATGAATCAGTCACCAAAAAGAATGAACAACAATAGATAATGGTAGTTAATGTTAAAATGTACTTTAAAATAAGTAGTAAATATGTTCCACATCCCTGAAGATGACCTAGTCCCTAGGTCGAAAGCTCGGCAGAATAAATGTATCACGACTGAAAACTGGCATTTATTCTCTAATCCTATTGAAACTATGAATCAGTCACCAAAAAGAATGAACAACAATAGATAATGGTAGTTAATGTTAAAATGTACTTTAAAATAAGTAGTAAATATGTTCCACAGCACTGAAGATGACCTAGTCCCTAGGTCGAAAGCTCGGCAGAATAAATGTATCACGACTGAAAACTGGCATTTATTCTCTAATCCTATTGAAACTATGAATCAGTCACCAAAAAGAATGAACAACAATAGATAATGGTAGTTAATGTTAAAATGTACTTTAAAATAAGTAGTGAAAGAAAATGCGTAAATTAGACCAATGAGAATTTTATACGAGAAAGCCTTTGTGTATTCCATTTCCGCTAGCTAACTTTATGCGAATTAGATAAATGAATTTTATTACCAAACTGCGCAGTCGCTCATTAAATTCAGTTAAATTCAAAGATAAATAAAAGTGGGTAATAAAAAGACTAAAAAGGCTTACCAAACATGATAAAGCTATTTAAGTAAGACTTGTTTGATAGAGCTTTGCTCAAGGTCAGACAAAAATAAATCAATAAAACCGTAAAATATCTTCTTTCTGGTTTTTTTTGGGGGGGGTAACCAGTTCTGATGCTTTTTTATTTATTTTTATTTTTTGCATGAATCAAAAGTTATTAAATCAAAATTTTATTTAAATTGATATTTCCAATCAGGTTTGATTTTCTCGCAAGTTTTTTGTAGAGATAGAGGGAGAGAGAGCCTAAATTACAACCAAAAAAAGAAAATCGCCATATTTCTGTCATTGAATCAGTAGCACAACAGTCAAGAGTGAAGACTCACCAATCATTAAGACAACTCGCATAATGTGGAACATATTACAACTGTTCATAAGTACGAGGGTTGTTTGAAAAGTCCGTGCAAAAATAAAAACTACTTAATTTTTTGGGGTAAACCTTTTTTATTTTTCAACATAGTCTCCTTTTAGGCTTATACACTTCGTCCAACGCTGCTCTAGTTTGTTGATCCCTTCCGAATAATAGGATTTGTCCAAGTCTGAAAAATAGCCATTCATTTCTGCAATCACCTCCTCGTTTGAATAAAATCTTTTTCCCGCCAGCCATTTCTTCATATTGGGGAACAAATAGTAGTCCGAGGGAGCCAAGTCTGGAGAATAGGGGGGATGTGAAACGAGTTGGAACCCTATTTCCATTAATTTTGCGACCACAACTGCTGAGGTGTGAGCTGGCGCGTTGTCGTGATGGAAAAGGACTTTTTTGTGGGCCAATCGTGGGCGTTTTTCTTGCAGCTCGGTTTTTCAAACGGTCCAATAACGATGAATGATATGCACCTGTAATAGTTTTACCCTTTTCCAGATAGTCGATGAGGATTATTCCTTGCGAATCCCAAAAGACAGTCGCCATAATCTTTCCGGCCGAAGGAACGGTCTTCGCCTTTTTTGGCGCAGATTCCCCCTTGGTAACCCATTGTTTAGATTGTTCTTTGGTCTCAGGAATGTAGTGATGTATCCATGTTTCATCCACAGTGACGAAACGACGCTTAAAGTCCTGCGGATTCTTCTGGAACAGCTGCAAACCGTCCTTGCAACACTTCACACGATTTCGTTTTTGGTCAAGCGTGAGTAATCGCGGCACCCATCTTGTGGATAGCTTTGTCATGTCCAAATGTTGATGCAAAATATTATGTACCCGTTCATTCGAGATGCCCATAGCACTAGCAATCTCACGCACCTTCACTCTTCTGTCATCCATCATGGATTTTATCAATGATTTCTGGAGTAGTAACCTCAACAGGGCGTCCAGAACGTTCAGCGTCACTTGTGCCCATATGGCCACTCCGAAAATTTTGAAACCACTTATAAACTGTTCTAATCGAAGGTGCAGAGTCACCATAATGTTTATCAAGCTTCTCTTTAGTCTCCTCAGGCGTTTTGCCTTTCATAAAGTAGTGTTTAATCCACACACGAAATTCTTTTTCGTCCATTTTTTGAAAATCACTCGACTTCCTCGATTCAAACGAATGCCAAACACAAAGAAATAGACCGATCTGGCGGAAACTTGGTGTGTGTTCTTCCAAGAGATGCTACTAAATAAACATAACCTCGATACGCGCCAGTGGTGCTATCTCTCTGACTTTGCACGGACTTTTCAAACGACCCTCGTACAAGTCCTGAGCTCTGAGTCGCTGGGATCGACAGCTTTAATACAAATAAAGAAAAATTAATGCTGAAATTAGGAATAACCATTCTTTCCCTTGCATTTGCGATACAGTCACCACAAAAAACCGAACAATAAATTATTTATACAATTTTGACATTTAAAATTTCGTCTAGGGAGGCTGAACACCGTAATTTGCTGATTTTTAGAGTACTATACAAATATCACTCTAGTGTCTAGTCTTAGACTTTAATACAAAGTTCGATAGTATTTTCTCCTATTAATGTTGTAAATATAAAGAAAAAGGTAGGTAACAATATCACAACAGCACGAACCGAGACAAGGCGGCCCCTCTCACGTAATGTAGGTAGTAGCAAGATGGCGTTACTTCCGGTAGGTAGTGAGGGGTGTTCACTCACCTGTGAAGTAAAGTTGAGAACTTCACTGACAACACTAACCTTCATAATGATGTAAGACAAAAAAATAATATAATTTTATTTTTGTTTTTTTTAAATTAGGACTTCCTTCCTACCTGGCCCAGAACGCTAACACAGTTTCCAATGTTATGGGCGGAGCGGGAGAGAGAGGGTTAATAACAAACGAACAAATCTGGTGAGAGATACTCGTACGAACTTCTTAGATTGTTTTGTAGAGTTAGAAAAACATTTTAAAAAACTAAAAAAGGTCAGAAGTTGAGACTTTATATTTTAGATTGGGGACCCTACCAAAGGACCCTGACAGCAATCAGGCGTCCAAAATCCCCTTGCCTATAATCACTGGTATTATGCAAATAAAAGTAATGTAAAGTAATAGCCCATTTTTTTTTTTTTTTTCAGGCAGACCTTTAACGTCCCACTACCAAATTAGATGTCTTGGACGGGAGGCGGAAGCTAATACTGTACAAGAAACAATTTTTTATTCTAACAAATAAAAAGTAGCCCATACGCGGGATTCGAACTGGGGATCTCCCACTTACAAAGCCACGCTCTTGACCACTAACTAGACCAATACCCGCCCCACCCAAATAAGTTTGAATACCATATTACTGGTTACTACTTTTTACTTTTGAGATTTCCTCAGGAAAATTTGATTAAATACCCTTCTAAAAGGGCTGGGTGGGGTAGGTTTTCTTCTAAAGGACATGATTATAACGTAAAGTGTTTGTACCCTTCATACTACTCAAAAGGGTTGAAGTTCGTTATAATTCCTAGTTTGAATGAAAATTCAACAATTGGAAACACCATTTTACTGAATGAATTACTTTACTTCTTTAAGATTCCCTTTAAAAAAATAGTTTCAACTAACTGTGAACAGACAATACAGAAGACACACCAACCCTGAAATGTAAAAATATTACTTAGTAAACTAGCCCTGAAGATGACCTAATCCCTAGGTCGAAAGCTCGGCAAAATATATTTTACTCGACTGAAATGGAAATTATTTTTTTATCCTATTGAAACTATGAATCTGTCACCAAAAAGAATGCACAACAATTCATTAATAAATTTTTCGATTATTATTGCATTAAATTCGATTAAAGAGATCGATTAAATAGACTCTTGGGAGAAAGAATGGCGATACTTCTTTCAGCTAAAGTACCAATTCAGGGAAATATAAGACTCTGCGTGTTTTATATTACAAAGATAGTGATAATCGTTTAGTAGAAAATTTCGGAACTCCTTCTTTATTGAATGTCTTTGTCAGTCGACGAAATCGACTTCTAAATTTTCTATAAATTTCGTATTTAGTTCCCAAATTTTTATTTGAATAATTTCTTTTTGGGCATTTTGAGGGCATAAAAATGTTCCTCTAAGTCAAGAACTCGGAGGGGAATTGTAGTCAGAGAAAGCCGTGAGTGTGTGTGTGTGTGTGTTAACTACAGATTTTTAATTGCAGTAAAAATTTAAATTTCTGACAGAGCAAAAAAAACTAATAAACATTTCAAAATTTTGTCCAAATATCTGCAAACATATCCAAACATACAAAAAAACTCATATGTTTTTGCTCATATGCAGCGTAATACTGCAACGAGCTTTCAAGTAAAAACATCTGCATTGCAGATGTTCTCGGGCGAAAAGAAAAACTTAAAAGTAATACCACCGTCTGGATACTGTCTTTTATCTCTTTCCTTTAAAAAGAAATTATCCAGCAAGAAACGTTTTTGATCAATTATTCCAGAAACAGAATACTAGGGTTACAAAACTGAGTAGTACGTTCTGTGACAAAATAACCCAACTTATGACTGGGTTAAAGGGCGAACATATGCCGAGCCTATTGTTGGAGAGGGGGACCTGGAGTAAAATGACGTCAATACTACATTAACTGTTTGATTTTATGAAAGGGGGAGATGTCTCCTCTAGGTTTCCTACTGTGTCAGTAGGGGATACAACCCCCCCCCCCACGAGGGGAAATTCTGGCCCCCTTACACATTTATTGAAGGGAAATAGCTAAACTCTTATATAGCCAAATATTTGTACATCTTTAGCTTTAGCATAAACTGATGTACACCTGCAAAAGAAAGGATACAGGCAAAATCACAGCCATATAGATCATTTTGTAAAAAAAACAACACTTTTTCATCCCCAGGCGACCTCAATACCGGATATCACCGATGTAAACTCACTTTCCAAAAATTGACGCGATAGCGATACTTTCCTTATCAGTGAATTTAATCATATTTCGGAAAATATAACTTTAAATTGTCTACTAAAATGAGTTGAATGAAGTACCCGTCCATTGATTGTCAATCTTTCACGAAGAATTACAACATGAAACTGACCTAGTTGCTCAGTACAGAACTCAAGATGCAAGAAATTCTAGTAAAAGAAGAATTACAGACATTAACTATTGATTCATAATCCCGCCCCTCCATGATTGCGTTACACTGTTTTACTGAGATGTTACCTATAGATTGCTTAGTTACGTTCCCACTGTTTCCTCTTAGATTATCGATTTTGATCTTATCGATTTCAGACAAGAGTAGAAATTATGATTTTATTTTATTTTTTCCATTTTAATTTGAGTTATTGCATAATTGATTGAAATCAATCAGTTGATCTGTGTTTTTAAAACACTTCTTAAGCATATCATCAATTTTTGTTTTAATGAGTCAATAAAATCGATTGATTGCCATTTATAGTAGTTAGTACACGGAGTTTAATGGAAATCGCTAGGAGCCCGTTTATAAGGAAATTTCTAAAACTAAACATTTAGTAAAATCGTATTTGCTGTTAACTTCCTCCACATTAAAAGGTGACAGGAAATAATACTCTATAACACCTGTTGATCTTCAAAGGAAGTCCCAGGAAGAAATCATGATCTAAGATGTTGACGTTGTTTTAAACAAAAATCGATTTTTCTTTGAAAATGTTTTGAGTACCCTAGATACTAGAAGAGAATTTTTTCCCAAAGAGTCCTTCTAAAATACGGAAGAGAAGGTACAAGGATCCTATTCTCTTGAAAGAAAAGAATAAATCGAAACTAATAAAAGCAAAAAAAAAAAAAAAATTAACATGTTTAAACATGATGCAACCAAATTATATATAGTTAAAATAGCATTGGAACACAGTGTAAAGCTATACCATAATTTATTAGTCAAACATACATATGTAGACTTAGTTAATGACGCCTACATAGATAAACTTCTCTTATTTATTTTAAAACTAATTTTATTTTTAAAAAATATAACATAGAAAGCCGGTAAATTACATGTTTTTATGTTTTACCATTCATAATTACGTGGGCAGTTTTAAACTCAAGTTACAGGTTTAAGTTCATTATAAAGAACTAGGGCTTACGAGGGTCGTTTGAAAAGTCCGTGCAAAAATAAAAACTACTTAATTTTTTGGGGTAAACCTTTTTTATTTTTCAACATAGTCTCCTTTTAGGCTTATACACTACGTCCAACGCTGCTCTAGTTTGTTGATCTCTTCCGAATAATAGGATTTGTCCAAGTCTGAAAAATAGCCATTCGTTTCTGCAATCACCTACTCGTTTGAATAAAATCTTTTTCCCGCCAGCCATTTCTTCATATTGGGGAACAAATAGTAGTCCGAGGGAGCCAAGTCTGGAGAATAGGGGGGGATGTGAAACGAGTTGGAACCCTATTTCCATTAATTTTGCGACCACAACTGCTGAGGTGTGAGCTGGTGCGTTGTCGTGATGGAAAAGGACTTTTTTGTGGGCCAATCGTGGGCGTTTTTCTTGCAGCTCGGTTTTCAAACGATGAATCATATGCACCTGTTACTAGTTTTACCCTTTTCCAGATAGTCGATGAGGATTATTCCTTGCGAATCCCAAAAGACAGACGCCATAATCTTACCGGCCGAAGGAACGGTGTTCGCCTTTTTTTGGCGCAGATTCCCCCTTGGTAACCCATTGTTTAGATTGTTCTTTGGTCTCAGGAGTGTAGTGATGTATCCATGTTTCATCCACAGTGACGAAACGACGCTTAAAGTTCTGCGGATTCTTCTAGCACAGCTGCAAACCGTCCTTGCAACACTTCACACGATTTCGTTTTTGGTCAAGCGTGAGCAATCGCGGCACCCATCTTGCGGATAGTTTTGTCATGTCCAAATGTTGTTGCAAAATATTATGTACCCGTTCATTCGAGATGCCCCACAGCACTAGCAATCTCACGCACCTTCACTCTTCTGTCATCCATCACCCATATCATGGATTTTATCAATGATTTCTGGAGTAGTAACCTCAACAGGGCGTCCAGAACGTTCAGCGTCACTTGTGCCCATATGGCCACTCCGAAAATTTTGAAACCACTTATAAACTGTTCTAATCGAAGGTGCAGAGTCACCATAATGTTTATCAAGCTTCTCTTTAGTCTCCTGAGGCGTTTTGCCATTCATAAAGTAGTGTTTAATCAACACACGAAATTCTTTTTCGTCCATTTTTTGAAAATCACTCGACTTCCTCGATTCAAACGAATGCCAAACACAAAGAAATAGACCGATCTGGCTGAAACGGTGTGTGTTCTTCCAAGAGATGCTACTAACTAAACATAACCTCGATACTAGCCAGTAGTGCTATCTCTCTGACTTTGCACGGACTTTTCAAACGACCCTCGTACTGTGGCAGTAGGGTTTCGCTTATCAAATCTATGAATTTTTTTGTTTTTAAAAATTGGTACCCTTGGTGCCAATTATAATTGCTTTAAATGGAACATATACAATATTAAAAACCGATTATTTTTTAGTAAACAATTATAAATTGAAGAAAATTTAATTTGGGCTTAAAGTCTAACTAACTGTCAGTTGTCGCGAATGGAGCTGGAAGTAATCTCTTAAACTTAGCAAACCATTTAACTTAGATTCTGTAATATCTATTAATCAAAGGTTAACAAGAAAGACGGTATAAAAAATGAAAGTAATTATGAGACTAAAGATTTCAAAAACATTTTTAAAAAAAAGCTTACACCAAAAGCAGAATAGAACTTTAATGTCACCTAGAGAAGCGCTAACTACTCGCCAAACTTGTAACAAAATCGGGCTAAGATTTACAGAGTAATTAGTTTTAATAGTTTTAAAAGGGGCCGTACATATATGGAGCAAACGTCTGTCCCTAACTATGATCAGCGTCAAAACCGACAACAGCTATGTCTCATATTTAAAAAAGGTAACCTTCTATATCTCATTACCTATTATAACTAAAACATTTCAATCTTAACCAGATATTGAGCTAACTTATCTCTACAAATAACTAAAGAATTCACTGAAATCTGAACAATACGAAGAGAGACATAAAAGGGTTTGAAATTTGAAGGAGTTTGAAAACCACCAAAATTTAACCATCTGTATCTAAATACCTATTATCACTAGAACTTTGCAATTTATACCAGTTATAGAGTAAAGTTTTCTCTACATTTGGTAAAGAACTCATGAACATCTGATCAATACATAGAGATATATAAAGGTTTGAAATTTGAACCATTTATAAAACCCCCAAAATTTAACCTTCTATATCTCATTAACTATTAACACTAAAACGTTGCAATTTATATCAGTTGAAGAGCTAACGTTTCTCTACAATTCGGTAAAGAATTCATTGAAATCGGAACAATAAGAAGAGAAATATAGAGGTTTGAAATTTGAACCATTTATAAAACCCTCAAACTTTAATCTTTTATATCTCATTTAACTATTAACACTAAAACATTGCGATTTATACCAGTTACTCGTATACAGCTAACTTTTCTCTACAATTCGGTAAAGAATTCATTAAAATCTGAACAATACGAATAACTACCTATCAGTTGTCGCGGATGGAGGTGGAAGCATATACTTTACTAATAAACTTTTTAAAAAAAAATAAAATAAAAAGTAGCCAAACGCAGGATTCGATCTGGGGATCTCTGTCTTACACACTCATGCTTCGTAACTTCTATACTAATACCCGCACCATGACATCTGAGTGGGCTCAACAGATTTTAAAAAAATAGTATCTGAAAAGGTTTTAAGCTCCTTTGTGTTCTGTTATTCGTGGATCTGTACTATATTTTGGCCATTTATACAGTTTAAAAGTCACAGTTTCCAAAAAAAATAAAAATCACAGTTCGCATCCAACAATTGTGAGAGTGGAAACCATGGTAACCAAGCAATCACTACCAAGGTTTTAGAGGATATAGCACAATAATCAAACATTATATACAATCAGATCAATATTATCGATTAATCGCAGACAGTTTAATTGCATTACACCATGTTACCGTCTGTTACCATTTTCTATACGATTCAAATATCTACTACAAATCACGAGATCATATTGTACTAGAAAAGTAATAATACACTGGACGACAAACAATGTTTCACAGTGACATGTGGTACGCTGTTGACAACCGCTCCCCGCTTGCTTGCAGTTTAAAATGCTAAAATATAAAGGGTTCACAATATTGTGCTGCAGTTTCTACAATGTTGAACAATATTATTGATTTTATCCAACATAACAGAACGTTGTATTCTTTCAACTTGAACGGTTTCGAATTTTCATTCACCTTTTAAGATAGAATTAAACTTAATTAAAATGAAATAAAAAAAACAACGAAATAATCAATGTAGTGTGGTAGTAGGTAGGTTTTGAATTTAGTTTCAAATATTAGAACCGCTTCGAAAAACCTCCAATTTTATCTGTGCACGCTACCGCTCCACTATAGACTTCCAGCGCCCACAAGGGGGTCTTATCGCCCACTTTGAGAAAGACTGAACTAGATGGAGGATCAGGGTTAGTGTATGTGTGAGAGAGAGAGACGAATGGAAGAAAATTACTAAGGAAGCGACCAGGGTAATACACGGGCTGTAGAATTCAAAAAATAATATCCACAAATTGTTCGTCCACAATTTGATGAAAAAAAATGACGAAATAGTTAGCAGGCAATAGAGACGACGAACAGAAATATGCAGTAGACCAATCAGCCATCTGTTTTCTAGATTCAAAGGCGGCTCCAAATAGGGTTACTCACCTGCTATCACTGCCTCTTTGTTGCTTACTAGAAAAACAAAAGACTTTGCCAAGGTCGACCCCCGATAGTCTGCAGGGGTAGATTTGAAGCAGGCCGGGGGGGGGGGGTGAATGGGTAGAAAGCACAGTGAATATAATGTGATTTTCACGTGCTATGAATATATATCGCCGGTATCCACGTTCTTCCAATAACCCACCTCCGCTTCTATCGCAAGCTTCTTTTAAGCCAACTTCCTGTAGCCTTTTTTTTTCTTTTTGTTTTCACCAAAAACCGTTTAAAGTGGAAATGATTTTCTACACGAGTCGACATTATAATAGTTGTATTACAACGTGACTATCTATCTAATTATATTAAAGGTTGATTCGTTATTGTATTAAAGCACGCCATATTTTTGGTAGTGACAATGAACTTTTAGGATAAAGGGGGGCGGAAACATAACTGTGCAAATCTAGAAAAAGTTTAAACCGGAAATAGTTGCGGAGCCCGCGACTTTCTTCAAGACAAACATCCCCCCACGCTCACTTCCTGATCTAAGTGTCTTACGAGAGTAAGAAAGATGTATAAGAAACTTGTTAACTTAGGGTGCCATCTTTGGCAATTGGAAAGCGCCGAGCGGTTAGAGGCAGTTCAGAGGAGGTCCTAACCATTGCCTCTCGTCTAACGATGCCCTTAAAATTCAGTTTTCCTAGAAAATAAAGAAAATAAGATTTCTAAACCACCACTCTATGGAGTGCTATGAAGAATGACAATTTTTTGAACCCATTTCCGAGAAAAATCCATTCAGTTATGAAGTGGTTCCTATTCGAGGGGATTTTGAATTGTGAGAGTTACAATCAAAATCACCATTCGAAATATCCAGAATTTTACCATTTTTAATTATTTTGTATACAGAAACCACGAAGAAGAATGTAGTAGAAGAGTGGCCAGTCATGATGAAGAAAGAAGTGAAAGAGGCTGCATTATTCCTCAAATTGAATATTGGGAAAAGATAGGGCTGGTTTTTTGCCACCAATATATAGGTAAATTAAGGCATTAGAAGCCAAACAGTAGCTGTGAGAAAACAATATGTTGGTTTTAACCAGCCCTCATAAAAAATAATGGTTAATGTGCAAACAAGACCAGAGAAACAATAAATACATAATATATTGTAAACAGATACCATACTCTTAAAACTCTTTTTTTCGGATCCCGTGGAGGGGGGCGCTTCAAACCGGATGTGAATTTAAAGAAAATCTGTCAAGATCGAAATACTCTCAATTGTACTGATCCTGGAAAAAAAAAGTCCACACTGATAAGATATCTGATATGAGTGGATTGTCATCGGTGAAGAATGGAACTGTCTGGGTGCCCTCACAAAAATTAGTGACCAAAACAAGGACTTTTTTGTGTATGTAGTAACCCGGTCATTCAGGATATAAGGGAAACGAAGCGGCAGATTGGCTGGCCTCGTGAAGGCGCTGCAGGAGATTTTTCTTTGGCCTGGAGCCCTATTTTGAGTGCGAACATCAAACTATGGTTGCAGGGTAGGTCTCAAGATAGGAGGGTTGGCCACCATTGGGCAGAGAGACAGGCGAAGAAGTTCATTGTGGCTATTCGGCCAAGGCTGACTGCAAAACTAATCACGTCAAGGCCGTGTGGTTATTAAAACTGTCCGGTAGGACAGTTGTATAAGGGTTGACCATCAAAAACTGCACGAAAAAGTGTAACGTTGAAAAACACCCAACTTTGACAATTTTTTTCTATTTTTCTATAAAAGATAAAATTCCCAAATTTTCTTTAAATCTTACTCCAAACCCTCCTTTATAACTGTAATTTTTTTGCAACCACCCAGATCTAATAGGTTTCGAGAAAAAAGTTGCCGAAAATGAGCAAAAACGGCTTTTTCAAAAAATGTTCTTGTTCTTGTTGTTGTTGTTCTTCTTCTTCTTCTTCTTCTTGTTCTTGTTACCTTTTTTGTAAACAACGTAGCGCCTAAACGCGTGAACCGATTTTCATGAATGAGGTGTCATTCGATTCGGAATTTTATGTAGATGTGCCTTTTGGGGGTCTCGATCCTGTACATAGAATGGGAGAGGAGTTAGCCCCCTTTATGTAAGGCCCCCTCCAAAATTATTATTACTAATTACTCTGTAAATCTTGGCCCGATTTTGATAAAATTTGGTAGGATGATAGGGTTAGGGCTCTCCTACCTAACAATAAAGCGACGATCTGCTCATACACTTGTTAAGGGGAAGTATAGCAATCGTTTCAAATTATCGACACGTGAACCGATTTTCATGAATGAAGTGTCATTCGAATCGAAATTTTGTACAGATTTGTACTTTAAAAGTCTCGACGCTATGCCTCATAAGGAGGGGAGTTCGCCCCACCCAAATAAGGCCCTTTCTAAAACTATTATTACCAATATTTCTACAAAGCTTAGTCCGATTTTGATAAAATTTAGCACGAAGAAGTGATTAAAGCTCCTCTACGTGGCTGTGAAGTGCCATCATGCTCTTACACCTACTAAGAGGAAGTACTGCAATCGTTAAAATTATCAATGAGTGAACCGATTTACATCAATGAATTGTCGTTCGATTCAAAATCTTTGCCTTTTAGGGAGAAGTACTGTAATCGCAGCTTATTTTTCTTGCTCCTCTTAAAAGGAAGTACTGAAATCGCAGTTTAATTTTGCTATTTACCTACAAATACCTTCCTATTTTATTCAAAACGCTTTCTCAAAAAAATGGTTATTGAGGATGGTTTGGGGACCGCAACTATAACCATTCTTTAAAAAGATCTCTCCAGTGATAGTTACGGTTCCGATTTAACACCTTATCAGGTTATAATGATAGAATAGCTTATTCCAAATTTTAAAAAAATCTGTAAAGCAGACGTAACTTTGCTAATAGACAAAAAGGAAAATCTATCCAAAAGGTACAAAAATCTCCTTAACAAAAACTTACAGTTTAAAAAGTTAAGTATAAGGGTTGATTAAACGCCAAAAGGTACACAAATCAGCAAGTACCCAACATTTCATTAATACTTCATTGATATTATTTAAGTAATTTTACCGCATTAATTTTCATTAATATTTTTTAAGAATTTATTAGATGTCACATACCCTTATGCTGGCCAGTTCATTCATAATATTTTTTTATTATAATTATGATAAAATGAGTGATGAATTATTCTGAGTAGTCACATATACATGCATGTTAAAGTAGAAAAAAACAAAGTTAGAGTCGGCCACTTTTTAAATTTCAATCACGGAGGATTCAAAACAATATTTCAGTCTTAAATTCGTCTTACCGAAATATTCGTGAGCACAAATAACATACATTTAATAACAAGTAGATTATTCAACAATATTTACTCATTTCTCAATTGTAATTTAATTTAGTCCCCCTAATTTTACTTATGGTAAAATACTGGAATAATTAGCTGTCCTAAAAATATGCATATCTTTATTTTCTTTATTTTATATTACATATATATAACATTGTGGGAAGAACACCTAGATTGAGAATGTAATTGAAGAAAACTATATTATTTGCGATAAAGCCAGATTATTTATTACTTATTATTACAAACGTTTGACTACAACATAAAATAACAATTACTTTAATCGAAGAATGAACTTAAACCAATGATTTTTATTTAAAAATAAAAATAAATGCATAAAATCATTGATGTAAAAAAAGTTTATGAATTTTTTAGCCTCTTATTTTTTTTATATTTTTTATAACGTTTTCTTTTTCACCTGTGATTAATAGTTTGATTATTATAGATAAATAGATATTACAGTCAATCTAAGTTAAATGGTGTGCTACTTGAGTAAATATTTTGTAGACGAAAATGGCCAGCATAAGGGTCTGTGACATCTAATAAATTCTTAAAAAATATTAATGAAAATTAATACGGTAAAATTACTTAAATAATATGAATGAAGTATTAATGAAATGTTGGGTACTTGCTGATTTGTGTACCTTTTGGCGTTTAATCAACCCTTATACTTAACTTTTTAAACTGTAAGTTTTTGTTAAGGAGTTAGGATAATTGTAGGCCTATTAAACGGCCACTGCAGGCTCAGAAAACACATGCATCGCATGGGCTTGGCAGATGAGACAGCCTTTGTAGGTTCTGTCAGGAAGAGGAGGAAACGGCACTGCACGTGTTGTGTCAGTGTGAGGGGCTTGTCTGGGCTAAGGGTGTTACTTCTCGGGGAGGAAAAACCAATGCCTAGGAAACGGAAGGGTTTGGAGGGTGAGTTCTAGAGTAGTGGGATCCACAATAGATCCATTGGGTTGCGGTGGTGTAGGGATTGTAAGGCCGCCCTAAAGAATAGGAACAAAGAATAAAACAAAAAAGGAAATTGAAAACAAAACAAAAGCAAAAAAGACTAGATGCGGATGCAGGTAAACTGACCACGTCCATAGTGGAGGGTGTAATGGGAAGGAAAAATCAAAGCGGTCATAATAGTTGATTCGTGTGTAGAGAAGTAGGTGAAGAAGGAGGAACTACCGAAGATGATAGGAAGCAAAATGTGTCTCCCCGCCCGCGCTCTCAAGAAATGGCGAACTGACCGATACGAGTAACCCACTTTAGATTGGTCAATAGACAATAACGTTACTATTAACATGATTCCCAGGGCAGGCTCACTTTCATGGACAATGCCAATTTGATCGGTTTTTAGAGAAGGACATCATCATCGCATACTATTATACTTTTTGAATTGTTACCAACTTTTCAGTAAAATTCAACAGAGATATTTAAGAAGGAATTCCTTTTTTGATAACTACTATCCCGGCTAGCAATTACTACAATCGTGATGGACTTATTTTCATTAACAATGGAAGATTAATACTTAATTAACTTAATAGGTGGGAGATAACTTGATACAGTTTCGTTTTGGTGTTTTCTAACCATCAACCATCCACACAACGTACTCATACACATATAAATATTTAGGGTGAAGGGACCAGTAATTGACTGGGCACCAGTAATTGACATACCAGAAATAAACTGGCATTATAAGGGATATGACCCGTTTTTAGTGGTGATTCTTTCAATTTCGTTATTGAGAAGCCTTTGGGCAGCAGTTCCAGAAAAATATTAATTATTGGAAGGTTCCTTGGTATCAGTGGAAGGTTATTTGTATTAAAAGTTCAAAATCAAGGAAAAAACAAGCCGTTGCTAAGGAGGATTGATATGAAAATAATTTTTCTTTTTTCTTATTTTTCGTTTATTTGTTCATATATTCGTGTGGTTATCAATGTTCTATTATAATTAGTATTACTTGTAGATTTCATTTATGTAGTTTTTTTTTTAATTATAAGAAGCATTGGAGGATTAAAATGGGGCTGTCAATCACTGGTCCCTGAAACGGCAACCTGCCCAGTAATTGACATGTATGTCAATTACTAGTCCTACAGCTTTTTTGTTTGAGACCAGTGATTGACTTCCTGGGAAAATGATGATAGGTTGATAAATTTTATTATAATTAAAAATTCAATACATTGTAAAATAAAATCATTGATAAAAATCGGCAACATAAAATAAATAGTAAAACTTCCAACAAAATGTGTTTAAATTAATGAATTAGCAAATGTACGCCTTATTTCAAGAGGGCATGCAGAATGATTATTCTGTAGAGAACAACAATGTATGAACAACAAACTGGAATAGTCGTGATCGCCGAACAGCTTCCGAGGCCTACGTGACTAATAAAAACGACGCCAACGTAACGGAGTTGGAAAATCTCTCATTCTCCCTCAGTTTTGGGTCCTAGCCACATGACAAAGAAGAAAGGGAGGAAATAGCTAAACCATAGAATTCCATCAAAGAAAACGGCCAGAGGAAAAATGAAGCTCCCTCAAGAGAAGTACCAGGTGCGAAATCAAACATACGTGGAGAGTTGGTGACTTTGTGATGTTTGTGATGTTACCGGTAGTACAGTTGTGTAAGGGTTGATCGTCAAAAGCTGCATAAAAAAGGGTAAGGTTGAAAAAATATTAGATTATTTAGGTTTGCCTATTTAAAAACTGATTGTAATTAATTATGAATAAGACTAATTTTTGTTATAAATCTAATTGAAAAAGTGATTTAGGTGATTTAAGTGATTTATTTAGATTTAAAAGTGATTTTGAATGCATACCTTATGTCGTTTCATGAATGTATTTGTATGTCAATTACTGGTCCCACTCCATGTCAAACACTGGTTCCACCGAAAATTCGGTATGTCAATTACTGGGTCATTGACATACTTCCAAAAAAAATCATTTTTGGTTGACATAAAGATCGAATTTACTGCTTTTAAAATATTAATAAAATAAAATACATCCTACTGGAGCGGTACAATTTTATAACCTACACCTGGAGCCAAAATAACGGAAGTTATTCTATCTTAAACTCGAATTTTTTCTTAAGCAGTCAATTACTGGTCCCTTCACCCTATATATAAACTTATGAACAAACATACACCAATGTACAGAGAGCAATCAGGAAAATCCACAAATTAATGAAATGCAACACAGGCAGGCAAGGTTGGTTAGTATAACCCTAGATATTTATTTTATTTTTATTTTCTCCTATATTTATTTTCACAACTGCAGTATATATTTCTGCAATAAGTGAAGCTGATATAACATGATACATTGTATAAAACATGACTAGCATGAGAGATGAATTCATCCAATGGTGAAACCTCCCAAAGAAAAACAGTTCACTATCGTGCACTGGCACTTACTACTTTATTGAGAAGACCGCGGTGGCCCCACCTGTGCTTCCAACCCTCTTGGGAGTATTTCCAGGTAATGTATTAAGTTGGGATACTTAGAGCATTAGGATGTAAGGTAATTGAAGCGTAGAATTTAACATAACAAAATCCTACAGCTTCAGATACTAAGGGAACAAGGAAATCTCGGTGCAGGGTAGAGTTTGATACAAAGTAAGGGGAGCATTAGCGATTCTACGGAGTGTTTTTGACTGGAAGGATTGGATTTTTATAGATATTAGAAGTGAGCCCCATAGTTCCATTCCCGTAAGTCCAGGAATTGTGTAGATAAGTCGTTTATTCTGTAGTGAGAGTTTAGATCGATTGCCGAGAAGTCTAGAGAGAAGTTTGAATCGTCTGATTAGTTCTTGCCGTTTAAGTCTAGTTTGTCGATTCCAAGTTAGCATTTCTATAAAATAAACAATTTGACACGAATCCATTACTTCCTCTACGTATTGAACTTCGTATTGTTCTATCCTGATAATAAAAAAAACCGAATTTCATCCCAAAACATGGACTTTGGGAGAAGTGAAATATTATAATATTATATATAGGAAATTTAACAAGAACACAATTTTTCTTCTAACCACAGTAGCAAAGACAAAAAGACATATTAGCATATTTCCCTAATTATCGATTTCCAAACCATTAATAGAGGTAAAGATAAAGATAAAAGAAAAGTCGCAAAGGAGAACAGGGCAAAATACGATCGTATTTAAGTAGTTCACACGTCCTAGTTTGGCGCCTACAACCTTGCTAACACCAAAAGCGCACTCTGTGGCTTTCTGATCATCAACTACCGTTCTGGATAATTAAACTTCCTGTCCTAAATGTTCATCTAAAGCGGTGCTCATTAACAGAGATTAATAATATTAATTAGATGACTGACTGAAAGTAAAGTACAGTAATGCCTATTTTTTCAGGCGGCCTTTACATCCAACTATGTACCTGATTAGGTATCGTGGACGGAGGCGACTAGTTAACAATACTTTACTACAAAGTTCTCATATTAGACATTAAATAAAATCCTAAGGCCTAGCGACCTGGAATCGAACCCATTACCACAAAACATACGAGCTTTACAGGCCTCGCCTCTAACCGCTCGGCTACCCGTGACATGACCGACTATTCGCGATGAAATAATCTTGTATGCACACTCGCATTACATTTTCTCTTTTAATTCACAAAGTGTAAAATGTTACGCGATGATGTTTAGCTCGCGACTGTGACTAACAAACTACTCCTTTACAAAGTAGTCATTAGGCAGATGTGGCTCCGCCTGGAGCCTAACTTGTAGTAGCAACATCAAGCAACTTCAGATAACCCAAAACAAATTTCTCAGACTTGCAACAGACTCACTACGAGCACTAGAATTGACTCACTCCACGGAGACTACATTCATTATCTCCCGTACATTCCTATATCCAATATTGCATCTGTTAAAACTCCTTTCCATCCTAGACTGCCATCCCAATCCACTCTGCCGCGACATAGCCTCCTACAGATCCCTCTACAACATACAGACACAGAACAGGAAAACATATCCTACTCTAACTCTCTACACTAGCTGCAGGTTTTTCCTCTCCTTTTTTCCCTGCATTCCAATCCTCCTCACCTAACTTTTCTCTTACTTCACTTAGTTAAGAAGGTTGAAATGTATTTATACATTTAATACTTCTTTATTTATTCTATGTATATATTTATTATAATAAATATTTATTCTTTCTTCTTCTGTTTAGCTCGTAATTGTTAGTAATGTTTTTTGTTATTACCATCAGCCTTATTATTTTGAATTATTTACTATTTTAGTGACATTGGTGGTTTTGGGAGCAAAAGGTATTTAGTATTATTTGAAACACTATTTGAAACTATCGCGTCTTTTATAAAAGTTTTTCAAAAATAGAAAATAGAGGGGACAATCAAAAATAATAAATGGTTAATAGGTGATCTATTGTGTAGTTAAATAGTTCCAACCTCCAACATTACGACCTCCTTATTCATCAGACAACTATACATAACCCCATATTCACCCTCGAGCAAGATCGTCAATTACCCTCACTATTATCATCCCTGAATACCCTACTTAAAGAAAAAAAAGAAAAAAGAAAAATCAATAACTCCAGAGGCTGGGAGGAGAATGTCTGGTATGACCATTCATTCCCAAGACTGCTTCTTACTACAATCCTCAGGGTTACTGACATTTCTTTTTACAAGTCCCGGATTACCACCAGAGAAACATGCCAAACGTCTTTGCACAACTTTACATGAACGAACCCTCCAAGAATTACTCACAGGACTAAAAACAACTGATACTATCCTCGAAGATATATCTGACTAACGACTGTTGGCTATCCTCGAATTGGACAAAAAGTAAAAATTCTACAATTAAAAAACAAACAAGAAGGACAAAATATATTGTAAGATAATTCCTGTACCCAGTAACTGGAAACAATTTTTTATCAAAGATAACCTCCTCCGATGACCCGTAAGACCTTAATCTTTATTTACATACCAAATTTTCCTGTCAATGGATTCAATATTATCAATGGTTCTAGATAATTCAATTATCCTTATTGCTCCAGTTCCACGTAAGTGTTTTGTTAACCGCTCAAAATGCTCTAATTGGGGGAATTTTGCAACAATTTCAAAACGTTAATGGTTTAAAGCCAGTTTTTTTTTGCCTATAGATAAAAGTTTTATCTTTTAATCGAACATAAAAACAAACGACATTTATCGTCTACAAATAACTTTTGTTGGTTATCTCACAATTAAATTCAATGCCTATTCAACTTCTTTTCTTTTTTTTTAAGAATGTTCTCTTTTGTTTGAATATTTGCTTTTTTTGCAACTTCTTAAACCAGTCTTATAGATTATTTAGAAGTAAATAAATTGACCAGTTGCTTTGACCAGATCGTTTTTTTTTGGAGGTGTCTATAAATATCAACGGTTAAGGAAAAAACTCACTTGAAGTAAAACTAATTATAATTGTTCATAAGTATAAGCCCTGAAGATGACATAGTTCCTAATATCGATGATAATAATAATAATAAGGGAAGGGATTAGCTATGCGGTTAGCGTACTGGACTCCCACGCGGAGGTCCCGGGTTCGAATCCAGCTGCTGACCCTTAGATTTTCTCTTCCTAGGAGCTTCTTACAGCTCACTGTCCGGTGATGGACAGTGTTGTCTGTAACGAGAGAACACTGTCCGGAGGCCGGCAGTGCACTGAAAAAAAGCTCCGGGCGCCAATAACCTTAGATGATGACCGCGCCTTAAATCATTAAAAAATAAATAATAAATCCTCACTTAATTCCACATAATTTCTGCACTCTCCATCTTCTTCCCACCAACTTGTTACCATTCCCCCATAACTTGTGTCAGTTTTTTTCATCCTAGATCTTCCAACTAATTATTCCCGATACCCATATATTTAAAAAAAAATCATTGGATGTATAAATTTGTTCCAACCAAGGAATAAGAAGAAAAATCTATCCAAAAGGTACAAAAATCCCCTTTAACCAAAACTTACAGTTTTAAAAGTTAAGTATAAGGGTTGATTAAACGCCAAAAGGAACAAAAATCAGCAAGTACCCAACTGTTCATTCATACTTCTAGTATCATAATTTTTAGAATGAATTAGATGTCACAGACCCTTTATGCTGGCCATTTTTATGCACAGCAAGCAGAATTAAAATGAAATGCCTTTTTAATACTAACTATGATGATGAGATACATCTTTTATCTTATTCTAACAGGAAAATATTTATGGGTGATAAAAGGCCAGCATAAAGGGTCTGTGACATCTAATACATTCTAAAAAATATGATAATAGAAGAATTAATGAAATGTTGGGTACTTGCTGATTTGTGTACCTTTTGGCGTTTAATCAACCGCCCTTATACTTGACTTTTAAAACTGTACGTTTTTGTTAAAGGGGATAATAATAATAGTAATAAAAAGTAAACAGTTTGTTTTATTTTTTTTAAATAGTTCGTTTATAAAGGTTTAAAAGCAAGAAATGAAGGAGTTACAATAACTGGAAAAAAAAAAAAGGAAGAAAAAAGATGCCAAAAAGTTATTGTTCTCTTGAGAATATGGCGCTTGGCCGCAACTAGAAAGAAGACGAAGCGGAACATTCACAAGAAGTAAGAAGGCTCAGGAGAGCGTCCCCATTCTCATTACCTTGGCCGAGTACTTCTCTTCCATTCTCTAGATGCTTTTAAGCACCCACAACTCCTCCTAGTCACCGGTATAAGAAAGCCAATCTCTTTTCTTTTTTCACGGCTCCTTTACTACAGCTCAACCTTTCTCTCAGTCTGCTTCTCTCTCTCTCACGCCTAACCTCCTCCATTTTCTCACAAAAGCCAGAGAATAGTGAGAGAAAGAAGGCTCTAAGAAGGATAAAAAATACAAACACACAGGTAGATATTATAAATTAACTACCCAGGACTTCAGGTAAAAGGAGTAAAAACTTGACTACACCTTCTATACAGCCAGGGGAATACTTTAAGTGGCGAACGCAAAACTTAAACTCCTTTAAAAATTGTTTAAAACGTAGGAACATTTAGATATACATATATATTTAATTACTCTATTCAATTAATTTAACTAATAAATAAGTAAATAAATAATAATAACAGACATAAAAGAATAAGTTTACAGTACCTTCACCCAAATGAAGAAAGACTTTGAACAAAATTTACGTACCTGAAACAAACAATAAATAATACATTAAATTTTATATCGAATAATTGTATTCAAGATAATGGGCAGTAAAAAGAGATAAATAAACAACGCCAACTTTTTTCAGGCGAGCTTTACGTCCATCTACCCAACTAGGTACCGTGGACAGAAGCTACTAGCAAACATACTTTACTGTAAATTTTTCATATTAAACCATTACATAAAATCCAAGGTCTAGAATCCGAGAATCGAACTCAGTACCACAGTACAGCTTAGTAGAATAATGTTCATCGTCTTTAGGTGATTGAATCATTGATCCAAAAATAAATAAATCAATAAATTGCCAATTTAAGTCATTCAGCTATGGCAGGCCGTCTCTTAACAACTGTTCGGCTATAATATTTTATTATGCAATATTCTCAATTACTATTTTTTCACAATAAGACCGTGATCAAACCAGAGTGAAGTATATGATGTTACAGTAGAGGAGAAGGTGGTAATTTGGGACGGGGTTAGAATCTGGGACACCCCTGGTTTTTGTGAAACCAGTAGTGCTATCTGGTTAGTTTTTGGTGCCTTACTACACTCTTTGGGGTAGGCTTTGTCTGCTGCAGAAGGCAGCGCGTCAATCGAGCTTTGTCCAAGAGAGGACCGTGTTGATTTTTTCATGGCTAAAAAGTTTTCTTAAGGTTGATTTTCCTCTGCTTTTGGTTAATACCGAGGAAAGTTAGAATAATTTCCCTTAGGCATTAAAAATGTAGAAAGTAGAGAGTTTTAATTGCCAGTATTATGGATTTCAAATATGAATGTATATTGGAGAAAAAAGTGAGGTTATATTGTACGCGGTGTATGGTGGTATTATGGGACAGCGTTGTCCCATATAACAACCTCGTTAATCGTCTGCCGAACAATTGTGAAAAGTGGCACTGAGGACGAAACTAGTGTCTTATAATTTTTTTTTTTTTTCTAAAGGGCTTAAAGAGATAATTTCAAAGATTTCTTGACATTTCTCTAAGAAAACTGATTACAGCCTAATTTTTATCCTAAATGTACGATAATTGTGTAAAATTTTGTGGCATATTTAAGGCTTATTTTTGCAATTCATGGAGAAACGAGAACATTAACTATAATTATTATGTGTGTCCCATATTACGGACCACACTTTCTGAAAACCCAATATGGCACCATTACAGACTTTTACAGTGTAACTCCACAGACTCCTTGCTGTGATCCACTCAGGACTCCAAATTTACAAAGACAAATAATGTATGTCTATGATTTCACTTCAGAGTAGATTTTAAATTCTGAAGTGTTCAAAATACGCAAGGTAAAAAAAGACTGTCCCACATTACCACCTCCTCATCTATTACTTTTAGGATCTCAGGTAAGTGAGTATCTGAGTTTTCTATTTAATAAAGATATGTTATGTTAGAAATTTAATTTAAGAAAATGTTAATATAGTAAAGTAGGAGTCCTCAACTGTTTCAGTAATACCAAAGTTTTCTCGATTTGTCCAGGAGATGGTTTATCTTTTACACCGTAAAAAAAAACTATTCCAAACATTAAAGTTTTTATATTACGGAAAACCAAGGCGCCACGGTAGCCGAGCAGTTAAAGGTGAGACCAGCAAAGCTAATATGTAATTGTGGTACTGGGTTCGATTCCCGGTATTAGGCCTTGGATTTTATTTAATGGTTAATAAAAGAAATTTACAGTAAAGTATATTTGCTAGCCGCCAACGTCTACGACACCTAATTTGGTAGTTGGACGTAAAGCTATCCAGAGAGCATATTACGGAAAACCTTGTCTATAGCAATAAGAACATAAATTAACATTAAAAATGTCCAAAATATTCTGCAATAGGCAAAAACTAAATAAGATGACCCTGAATTAAAACTAAACAAAAAATTCAAACAGTATTTTTCTTAGTAGATACACAAACTATAAACACAAGAAGATTATAACTGTAATTACGTATTTCTATTGTTTAAACAGTAACTATAGTAACCCATAAAGTACTGCAATTAAATTAATTTTACACCAATTACGTACTTAGCGATAGGAAAGGAGAAACGTACTGCAAACGTTACTTAAGAAAAAAAGAGTCAATTTTTTATTTTAAAATCATTTATTTAGTTACAATCAACGCATTTTGCGTTGTAAGCAACAAGGGTAACAATTAGCAACATTCACACATATCAGAGTGGAGAAGTTACCCAGAGCGGTAACACTGCAATAACATTCTACATTCTACTGACTCTCTTCATCAGAGAGGAGATCGCGAGGCCACTGTCTTTTTAAGACTGTCCTAGAAGTGTTGTATGGAAATTTTCTTGAAGATAGATGTTGTACAAGTGGATTGTAATGTGTTTGAATGTTAAGATGGAAGTGTTTTTGCAACTTGTGTGACGAAAATGATGTTCAAGTCTGTGTGTGAATGGTTTGATTGGTGACGTAGAAAGGAGCGTTTACTATAGAGCGAAGAATTTTAGACTGCAAGGACTGGATCCTTTGCAGATTTGTGCGTTTGGTTGAACCTCCACAGTTCGATGCCATATGCCCAGACTGGCTTTAATATACGAGGGTGAAAAGTCCGTGCAAAGTCAGAGAGATAGCACTACTGGCGCGTATCGAGGTTATGTTTAGTTAGTAGCATCTCTTCGAAGAACACACACCAAGTTTCAGCCAGATCGGTCAATTTCTTTGTGTTTGGCATTCGTTTGAATCGAGGAAGTCGAGTGATTTTCAAAAAAATGGACGAAAAAGAATTTCGTGTGTTGATTAAACACTACTTTATGAAAGGCAAAACGCCTCAGGAGACTAAAGAGAAGCTTGATAAACATTATGGTGACTCTGCACCTTCGATTAGAACAGTTTATAAGTGGTTTCAAAATTTTCGGAGTGGCCATATGGGCACAAGTGACGCTGAACGTTCTGGACGCCCTGTTGAGGTTACTACTCCAGAAATCATTGATAAAATCCGTGATATGGTGATGGATAACAGAAGAGTGAAGGTGCGTGAGATTGCTAGTGCTGTGGGCATCTCGAATGAACGGGTACATAATATTTTGCATCAACTTTTGGACATGACAAAGCTATCCGCAAGATGGGTGCCGCGATTGCTCACGCTTGACCAAAAACGAAATCGTGTGAAGTGTTGCAAGGACGGTTTGCAGCTGTTCCAGAAGAATCCGCAGGACTTTAAACGTCGTTTCGTCACTGTGGATGAAACATGGATACATCACTACACTCCTGAGACCAAAGAACAATCTAAACAATGGGTCACCAAGGGGGAATCTGCGCCAAAAAAAGGCGAAGACCGTTCCTTCGGCCGGAAAGATTATGGCGACTGTCTTTTGGGATTCGCAAGGAATAATCCTCATCGACTATCTGGAAAAGGGTAAAACTATTACAGGTGCATATTATTCATCGTTATTGGACCGTTTGAAAACCGAGCTGCAAGAAAAACGCCCACGATTGGCCCACAAAAAAGTCCTTTTCCATCACGACAACACGCCAGCTCACACCTCAGCAGTTGTGGTCGCAAAATTAATGGAAATAGGGTTCCAACTCGTTTCACATCCCCCCTATTCTCCAGACTTGGCTCCCTCGGACTACTATTTGTTCCCCAATATGAAGAAATGGCTGGCGGGAAAAAGATTTTATTCAAACGAGGAGGTGATTGCAGAAACGAAAGGCTATTTTTCAGACTTGGACAAATCCTATTATTCGGAAGGGATCAACAAACTAGAGCAGCGTTGGACGAATTGTATAAGCCTAAAAGGAGACTATGTTGAAAAATAAAAAAGGTTTACCCCAAAAAATTAAGTAGTTTTTATTTTTGCACGGACTTTTCAAACGACCCTCGTACTTACACATATAAGTCTATCGTTGTCCAAAGTGAGTTTTGATCGGTTGTCGAGTAGTCTTTCCAGTTGTCGGAATCGTCTGTTAAGTTCTGTTCTCTTAAGTCGAGTACGAGGGTTCCATGTAAGTCTTCTGTCAATGTAAAGCCCAAGGTAGCGGACTACTGGTTGACTACTGGTAAAGGAATAAGATTGTAAAAGACAGTAGGAAGAGTGATGCGTCGAAGAGTGAAGGTAATCTTTACGAGATTTTATCTCGTTCAGTTTGATAGCCCATTTTTTGAACCATTTTTCTAAGTAGGTGAGGTGAGACTGAAGGTCTCTATGGGCTATTAATGGATCTTTGTCAGTAGATAAGAAGGCAGTATCGTCAGCATAGGTGAGAAGAGTAGTTTGAGGATGAGTAGGTATGTCTGAGGAGTAGATTGTGTACAGAATGGGGCCTAAGTATGCTGCCTTGCGGAACTCCAGCGTCAGCATGGCTGAATGGAGAAAGAATAGTTCCTACCTTCACTCTAAGATGTCTGTCAGTCAAGTATGATTTCAAAATTAGGAAATAGGTGGCTGGAAGGATGGAACTTGCAATATAAATGAAAAATTCAACGCAAAATACTGAGTAATTTAAATAAATTAAATACAAATAGAGTGCGCGCACAACCAATGTCAATAATCACGTGATTAATGGCACCACTATTGTTTTTCCGATCACAATTAACCGGAAGTAAAATTTCCTGCCTTAATTTAAAAATCTAGTATTAAAAGGAAGAGAGAATAAAAAAAAGGTACGGACGGATTTAAATAAAAATAAACAACTAGATAAAAACAAAACAGAAAAACACTTCAACAAAAACTAAACATAGTTATTCGATTTATTTATATATCGATAAAAGTATTGAGAGGAAATTATGCCTCCTGTATTTTACTACTGAAATTTTATTTAATTTTTCACATTACATTTTTCTTTTGTACAAATGTATTTTTATTTATTGTACATTTTAAATTGTTATATTTTTGTATCATTTTCTATAATTGTATTGAGAGCTATCTACAATATGTAGTTACAAGTAAGAAGTACGTATTTTGTGTTGATATTAATAGTAATCCAAAAAATAGGGTCGGAAAAATTATTTTACAATGATTACTGGCAGGAAACTTTTTGGCTATTCGATTTTTCATTATAATTCATTTCTTTACACATTACTTTCGGGAAGAAAATTTACGAGAAAACCATTATCAAACAGGAAACGACAAATGCGTGTGCAAGTTGCTTAAAATATTTGAAAGTACAGGTCCTGATACCAAGATTTTAAAGTAAGTACTTAAAAAAAAGGTCAACTAACCGACAGCTCATTTTTGGACTTTCCTATTTTTACAAAATTATTTTTTTTTAAAGTAAGTACTTTAAATTCCCAAACAGTAAGTGTTTTTGTAAAGATATATATCTTTAATAAAAAGAAATTTACAGTAAACTATGTTAGCTAGTCGCCTCCGTCCACGACACCTAATTGGTAGATGGACGTAAAGCCTGCCTGAAGAAATACGAGGGTCGTTTGAAAAGTCCGTGCAAAGTCAGAGAGATAGCACTACTGGCGCGTATCGAAGTTATGTTTAGTTAGTAGCATCTCTTGGAAGAACACACACCAAGTTTCAGCCAGATCGGTCTATTTCTTTGTGTTTGGCATTCGTTTGAATCGAGATTTTCAAAAAATGGACGAAAAAGAATTTCGTGTGTTGATTAAACACTACTTTATGAAAGGCAAAACGCCTCAGGAGACTAAAGAGAAGCTTGATAAACATTATGGTGACTCTGCACCTTCGATTAGAACAGTTTATAAGTGGTTTCAAAATTTTCAGAGTGGCCATATGGGCACAAGTGACGCTGAACGTTCTGCACGCCCTGTTGAGGTTACTACTCCAGAAATCATTGATAAAATCCATGATATGGTGATGGATGACAGAAGAGTGAAGGTGCGTAAGATTGCTAGTGCTGTGGGCATCTCGAATGAACGGGTACATAATATTTTGCATCAACATTTGGACATGACAAAGCTATCCGCAAGATGAGTGCCGCGATTGCTCACGCTTGACCAAAAACGAAATCGTGTGAAGTGTTGCAAAGACGGTTTGCAGCTGTTCCAGAAGAATCCGCAGGACTTTAAGCGTCGTTTCGTCACTGTGGATGAAACATGGATACATCACTACACTCCTGAGACCAAAGAACAATCTAAACAATGGGTTACCAAAGGGGAATCTGCGCCAAAAAAGGCGAAGACCGTTCCTTCGGTCGGAAAGATTATGGCGACTGTCTTTTGGGAATAATCCTCATCGACTATCTGGAAAAGGGTAAAACTATTACAGGTGCATATTATTCATCGTTATTGGACCGTTTGAAAACCGATCTGCAAGAAAAACGCCCACGATTGGCCCACAAAAAAAGTCCTTTTCCATCACGACAACGCACCAGCTCACACCTCAGCAGTTGTGGTCGCAAAATTAATGGAAATAGGGTTCCAACTCGTTTCACATCCCCCCTATTCTCCAGACTTGGCTCCCTCGGACTACTATTTGTTCCCCAATATGAAGAAATGGCTGGCGAGAAAAAGATTTTATTCAAACGAGGAGGTGATTGCAGAAACGAATGGCTATTTTTCAGACTTGGACAAATCCTATTATTCGGAAGGGATCAACAAACTAGAGCAGCGTTGGACGAAGTGTATAAGCCTAAAAGGAGACTATGTTGAAAAATAAAAAAGGTTTACCCCAAAAAATTAAGTAGTTTTTATTTTTGCACGGACTTTTCAAACGACCCTCGTAGGCATTAATTTACTTTTTTTTAAAAAAGAAAAGACATTAAAACCTACAGTAATCTCAATAATTCACAAATTAGGTTCAATGATTCAGGCTTTAGAGAGGTGGGGGAAATTAACCTGATTGGTTGTCCAATCAGATCTTTGCTAGAGATCTACTTCCTAATGAACTGGACTTTACCAAGTTACCTTCTACATTTCTATAATCAAGCCAAGAACTTGAGTTTTATTAAAATAAAAACGATTTATCTGGCCAACTAATTAACCTAAACATCCAAGGTAAACGCATTTTTATTTTATTTTAATCAAGATTGCATAACTGTTCTGAAGAGAGGTTTTTGTCCACAAACTGGTTTGACAACTTTCAATGCAATCTGGAGAGTATTTATAGCAAAATTACAATGAAGTATCGCACTTGTTATTTTTAAATTCGATTCAAATTTTATTTTATTAAATTTTTTTTTATCAAAGGCAAAAAATTATTGTATTATTAATTCGGTCGAACAAAATTTACAAAGAAAAATCGATATAAATTTACATAATTTAAAATGAAACACGAAAGTTTAAGGTGTGTTGTAGAGTTCCAAAATTTCATTAACCACTTATTAACTTAAATAACGTCCTTGACAAAATTCACGTATTCAACTAAAATAGGAATTTAGTCTAAAAGCCAGGGGGGTCGCCAAACTTTTTTTGATCATGGACCCCCCCCCTATATAATTTTTCGAAATCTCCATCGACCCCCACATAAAAGTAATTTTAAATTAATTAAAAATAAAACTATTAGAAATCAGGTACTGTGTTTGTAAAATTTATTTTATGATTTTTAACATTTTTATTAAAGTAATTTTACATTGTGTAACAATAGTTTTATGAAAAATATCTTAAAGTAAAGTAAAGTAATCGCCTATTTTTTCAGGCGGGGCTTAACGTCCAACTACCCATTTACTAGGTGTCGTGGACGGAGGCGACTAGCAAACGTACTTTACTATTTCTCATTTAACCATTAAATAAAATCCAAGGCCTAAAGACCGGGAATCGAACCCAGTACCACAATGCATATTAGCTTTGCAGGTCTCGAAAAATCTCTTAATGTTGAAATTTAAATACCTTAATTTTTATTAAATAATAAGTAATTATAAATAAGACCCTCCCCCTACTTTTATTAAATAGACCCCTGGGGGTCTATGAAGACCACTTTGGGCGACCTCAGGTCTAGGCAGACTCACTTTTTTATTTAAAGTTTCATTGATACTATTGCTTAAACTCGATTTTATTTTAAATATTCATTTTTTTTTTTAATTACAGATACGGCAGTCGGTTCCTCTAATAAAGCTCACCGAAATAAGGCCTAGCGCCAGGGGTCGGCAACCTACGAGGGTCGTTTGAAAAGTCCGTGCAAAAATCAAATCCATTCAAATTATAATAAGGAATTTAGACATTTTAGCTCTCTAAAGGGTGGTGAGGAGTACTTTGAATTTAGATGTTCCATTAAAAAGCACAGATTAGTTTCACAAATTCGTCTATCTAATTTTGATTCGCCCTCTTTTTATCTTAACAATGAACATTTCAAGTTAAACAGTTTGGAAATATGCCCGATTTGTAATTCATGTAAACCCGAGAAATTATTGCATTTTTTAATGGAATGCGCTATGTATAATGGACCCTAGGCGCAGATATCTATCTAAGTATATTACTGAAACTTTCTCTAATCTTACAAATTTGCCCAGTTAATTAACAGTTAATTTTAAAGAAAAATTAAATGATATTTACTATTTTGCATTAGAAGCTTTAAAAATACGACAACTAATATTATTGTGATAAGTTAATTTGTATGTTTCTTCTATTAATGCCATTATTATTATTCTTTCTTCAACAATACAGTTACGAGGGTCGTTTGAAAAGTCCGTGCAAAAATAAAAACTACTTAATTTTTTGGGGTAAACCTTTTTTATTTTTCAACATAGTCTCCTTTTAGGCTTATACACTTCGTCCAACGCTGCTCTAGTTTGTTGATCCCTTCCGAATAATAGGATTTGTCCAAGTCTGAAAAATAGCCATTCGTTTCTGCAATCACCTCCTCGTTTGAATAAAATCTTTTTCCCGCCAGCCATTTCTTCATATTGGGGAACAAATAGTAGTCCGAGGGAGCCAAGTCTGGAGAATAGGGGGGATATGAAACGAGTTGGAACCCTATTTCCATTAATTTTGCGACCACAACTGCTGAGGTGTGAGCTGGTGCGTTGTCGTGATGGAAAAGGACTTTTTTGTGGGCCAATCGTGGGCGTTTTTCTTGCAGCTCGGTTTTCAAACGGTCCAATAACGATGAATAATATGCACCTGTAATAGTTTTACCCTTTTCCAGATAGTCGATGAGGATTATTCCTTGCGAATCCCAAAAGACAGTCGCCATAATCTTTCCGGCCGAAGGAACGGTCTTCGCCTTTTTTTTTTGGCGCAGATTCCCCCTTGGTAACCCATTGTTTAGATTGTTCTTTGGTCTCAGGAGTGAAGTGATGTGTATCCATGTTTCATCCACAGTGACGAAACGACGCTTAAAGTCCTGCGGATTCTTCTGGAACAGCTGCAAACCGTCCTTGCAACACTTCACACGATTTCGTTTTTGGTCAAGCGTGAGCCATCGCGGCACCCCCATCTTGCGGATAGCTTTGTCATGTCCAAATGTTGATGCAAAATATTATGTACCCGTTCATTCGAGATGCCCACAGCACTAGCTTAATCTCACGTACCTTCACTCTCCTGTCATCCATCACCATATCATGGATTTTATCAATGATTTCTGGAGTAGTAACTACAACAGGGCGTCCAGAACGTTCAGCGTCACTTGTGCCCATATGGCCACTCCGAAAATTTTGAAACCACTTATAAACTGTTCTAATCGAAGGTGCAGAGTCACCATAATGTTTATCAAGTTTCTCTTTAGTCTGCTGAGGCGTTTTGCCTTTCATAAAGTAGTGTTTACACAACACACGAAATTCTTTTTCGTCCATTTTTTGAAAATCACTCGACTTCCTCGATTCAAACGAATGCCAAACACAAAGAAATAGACCGATCTGGCTGAAACTTGGTGTGTGTTCTTCCAAGAGATGCTACTAACTAAACATAACCTCGATACGCGCCAGTGATGCTATCTCTCTGACTTTGCACGGACTTTTCAAACGACCCTCGTATTTCAAGTAGAGAGCCATTTCTCCTTAAATAATTTTAATAATTCTTACCAAATAGTGTAAACAAACTCTGTAGATCATTTGTATTCGCAAATTATTATTTTAAGATATTCATTAACATTTAAATGTTTTATATATTTGTTTTCACATATTGCATAGTAAATAAACAAATAAATAATAATTAAACGAATGAAAGGGGGGCAGTGTTACAATATATAATTACGTACTTTATTTTGATTCTGTTCAATTTCGAACCCATCGCATTTAAAATTATTTTTGAAAAAATACCTTTGAGAAATGGAATTCATTCGTTACAATAAATTTAAAAAGTACAATATATATTGGGCAGGCTGAAGAGCCACACAATTTGGATAAAAGAGCCGCATGCGTCTCGCGAGCCGCGGGTTGCCGACCCCTGTTCTAGACCAAATTTGTAGTTACGTTCGTCTGATACTGACAGCGAAATTAATCACTTCCTGAAATTTTAAACCAGGACAATTCATCCTGTTTCATGAGTAACCAAAAGCGAGTTCCTCAGTTAAGAGAGTACCAGCCAGTTTGGGACACGGTCTAAAGCGTCTGCATTCTAAGCATTGCTGGGGGCCTAAGCGAGTAATTTACTCAAAGATGTGGAAAAAACTTTTTTGTGCTTTAACCACCAAAAAAAAAGGAAGTTATAACCGTTGATAATTTCTGTGAATTCCCCGGACAACATAACCTGTAGCCATTCAACCATTTTCTAACTAATTTTCCATCTAAATCTGGGGCAAATGGGGAAAAAAAGAAAGAAAAAGGTTATTTTTTGACTTTAGAGATGAACTCTAACGGATTTTCTCTTATTTGTTGGTTTAATTGTCCAAAGCTTTGCAAATAAGCTAAAACGTTTACAGCGAGCGGCACTTAAAGATAATTCAATCGTCTTAAAAAATCTCTCAGTTAGACTAACTAATAATTACCATAATTTTATATAAAGTAAGACAATGAGATTCAACGTAAAATTATTAAAACGTAAAGAAGTGGGTAACTTGTTTAATTTCAACATTATTGCTCTATTTTTTTTAATATTACACAAGGAAAATGTAGTCACAGAAGGAAGATTATCTAAGGCTAGAAATACTTATCATAGTTTTAAATAAATATTAACGAATCTGACGGAAATTAAAACAAAAGAGATACAATTATTTATTCAGGGAATAACGCTATGAATATTACATAACGCTTTATTTCTATCCTTTGTCCCATCCTAAGTGGCCCCCCCTAAACTGCTATGAAGGATAAATTGTAAATTTACATTGATTCTTCATCTTTGCAATTATTTGTAAATATTTTATAATTAAGTTTACCAATCTATCTGTCATCCAACTGTCTCTTAGTAAAATTAAAATTTGAAGTAAGTAAAAAGAAGTTAACTAAAGACAATGAACGCTATGAATATTACAAAAATTCAAATATTTTAACAGCCGGAAACAGTCCAGACGTCATAAAAGGCCAGAGTAGGATTGCAAAACCGTCAGATTCTACAAGATTAGGGAGCGGCCGATGAAAAAGAGAGCATTAGATATGAACAAAATAATAAATAAACAATAAATAATAAGGTAAAAAAAGGATTGGACCCGCTCAGTGACTACTGTACGATATACTGAATTCCCCGGGTTCGAAACCAGATTGCTAACCCTAAAGATTTTCTCTTCCTAGAAGCTATTTACAGCTCACTGTTCGGTGATGGAGAGTGTGGTCTATAACGAGGGAACACTGGACGGAGGCCGGCAGTACAATGAAATATCTCTGAGTGTCAATGATCTCAGACACCCACATGAATTTTCCTCAAACACGAACATTCAATGAAGTAAAAGAAAATATTTAAATTTGAACAAACATATTTAGATGGAAAAAAAACTGCAATTTTGGAAGGCAAGTCTAAATCCAATACTTTTCGGAAAAACAAGAATTCCGTACAAAAATTTTCACTATGTCCTCGCTCGGAGTATTTATAATATAAGGGAAACGAAGCGGCAGATTTACTGGCCCGGGAAGGCTCTGCGGGACACTGCGTTGGCCCGGAACGCTCTTTTGGGGTTCCGAGGTGTGTGAGGAACTGCGGCCATTAACTTATGGGTGCAGAGTAGTTCTCAAGAGTGGTGGCTTGCAGAGACAGGCGAAGGAGTTCATTAAGGGCTATTCGCCGAGGCTGACTGCAGAATTAATCCGTCAAGGCCGCGTGGGGCTATAAGGATAATTGCAGGCCTATTAACTGTGGCCACTGCAGGCTCAGAAAACGCATGCATCGCATGGGCCTGGCAGATGATAGCCTTTGCAGGTTTTGTCAGGAAGAGGAGGAAACGGCACTGCACTGTGTTGTGTCAGTGCGAGGGGCTCGTATGGATAAGGATGTTACTTCTCGGGGTGGAAAAACCAAGGCTTGTGAGCTTTATCCAAGAGTCGCTCTCCAGCATAAAGAGTCTGATTAAAACGACAGGTCTGGAGGGTGAGCTCTAAAGTGAGGCGAGCCACAATAGATCCAAAGGGGTCGCACTGGCCTACGCCCTAGTTTAATCTAATCTAATCTAGGAGTATTTATTGTATTTAGTTTAAATTAAAAAAAAAAAATCGTTGATTTTATCCAGAACGCATGCTTATTATATTCCTGACTGGTTTCGGACTTATATCCATTCTCAGAGGCAGATTTCAACTTAGTTACATTTCATAAAGAAACTTTTCTTTTGAAAAACTGTATGATCTTTAATGTCCATGGAAAAATTACGTGGCTACCAAGATTTCACTCAATAACACTGTCGCCATGCGCAGAGATTTAGAAGATAAAAAAAGGAAACAAGTGAAAGGTAAATGGAAAGACGGACATGCGGAAGATGGAATCCAAGTACAGACTTTAAGAGAGAAATGGGCGGCACAGAAACTGTTTTGTCCATGGGAACGGAGGCGGAAGTGTTATAATGTCAGCCGGAAGTTTGTTACCACCACAGGACCACATTGGAGCCATATCCCGATTCAAGTCATTAGGCCGATCTTACTCTAAGCCTGCTCCGCTTGGAGCCTAGTGATACCAGCAAACTCCACTTCAACACAGAACAAATTTCTGAGACCAGCGAACGGACTCTCCTCGACGTTCGATTAGAATCGACACCCACTCCATGAGATAGTTTCCATAATCCTCTTACACCCCCATTTATCCAAAACCTCTTTGCTGAAACCTCTTTCCAGTCTAGATTGTCATTCTAATACACTCTGCCGCGATATACCCTTCTACGATCCTTAAATTCGCCTAAGAGAAACAAAAGAATTAAACTTTCTCCTCTAGTTGCCGCTTTATTTCTATCCTTTGTCCCATCCTAAGTGGCCCCCCCCCTAAACTGCTATGAAGGATAAATTGTAAATTTACATTGATTCTTTATCTTTGCAATTATTTGTAAATATTTTATAATTAAGTTTACCAATCTATCTGTCATCCAACAGTCTGTTAGTAAAATTAAAATTTGAAGTAAGTAAAAAGAAGTTAACTAAAGACAATGGACGCTATGAGTACTACAAAAATTCAAATATTTTAACAGCCGGAAACAGTCCAGACGTCATAAAAGGCCAGACGTTCTGTTCACTTTTTTTTTTGAGGCACATTAGACGGCCTAATGGGCGGTTTAATGGGTATTTTATTATCCTCCTCCTCAAATATTGAGCAAAATCATTTAAATTCCAAGGAAGTAGCTCACTCAAATTATTTAATGAATGAAATGGTATTCTATTTTCTCTTACTGCAAAATTTTTACTAAGATTTAGTTTCTTGAATATTGTGTAAGTGATTGAGAATAGCATGACACGTATTAAGCTCTCCTAGAGAGAGAGAGACTGCTTTCTCCGTGTAATTTAAATTAAGATTACTTCCGCATTGATGTGGTTTTTATCTAAACAAATTACATTAAAATAAACTGCAATAACTTGTGCTATTTTTATTAACACGAACTGTAATAATATTACTACAGAGATAGCTAACTGTTAATAGCTAGTAAAACAAGCCTAACTAATTCTAAAACCATCCATAATTACATATACAATATAGCGGCAAACTTGCTCTAGGTCAATTCTATTTGGTCAGGTGATTTGTTTTTTCGCTCCATAATTTGCCAAACAATCCATTAGTTACAAGGTTAGTTACGACTTCTTTGGTTTAACTTTTGGATTTTAGCTCAATTCACTTTAATAATAATAAACTTACAAAATTAAAAGACAATGCACCAGTATAGATGAGTGCAATCAAATTCATAGATTATATTTATCTAGTTAAAAAAGCATTTATGTATTTTAAGACATTAAATGGATAGTGGTTGTCTCAACCAGATGAGAACAATGTCCGGAAGCTTATGGTGTACAAAGAAAAAAGCTCCAGGCGTCAATGATTTCAAATTTTGACGCACCTTAAATTTAAAACCATAAAATAACTGAAAAAAAGTTGTGAAACGACACTTTCAATTACAATGATTCCCATTTAACACAATCACAAAAATATGAACTCACGCACAATTATAATCATGATCCTGTGCTAGCTTACAGGATCCTGCAATCACACCCCCTGCTCATTAGAAGAGTGGTTCAAGGAACGGGCTATTCATGAAACGAAATCTCAAAACATCACCTTTATTCTGTGACGCATTACACTTCCTACAGTCTTCTGGATCCTGATAACTCTACCAGTAGTCAGAGTCGCCCGATATCTTGGGCTTTTCTAAGACCGAAAACGGAATACCCACACTAGAGATTAAAAGGGCAGAACTAAACAGAAGCTAACGAAAACTTAAATAGACTCTTAGGCGATAGATCTAAACTGTCTCTAGACAACAAAATACTAATTTATCCAACCATTTTGAAATCATATCGGCGTATGGAATAGAGGTTCTATAGAGGTATGGTTGAATACAGTTCAACCAAACGCACCAATCTTCAAAGAATTCAATTTCTACGATCTAAATACTTCGATCCATAGTAAACGCTCCATTTTACGTCTCTAACCAGTCTATATGTTACTGATCTTGAACATAACGTGCGTCAACATGGAATAGAGTTGGTGGATTCAACCAAACGCACCAATCTTCAAAGTATTTAATCTCTTCAACCTAAAATACTTCGATCCATAGTAAACGCTCCATTTTACGTCTCTAACCGGACTATATCGTACTGATCTTGAACATAACGTGCGTCAACATGGAATAGAGCTGGAGGATTCAACAAAACGCACCAAAGAATGCAATCTCTTCAACCTAAAATACTTCGATCCATAGTAAACGCTCCATTTTACGTCTCTAACCGGACTATATCGTACTGATCTTGAACATAACATGCGTCAACATGGAATAGAGCTGGAGGATTCAACAAAACGCACCAAAGAATGCAATCTCTTCAACCTAAAATACTTCGATCCATAGTAAACGCTCCATTTTACGTCTCTAACCGGACTATATCGTACTGATCTTGAACATAACGTGCGTCAACATGGAATAGAGCTGGAGGATTCAACAAAACGCACCAAAGAATGCAATCTCTTCAACCTAAAATACTTCGATCCATAGTAAACGCTCCATTTTACGTCTCTAACCGGACTATATCGTACTGATCTTGAACATAACGTGCGTCAACATGGAATAGAGCTGGAGGATTCAACAAAACGCACCAAAGAATGCAATCTCTTCAACCTAAAATACTTCGATCCATAGTAAACGCTCCATTTTACGTCTCTAACCGGACTATATCGTACTGATCTTGAACATAACGTGCGTCAACATGGAATAGAGGTGGTGGATTCAACCAAACGCACCAAAGAATGCAATCTCTTCAACCTAAAATACTTCGATCCATAGTAAACGCTCCATTTTACGTCTCTAACCGGACTATATCGTACTGATCTTGAACATAACGTGCGTCAACATGGAATAGAGCTGGAGGATTCAACAAAACGCACCAAAGAATGCAATCTCTTCAACCTAAAATACTTCGATCCATAGTAAACGCTCCATTTTACGTCTCTAACCGGACTATATCGTACTGATCTTGAACATAACGTGCGTCAACATGGAATAGAGGTGGTGGATTCAACCAAACGCACCAAAGAATGCAATCTCTTCAACCTAAAATACTTCGATCCATTGTAAACGCTCCATTTTACGTCCACTAACCGGGACTATACACACTGATCTTAACATTCCTTTTATCACTCAAGTCGCCCAAAAACGGTACAGAAAACACCATTTCAATCTGTAATCACACGCAAATCCTTGTAGCTCAATATCTTTCTTCTTAATAAAACTCTTCTTGACAACCCAACAAAACGTCTTTATAAAAGAGACGTGACCTGGTGACTTCCTCTCTAGTGAATAAAAATGACTAAGTCTCGAAACATCATCTTCATTCTTCGTCGCATTACTTACTCCTCCTCCAGTCTTCTATAACCTAAAATGTCTACCAGTAGTCAGAGTCGCCCGCTATCTTAGACAGAAGACTCTCTTTGAATACCCACACTAGAATTAAAAGGTGATATCGACAACTTAGGCTCTTAGACGATAGATCTAAACTCTCTCTAGAGAACAAAAGACTAATTTTTTCTACTATTTTGAAACCCACCTAGAGGCGTATGGTATACGGTTCAACCAAATTCACCAATCTCCAAAGAATTCAATCTCTACAATCTAAAATACTTCCGATCCATAGTAAACGCAGTGTTAAAGCACAGTGTTTTAAAGAAGTAATCCACTGCGGTAACTCACTGTTCACGGTTACCATAGTAACTTATAGCGCCAATGCGATGATTGTAGCACAAATAAAGGAGGGAGAGTGAGAGGGAGGGTTGGAGAGAGCGGAACCCATTTACATGGAACCATTTTCCAAATACCACTTTCATATGAACCGGGAAACCCAAATTCCCAACAAAAGCTAATCGTGTTGAGGAGAGAGAAACTCAATATGGCCATTTTGACAGATCACAGTACTTCTTTCTTTTATAGAGTAAGAGAAAGTGAATAAATTAAATAAAATAACTCACGTAGAAAAGACTGATTACTATTCTGCAGATACATTCAGACGATGAATGTTCCAAATCGAATTTAATAAATTCTTAAATTCTTCAAACTTTCTCAGAGGAAATCTTTCTTGACCAATGGCGATGACACTCTCTTTTATTTAAAGGTTACGAGTTTATTTATTTATTTTATTTTTTTGGTAGCCAACAATATAATCTCTAAATAATATTCTGAAATGGCATCAAAGTTGTTCTCATCATGTCTAGGTGTCAACTTGAAAGAAAACTTTCCAGATGTTTTATAGGTGGCTGTGGAGCCAACTAAGAAAGATTTTGAAAATTAGATTTGTAATTATTATTATTGTTATTATTCCAAAGAACGACGTCGGTTCTGTAAAAGTGATCTTTTATAGAGTTTTATCTGACCAGGAGGATCGTTTCGCGTAGCAGATAAGTGTACCAACTTTCACTGGCAGCAGCTATAATATATCGTATACACCACTAAGCGAGAGAACGTATCATAACCGTACACTTTTTTTTGTTTAATTTGAATATTAAAATGGAAATGGTTTTTAAAAAATATTTTAATGTTTTGAGGTTCACTGAATATGAAACAGTTTTTTTTAAAAAAAAAAATCTTTGAATGAATCCACCCCCGAATCTCAGAAAAGAGAAAAAGCTCAAAAAAGATCATAATTTGATATTTAGCTCAGTTACTATAGTTACCAACATGGGATGCCACAATAACGTTTCATTGTCTTCAAGTTAATATTACAGGGGGGGCCCAACCTGCGACTCGCAAGTCACATGCGGCTCTTTGAAGGATTATTTGTGGCTCTCGATAATTGTACCCGAGTTCCATTTTCATTTTTATGTTATTATATTTTAATAAAATTATTATCGTTCCGTATATCTTTTAAATTACTTACACCAAATAAGAAAGACTTAGTGCAACTTTGTAACAAATAATTACAACTTTTTCAAAAGGATATTAAAAATAAAAACATTTTGTCATTTTCCTCGAATTAAAAAAAAATCTGTTCCAGTATTAAACAAGAAAAACTCAACGAGTGTATAACCAAGCGATTCTATAACCATTTGTTGTCCTCTGATATCGATAGGGTCATCCATTCAAATTATAATAAGGAATTTAGACATTTTAGCTCTCTAAAGGGTGGTGAGGAGTACTTTGAATTTAGATGTTCCATTAAAAAGCACAGATTAGTTTCACAAATTCGTCTATCTAATTTTGATTCGCCCTCTTTTTATCTTAACAATGAACATTTCAAGTTAAACAGTTTGGAAATATGCCCGATTTGTAATTCATGTAAACCCGAGAAATTATTGCATTTTTTAATGGAATGCGCTATGTATAATGGACCCTAGGCGCAGATATCTATCTAAGTATATTACTGAAACTTTCTCTAATCTTACAAATTTGCCCAGTTAATTAACAGTTAATTTTAAAGAAAAATTAAATGATATTTACTATTTTGCATTAGAAGCTTTAAAAATACGACAACTAATATTATTGTGATAAGTTAATTTGTATGTTTCTTCTATTAATGCCATTATTATTATTCTTTCTTCAACAATACAGTTACGAGGGTCGTTTGAAAAGTCCGTGCAAAAATAAAAACTACTTAATTTTTTGGGGTAAACCTTTTTTATTTCCCAACATAGTCTCCTTTTAGGCTTATACACTTCGTCCAACGCTGCTCTAGTTTGTTGATCCCTTCCGAATAATAGGATTTGTCCAAGTCTGAAAAATAGCCATTCGTTTCTGCAATCACCTCCTCGTTTGAATAAAATCTTTTTCCCGCCAGCCATTTCTTCATATTGGGGTACAAATAGTAGTCCGAGGGAGCCAAGTCTGGAGAATAGGGGGGGATGTGAAACGAGTTGGAACCCTATTTCCATTAATTTTGCGACCACAACTGCTGAGGTGTGAGCTGGTGCGTTGTCGTGATGGAAAAGGACTTTTTTGTGGGCCAATCGTGGGCGTTTTTCTTGCAGCTCGGTTTTTCAAACGGTCCAATAACGATGAATAATATGCACCTGTAATAGTTTTACCCTTTTCCAGATAGTCGATGAGGATTATTCCTTGCGAATCCCAAAAGACAGTCGCCATAATCTTTCCGGCCGAAGGAACGGTCTTCGCCTTTTTTGGCGCAGATTCCCCCTTGGTAACCCATTGTTTAGATTGTTCTTTGGTCTCAGGAGTGTAGTGATGTATCCATGTTTCATCCACAGTGACGAAACGACGCTTAAAGTCCTGCGGATTCTTCTGGAACAGCTGCAAACCGTCCTTGCAACACTTCACACGATTTCGTTTTTGGTCAAGCGTGAGCAATCGCGGCACCCATCTTGCGGATAGCTTTGTCATGTCCAAATGTTGATGCAAAATATTATGTACCCGTTCATTCGAGATGCCCACAGCACTAGCAATCTCACGCACCTTCACTCTTCTGTCATCCATCACCATATCATGGATTTTATCAATGATTTCTGGAGTAGTAACCTCAACAGGGCGTCCAGAACGTTCAGCGTCACTTGTGCCCATATGGCCACTCCGAAAATTTTGAAACCACTTATAAACTGTTCTAATCGAAGGTGCAGAGTCACCATAATGTTTACCAAGCTTCTCTTTAGTCTCCTGAGGCGTTTTGCCTTTCATAAAGTAGTGTTTAATCAACACACGAAATTCTTTTTCGTCCATTTTTTGAAAATCACTCGACTTCCTCGATTCAAACGAATGCCAAACACAAAGAAATAGACCGATCTGGCTGAAACTTGGTGGGTGTTCTTCCAAGAGATGCTACTAACTAAACATAACCACGATACGCGCCAGTAGTGCTATCTCTCTGACTTTGCACGGACTTTTCAAGGAGCTTGGCCACCCCTGTAAATATTATCTTGAAAGTAGGTCTAAAGGGATGGATGACCTTTACACTTATTTGTTGATTTCCTTTTTTAGAAAGAAATTATTTTAGAGTAGTTTCTGAGGTGAGTCTGGGTTAGGCTTCTCTGTAAGGTTACAATTTCAGTGAAATATTCGGTTTTACAGATTGTATAATGTTGGTAAGAACTACTAAATATGGCTCTTGAGAAAACCTTTTTTGTAAGTTAGAATCTTGATTATAGCAGAGGTAAGATTATTATATTGTGACAAAATTTTATAGTACGTAATGGTGGTCAAACAAGATTGGATATGGCACCTCAACGAAGAAATGCCCACTCTGTGTGTGGGAGTGAGTTGGAGATAGGTGTGAGACAGGTTGCCGTCCCCCTTTTCCTGCGAGGAGAGGAAGCTACAGTTTTGGCTCCAGTCCAAATCTCCAAACTGGAATTACCTCCCTCCTCTCTAAAGTTAGTAGCAACGTCACCACGATGATGCTCCCCCAACTACATATCTACTGGAGAACATTTTGTTACTCTATTCCCTCTACTCACTTAACGTTTATTCTTATTTTTTGTTTGTATTCATTCAGCGAGTATACACGTGTACACAGGTAGTTTAGTTTTAATAAAAAATGAATAAATATTTGGATTTCACTAAGAATAATCAACTGATAAGGTAAATTAGGTTGAAGTTGTACAATAAGTTTTTTTATTTACTTTGTAATTTTAATTTGTACATTATAAAAGCACTATCAGCTGGATGGTAAAAAGCCAATACCAAAATAACAAAAAATTGTGTACAATGTTCTCTCATTACAGACAGAGAGCTCCAAGGAAGAGGAAATCTAAGGGCTAACAGTTGGATTCGAACCCAGAATCTAGTACGATAACCTTTCCTACAACTTGGATAATGTTACAGGAGTGACAACAGAAATGTTTGTCCTAAAATAACCTTTTGCTGCAGGATCAGGCTAGGGAAGTTAAGAGATTTGTCAAGGAGAAGACAACCTAGCATTGTTCAGGCTCTCTGAGAATCTCCTCCTCATCAAAAGCGATATCCGTTATGCCATATGAGACAGTGAAGAAATTAAATTAAAAAAAACAAAAAAAAAAACGTTAAATTCATGAAAATCGCCCCAAAGTTAAATCAGTAATGCCGCATTTCAGATCAACGAATATTCCACTACGCTAACCACCTAGCTAATCTTCTTCTTTTAAAGTATTATTATTACCGATGAACTTAACCAGAAATGCGACGAGCGTTTTATTAGACATCTGTACACATGATAACTAACAAATGGACTAATGCTATTCCATAATCTCCTTAACAAAAACTTACAGTTTAAAATGTTAAGTATAAGGGTTGATTAAATGCCAAAAGGTACACAAATCAGGTAGTACCCAACATTTCATTAATACTTCATTGATATCATTTAAGTAATTTTACTGCATTAATTTTCATTAATATTTTATAGAATTTATTAGATTTCACAGACCCTTATGCTGGCCAGTTCATTCATAATATTTTTTTGTTATAATTGTGATAAAATGTATATTATATCTTCGTTATTAAATAGGTACTTTTATTTTTACTCTATTCCAAATTATTCTTCTGATTTATCTTTAATATGCCCTTTATTCTGGGTAGTCACATATACATGCACGTTAAAGTAGAAAAAGACTAAGTTAGAGTCGGCTACTGTATAAATTTGAACACGGATTTAAAACAATATTTCAGTCTTGAATTCGTCTTACCGAAATATTTGTGAGCACAAATAACACAGTTAATAAAAAGTTCATTCATGAAAATCTGTTCACGTGTCGATAATTTGAAACGATTGCTACACTTCCCCTTAACAAACGTAAGAGCAGATCGCCGCTTTAATGTTACGTAGGGAAGCCCTAGCCCTATGATCCTACCAAATTTTATCAAAATCGGGCCAAGATTTACAGAGTAATTAGTAATAATAATTTTGGAGGGGGCCTTACATAAAGGGGACTAACTTCTCCCCCATTCGATGTACAGAGTCGAGACCCCCCAAAAGGCACATCTACATAAAATTCCCAATCGAATGACACCTCATTCATGAAAATCGGTTCGCGCGTTTAGGCGCTACGTTGTTTACAAAAAAGGTAACAACAACAACAACAAGAATATTTTCTGAAAATGCCGTTTTTGCTCATTTTCGGCAACTTTTTTCTCGAAACCTATTAGATCTGGGTTGTTGCAAAAAAATTACAGTTATAAAGGAGGGGTTTGCCCTTTATTTTAAAGAAAATTTGAGAATTTTATCTTTTATAGAAAAAGAGAAAAAAAATGTCAAAGTTGGGTGTTTTTCAACGTTACACTTTTTTGTGCACTTCTTGACGATCAACCCTTATACAACTGTCCTACCGGACAGTTTTAATAATGTCATCGGAACATTTAAAGTATAAAATTTCGTCTTTAATTTTACACTATCCCGTTATCCCCAATCCGACTGGTCCACAAGCCTCTTTTTTCTCTAAAATAACTTATGCAAGACCATTATCGATCAATACACAAAATACTGTGCAAACAGAGAAGATACTAGAGGATTGCTAATACCAAACATATTTTAATAGTTAGCCAAGATTTCGTTCGTTAAAGATGAAGGCCAACGACCGAAAACGCACGCAAGAAGAGCTAATCAGGTCAGTACGATAAGAACTTTTAGCTGCTGTTAAAAAAAGAAAGAAATAAAAAAAGATTGCTATTAAAATTCTTAAATTAAAAGGAAAGTTTTGGGGTTATGGACATTTTTTTTTATTTTTTACTTATTTAAGAGGCGTTTTTCTCAATGAAATACTTAATGCACTAAGTAGTGGGTGGACTGTCTTACAGCGAAGTTCTGCTTGTTTAAGGGATGCGCCATTTTAGATGATTTTCTTAATATAGTAATTGTTTTGATAATGACAACTAGAAAAATTAATTCAGTTTGTTAAAGCACTAATAATGTAATTGAACAAATTGAATTGAATTGAGCAAAGATGGTTACTGAGTGGTTACCTTTAGAAGGAAAAAGGGAAAAAGGTAGACAGCGCAAAAGATGGTCAGACGAGATGGAAAAAGAAGAGGGAGTCAGCTGGATGAGGAAAGCGGAAGACAGAGCCTACTGGAACAAGAAATGTGAGCAGATGGAGAACTCGGGGAACTCTTATTCTTAGGTACAGCTGGTCACCGTCAAAGGACCAAAACTCCCCTATGGGAAGGCCTACATATTTACAATGATTTATACAGTGTAGTTTGATTTTATTATTTTTTAATTTTTTGTCTTATTTAAACTGAGCGATGGATATTTATTTGTGTTATTTTTCTGTATAATATATAAATAAAGGCTTATTATTATTATTAATGTAATTGAATGCACTCTGAGGGTCAAGCAGTTCTAAAGTTCCATTTCGGACCATGTTCTTCTATATTGAACTTCGAAAAGGAATCTTCAGCTGTAGAAGGTGCTCGATAAATTTATATCGAACATAAAAAGGATGGAGGGCTGCCTAAACAAAATTTTGGCCGTTTTCGAAAAGCGGAATGAGCTGCATTGTATAGTGTGCAATTGCACCAAGTGGGAGGAGCCAATTTAACAGAAGAAAAGATCCAAATCAACCACATGGGCGTCATTCGCCACACTCTTCAAATACACTGCATACTTAGGAAATGTGTCCTTCCTAAAACGGCCTACTTTCCAGAAGTTGTCCTTAATGACTATTATCTTTTTTTTTTCCGTTAAGCATCTCTGTCCAATGACTTTGCCAGTATGGAGAGGGGCCATTGAAGAATGACTAACATGAAAGCACACTCCTGGAAGGCAAAACGAAAGACGCACAGTGGAAGATTGCTGCCCTAGTTACAAGGCGCTGTCTGTTGCGGAAGCATCAAAACTGGCCACAGGTCCTAGACTGAGCTCTACGACGCTAAACTAATCTTATTTCTTCAAGCAGTACATTCCCATCTTTACAGGGTGTCGCACATGGTTGGGCATATTCCCCCTAAATCCCTATGCAAATTGGGTAGGAGCAAACAGCCACGTACGTAAATCCTTTCTGATTGCGTTGTTTGAGACTAAAGGAAATGATATCCAAAAAAGGAGTGATGGAAAAGCCCCTAGTCCTTGTAAAAAAAACTGGTATTTCTCTTAAAAGATCCAAGCTCGAACTAATCAGCTTCTTTTAGCGGTACTCGAAGAACAAAATCCACCCTCGATGTGCTAATCCAATCAAAATTAAGCAAAATACCTCTCCCCCTACAAATATTTAATAAAAATTTCAGAATTTTAACGGTTTTATAAAGATTCCAGTTACGAGGAAGATTTCCCTATTCAAAATCGTATAAGACTTTTAATAACAATTAAGAGAATTCGTACAATGGCCCAATAGATTGTTTAGTCCACTACATCCAAATGATTAACAATAGCTTGTTTAAACAATTCACAATCCGGAAGACATGCTAAAGTATACATCCGCCTTTAATCGAATATACAAAAGATTGATAAGTGTTTGGATACCAGTTAGATTAGAAGATGCTGTCCATATGGACCAATAAGAAATGCACTTGATTAAAAGAACAAAACAAAAAATAGGATGTAGAGACTCACAAGACTGTCTCTGATTAAATTTTTTCACGATTCAAAACTCTTACGTTTACCACAAAAATATCAAATTTATAAAATATATTTCTTCTTACTTGGAAGGGTCACTGCCTTCTCAATTTTCCAACTGAGGTTTCGAGGAACTATTAAGGTTTATTGCAGGATAGAGTTGTACTCTCTACACCCAACCCTATGGGGAGGACAATGGAAAATCTTGGATTTATGAAGGGTTTACACCCTTTGCTAAAACTGTCTCCAAGGGAAGGTAGCCCTTGGAGATGTAGTGTATATGTGCCTTGATGCGCTTGTTTACGTGAATATAGTGTAATTGTATTGTGTGTCGCCTGTTATATAGTGAAAGTAAATGGAGAACTGTGCTAGGAACACGTGGGATTGCTGTACCCAGACTCCATAGCGGCAAAAAACATACTTAATTCATTATTCATGTTACAGTGATTTTAGACCACATTGAAACGAATTTTTGAAACTCAAGGAACCTAAAAACTTCAAGTTCTTGGTAAAAAGAATCAAATTTAGACAAAAAAATATTCAGCAAGCCTAAAGTGCTATCAGTTACTTAAAACGACTTTTTATAGTACCGAGGAAATGATTAGGTCTTTAAAAAAATTGATTTAAGAATGTTAGTTTATTAGTACTGCAGAATCAAGAGCAGAAAGTAGGTCTGAATACAGAGAAACATTTAGAAAAAAAGAGATCTTAACTATTGAGGATGCATGGTGTACTGGATTTGGACATTACTTCAGCTACTTCTTGTACGGTGGAAGGAAACAATTACCTGTAAGCTTGACTACTATTGGTGAACATTGGGATGACTCATTCCGTACACTATGACTAGAAAGAGGACAAGAGAAGAGTAACCAAGCGAACAACAACAACACGGGAGCGTGAAGGAATAACAACCACACACACACTGTATACAAAGAACTACACTAACCGACAGAACACAAGAGAATGGTGGATGTTGGTCCCTCTCTTTGGAGAACTGTTGTCACACGCTGTTAAACGCATAAAATACAAACGACCTTTATCAAATTTCAAACTAGAAATATAAAAGGACACCAGTTTCTAGTTTTCTATTCAAACGAAATTTAACTTTATTTTATATATTTTATTATCATAGGTAATGCCACGTAGTGCTGATAATTTTTGTAGTAAACGTTAAATAGATTAAACGGCTCACTTTGTTCCCACGATAATTGCACGATTAGAATAGAATAGAATAGAATAGAAAAGAAATTTATTATTCTGGGACAATTGTCCCCTAAGAATAAATACAGGTACAAATAGAGGCCTTAATAGTTTGGCCTGTGATTATAGAGAAATTAAATAAATAAATAAATATTTACAAAAGTGAAAATGAAAGTAAAAATAAAATAATAAAACAGCAGAAATTAAGGAAATGAATTAAAACAATTAGAATTTCGGAGGAAGCTGAATAGAAAGGAGATAACTGAATAGACGGGATTTAAAGATGGATAGGGTAGGAGCATGGCGGACAGATGAAGGCAAGGAGTTCCATAGAGAGGTAGCACGTATGAGGAAGGACTTGTCAAAGGATGAGGTACGGTGAGAGGGAATATAAAGATCAGATGAGCGAGATCTAGTGTTACGGGAATGGATGGAGGATTTAAACTTAAGGAGTTGAAAAATATAGGAAGGCCTTTGAGACTGGATGACTTGAAAAAGGAAAGAAGCCAAAAAATATTGGCGGCGATAGACAGGAAAAAGCCACTTCAACTCATCGTAGCAGTGCGAAATGCGAGAGTCTCTGGAAATGCTGAAAATAAATCTTATGAAGCAGTTCATGAGGCGCTTAAGCTTAGCTTCAATATCACCAGATAGACCGCCATACACTAAACAACCATAGTCGAAATGGGGGAATATAAGAGAGGAAACTAGGAGTTTAATTGGAAAAAGGTGACGGGAACTATTAAACTGCTTAAGGATATGGATGGAACGGCGAGAGATTTGGGAAACATGGTTTTTCCAGGATAGGTTTTGATCGAAAGTGATACCAAGGTTTTTCACAGAGGGACAATATTTTATTGGGGTATTGTAAAGGAAAAGATTAGGAAGAGGAGCCAATGATTTAAGGAGTGGGTTGGAGCCAATAACAATAGCTTTGGTCTTTTCTACATTTAGGGTAAGCTTATTGTTCGTGGCCCATGCTGAGATGTTATTGAGGTCTTCTTGAAGTTTAAATACAGCTTCAAACAAATCCGACGGGGAAAAGGATATGTAAATCTGAAAATCATCAGCATAGAGGTGATACTGGGAATGAGAGATGGAAAGAGGAAGGTCATTGATGTAAATTGAGAAGAGGGTGGGAGATAGGGAAGAACCTTGAGGTACACCGCGTGACAAAGGAAGAAGTGAAGAAGGATTACTATCGGGAGTGACAACGAATTGGGAACGATTAGACAGGAAGGATTGGAACCAACGGAGGGTGCTATTGGAAAAAGAGAGGGATTGTAGTTTAGATAGCAGGATATGATGGTCAACGGTATCAAAGGCTTTGGAGAAGTCTAGGAGTATAAGGATGGTAAGTTTTTGGTCGTCAATAGCCGTCTGCAAGTCATGGGTAATTTTCAAGAGTGCAGAATGAGTGGAATAAGAAGGACGAAAGCCAGATTGGAGTGGATTAAGGAGATTGTTTTGTTCGAGGTAATTAGAAAGCTGGGATTGCACTAAACGTTCAAAGGGTTTGGAGAAATTTGATAAAATAGAGATGGGACGAAAATCAATAGGAGAGGTGGGATTTGAGATTTTATTTAGAGGACGGACTAGGGCTGTTTTCCAGCAGGATGGGAAAATAGAATTCTGAAGGGAGAAATTATAAATATGGTAAAGGACTGGCAATATCGCTGGGAGGCAGGCTTTAATTAATTTAACAGGAATGTTGTCAGGGCCATAGTCATTTGTACGGGATTTCAGAACTGAGGTTAGGAGATCTTCAGGAGTAATATGATGGAAAAAAAAATTGTTAGGATCAAAGGAGGGTAAAATGAGAGCAGGAACATTACAAGAGGCATTGGTTAAGAAGGAAGTGAAGTGGACGTTCAGGTCATCAGGAGATATTGAAATGGGGCAGGAGCGATTAGATCTACAGAGGGAAAGCTTACGAAGGATAGCCCATTTCGATTTGGAATCAGGAGCATTGGAGAGAGATAAGTGAATATGAAGGGATTTGGCTCGGCGGACAGAGGCCAGAGTAAGGTTACGCAGGAGCCTATACAGAGAGTAGTCATGAGGAGAACGCGTGCGTCTAAACCTCCTCCTGGCTGCCTCTCTTCTCCTCATCATGTCCTTGAGCTCCGGTATAAGCCAGGGTGCAGGAGGACGTCGAACATGACAGGTTTTAATGGGAGCATGGGAGTCTAAGATGTTAAGGAGGTGATGTGTTAGGATTTCAACCTTGGTATCAATAGAGTCGGTATAAAATAAAGTTTCGAAAGGAAGGGTTTCAAGGTCAGTTTTTAATGGTTCAAAACAGAGGGAATCAAGATGGCGAAAGGAAAAGGTCCTAGGAACAAAAGGTGGGGTATGTAAATTATAAGTTATTTGAATGAGATCGTGAGCGGATAGGAAAGATACAGGGAGCTGCGACGAGGACAGAAGTTTATCTTGGGAGTCTATAATGAAAAGGTCAAGCCAGGTATCGGAAGAATATGTGTGATGAGTAGGAGAGTAAGGAACTACATAAAGATTCAAGGAATAGAAAAGATTTGTAAGGTATAACATTTCAGTGGACTCGACAAGCAGATTGGAATTGAAATCGCCAGCAAGGATTATATGAGAGTAAGCAGGGACAAGCTCAAAGAGGAGAGATTCAAAGGATAGGTCAAAAGGAACTCGGGGGGGACGGTAAACAACAACAAAAAGGAGGGGAGAAGAAGAAAGAGGAGAAGATATTTCGACAAACATATATTCAGGTTGGTGGGATTCGGAGGAAGGGGAATGAGCAAGGAGTCTAGCCTTCAGGCTATCATGAACAAAGAGACCCACACCTCCACCGGTACGGTCTTCTCTGTCACAACGCAAGAAGGTGAAATTAGGAATGGAAACTTGCGAGGAAGGAATGTAGGGTTTAAGCCAGGTTTCGGAAACTGCTATAATGTGATAGAAATTATCAAGGAAATACTGTAGGAATTCATCATAATGTGCAAGGAGGGATTGAGCGTTGACGTGGCAGGAGGTCAGGGCATTAGTCATTTAAGGAGCAGGAAGGATATAAATCAAGAGGGAAAACTGCTGCTGTACAAAAAAGAAGTGTATCTTCCACTTGTTTGAAAAATGAAAAATTGAAAATGATAAAAAGAACATAATAATGACACCATTGTAAATAGAAAGGTTCAAAGAAAAAAATTGCACATATAATATAAGAATAAGAACAAAAAAACCAAATAAAAACTACTTTATCAAAGGAATAAAAGAAAATTAGGTCTGTAAATGAGATTAAATCTACTTGTTTGAAAATTGAAAAATTGAAAATGATAAAGAACAAAATGATTAAAACATCTTTGCTACAGCTGTCTATTCAAAAGGAAATTAACCGCAGAAACATTTATCGGAACCCAAGGTGTTTCCGTTGATAATATTACATTAGGATTACTTCTATTGAAATTAAATGGTGATCCAACCCAATTTGTGTTAAATAACCTTTCGCCAAACATTCTAAGGTTTTTAGAATACAATTCACGAAACATTCTCGGCTCTAGCCAAACTATTTTCCCATTCATGCCGAGTAAGAGCAGTAAAGAGTTGATCTCTTACTAAAAACACATTGTCATTGATTACTTTCTCTTGTCACGTCCATCTCTAGTGTTACACCTAACGTACAGTTTTCTCTGTAAATATTCCTTTTAATCAATACTATATCAAACTACAACTTCTTCAAGTGTTAAATAATTTGAATTTTTGATCTTTATTTTGAAAGTTACAACAACGCTTGATGCATTATTATTATTATTTTTAATTTTTTTTTTTTTGATGATTTAAGGCGCGTCAACATCTAAGGTTATTGGCCTCCGAACAGTGTACTCTCGCTACAGACAACACTGTCCATCACCGGACAGTGAGCTTTAAGAAGCTCCTAGGAAGAGAAAATCTAAGGGTCAGCAGCTGGATTCAAACCCGGGACCTCTGCGTGGAAGTCCAGTACGCTAACCGCATAGCTAATCCCTTCCTTAAGATGCATTATTGCTAAGTAATATTGTCAGTAAAGTAATCGCCTATTTTTTCAGGCGGGGCTTAACGTCCAACCACCAATTTAGGTGTCGCGGACGGAGGTGACAAGCAAGCATACATTATATTGTCAGTGTAACACACTCCACTAACTGAGCGAAGAAGGTACCTCCTAGTGATAAGTAAATTTCTAGGATTAACTACTCTCTTCAGAAGAGAGAAAATCCGCGAGGCCACTGGGCGTTTTTAATCGCCCCCTAGGAGGATGATCTGGAAATGTAAAGAAATAATACATGGTGGCTCTATGACTCCGTGAGGTTGTACAAGTTCTTGTGAGCGACTACGAGCAACCGGATTTACAAACTACAAAGTCTGTAGGAATGGTTAGATTTGAACCATAAAATGGAGACGTTAAGGATAATGTGGAGAATTTTCGACTGAAGAGATTGAATTCTTTAAAGAGTGAAGCGTTTCATTGATGTTTGACAGTTCAAAACGGTAAGTTAAGGTTGGTAAACAATAAATATGCGTACTATGACGGATAAAGTCAACTATATATTTAGTATACAGGGTGACCAAAGTTATATACTCCACCCACTTTTTTTTTTAACGGCGGGAAATTTCGAAAAAATAAAAAACACGTATTTAATCATTTTTAGTCTAGTTTATTTTCAGTGATTGACCCAGTTTTTTAAACCCCTGTATCTCGAGATACAGCATCCAACTTTTGTTTTTCAAATGGAACGTTATATTTTTTCTTCCATATTTTTATAGTATTTGAGCTCCTAAAAACAGCAAAAAAAAGTTTTTTGAAATCGGTTAGGTTTTTCAAAAGTTATGGTAATTTAAAATATGAAAAACAAATTTCAGTTTACTGTCAAAATTACGTAATTTTTTTTAAAGAATCTGTTCAAACTGGACACAACCAACGGATAGGCAAGCCAAAACTCTGGACTCCCACGCTTTGCATGTAGCAGCACTTATGGTGGCGAAGTCAAGATCTAGGCAGGCTAGAGTAATTCGACGTTTCAGATCTCCGACTGAAACCACGGGATTAAAGGATACTTTACACTTTATTTTTTTAGGAATCCCCACAAAAAATAATCCATTGGGGTTAAGTCCGGTGATCGAGGTGGCCATTGGATGGGACAATGAGTCCCTAAGCACTTATCATGGAAATTTCTGCCCAGCTAACCTCGAACCACTCTCGCCGGGCAACCATCTTGTTGAAAATACATATCTAGCCGACGTTGTAGATGAACATCTTCAAGCAGAACTGGCAAAATGTCTCTGAAAAAAAAGTTGGATACCATTCACCAGTTAAGTTCTCTCTGTAGAAGTATGGGCCGATTAGTTGATTTCCAATAACTTCACACCAAACGTTTGTAGAAAAAACAACCTGAACGTCGAATAACTCTAGCCTCCCAAGATCTTGATTTCACCACCATAAGTGCTGCTACAAGCAAAGCGTGGTAGCCCAGAGTTTTGGCTTGCCTGTCCGTTGGTTGTGCCCAGTTTGTAGATGAACATCTTCAAGCAGAACAGGCAAAATGTCTCTTAAAAAAAAGTTGGATACCATTCACCAGTTAAGTTCTCTCTGTAGAAGTATGGGCCGATTAGTTGATTTCCAATAACTTCACACCAAACGTTTGTAGAAAAAACAACCTGAACGTCGAATAACTCTAGCCTCCCAAGATCTTGATTTCACCACCATAAGTGCTGCTACAAGCAAAGCGTGGTAGCCCAGAGTTTTGGCTTGCCTGTCCGTTGGTTGTGCCCAGTTTGTAGATGAACATCTTCAAGCAGAACAGGCAAAATGTCTCTTAAAAAAAAGTTGGATACCATTCACCAGTTAAGTTCTCTCTGTAGAAGTATGGGCCGATTAGTTGATTTCCAATAACTTCACACCAAACGTTTGTAGAAAAAACAACCTGAACGTCGAATAACTCTAGCCTGCCTAGATCTTGACTTCGCCACCATAAGTGCTGCTACAAGCAAAGCGTGGGAGTCCAGAGTTTTGGCTTGCCTATCCGTTGGTTGTGCCCAGTTTGAACAGATTCTTAAACAAAATAACGCAATTTTGACAGTAAACTGAAATTTGTTTTCCATATTTTAAATTACCATAACTTCTGAAAAACCTAACCGATTTCAAAAAAAAATTTTTTGCTGTTTTTAGGAGCTCAAATACTATAAAAATATGGAAGAAAAAATATAACGTTCCATTTGAAAAACAAAAGTTGGATGCTGTATCTCGAGATACAGGGGTTTAAAAAACTGGGTCAATCACTGAAAATAAACTAGACTAAAAATGATTAAATACGTGTTTTTTATTTTTTCGAAATTTCCCGCCGTTAAAAAAAAAAGTGGGTGGAGCATATAACTCTGGTCACCCTGTACATACAGTAACTAAATACTGTATATCTAGTAAAACGTTAACCATAGATTGTTTTTGTACTAGTAAGCACAGTTTTAGAAAACAAAATGATGTAGATAAAATAGAGCAAATTTCAAAATAAATATATAAATAAATAAAATTAATAATAAATAAATAAATAAATAAATAGTAAAAGAAAAAGTTGTGCCAAAAAAACTATGATTTATCTAGTATTTATTTGATATGTATTCCTGGCCTTAATTCAAGAAAGCAAAACAGAATACATAAATTTCTTTCTGAAAAATGTATGTTTGGAATAAGAATGCAGATACATGGGCAGCTGTTATGTACAAACTCAAGATACAGAATCCCAGTTTTACGTCACCTCTTATCAATTGCTCATAGAAAGATTTGGTTTTCTTTGATTTCCCAATGTTAAATGGTTTTTTTTACCCCCCTGTGGGGGGAGGCTTAAAACCCCAGAATTGCACAAATATCTATCTCCCGGTGGCCCGTATTGTGCCAAGTGTAATCCATGTTATTCCAGGACCTGGACTAACAGGACCAGAGGATATGGCAGAGAGAGAGATGAATGATAGGATAATTAGAAACCTAATAAATGTACTAAGGATGGGTTTCACATCAATGGACTAAACAAAAAATTTGGACGCATCGACAAAAACTTCGTGTTGGTTACCTAACCTTTTTCTATTCCCCAGCAGAATTTAGATCAAGTTTTTGTTACATATTTACAAATTACTGCCATTAAACCAACTGTACAGAGAGAAATTAAAATTATTAAAATTTCTGTAAAGAGGATGCGAGATAGGCAGATAGAAATAAATGGGATACGCAATGATGAGGTTACCAATATCCATGAGCAAGATCTCTTGAGTATTAGGTACAATAACCTTCTGGGAAATAACCAGCAAAAAGTCAACAACATTTGAGCAAACCTTCCTGTAAGGGTAGTGAAACCCCACCACTCATCCACTCTAGCCAGAGGGAGAGAGTCAGCCCCCTTGGCACACAGAGCCCCCTTGGCACACAGAGAGGGGAGGCTCGGCGAAGGTATATAAGAACAAGAGGAAAGTCAAAGAGGAGATTCAGATTCAGTTCAATATTCAGTTCGAGGATTCAGTTCGAAGATTCGGTTCAAAGTCTTAGACTTCAATGGCACACAACGTTTAGCCACGTCAGTCAGTCTGTTCTGTTCTTGTAGTGTAAAGTATAGAGTCCTTGGCAGTCAGTCACATACAAATATAATATCTTATACCGATACTAAAAGTGTTATTTATCCATCAACAACCAACAACCTCTCTCCTCAGATGAGGGTAGTGAAACCCCACCACTCATCCACTCTAGCCAGAGGGAGAGAGTCAGCCCCCTTGGCACACAGAGCCCCCTTGGCACACAGAGAGGGGAGGCTCGGCGAAGGTATATAAGAACAAGAGGAAAGTCAAAGAGGAGATTCAGATTCAGTTCGATATTCAGTTCGAGGATTCAGTTCGAAGATTCGGTTCAAAGTCTTAGACTTCAATGGCACACAACGTTTAGCCACGTCAGTCAGTCTGTTCTGTTCTTGTAGTGTAAAGTATAGAGTCCTTGGCAGTCAGTCACATACAAATATAATATCTTATACCGATACTAAAAGTGTTATTTATCCATCAACATCCAACAACGTCTACAACCAACATCTCCTCAAAAACCATTACATTCCCAAAGGAAATCTCTTAATGCTTATGTTGGTTTCTAAGGCAACAAGCCTTGGATTTCTTGAGTTATTGTCAGTTCTTGTTGAGATAATCCAAATTAATATGAACTGTTGAGCTAATGGAGATTTTCCTATTTTTTCTCCTTTTCTTTGAGCCAGTATTCACACACAGATAACTTTATAAATTCACCCCCCCTTTTTGGGGGGAAGGGGCTCAAGATTTGGATCTCAAAATGAACATTTCTTCTGCTTATTTTTTTTTATGGTTTTAAGGCGCGTCAACATCTAAGGTTATTGGCGCTCGGAGCTTTTTTCAGCCGGCCTCCGGACAGTGAGCTGTAAGAAGCTCCTAGGTAGAGAAAATCTAAGGGTCAGCAACTGGATTCGAACCCGGGACCTTCTGCTTATTATCAAAAATTTAACACATCATCGCAATACCTTTTTTTTATCTGTTGTAGTAAATTGAAAGTAAATATTCTAGAATAATATTTGGAATAAAAGTTTCAAAATGAGGGTGGCTCTGTTCGCAAAGTTCGAAAAAAGAAAACTCGAATATGGAAAGTAATATTTCCTGTCAGACGGTGGAGGTGACCTCCAACAGAGAGATTGGAAAATTTATAGATCCACTTTTGCTTAGACTCTTTTTTTCCGAGCTTAGCAAAAATAGAATTTTCAACATTCATTTTCTTCCAGCAAAATTTCCTTTTTATACAAGAAAATATTAAATCTCTATAGAAGAAAGAAAATATGGGCATACAAAAACTCCTTACTTCAGTTACTAATATGGCCGAGCTGTATACTTAAAATAGAGTTCAAACAACAAACAGTTCAAAAAAGGAATAAACGCCTCTAGACTTATTTGTTATTTGTTGCCACAGTTACTTAACTCGCCGAGTGTGCAAGTTCATGAACCTTAGAGAACATTCATTCGCATGTACATGAACAAAGTAGGCGAATTATTTGTTCATTTTATTTATTTCTTAATTTTAAGATGCGTCAACAACTGAGGACATTGGCAGACGGAGCTGTTTACAGTAAGAAAGCCAGTAAGAGGTTCATAAATATGTTATAGAATTACAGGTTTGAAAGAAACAGTATAGCCTAGAAGTTTATAAATTGAAGAATAAGAGGAAATGGTGTATTCACATAAGTTTAGTTATCTCCAACAGCACGCTGCTGCAATACTACTTATCAGAGTAATTATTCAGGAAACGGTTTTACGATATTTACTCGACCTGATGATGTTGGTTTAGTTTCCGGTTGGCTAGCTTAGAACAAGAGCTCTGGAGTTTCGTAAGTTACCGAGAACAAGCCATTGTTGGTCTGCTTGAGACATGCAGTTTGCTTTTACTGCTTTTGTCTAACCACTCCCCCTATCAAACCCCCATAATGTACTTACATCATTCATTTTCTAAACTATCTGGTGATACACTGTTTCGCTAAAACGTTACTATTCCTTTTGATTTTTAAATTTGTTTAATTTAATGGATATTCAAATTAATTTTCCATTGTAACACTTCTTAAAAATATATTTTGAAGAATATAAAACTGATGCGTTAAGTTTATTTTCTATTTCTAGAAAATTAAACAGCAATTTTCTTTAAAAAAAAAATCTCGAGCAAACTGAGAAAAAAGTGAAAAATACATTGTGTTAAGTAATATAATCCGGAAAAAAAATATATTGATCACGTAAGTTGCAGTCAGGTCTTTTACAAGGGGAAAATCCAAATTTCTGTGTAAAATTCAAAATACAAAAAAATTAAAATGGTTCCAAGCTTTTAAAATGTATTTTAGAAAGTGTATGCATTTTTCATAATATATAGAACATCACTGTTGAAAGAATATTCATTTAAAAGTTATTTATTATTTATTTATTTATTTAAAAAGTATTTAAAAGTTATTTTCACAACAGATTAATCAAAAAATTAATTAATTTTTAACAAAAGAATTTTTAAAAATAATAATAAATATATTTTTTTAATTATAAACATTTTGAACAGTTTAAAAAATGAAAAGCAATGTTTCCATTGATTATTATAAAATGAATAGAAGTGAGAGTATATTTTTATTTTATTTTGGCTAGCCGTAGAGAAGAGAAGTAAGTAATTGTTACTGGACATCAATGGAAGACAACACAAAAGAAGATAGGAATTGACCTACATGATGGTTAAAGCCATAACACTACTCTATTTAAGTGCCCATCCATAATCAAACAACTTTTAAAAGTTTAAAAGTACTTATGAGTCAGTAAACGTATATCTAAATCATTTTTGATTAAATTAGTTTGTAAAATTGAGAAAATGCTTTGATTTTATGCTGTTCCAAAAATAAAAACAACATCAAAACGAAAATCCTAAAAAGAAGAAGTATTATAGCTAATTTTAGTCATCATTTTTTGCTAATATTTTGAAGCCAAACTTTCGACCCAGGGAACAGTTCATCTTCATGGCAGTGGAACATATGTTTTACAATGTACACTGATCTGTAATAAAAAAATTGTTCACAAAGATTATTTAACTTATTAACAATTGTAGTTAGTTTTACATTGTTTTACATCAAAGGTTGGTGAGCGTGTCTTTTCTCAAGAGTGTTTAGGTAAGTGAGGTACTGAACCAGAACATTTTCAAACCGATCACACTCAGTTAGTTAAACATTTAGGGCAGAAGAACACAACAACCTTTAATGTTAATAAAATAAAACAAATTATAATTGTTAATAAATTATAAGTTAAATACATTGTTGAAAACTACTTTAATATCAAATCAAAGTACTTTGCAATATGTTTTTTATAAAACATATTCCACAGCCCTAAAGATGAACCTAGTTCCAAGGTTGAAAACTTGGAAAAAAAATTAAATAAGTACAAACCAAAAAAATGACTGAAGCAATACCATTTCTTTCTTTAGGATTAAGAATCAGTAACCAAAAAAAATCAATACACTACAAAGAAAAACATAAATGGAAATATTGTTGCATTAAACTAATTAACGTCACCAATCAAGTAAACGGAACTTACCTTTCTTAATCTGAGTATCTCTTCTTCTCTGCTTTCTTCTGTGACAAGTGTGTGATCCTTGTTAGCCCAGGAATTTTCAGCCTGCTTCATTGCCGATTCCTAAAAATATTGCACAGCAGATGGTAAATGAAAAGAAATTGGGTATTCTGTAAATTATGAATGCAAGATTTTTTTTTAAAGCAATCTTAAAGAAAGTTGAGTTTTTAAGATGGCTGACGAATATGGATAAAAAGAAATCCCATTGTAAGGGCTGCCAAAAATAATTACAATCAGAAATTATGTAACTTCTTTGATTTTTTTTTTATATATAGATTTTTGGAAATAAAAGTCTATAGAATTATGTACTTATTATAAATTAAATTTAAAATGAACTACTGCTACTACTGTACACATAGATATTTAGCTTAGATATCAATATTACATGCTGCAATGTTAAATTTAGATAAGTCAGCTATGAAGTACGTTACTAATATAAAATTTATTGAATACCTTAAAAATGTATCAAAGTTTTCAAAATCTATGTCATTATCTTTTATAAAAATAATAACATCAAATTTGAATACCTGTATTTCACATTTCACTGTTCACTAGCGATTTTAGGACTACACTTACTGAGGTTACTGCCGACTAGGTTATTTGCTTTGAATACAACTTGTTGCAGTTATAACAGTTTTAAAATAATTTAATACTTTATTTTAGTTTCTGCGTCTAATTAATTTAAAAATAAAAATAAGTAAGCAATAATATTAAGAGCTGTACATTACTTTAATAATTTTTAATTTGGAAACTGAGTGAATCAATATGGCGTTACTAAATATATTCCCTATTTAAAAAGTAGACGTTGCCCCTCAATGAGGCTGCTTATTCAAACATCAATCATTACTTTAACATTAAAAAAGGATATTTGGGGGAGAAAAATTGTAATTATTTTCTCTCCCAGAACTCCGTAATTAAAATTTTTAAAAAAGATTAGAAAAAGCACGAACTAGCTTCTTAACGGTTAAATATAAATTGAACATTTTAGTTTTTCTTACTCACAGTGTAAGGAAATATAGCGTATAGAAATCGTGGAAATCCATTAACTGGCTTTCCTGGTCTTTTTTTTAGTTTACACAAAAAAAGCTACCATTTATTGACACTTTTTATTAGCAGAAGTTGAAAATATATATTTTTTGGAGGGTAATCACGAAATGTACTCAAAGAATTTTTAATTTTGTTTATTGGTTAGCTGGAAATAGGTCTTTACACAATTGGTTAATGAGTTTTTTCATTAATTTTTGAAATGCCTGATATTAAAATTTGACTTAAATGGGTTCTGGGAGACTAGAAGCACATAAAACTGAAAGGACACTTCTTTCCATGTATCATGGCCACCTACATGTAGTTTCTGCAAGAGTAATTTACTTCAAACCTGCAACACCTAGTAAATAGCAATTGTTAAGCCTAGTTATAATGGTATTTAAACGATTTGTTCAATTCTAAAAGTAATTATACTCTTTCTTATACTTTAATAAACTGTGCATTTTCCACTATAAGTGAATTTAAGAGCAAACAGTCTTTAAGCCAACTAAAACAAGACCACAAAAACAATAAATAAATAAATAAATAAGCCAACTAAATAATAAAAATTGCAAATTAGAAACATGAGATTGAAGAAAAGGTTCTGTTTGGAATTCTCATCAGAAAATCCTACGAGAATTTTCTCCCGACATGAATCTACACGGAGTAAATACTGAAACACTTGTTCTTCCTTAATTCAAACTTTCTACCATAATTTGAAAGTGACCTGAGTCTTCAAATTCGTAATTTCTGAATCAAGTTGGATTCCTCCTTGGCCAAGATTTTTCATTTTAATTTCTTCTCTTTAAAATGAAAGAAAACAATCTCTACTTACTGTTATAGTAATAATAATAATGAAACCATTTAATAACATTAGAGATTCTTTGTATTTTGTTAACGACTTTGGAGAGCATAAATTTTAATTGAATCTAATTTAATCATAACACATTGCATCCCTTTAAAAAGCTTTTGCAAAATCGAGGGCCTACGATAACTTTTCCAAGGCGATCATAAAAATGAGGGGCTTACGATACAAAACCTAAACTTATTTGAAACTACATATTTAACATAAAAATCTGAAGTTAGGTAAGATGTAATGTGAATAACTGAGGAAGCCTCAAATTTTTTTAGAACAATTTCTAAACCTAAACATTAAAGGTTACCTTAAAATAATAAGGTATGAGTTTTAAACTGTCAAGATCTTATTTATTTATTTAACTTTTTTATTCACAGATACGTGACAGTTGACTTTTAAACCCTCTTCTTTTTCAAACCATACTAGGCAAAGAAGTCTACTGCACATTGTAAAATAAAAGTAGTCTTAGCAGTATACTAAGAAAATGGCAGGGCTATATTACTAATATTAAAAAATTAATGCATGAATCTCTAAGATTAGCATGCTATTTTGTAAAATAGTTATATGAAGGCTTTTCAAATTTATCAATGCAACCTCACTGTTGGTTATTACTAATGTAATCATAAATAACTTATTTCACTCACTTGCTTCATTTTCCAAAATTTGATGGCATCATTAGTTCTATTTCTTCTGAATGAATAATCCCTTGGAAATGATGGATCATAAGTTGGCAAAGCAGGAACACTTCTACGAGGTTTCCTGGGGGTACTAGTCTGAATTCTCGACATAATATCTGGCTCACTCTCTTCTGAAATAGTAGCTCCATCGTCCAAGTATACATAATCCAAAGATTTACTTTGCGAAGTATTCGTTAAGGCCATCGATCTAGCAAACGAACTTTTAAAATAGTTATTCGATGATTCTAAAGATAAATCAAAATTTGCCACACTTCCGTTTTCCATATCCGAAATTTTTTGCCGAGAACCACAAAATTTATAACAAACCAAATATCAGAACATATCACACTATCGTATTTTACAGTTCAAATTACAAAATCAAATTCCATGTGGCTATTATTTAACACGAAAATTACTACCGTCACTAATCAATGGGTCTTCACATCCGTAACACTGGGCACAAACTGAAGTTCAAACACAGCAGAGGTATGGCCACCGGCTGTTTTAACGGTTTCTTAGTTCCAAAAACTGCTATAGGTAGCACCACTAATAAGGCACAGAATTCAACCTGATTTGATTTCTTTAATTAAATGAGTTGAAAAATTCAATGTTGGAAGAAAAAATTATTAAAATAAATTATAATATTTTAGTATTAATTGTACACATGATCTTTCTTATACATTAATAAACTGTGCATTCCCCACTATAAGAGAATTTAAGAACGAATAGTCTTTAAGCCAACTAAAACAAGACCACAAATACAAAAAATAAATAAATATCATTTTTTTGTGAATCACCACTTCCAAAACTAGTCAACCTAAAGGGTATAATATTAGCTTAGCATAGAAATAAAAAATTAGTAACCTAAACTAGGAAATTCTAGCAAAACTGCTGATCACTTTTATATTTCCACATTCTCTGAATCTCCAAACCAAAACTAGCCAACCTAAAGGGTATAATATTAGCTTAGCATAGGTATACTATGTTACAATCAAAAAATTAGGAAATTCCAGAAAAACTTCGGAAGATTCTATATTTTTCCAATTTTTCTGAATCTGTACGTCCAAAACTAGCAAATCTTAAGGGTATAACATAAACCCAGCATAGAAATACAATATTAGAAATAAAAAATTAGGAAATTTCAACCAAACTATAATAGTAAAGATTTTGCAATTTCCAATCTTTTCTCAATCTTCTCGACCAAAACTACCCTATCAAAAGGGTATTACATTAGTTTAAAAAAGACGTACAATGTTAGAGAAAACAAATTAAGGAAAATCCAGCAAAACTAAGAATGATTTTGTATTTTTCCAATTTTTAAGATTCTCTATAGCCAAAACCAGCAGACCAAGTGTGTATAATATACCCATGGCAGGGCCGGATTTTCCTATAGGCTAACTAGGCTTCAGTTTAGGGCCTTAAGATCAATAGGGGCCTACATTCAAATTGTTAGAAAAATTAAAAGTACACTCTTCTAAAAAACAGTGAACACTAAAACGCTGTTTTAGTGCTGTATCACCGTAGTAATATATTTCATTTTCACTCATGTAATTTACAAACTAAAAAATGGGAGGGTAAACGGCCTCACAAGTGGAATAGCCAAGGACCTCTTTTCATCTAAATCCGGCCCTGCGCCTACACTAGATTGTACATCATGGGTCAAACTATTTGGACAACTAAGAAGTAAAAACTACTGGAAAAAGCAGGAATTTCTTCATAATTTCACAAGAACGCTGTTGTTTTTGTACTTGATAGTTAAGATTAAGGCCTACCCTAGATTGTACATCATAGGTCGATCCATTTGGAAAACTAAGAAGTAAAAACTAGTGGAAAAAGCTGGAATTTCTTCTTAATTTCACAGGAACGCTGTTGTTTTTGTACTTGATAGTTAAGATTAAGGCCTACCCAAGATTGTGCATCATAGGTCGATCTAATTGGGCAACTAAGAAATAAAAACTACAGGAAAAAGTTGGAACTTCTTCCTAATTTCACAGGAAAGCTGCTGTTTTAGTACTTGATAGTTAAGATTAAGGCCTACCCTAGATTGTGCATCATGGGTCGATCTATTTGGACAAGTAAGAAGTAAAAACTACTGGAAAAAGCTGGAATTTCTTCATAATTTCTTAGGAACGCTGTTGTTTTTGTACTTGATGGTTAAGATGAAGGCTTACCCTAGATTGTGCATCATGGGTCGATCTATTTGGACAACTCAGAAGTAAAAACTGCTGGAAAAAATGGAAATCTTCCCCTTAATTCACAGGAAGGCTGCAGTTCTTGAACTTCATAGTTAATATTATGGCCTACCCTACGTTGTGCATTATAAGCCGATGTATTTTGAAAGCACAGAAGGAAAAACTAATGGAAAAAGTCGGAATTTCTTCCTAATTTCACAGGAAGGCTGCAGTTTTTGTACTTGATAGATAACATTAAGGCCTACGCTAGATTGTGCATCATGTGTCGATCTATTTTAAAAAGGCAGAAGTAAAAACTACTGGATAAAGTGGAAATCTTTTCCTTATTTCATAGGAAGGCTGCTCTTTTTGCACTTGATAGTTAATAAGTACTTCGTAGTTACCCAGGGCCGGATTTCCCTTTAGGCTACCTAGGTTTCAGCCTAGGGCCTAAAGATCAAGAGGGCCCTACATTCAACTTGTTAGCAAAATTAAAAGTACACTCTACTAAAAAAGAGTGAACACTAAAACGCTGTTTTAGTGATGTATCGCCGTAGTGATATATTACATTTTCTCTCATGTAATTTACAAACCAAAAAATGAAAGGTGAATAGCCCTCACAAGTGCAAAAGACTAGGGCCTCTTTACATCTAAATCCCGCCTTGGGAATAGGCCTTAATCTAAACTATCAAATACAAAAACAACAGCCTTCCTATGAAATAAGGAAAAGATTTCCACTTTTACAGTAATTTTAACTTCTCACATGTCCAAATAGATCGACCCAAGATAAACAATCTAAGGTAGCCCTTAATCTTAACTATCAAGTGCAAAAAGAGCACCCATCCTATGAAATAAGGAAAAGATTTCCACTTTTTCCAGTAGTTTTTACTTCTGACTTTTCAAAATAGATCGAAACATGATGCACAATCTAGTGTAGGCCTTAATCTTAACTATCAAGTGCAAAAAGAGCACCCATCCTATGAAATAAGGAAAAGATTTCCACTTTTTCCAGTAGTTTTTACTTCTGACTAATCAAAATAGATTAACACATGATGCACAATCTCGGGTAGGGCTTAATCTTAACTATCAAGTGCAAAAAGGGCTGCTTTCCTATGAAATAAGGAAAAGATTTTCACTTTTTCCAGTAGTTTTTACTTCTGACTTTTCAAAATAGAACGATAAATGATGCACAATCTAGGGTAGGCATTAATCTTAACTATCAAGTGCAAAAAGAGCACCCTTCCTAGGAAATAAGGAAAAGATTTCCACTTTTTCCAGTAGTTTTTACTTCTGACTTTTCAAAATAGATCGATACATGATGCACAATCTAGGGTAGGCCTTAAGCTTAACTATCAAGTGCAAAAAGGGCAGCTTTCCTATGAAATAAGGAAAAGATTTTCACTTTTTCCAATAGTTTTTACTTCTGACTTTTCAAAATAGATCGATACATGATGCACAATCTAGGGTAGTTCTTAATCTTAACTATAAAGTGCAAAAAGAGGATCCATCCTATGAAATAAGGAAAAGATTTACACTTTTTCCAGTAGTTTTTACTTCTGACTTTTCAAAATAGATCTATACATGATGCACGATCTAGGGTAGGCCTTAATCTTAATTATCAAGTGCAAAAAGAGCACTCATCCTATGAAATAAGGAAAAGATTTCCACTTTTTCCAGTAGTTTTTACTTCTGACTTTTCAAAATAGATCGATACATGATGCACAATCTAGGGTAGGCATTAATCTTAACTAACAAGTGCAAAAACAGCACCCATCCTATGAAATAAGGAAAACATTTCCACTTTTTCCAGTAGTTTTTACTTCTGACTTTTCAAAATAGATCGATACATGATGCACAATCTAGGGTAGGCATTAATCTTAACTATCAAGTGCAAAAACAGCACCCATCCTATGAAATAAGGAAAACATTTCCACTTTTTCCAGTAGTTTTTACTTTTGACTTTTCAAAATAGATCGATACATGATGCACAATCTAGGGTAGGCATTAATCTTAACTAACAAGTGCAAAAACAGCACCCATCCTATGAAATAAGGAAAACATTTCCACTTTTTCCAGTAGTTTTTACTTTTGACTTTTCAAAATAGATCGATACATGATGCACAATCTAGGGTAGGCATTAATCTTAACTAACAAGTGCAAAAACAGCACCCATCCTATGAAATAAGGAAAACATTTCCACTTTTTCCAGTAGTTTTTACTTTTGACTTTTCAAAATAGATCGATACATGATGCACAATCTAGTGTTGGCATTAATCTTAACTAACAAGTGCAAAAACAGCACCCATCCTATGAAATAAGGAAAACATTTCCACTTTTTCCAGTAGTTTTTACTTTTGACTTTTCAAAATAGATCGATACATGATGCACAATCTAGGGTAGGCATTAATCTTAACTAACAAGTGCAAAAACAGCACCCATCCTATGAAATAAGGAAAACATTTCCACTTTTTCCAGTAGTTTTTACTTCTGACTTTTCAAAATAGATCGATACATGATGCACAATCTAGGGTAGGCATTAATCTTAACTATCAAGTGCAAAAACAGCACCCATCCTATGAAATAAGGAAAACATTTCCACTTTTTCCAGTAGTTTTTACTTTTGACTTTTCAAAATAGATCGATACATGATGCACAATCTAGGGTAGGCCTTAATCATAACTATCAAGTGCAAAAAGAGCACCCATCCTATGAAATAAGGAAAAGATTTCCACTTTTTCCAGTAGTTTTTACTTCTGACTTTTCAAAATAGATCGATACATGATGCACAATCTAGGGTAGTTCTTAATCTTAACTATAAAGTGCAAAAACAGCACCCATCCTATGAAATAAGGAAAACATTTCCACTTTTTCCAGTAGTTTTTACTTTTGACTTTTCAAAATAGATCGATACATGATGCACAATCTAGGGTAGGCATTAATCTTAACTAACAAGTGCAAAAACAGCACCCATCCTATGAAATAAGGAAAACATTTCCACTTTTTCCAGTAGTTTTTACTTTTGACTTTTCAAAATAGATCGATACATGATGCACAATCTAGTGTAGGCATTAATCTTAACTAACAAGTGCAAAAACAGCACCCATCCTATGAAATAAGGAAAACATTTCCACTTTTTCCAGTAGTTTTTACTTTTGACTTTTCAAAATAGATCGATACATGATGCACAATCTAGGGTAGGCATTAATCTTAACTAACAAGTGCAAAAACAGCACCCATCCTATGAAATAAGGAAAACATTTCCACTTTTTCCAGTAGTTTTTACTTCTGACTTTTCAAAATAGATCGATACATGATGCACAATCTAGGGTAGGCATTAATCTTAACTATCAAGTGCAAAAACAGCACCCATCCTATGAAATAAGGAAAACATTTCCACTTTTTCCAGTAGTTTTTACTTCTGACTTTTCAAAATAGATCTATACATGATGCACGATCTAGGGTAGGCCTTAATCTTAATTATCAAGTGCAAAAAGAGCACTCATCCTATGAAATAAGGAAAACATTTCCACTTTTACCAATAGTTTTTACTTCTGACTTTTCAAAATAGATCGATACATGATGCACAATCTAGGGTAGGCATTAATCTTAACTATCAAGTGCAAAAACAGCACCCATTCTATGAAATAAGGAAAACATTTCCACTTTTTCCAGTAGTTTTTACTTCTCACTTGTCCAAATAGATCGACCCGTGATGCACAAACTAGGGTAGGCCCTAATCTTAACTATCAAGTGCAAAAACAGCACCCATCCTATGAAATAAGGAAAACATTTCCTCTTTTTCCAGCAGATTTTACTTCTCACTTGTCCAAATAGATCGACCCGTGATGCACAAACTAGGGTAGGCCTTAATCTTAACTATCAAGAACAAAAACTGTAGCCTTCCTGTGAAATGTAGAGAATATTTCTACTTTTTCCAGTAGTTTTTAGTTCTCACTTGTCAAAATAGATCGACCCATGATGCACAATCTCGGGTAGGGCTTAATCTTAACTATCAAGTGCAAAAAGGGCAGCTTTCCAATGAAATAAGGAAAAGATTTTAACTTTTTCCAGTAGTTTTTACTTCTGACTTTTCAAAATAGATCTATACATGATGCACGATCTAGGGTAGGCCTTAAGCTTAACTATCAAGTGCAAAAACAGCACCCATCCTATGAAATATGGAAAACATTTCCACTTTTTCCAATAGTTTTTACTTCTGACTTTTCAAAATAGATCGATACATGATGCACAATCTAGGGTAGGCATTAATCTTAACTATCAAGTGCAAAAACAGCACCCATCCTATGAAATAAGGAAAACATTTCCACTTTTTCCAGTAGTTTTTACTTCTCACTTGTCCAAACAGATCGACCCGTGATGCACAAACTAGGGTAGGCCCTAATCTTAACTATCAAGTGCAAAAACAGCACCCATCCTATGAAATAAGGAAAAAATTTCCACTTTTTCCAGTAGTTTTTACTTCTGACTTTCATAATAGATCGATACATGATGCACAATCTAGGGTAGGTCTTAATCTTAACTATAAAGTGCAAAACGAGGATCCATCCTATGAAATAAGGAAAAGATTTCCACTTTTTCCAGTAGTTTTTACTTCTGACTTTTCAAAATAGATCGATACATGATGCACAATCTAGGGTAGACCTTAATCTTAATTATCAAGTGCAAAAAGAGCACTCATCCTATGAAATAAGGAAAAGATTTCCACTTTTTCCAGTAGTTTTTACTTCTGACTTTTCAAAATAGATCGATACATGATCCACAAACTAGGGTAGGCCTTAAGCTTAACTATCAAGTGCAAAAACAGCACCCATCCTATGAAATAAGGAAAACATTTCCACTTTTTCCAATAGTTTTTACTTCTGACTTTTCAAAATAGATCGATACATGATGCACAATCTAGGGTAGGCATTAATCTTAACTATCAAGTGCAAAAACAGCACCCATCCTTTGAAATAAGGAAAAGATTTCCACTTTTTCCAGTAGTTTTTACTTCTGACTTTTCAAAATAGATCGATACATGATGCACAATCTAGGGTAGGCCTTAATCTTAACTATCAAGAACAAAAACTGTAGCCTTCCTGTGAAATGTAGAGAATATTTCTACTTTTTCCAGTAGTTTTTAGTTCTCACTTGTCAAAATAGATCGACCCATGATGCACAATCTATGGTTGGCTTTAATCTTAAATATCAAGTACAAAAACAGCAGCTTTTTGTGAAATTTAGGGAAGATTACCACTTTTTCTAGTAGTTTATACCTCAGAAATTGCAAATTAGTTTGACCCATGGTGCACAATCTTGCGTTTGCCTTAATCTTAATTATCACGTGCAAAAAGAGCAGCTTTCCTATAAAATAAGGAAAAGATTTCCACTTTTTCCAGTAGTTTTTACTTCTGACTTTTCAAAATAGATCGATACATGATGCACAGTCTTGTGTTTGCCTTAATCTTAACTATCAAGTGCAAAAAGAGCACCCATCCTATGAAATAAAGAAAAAATTTCCACTTTTTCCAGTAGTTTTTACTTCTCCCATGTCCAAATAGAGCGACACATGATGCACAATTCTGGGTTGGCCTGAATCTTAACTAACAAGTGCAAAAAGAGCAGCCTTCCTATGAAATAAGGGAAAGATTTCCACCTTTTTCCAGTAATTTTTACTTCTGACTAATCAAAATAGATCAACACATGATGCACAATCTCGGGTAGGGCTTAATCTTAACTATCAAGTGCAAAAAGGGCAGCTTTCCAATGAAATAAGGAAAAGATTTTAACTTTTTCCAGTAGTTTTTACTTCTGACTTTTCAAAATAGATCGATACATGATGCACAATCTAGGGTAGGCCTTAATCATAACTATCAAGTGCAAAAAGAGCACCCTTCCTGTGAAATAAGGAAAAGATTTCCACTTTTTCCAGTAGTTTTTACTTCTGACATTTCAAAATAGATCGATACATGATCCACAAACTAGGGTAGGCCTTAAGCTTAACTATCAAGTGCAAAAACAGCACCCATCCTATGAAATAAGGAAAACATTTCCACTTTTTCCAATAGTTTTTACTTCTGACTTTTCAAAATAGATCGATACATGATGCACAATCTAGGGTAGGCATTAATCTTAACTATCAAGTGCAAAAACAGCACCCATCCTTTGAAATAAGGAAAAGATTTCCACTTTTTCCAGTAGTTTTTACTTCTCACTTGTCAAAATAAATCGACCCTTGATGCACAATCTATGGTTGGCTTTAATCTTAAATATCAAGTACAAAAACAGCAGCTTTTTGTGAAATTTAGGGAAGATTACCACTTTTTCTAGTAGTTTATACCTCAGAAATTGCAAATTACTTTGACCCATGGTGCACAATCTTGGGTTTGCCTTAATCTTAACTATCACGTGCAAAAAGAGCAGCTTCCTTATGAAATAAAGAAAAGATTTCCACATTTTCCAGTAGTTTTTACTTCTCACTTGTCCAAATAGATCGACCCGTGATGCACAAACTAGGGTAGGCCTTAATCTTAACTATCAAGAACAAAAACAGTAGCCTTCCCGTGAAATGTAGAGAATATTTCCACTTTTTCCAGTAGTTTTTACTTCTCACTTGTCAAAATAGATCGACCCATGATGCACAATCTATGGTTGGCTTTAATCTTAAATATCAAGTACAAAAACAGCAGCTTTTTGTTGAAATTTAGGGAAGATTACCACTTTTTCTAGTAGTTTATACCTCAGAAATTGCAAATTAGTTTGACCCGTGGTGCACAATCTTGCGTTTGCCTTAATCTTAACTATCACGTGCAAAAAGAGCAGCTTTCCTATAAAATAAGGAAAAGATTTCCACTTTTTCCAGTAGTTTTTACTTCGGACTTTTCAAAATAGATCGATACATGATGCACAATCTAGGGTAGGCCTTAATCTTAACTATCAAGAACAAAAACAGTAGCCTTCCTGTGAAGTGTAGAGAATATTTCCACTTTTTCCAGTAGTTTTTACTTCTCACTTGTCAAAATAGATCGACCCATGATGCACAATCTATGGTTGGCTTTAATCTTAAATATCAAGTACAAAAACAGCAGCTTTTTGTGAAATTTAGGGAAGATTACCACTTTTTCTAGTAGTTCTAGTGGTGCACAATCTTGTGTTTGCCTTAATCTTAACTATCACGTGCAAAAAAAGCAGCTTTCGTATGAAATATAGAAAAGATTTCCACTTTTTCCAGTAGTTTTTACTTCTCCCATGTCCAAATAGAGCGACACATGATGCACAATTCTGGGTTGGCCTGAATCTAAACTAACAAGTGCATAAAGAGCAGCCTTCCTATGAAATAAGGGAAAGATTTCCACCTTTTTCCAGTAATTTTTACTTCTGACTAATCAAAATAGATCAACACATGATGCACAATCTCGGGTAGGGCTTAATCTTAACTATCAAGTGCAAAAAGGGCAGCTTTCCAATGAAATAAAGAAAAGATTTCCACATTTTCCAGTAGTTTTTACTTCTCACTTGTCCAAATAGATCGATCCGTGATGCACAAACTAGGGTAGGCCTTAATCTTAACTATCAAGAACAAAAACAGTAGCCTTCCTGTGAAGTGTAGAGAATATTTCCACTTTTTCCAGTAGTTTTTACTTCTCACTTGTCAAAATAAATCGACCCATGATGCACAATCTATGGTTGGCTTTAATCTTAAATATCAAGTACAAAAACAGCAGCTTTTTGTGAAATTTAGGGGAGATTACCACTTTTTCTAGTAGTTTATACCTCAGAAATTGCAAATTACTTTGACCCATGGTGCACAAGCTTGGGTTTGCCTTAATCTTAACTATCACGTGCAAAAAGAGCAGCTTTCCTATAAAATAAGGAAAAGATTTCCACTTTTTCCAGTAGTTTTTACTTCTGACTTTTCAAAATAGATCGAAACATGATGCACAATCTAGTGTAGGCCTTAATCTTAACTATCAAGTGCAAAAAGAGCACCCATCCTATGAAATAAGGAAAAGATTTCCACTTTTTCCAGTAGTTTTTACTTCTGACTAATCAAAATAGATTAACACATGATGCACAATCTCGGGTAGGGCTTAATCTTAACTATCAAGAACAAAAACTGTAGCCTTCCTGTGAAATGTAGAGAATATTTCTACTTTTTCCAGTAGTTTTTAGTTCTCACTTGTCAAAATAGATCGACCCATGATGCACAATCTATGGTTGGCTTTAATCTTAAATATCAAGTACAAAAACAGCAGCTTTTTGTGAAATTTAGGGAAGATTACCACTTTTTCTAGTAGTTTATACCTCAGAAATTGCAAATTAGTTTGACCCGTGGTGCACAATCTTGTGTTTGCCTTAATCTTAACTATCACGTGCAAAAAAAGCAGCTTTCGTATGAAATAAAGAAAAGATTTCCACTTTTTCCAGTAGTTTTTACTTCTCCCATGTCCAAATAGAGCGACACATGATGCACAATTCTGGGTTGGCCTGAATCTTAACTAACAAGTGCAAAAAGAGCAGCCTTCCTATGAAATAAGGGAAAGATTTCCACCTTTTTCCAGTAATTTTTACTTCTGACTAATCAAAATAGATCAACACATGATGCACAATCTCGGGTAGGGCTTAATCTTAACTATCAAGTGCAAAAAGGGCAGCTTTCCAATGAAATAAGGAAAAGATTTTAACTTTTTCCAGTAGTTTTTACTTCTGACTTTTCAAAATAGATCTATACATGATGCACAAACTAGGGTAGGCCCTAATCTTAACTATCAAGTGCAAAAACAGCACCCATCCTATGAAATAAGGAAAAAATTTCCACTTTTACCAGCAGTTTTTACTTCTGACTTTTCAAAATAGATCGATACATGATGCACAATGTAGGGTAGGTCTTAATCTTAACTATAAAGTGCAAAACGAGGATCCATCCTATGAAATAAGGAAAAGATTTTCACTTTTTCCAGTAGTTTTTACTTCTGACTTTTCAAAATAGATCGATACATGATGCACAATCTAGGGTAGACCTTAATCTTAATTATCAAGTGCAAAAAGAGCACTCATCCTATGAAATAAGGAAAAGATTTCCACTTTTTCCAGTAGTTTTTACTTCTGACTTTACAAAATAGATCGATACATGATCCACAAACTAGGGTAGGCCTTAAGCTTAACTATCAAGTGCAAAAACAGCACCCATCCTATGAAATAAGGAAAACATTTCCACTTTTTCCAATAGTTTTTACTTCTGACTTTTCAAAATAGATCGATACATGATGCACAATCTAGGGTAGGCATTAATCTTAACTATCAAGTGCAAAAAGAGCACCCATCCTATGAAATAAAGAAAAAATTTCCACTTTTTCCAGTAGTTTTTACTTCTCCCATGTCCAAATAGAGCGACACATGATGCACAATTCTGGGTTGGCCTGAATCTTAACTAACAAGTGCAAAAAGAGCAGCCTTCCTATGAAATAAGGGAAAGATTTCCACCTTTTTCCAGTAATTTTTACTTCTGACTAATCAAAATAGATCAACACATGATGCACAATCTCGGGTAGGGCTTAATCTTAACTATCAAGTGCAAAAAGGGCAGCTTTCCAATGAAATAAGGAAAAGATTTTAACTTTTTCCAGTAGTTTTTACTTCTGACTTTTCAAAATAGATCGATACATGATGCACAATCTAGGGTAGGCCTTAATCATAACTATCAAGTGCAAAAAGAGCACCCTTCCTGTGAAATAAGGAAAAGATTTCCACTTTTTCCAGTAGTTTTTACTTCTGACATTTCAAAATAGATCGATACATGATCCACAAACTAGGGTAGGCCTTAAGCTTAACTATCAAGTGCAAAAACAGCACCCATCCTATGAAATAAGGAAAACATTTCCACTTTTTCCAATAGTTTTTACTTCTGACTTTTCAAAATAGATCGATACATGATGCACAATCTAGGGTAGGCATTAATCTTAACTATCAAGTGCAAAAACAGCACCCATCCTTTGAAATAAGGAAAAGATTTCCACTTTTTCCAGTAGTTTTTACTTCTCACTTGTCAAAATAAATCGACCCTTGATGCACAATCTATGGTTGGCTTTAATCTTAAATATCAAGTACAAAAACAGCAGCTTTTTGTGAAATTTAGGGAAGATTACCACTTTTTCTAGTAGTTTATACCTCAGAAATTGCAAATTACTTTGACCCATGGTGCACAATCTTGGGTTTGCCTTAATCTTAACTATCACGTGCAAAAAGAGCAGCTTCCTTATGAAATAAAGAAAAGATTTCCACATTTTCCAGTAGTTTTTACTTCTCACTTGTCCAAATAGATCGACCCGTGATGCACAAACTAGGGTAGGCCTTAATCTTAACTATCAAGAACAAAAACAGTAGCCTTCCCGTGAAATGTAGAGAATATTTCCACTTTTTCCAGTAGTTTTTACTTCTCACTTGTCAAAATAGATCGACCCATGATGCACAATCTATGGTTGGCTTTAATCTTAAATATCAAGTACAAAAACAGCAGCTTTTTGTTGAAATTTAGGGAAGATTACCACTTTTTCTAGTAGTTTATACCTCAGAAATTGCAAATTAGTTTGACCCGTGGTGCACAATCTTGCGTTTGCCTTAATCTTAACTATCACGTGCAAAAAGAGCAGCTTTCCTATAAAATAAGGAAAAGATTTCCACTTTTTCCAGTAGTTTTTACTTCGGACTTTTCAAAATAGATCGATACATGATGCACAATCTAGGGTAGGCCTTAATCTTAACTATCAAGAACAAAAACAGTAGCCTTCCTGTGAAGTGTAGAGAATATTTCCACTTTTTCCAGTAGTTTTTACTTCTCACTTGTCAAAATAGATCGACCCATGATGCACAATCTATGGTTGGCTTTAATCTTAAATATCAAGTACAAAAACAGCAGCTTTTTGTGAAATTTAGGGAAGATTACCACTTTTTCTAGTAGTTCTAGTGGTGCACAATCTTGTGTTTGCCTTAATCTTAACTATCACGTGCAAAAAAAGCAGCTTTCGTATGAAATATAGAAAAGATTTCCACTTTTTCCAGTAGTTTTTACTTCTCCCATGTCCAAATAGAGCGACACATGATGCACAATTCTGGGTTGGCCTGAATCTAAACTAACAAGTGCATAAAGAGCAGCCTTCCTATGAAATAAGGGAAAGATTTCCACCTTTTTCCAGTAATTTTTACTTCTGACTAATCAAAATAGATCAACACATGATGCACAATCTCGGGTAGGGCTTAATCTTAACTATCAAGTGCAAAAAGGGCAGCTTTCCAATGAAATAAAGAAAAGATTTCCACATTTTCCAGTAGTTTTTACTTCTCACTTGTCCAAATAGATCGATCCGTGATGCACAAACTAGGGTAGGCCTTAATCTTAACTATCAAGAACAAAAACAGTAGCCTTCCTGTGAAGTGTAGAGAATATTTCCACTTTTTCCAGTAGTTTTTACTTCTCACTTGTCAAAATAAATCGACCCATGATGCACAATCTATGGTTGGCTTTAATCTTAAATATCAAGTACAAAAACAGCAGCTTTTTGTGAAATTTAGGGGAGATTACCACTTTTTCTAGTAGTTTATACCTCAGAAATTGCAAATTACTTTGACCCATGGTGCACAAGCTTGGGTTTGCCTTAATCTTAACTATCACGTGCAAAAAGAGCAGCTTTCCTATAAAATAAGGAAAAGATTTCCACTTTTTCCAGTAGTTTTTACTTCTGACTTTTCAAAATAGATCGAAACATGATGCACAATCTAGTGTAGGCCTTAATCTTAACTATCAAGTGCAAAAAGAGCACCCATCCTATGAAATAAGGAAAAGATTTCCACTTTTTCCAGTAGTTTTTACTTCTGACTAATCAAAATAGATTAACACATGATGCACAATCTCGGGTAGGGCTTAATCTTAACTATCAAGAACAAAAACTGTAGCCTTCCTGTGAAATGTAGAGAATATTTCTACTTTTTCCAGTAGTTTTTAGTTCTCACTTGTCAAAATAGATCGACCCATGATGCACAATCTATGGTTGGCTTTAATCTTAAATATCAAGTACAAAAACAGCAGCTTTTTGTGAAATTTAGGGAAGATTACCACTTTTTCTAGTAGTTTATACCTCAGAAATTGCAAATTAGTTTGACCCGTGGTGCACAATCTTGTGTTTGCCTTAATCTTAACTATCACGTGCAAAAAAAGCAGCTTTCGTATGAAATAAAGAAAAGATTTCCACTTTTTCCAGTAGTTTTTACTTCTCCCATGTCCAAATAGAGCGACACATGATGCACAATTCTGGGTTGGCCTGAATCTTAACTAACAAGTGCAAAAAGAGCAGCCTTCCTATGAAATAAGGGAAAGATTTCCACCTTTTTCCAGTAATTTTTACTTCTGACTAATCAAAATAGATCAACACATGATGCACAATCTCGGGTAGGGCTTAATCTTAACTATCAAGTGCAAAAAGGGCAGCTTTCCAATGAAATAAGGAAAAGATTTTAACTTTTTCCAGTAGTTTTTACTTCTGACTTTTCAAAATAGATCTATACATGATGCACAAACTAGGGTAGGCCCTAATCTTAACTATCAAGTGCAAAAACAGCACCCATCCTATGAAATAAGGAAAAAATTTCCACTTTTACCAGCAGTTTTTACTTCTGACTTTTCAAAATAGATCGATACATGATGCACAATGTAGGGTAGGTCTTAATCTTAACTATAAAGTGCAAAACGAGGATCCATCCTATGAAATAAGGAAAAGATTTTCACTTTTTCCAGTAGTTTTTACTTCTGACTTTTCAAAATAGATCGATACATGATGCACAATCTAGGGTAGACCTTAATCTTAATTATCAAGTGCAAAAAGAGCACTCATCCTATGAAATAAGGAAAAGATTTCCACTTTTTCCAGTAGTTTTTACTTCTGACTTTACAAAATAGATCGATACATGATCCACAAACTAGGGTAGGCCTTAAGCTTAACTATCAAGTGCAAAAACAGCACCCATCCTATGAAATAAGGAAAACATTTCCACTTTTTCCAATAGTTTTTACTTCTGACTTTTCAAAATAGATCGATACATGATGCACAATCTAGGGTAGGCATTAATCTTAACTATCAAGTGCAAAAACAGCACCCATCCTTTGAAATAAGGAAAAGATTTCCACTTTTTCCAGTAGTTTTTACTTCCGACTTTTCAAAATAGATCGATACATGATGCACAAACTAGGGTAGGCCTTAATCTTAACTATCAAGAACAAAAACTGTAGCCTTCCTGTGAAATGTAGAGAATATTTCTACTTTTTCCAGTAGTTTTTAGTTCTCACTTGTCAAAATAGATCGACCCATGATGCACAATCTATGGTTGGCTTTAATCTTAAATATCAAGTACAAAAACAGCAGCTTTTTGTGAAATTTAGGGAAGATTACCACTTTTTCTAGTAGTTTATACCTCAGAAATTGCAAATTAGTTTGACCCGTGGTGCACAATCTTGCGTTTGCCTTAATCTTAATTATCACGTGCAAAAAGAGCAGCTTTCCTATAAAATAGGGAAAAGATTTCCACTTTTTCCAGTAGTTTTTACTTCTGACTTTTCAAAATAGATCGATACATGATGCACAATCTTGTGTTTGCCTTAATCTTAACTATCAAGTGCAAAAAGAGCACCCATCCTATGAAATAATGAAAAGATTTCCACTTTTTCCAGTAGTTTTTACTTCTCCCATGTCCAAATAGAGCGACACATGATGCACAATTCTGGGTTGGCCTGAATCTTAACTAACAAGTGCAAAAAGAGCAGCCTTCCTATGAAATAAGGGAAAGATTTCCACCTTTTTCCAGTAATTTTTACTTCTGACTAATCAAAATAGATCAACACATGATGCACAATCTCGGGTAGGGCTTAATCTTAACTATCAAGTGCAAAAAGGGCAGCTTTCCAATGAAATAAGGAAAAGATTTTAACTTTTTCCAGTAGTTTTTACTTCTGACTTTTCAAAATAGATCGATACATGATGCACAATCTAGGGTAGGCCTTAATCATAACTATCAAGTGCAAAAAGAGCACCCTTCCTGTGAAATAAGGAAAAGATTTCCACTTTTTCCAGTAGTTTTTACTTCTGACATTTCAAAATAGATCGATACATGATCCACAAACTAGGGTAGGCCTTAAGCTTAACTATCAAGTGCAAAAACAGCACCCATCCTATGAAATAAGGAAAACATTTCCACTTTTTCCAATAGTTTTTACTTCTGACTTTTCAAAATAGATCGATACATGATGCACAATCTAGGGTAGGCATTAATCTTAACTATCAAGTGCAAAAACAGCACCCATCCTTTGAAATAAGGAAAAGATTTCCACTTTTTCCAGTAGTTTTTACTTCTGACTTTTCAAAATAGATCGATACATGATGCACAATCTTGTGTTTGCCTTAATCTTAACTATCAAGTGCAAAAAGAGCACCCATCCTATGAAATAATGAAAAGATTTCCACTTTTTCCAGTAGTTTTTACTTCTCCCATGTCCAAATAGAGCGACACATGATGCACAATTCTGGGTTGGCCTGAATCTTAACTAACAAGTGCAAAAAGAGCAGCCTTCCTATGAAATAAGGGAAAGATTTCCACCTTTTTCCAGTAATTTTTACTTCTGACTAATCAAAATAGATCAACACATGATGCACAATCTCGGGTAGGGCTTAATCATAACTATCAAGTGCAAAAAGGGCAGCTTTCCAATGAAATAAGGAAAAGATTTTAACTTTTTCCAGTAGTTTTTACTTCTGACTTTTCAAAATAGATCGATACATGATGCACAATCTAGGGTAGGCCTTAATCATAACTATCAAGTGCAAAAACAGCACCCTTCCTGTGAAATAAGGAAAAGATTTCCACTTTTTCCAGTAGTTTTTACTTCTGACATTTCAAAATAGATCGATACATGATCCACAAACTAGGGTAGGCCTTAAGCTTAACTATCAAGTGCAAAAACAGCACCCATCCTATGAAATAAGGAAAACATTTCCACTTTTTCCAATAGTTTTTACTTCTGACTTTTCAAAATAGATCGATACATGATGCACAATCTAGGGTAGGCATTAATCTTAACTATCAAGTGCAAAAACAGCACCCATCCTTTGAAATAAGGAAAAGATTTCCACTTTTTCCAGTAGTTTTTACTTCTGACTTTTCAAAATAGATCGATACATGATGCACAATCTAGGGTAGGCATTAATCTTAACTATCACGTGCAAAAAGAGCAGCTTTCCTATAAAATAAGGAAAAGATTTCCACTTTTTCCAGTAGTTTTTACTTCTGACTTTTCAAAATAGATCGAAACATGATGCACAATCTAGTGTAGGCCTTAATCTTAACTATCAAGTGCAAAAAGAGCACCCATCCTATGAAATAAGGAAAAGATTTCCACTTTTTCCAGTAGTTTTTACTTCTGACTAATCAAAATAGATTAACACATGATGCACAATCTCGGGTAGGGCTTAATCTTAACTATCAAGAACAAAAACTGTAGCCTTCCTGTGAAATGTAGAGAATATTTCTACTTTTTCCAGTAGTTTTTAGTTCTCACTTGTCAAAATAGATCGACCCATGATGCACAATCTATGGTTGGCTTTAATCTTAAATATCAAGTACAAAAACAGCAGCTTTTTGTGAAATTTAGGGAAGATTACCACTTTTTCTAGTAGTTTATACCTCAGAAATTGCAAATTAGTTTGACCCGTGGTGCACAATCTTGTGTTTGCCTTAATCTTAACTATCACGTGCAAAAAAAGCAGCTTTCGTATGAAATAAAGAAAAGATTTCCACTTTTTCCAGTAGTTTTTACTTCTCCCATGTCCAAATAGAGCGACACATGATGCACAATTCTGGGTTGGCCTGAATCTTAACTAACAAGTGCAAAAAGAGCAGCCTTCCTATGAAATAAGGGAAAGATTTCCACCTTTTTCCAGTAATTTTTACTTCTGGCTAATCAAAATAGATCAACACATGATGCACAATCTCGGGTAGGGCTTAATCTTAACTATCAAGTGCAAAAAGAGCAGCTTTCCAATGAAATAAGGAAAAGATTTTAACTTTTTCCAGTAGTTTTTACTTCTGACTTTTCAAAATAGATCTATACATGATGCACAAACTAGGGTAGGCCCTAATCTTAACTATCAAGTGCAAAAACAGCACCCATCCTATGAAATAAGGAAAACATTTCCACTTTTTCCAGTAGTTTTTACTTCTGACTTTTCAAAATAGATCGATACATGATGCACAATCTAGGGTAGGTCTTAATCTTAACTATAAAGTGCAAAACGAGGATCCATCCTATGGAATAAGGAAAAGATTTTCACTTTTTCCAGTACTTTTTACTTCTGACTTTTCAAAATAGATCGATCCATGATGCACAATCTAGGGTAGACCTTAATCTTAATTATCAAGTGCAAAAAGAGCACTCATCCTATGAAATAAGGAAAAGATTTCCACTTTTTCCAGTAGTTTTTACTTCTGACTTTACAAAATAGATCGATACATGATCCGCAAACTAGGGTAGGCCTTAAGCTTAAATATCAAGTGCAAAAACAGCACCCATCCTATGAAATAAGGAAAACATTTCCACTTTTTCCAATAGTTTTTACTTCTGACTTTTCAAAATAGATCGATACATGATGCACAATCTAGGGTAGGCATTAATCTTAACTATCAAGTGGAAAAACAGCACCCATCCTTTGAAATAAGGAAAAGATTTCCACTTTTTCCAGTAGTTTTTACTTCCGACTTTTCAAAATAGATCGATACATGATGCACAAACTAGGGTAGGCCTTAATCTTAACTATCAAGAACAAAAACTGTAGCCTTCCTGTGAAATGTAGAGAATATTTCTACTTTTTCCAGTAGTTTTTAGTTCTCACTTGTCAAAATAGATCGACCCATGATGCACAATCTATGGTCGGCTTTAATCTTAAATATCAAGTACAAAAACAGCAGCTTTTTGTGAAATTTAGGGAAGATTACCACTTTTTCTAGTAGTTTATACCTCAGAAATTGCAAATTAGTTTGACCCGTGGTGCACAATCTTGCGTTTGCCTTAATCTTAACTATCACGTGCAAAAAGAGCAGCTTTCCTATAAAATAAGGAAAAGATTTCCACTTTTTCCAGTAGATTTTACTTCTCACTTGTCCAAATAGATCGACCCGTGATGCACAAACTAGGGTAGGCCTTAATCTTAACTATCAAGTGCAAAAAGAGCACCCATCCTATGAAATAAGGAAAAGATTTCCACTTTTTCCAGTAGTTTTTACTTCTGACTAATCAAAATAGATTAACACATGATGCACAATCTCGGGTAGGGCTTAATCTTAACTATCAAGTGCAAAAAGGGCTGCTTTCCTATGAAATAAGGAAAAGATTTTCACTTTTACCAGTAGTTTTTACTTCTGACTTTTCAAAATAGAACGATAAATGATGCACAATCTAGGGTAGGCATTAATCTTAACTATCAAGTGCAAAAAGAGCACCCTTCCTAGGAAATAAGGAAAAGATTTCCACTTTTTCCAGTAGTTTTTACTTCTGACTTTTCAAAATAGATCGATACATGATGCACAATCTAGGGTAGGCCTTAAGCTTAACTATCAAGTGCAAAAAGGGCAGCTTTCCTATGAAATAAGGAAAAGATTTTCACTTTTTCCAATAGTTTTTACTTCTGACTTTTCAAAATAGATCGATACATGATGCACAATCTAGGGTAGTTCTTAATCTTAACTATAAAGTGCAAAAAGAGGATCCATCCTATGAAATAAGGAAAAGATTTACACTTTTTCCAGTAGTTTTTACTTCTGACTTTTCAAAATAGATCTATACATGATGCACGATCTAGGGTAGGCCTTAATCTTAATTATCAAGTGCAAAAAGAGCACTCATCCTATGAAATAAGGAAAAGATTTCCACTTTTTCCAGTAGTTTTTACTTCTGACTTTTCAAAATAGATCGATACATGATGCACAATCTAGGGTAGGCATTAATCTTAACTAACAAGTGCAAAAACAGCACCCATCCTATGAAATAAGGAAAACATTTCCACTTTTTCCAGTAGTTTTTACTTCTGACTTTTCAAAATAGATCGATACATGATGCACAATCTAGGGTAGGCCTTAAGCTTAACTATCAAGTGCAAAAACAGCACCCATCCTATGAAATAAGGAAAACATTTCCACTTTTTCCAATAGTTTTTACTTCTGACTTTTCAAAATAGATCGATACATGATGCACAATCTAGGGTAGGCATTAATCTTAACTATCAAGTGCAAAAACAGCACCCATCCTATGAAATAAGGAAAACATTTCCACTTTTTCCAATAGTTTTTACTTCTGACTTTTCAAAATAGATCGATACATGATGCACAATCTAGGGTAGGCATTAATCTTAACTATCAAGTGCAAAAACAGCACCCATCCTTTGAAATAAGGAAAAGATTTCCACTTTTTCCAGTAGTTTTTACTTCTGACTTTTCAAAATAGATCGATACATGATGCACAATCTAGGGTAGGCATTAATCTTAACTATCACGTGCAAAAAGAGCAGCTTTCCTATAAAATAAGGAAAAGATTTCCACTTTTTCCAGTAGTTTTTACTTCTGACTTTTCAAAATAGATCGAAACATGATGCACAATCTAGTGTAGGCCTTAATCTTAACTATCAAGTGCAAAAAGAGCACCCATCCTATGAAATAAGGAAAAGATTTCCACTTTTTCCAGTAGTTTTTACTTCTGACTAATCAAAATAGATTAACACATGATGCACAATCTCGGGTAGGGCTTAATCTTAACTATCAAGAACAAAAACTGTAGCCTTCCTGTGAAATGTAGAGAATATTTCTACTTTTTCCAGTAGTTTTTAGTTCTCACTTGTCAAAATAGATCGACCCATGATGCACAATCTATGGTTGGCTTTAATCTTAAATATCAAGTACAAAAACAGCAGCTTTTTGTGAAATTTAGGGAAGATTACCACTTTTTCTAGTAGTTTATACCTCAGAAATTGCAAATTAGTTTGACCCGTGGTGCACAATCTTGTGTTTGCCTTAATCTTAACTATCACGTGCAAAAAAAGCAGCTTTCGTATGAAATAAAGAAAAGATTTCCACTTTTTCCAGTAGTTTTTACTTCTCCCATGTCCAAATAGAGCGACACATGATGCACAATTCTGGGTTGGCCTGAATCTTAACTAACAAGTGCAAAAAGAGCAGCCTTCCTATGAAATAAGGGAAAGATTTCCACCTTTTTCCAGTAATTTTTACTTCTGGCTAATCAAAATAGATCAACACATGATGCACAATCTCGGGTAGGGCTTAATCTTAACTATAAAGTGCAAAACGAGGATCCATCCTATGGAATAAGGAAAAGATTTTCACTTTTTCCAGTACTTTTTACTTCTGACTTTTCAAAATAGATCGATCCATGATGCACAATCTAGGGTAGACCTTAATCTTAATTATCAAGTGCAAAAAGAGCACTCATCCTATGAAATAAGGAAAAGATTTCCACTTTTTCCAGTAGTTTTTACTTCTGACTTTACAAAATAGATCGATACATGATCCGCAAACTAGGGTAGGCCTTAAGCTTAAATATCAAGTGCAAAAACAGCACCCATCCTATGAAATAAGGAAAACATTTCCACTTTTTCCAATAGTTTTTACTTCTGACTTTTCAAAATAGATCGATACATGATGCACAATCTAGGGTAGGCATTAATCTTAACTATCAAGTGGAAAAACAGCACCCATCCTTTGAAATAAGGAAAAGATTTCCACTTTTTCCAGTAGTTTTTACTTCCGACTTTTCAAAATAGATCGATACATGATGCACAAACTAGGGTAGGCCTTAATCTTAACTATCAAGAACAAAAACTGTAGCCTTCCTGTGAAATGTAGAGAATATTTCTACTTTTTCCAGTAGTTTTTAGTTCTCACTTGTCAAAATAGATCGACCCATGATGCACAATCTATGGTCGGCTTTAATCTTAAATATCAAGTACAAAAACAGCAGCTTTTTGTGAAATTTAGGGAAGATTACCACTTTTTCTAGTAGTTTATACCTCAGAAATTGCAAATTAGTTTGACCCGTGGTGCACAATCTTGCGTTTGCCTTAATCTTAACTATCACGTGCAAAAAGAGCAGCTTTCCTATAAAATAAGGAAAAGATTTCCACTTTTTCCAGTAGATTTTACTTCTCACTTGTCCAAATAGATCGACCCGTGATGCACAAACTAGGGTAGGCCTTAATCTTAACTATCAAGTGCAAAAAGAGCACCCATCCTATGAAATAAGGAAAAGATTTCCACTTTTTCCAGTAGTTTTTACTTCTGACTAATCAAAATAGATTAACACATGATGCACAATCTCGGGTAGGGCTTAATCTTAACTATCAAGTGCAAAAAGGGCTGCTTTCCTATGAAATAAGGAAAAGATTTTCACTTTTACCAGTAGTTTTTACTTCTGACTTTTCAAAATAGAACGATAAATGATGCACAATCTAGGGTAGGCATTAATCTTAACTATCAAGTGCAAAAAGAGCACCCTTCCTAGGAAATAAGGAAAAGATTTCCACTTTTTCCAGTAGTTTTTACTTCTGACTTTTCAAAATAGATCGATACATGATGCACAATCTAGGGTAGGCCTTAAGCTTAACTATCAAGTGCAAAAAGGGCAGCTTTCCTATGAAATAAGGAAAAGATTTTCACTTTTTCCAATAGTTTTTACTTCTGACTTTTCAAAATAGATCGATACATGATGCACAATCTAGGGTAGTTCTTAATCTTAACTATAAAGTGCAAAAAGAGGATCCATCCTATGAAATAAGGAAAAGATTTACACTTTTTCCAGTAGTTTTTACTTCTGACTTTTCAAAATAGATCTATACATGATGCACGATCTAGGGTAGGCCTTAATCTTAATTATCAAGTGCAAAAAGAGCACTCATCCTATGAAATAAGGAAAAGATTTCCACTTTTTCCAGTAGTTTTTACTTCTGACTTTTCAAAATAGATCGATACATGATGCACAATCTAGGGTAGGCATTAATCTTAACTAACAAGTGCAAAAACAGCACCCATCCTATGAAATAAGGAAAACATTTCCACTTTTTCCAGTAGTTTTTACTTCTGACTTTTCAAAATAGATCGATACATGATGCACAATCTAGGGTAGGCATTAATCTTAACTATCAAGTGCAAAAACAGCACCCATCCTATGAAATAAGGAAAACATTTCTACTTTTTCCAGTAGTTTTTAGTTCTCACTTGTCAAAATAGATTGACCCATGATGCACAATCTATGGTTGGCTTTAATCTTAAATATCAAGTACAAAAACAGCAGCTTTTTGTGAAATTTAGGGAAGATTACCACTTTTTCTAGTAGTTTATACCTCAGAAATTGCAAATTAGTTTGACCCGTGGTGCACAATCTTGTGTTTGCCTTAATCTTAACTATCACGTGCAAAAAAAGCAGCTTTCGTATGAAATAAAGAAAAGATTTCCACTTTTTCCAGTAGTTTTTACTTCTCCCATGTCCAAATAGAGCGACACATGATGCACAATTCTGGGTTGGCCTGAATCTTAACTAACAAGTGCAAAAAGAGCAGCCTTCCTATGAAATAAGGGAAAGATTTCCACCTTTTTCCAGTAATTTTTACTTCTGACTAATCAAAATAGATCAACACATGATGCACAATCTCGGGTAGGGCTTAATCTTAACTATCAAGTGCAAAAAGGGCAGCTTTCCAATGAAATAAGGAAAAGATTTTAACTTTTTCCAGTAGTTTTTACTTCTGACTTTTCAAAATAGATCTATACATGATGCACGATCTAGGGTAGGCCTTAATCTTAATTATCAAGTGCAAAAAGAGCACCCATCCTATGAAATAAGGAAAAGATTTCCACTTTTTCCAGTAGTTTTTACTTCTGACTTTTCAAAATAGATCGATACATGATGCACAATCTAGGGTAGGTCTTAATCTTAACTATCAAGTGCAAAAAGGGCAGCTTTCCAATGAAATAAGGAAAAGATTTTAACTTTTTCCAGTAGTTTTTACTTCTGACTTTTCAAAATAGATCTATACATGATGCACGATCTAGGGTAGGCCTTAATCTTAATTATCAAGTGCAAAAAGAGCACTCATCCTATGAAATAAGGAAAAGATTTCCACTTTTTCCAGTAGTTTTTACTTCTGACTTTTCAAAATAGATCGATACATGATGCACAATCTAGGGTAGGCATTAATCTTAACTAACAAGTGCAAAAACAGCACCCATCCTATGAAATAAGGAAAACATTTCCACTTTTTCCAGTAGTTTTTACTTCTGACTTTTCAAAATAGATCGATACATGATGCACAATCTAGGGTAGGCATTAATCTTAACTATCAAGTGCAAAAACAGCACCCATCCTATGAAATAAGGAAAACATTTCTACTTTTTCCAGTAGTTTTTAGTTCTCACTTGTCAAAATAGATCGACCCATGATGCACAATCTATGGTTGGCTTTAATCTTAAATATCAAGTACAAAAACAGCAGCTTTTTGTGAAATTTAGGGAAGATTACCACTTTTTCTAGTAGTTTATACCTCAGAAATTGCAAATTAGTTTGACCCGTGGTGCACAATCTTGTGTTTGCCTTAATCTTAACTATCACGTGCAAAAAAAGCAGCTTTCGTATGAAATAAAGAAAAGATTTCCACTTTTTCCAGTAGTTTTTACTTCTCCCATGTCCAAATAGAGCGACACATGATGCACAATTCTGGGTTGGCCTGAATCTTAACTAACAAGTGCAAAAAGAGCAGCCTTCCTATGAAATAAGGGAAAGATTTCCACCTTTTTCCAGTAATTTTTACTTCTGACTAATCAAAATAGATCAACACATGATGCACAATCTCGGGTAGGGCTTAATCTTAACTATCAAGTGCAAAAAGGGCAGCTTTCCAATGAAATAAGGAAAAGATTTTAACTTTTTCCAGTAGTTTTTACTTCTGACTTTTCAAAATAGATCTATACATGATGCACGATCTAGGGTAGGCCTTAATCTTAATTATCAAGTGCAAAAAGAGCACCCATCCTATGAAATAAGGAAAAGATTTCCACTTTTTCCAGTAGTATTTACTTCTGACTTTTCAAAATAGATCGATACATGATGCACAATCTAGGGTAGGTCTTAATCTTAACTATCAAGTGCAAAAAGGGCAGCTTTCCAATGAAATAAGGAAAAGATTTTAACTTTTTCCAGTAGTTTTTACTTCTGACTTTTCAAAATAGATCTATACATGATGCACGATCTAGGGTAGGCCTTAATCTTAATTATCAAGTGCAAAAAGAGCACCCATCCTATGAAATAAGGAAAAGATTTCCACTTTTTCCAGTAGTTTTTACTTCTGACTTTTCAAAATAGATCGATACATGATGCACAATCTAGGGTAGGTCTTAATCTTAACTATAAAGTGCAAAACGAGGATCCATCCTATGAAATAAGGAAAAGATTTTCACTTTTTCCAGTAGTTTTTACTTCTGACTTTTCAAAATAGATCGATACATGATGCACAATCTAGGGTAGACCTTAATCTTAATTATCAAGTGCAAAAAGAGCACCCATCCTATGAAATAAGGAAAAGATTTCCACTTTTTCCAGTAGTTTTTACTTCTGACTAATCAAAATAGATTAACACATGATGCACAATCTCGGGTAGGGCTTAATCTTAACTATCAAGTGCAAAAAGGGCTGCTTTCCTATGAAATAAGGAAAAGATTTTCACTTTTTCCAGTAGTTTTTACTTCTGACTTTTCAAAATAGAACGATAAATGATGCACAATCTAGGGTAGGCATTAATCTTAACTATCAAGTGCAAAAAGAGCACCCTTCCTAGGAAATAAGGAATAGATTTCCACTTTTTCCAGTAGTTTTTACTTCTGACTTTTCAAAATAGATCGATACATGATGCACAATCTAGGGTAGGCCTTAAGCTTAACTATCAAGTGCAAAAAGGGCAGCTTTCCTATGAAATAAGGAAAAGATTTTCACTTTTTCCAATAGTTTTTACTTCTGACTTTTCAAAATAGATCGATACATGATGCACAATCTAGGGTAGTTCTTAATCTTAACTATAAAGTGCAAAAAGAGGATCCATCCTATGAAATAAGGAAAAGATTTACACTTTTTCCAGTAGTTTTTACTTCTGACTTTTCAAAATAGATCTATACATGATGCACGATCTAGGGTAGGCCTTAATCTTAATTATCAAGTGCAAAAAGAGCACTCATCCTATGAAATAAGGAAAAGATTTCCACTTTTTCCAGTAGTTTTTACTTCTGACTTTTCAAAATAGATCGATACATGATGCACAATCTAGGGTAGGCATTAATCTTAACTAACAAGTGCAAAAACAGCACCCATCCTATGAAATAAGGAAAACATTTCCACTTTTTCCAGTAGTTTTTACTTCTGACTTTTCAAAATAGATCGATACATGATGCACAATCTAGGGTAGGCATTAATCTTAACTATCAAGTGCAAAAACAGCACCCATCCTATGAAATAAGGAAAACATTTCTACTTTTTCCAGTAGTTTTTAGTTCTCACTTGTCAAAATAGATCGACCCATGATGCACAATCTATGGTTGGCTTTAATCTTAAATATCAAGTACAAAAACAGCAGCTTTTTGTGAAATTTAGGGAAGATTACCACTTTTTCTAGTAGTTTATACCTCAGAAATTGCAAATTAGTTTGACCCGTGGTGCACAATCTTGTGTTTGCCTTAATCTTAACTATCACGTGCAAAAAAAGCAGCTTTCGTATGAAATAAAGAAAAGATTTCCACTTTTTCCAGTAGTTTTTACTTCTCCCATGTCCAAATAGAGCGACACATGATGCACAATTCTGGGTTGGCCTGAATCTTAACTAACAAGTGCAAAAAGAGCCGCCTTCCTATGAAATAAGGGAAAGATTTCCACCTTTTTCCAGTAATTTTTACTTCTGACTAATCAAAATAGATCAACACATGATGCACAATCTCGGGTAGGGCTTAATCTTAACTATCAAGTGCAAAAAGGGCAGCTTTCCAATGAAATAAGGAAAAGATTTTAACTTTTTCCAGTAGTTTTTACTTCTGACTTTTCAAAATAGATCTATACATGATGCACGATCTAGGGTAGGCCTTAATCTTAATTATCAAGTGCAAAAAGAGCACCCATCCTATGAAATAAGGAAAAGATTTCCACTTTTTCCAGTAGTTTTTACTTCTGACTTTTCAAAATAGATCGATTCATGATGCACAATCTAGGGTAGGTCTTAATCTTAACTATCAAGTGCAAAAAGGGCAGCTTTCCAATGAAATAAGGAAAAGATTTTCACTTTTTCCAGTAGTTTTTACTTCTGACTTTTCAAAATAGATCTATACATGATGCACGATCTAGGGTAGGCCTTAATCTTAATTATCAAGTGCAAAAAGAGCACCCATCCTATGAAATAAGGAAAAGATTTCCACTTTTTCCAGTAGTTTTTAATTCTGACTTTTCAAAATAGATCGATACATGATGCACAATCTAGGGTAGGTCTTAATCTTAACTATAAAGTGCAAAACGAGGATCCATCCTATGAAATAAGGAAAAGATTTTCACTTTTTCCAGTAGTTTTTACTTCTGACTTTTCAAAATAGATCGATACATGATGCACAATCTAGGGTAGACCTTAATCTTAATTATCAAGTGCAAAAAGAGCACCCATCCTATGAAATAAGGAAAAGATTTCCACTTTTTCCAGTAGTTTTTACTTCTGACTAATCAAAATAGATTAACACATGATGCACAATCTCGGGTAGGGCTTAATCTTAACTATCAAGTGCAAAAAGGGCTGCTTTCCTATGAAATAAGGAAAAGATTTTCACTTTTTCCAGTAGTTTTTACTTCTGACTTTTCAAAATAGAACGATAAATGATGCACAATCTAGGGTAGGCATTAATCTTAACTATCAAGTGCAAAAAGAGCACCCTTCCTAGGAAATAAGGAAAAGATTTCCACTTTTTCCAGTAGTTTTTACTTCTGACTTTTCAAAATAGATCGATACATGATGCACAATCTAGGGTAGGCCTTAAGCTTAACTATCAAGTGCAAAAAGGGCAGCTTTCCTATGAAATAAGGAAAAGATTTTCACTTTTTCCAATAGTTTTTACTTCTGACTTTTCAAAATAGATCGATACATGATGCACAATCTAGGGTAGTTCTTAATTTTAACTATAAAGTGCAAAAAGAGGATCCATCCTATGAAATAAGGAAAAGATTTACACTTTTTCCAGTAGTTTTTACTTCTGACTTTTCAAAATAGATCTATACATGATGCACGATCTAGGGTAGGCCTTAATCTTAATTATCAAGTGCAAAAAGAGCACTCATCCTATGAAATAAGGAAAAGATTTCCACTTTTTCCAGTAGTTTTTACTTCTGACTTTTCAAAATAGATCGATACATGATGCACAATCTAGGGTAGGCATTAATCTTAACTAACGAGTGCAAAAACAGCACCCATCCTATGAAATAAGGAAAACATTTCCATTTTTTCCAGTAGTTTTTACTTCTGACTTTTCAAAATAGATCGATACATGATGCACAATCTAGGGTAGGCATTAATCTTAACTATCAAGTGCAAAAACAGCACCCATCCTATGAAATAAGGAAAACTTTTCTACTTTTTCCAGTAGTTTTTAGTTCTCACTTGTCAAAATAGATCGACCCATGATGCACAATCTTGTGTTTGCCTTAATCTTAACTATCACGTGCAAAAAAAGCAGCTTTCGTATGAAATAAAGAAAAGATTTCCACTTTTTCCAGTAGTTTTTACTTCTCCCATGTCCAAATAGAGCGACACATGATGCACAATTCTGGGTTGGCCTGAATCTTAACTAACAAGTGCAAAAAGAGCAGCCTTCCTATGAAATAAGGGAAAGATTTCCACCTTTTTCCAGTAATTTTTACTTCTGACTAATCAAAATAGATCAACACATGATGCACAATCTCGGGTAGGGCTTAATCTTAACTATCAAGTGCAAAAAGGGCAGCTTTCCAATGAAATAAGGAAAAGATTTTAACTTTTTCCAGTAGTTTTTACTTCTCACTTTTCAAAATAGATCTATACATGATGCACGATCTAGGGTAGGCCTTAATCTTAATTATCAAGTGCAAAAAGAGCACCCATCCTATGAAATAAGGAAAAGATTTCCACTTTTTCCAGTAGTTCTTACTTCTGACTTTTCAAAATAGATCGATACATGATGCACAATCTAGGGTAGGTTTTAATCTTAACTATAAAGTGCAAAACGAGGATCCATCCTATGAAATAAGGAAAAGATTTTCACTTTTTCCAGTAGTTTTTACTTCTGACTTTTCAAAATAGATCGATACATGATGCACAATCTAGGGTAGACCTTAATCTTAATTATCAAGTGCAAAAAGAGCACTCATCCTATGAAATAAGGAAAAGATTTCCACTTTTTCCAGTAGTTTTTACTTCTGACTTTTCAAAATAGATCGATACATGATGCACAATCTAGGGTAGGTCTTAATCTTAACTATAAAGTGCAAAACGAGGATCCATCCTATGAAATAAGGAAAAGATTTTCACTTTTTCCAGTAGTTCTTACTTCTGACTTTTCAAAATAGATCGATACATGATGCACAATCTAGGGTAGACCTTAATCTTAATTATCAAGTGCAAAAAGAGCACTCATACTATGAAATAAGGAAAAGATTTCCACTTTTTCCAGTAGTTTTTACTTCTGACTTTTCAAAATAGATCGATACATGATGCACAATCTAGGGTAGGCATTAATCTTAACTATCAAGTGCAAAAACAGCACCCATCCTTTGAAATAAGGAAAAGATTTCCACTTTTTCCAGTAGTTTTTACTTCTGACTTTTCAAAATAGATCGATACATGATGCACAATCTAGGGTAGGCCTTAATCATAACTATCAAGTGCAAAAAGAGCATCCATCTTATGAAATAAGGAAAAGATTTCCACTTTTTCCAATAGTTTTTACTTCTGACTTTTCAAAATAGATCGATACATGATGCACAATCTAGGGTAGGCATTAATCATAACTATCAAGTGCAAAAAGAGCACCCATCCTATGAGATAAGGAAAACATTTCCACTTTTTCCAATAGTTTTTACTTCTGACTTTTCAAAATAGATCGATACATGATGCACAATCTAGGGTAGGCATTAATCTTAACTATCAAGAACAAAAACTGTAGCCTTCCTGTGAAATGTAGAGAATATTTCTACTTTTTCCAGTAGTTTTTAGTTCTCACTTGTCAATATAGATCGACCCATGATGCACAATCTATGGTTGGCTTTAATCTTAAATATCAAGTACAAAAACAGCAGCTTTTTGTGAAATTTAGGGAAGATTACCACTTTTTCTAGTAGTTTTTACTTCTGACTTTTCAAAATAGATCGATACATGATGCACAATCTAGGGTAGGCATTAATCTTAACTATCAAGTGCAAAAACAGCACCCATCCTATGAAATAAGGAAAACTTTTCTACTTTTTCCAGTAGTTTTTAGTTCTCACTTGTCAAAATAGATCGACCCATGATGCACAATCTTGTGTTTGCCTTAATCTTAACTATCACGTGCAAAAAAAGCAGCTTTCGTATGAAATAAAGAAAAGATTTCCACTTTTTCCAGTAGTTTTTACTTCTGACTTTTCAAAATAGATCTATACATGATGCACGATCTAGGGTAGGCCTTAATCTTAATTATCAAGTGCAAAAAGAGCACCCATCATATGAAATAAGGAAAAGATTTCCACTTTTTCCAGTAGTTTTTACTTCTGACTTTTCAAAATAGATCGATACATGATGCACAATCTAGGGTAGGTCTTAATCTTAACTATCAAGTGCAAAAAGGGCAGCTTTCAAATGAAATAAGGAAAAGATTTTAACTTTTTCCAGTAGTTTTTACTTCTCACTTTTCAAAATAGATCTATACATGATGCACGATCTAGGGTAGGCCTTAATCTTAATTATCAAGTGCAAAAAGAGCACCCATCCTATGAAATAAGGAAAAGATTTCCACTTTTTCCAGTAGTTTTTACTTCTGACTTTTCAAAATAGATCGATACATGATGCACAATCTAGGGTAGGTCTTAATCTTAACTATAAAGTGCAAAACGAGGATCCATCCTATGAAATAAGGAAAAGATTTTCACTTTTTCCAGTAGTTTTTACTTCTGACTTTTCAAAATAGATCGATACATGATGCACAATCTAGGGTAGACCTTAATCTTAATTATCAAGTGCAAAAAGAGCACCCATCCTATGAAATAAGGAAAAGATTTCCACTTTTTCCAGTAGTTTTTACTTCTGACTAATCAAAATAGATTAACACATGATGCACAATCTCGGGTAGGGCTTAATCTTAACTATCAAGTGCAAAAAGGGCTGCTTTCCTATGAAATAAGGAAAAGATTTTCACTTTTTCCAGTAGTTTTTACTTCTGACTTTTCAAAATAGAACGATAAATGATGCACAATCTAGGGTAGGCATTAATCTTAACTATCAAGTGCAAAAAGAGCACCCTTCCTAGGAAATAAGGAAAAGATTTCCACTTTTTCCAGTAGTTTTATTTCTGACTTTTCAAAATAGATCGATACATGATGCACAATCTAGGGTAGGCCTTAAGCTTAACTATCAAGTGCAAAAAGGGCAGCTTTCCTATGAAATAAGGAAAAGATTTTCACTTTTTCCAATAGTTTTTACTTCTGACTTTTCAAAATAGATCGATACATGATGCACAATCTAGGGTAGTTCTTAATCTTAACTATAAAGTGCAAAAAGAGGATCCATCCTATGAAATAAGGAAAAGATTTCCACTTTTTCCAGTAGTTTTTACTTCTGACTTTTCAAAAGAGATCGATACATGATGCACAATCTAGGGTAGGCCTTAATCATAACTATCAAGTGCAAAAAGAGCATCCATCTTATGAAATAAGGAAAAGATTTCCACTTTTTCCAATAGTTTTTACTTCTGACTTTTCAAAATAGATCGATACATGATGCACAATCTAGGGTAGGCATTAATCATAACTATCAAGTGCAAAAAGAGCACCCATCCTATGAGATAAGGAAAACATTTCCACTTTTTCCAATAGTTTTTACTTCTGACTTTTCAAAATAGATCGATACATGATGCACAATCTAGGGTAGGCATTAATCTTAACTATCAAGAACAAAAACTGTAGCCTTCCTGTGAAATGTAGAGAATATTTCTACTTTTTCCAGTAGTTTTTAGTTCTCACTTGTCAATATAGATCGACCCATGATGCACAATCTATGGTTGGCTTTAATCTTAAATATCAAGTACAAAAACAGCAGCTTTTTGTGAAATTTAGGGAAGATTACCACTTTTTCTAGTAGTTTTTACTTCTGACTTTTCAAAATAGATCGATACATGATGCACAATCTAGGGTAGGCATTAATCTTAACTATCAAGTGCAAAAACAGCACCCATCCTATGAAATAAGGAAAACATTTCTACTTTTTCCAGTAGTTTTTAGTTCTCACTTGTCAAAATAGATCGATACATGATGCACAATCTTGTGTTTGCCTTAATCTTAACTATCACGTGCAAAAAAAGTAGCTTTCGTATGAAATAAAGAAAAGATTTCCACTTTTTCCAGTAGTTTTTACTTCTCCCATGTCCAAATAGAGCGACACATGATGCACAATTCTGGGTTGGCCTGAATCCCAACTAACAAGTGCAAAAAGAGCAGCCATCCTATGAAATAAGGAAAACTTTTCTACTTTTTCCAGTAGTTTTTAGTTCTCACTTGTCAAAATAGATCGACCCATGATGCACAATCTTGTGTTTGCCTTAATCTTAACTATCACGTGCAATAAAAGCAGCTTTCGTATGAAATAAAGAAAAGATTTCCACTTTTTCCAGTAGTTTTTACTTCTGACTTTTCAAAATAGATCTATACATGATGCACGATCTAGGGTAGGCCTTAATCTTAATTATCAAGTGCAAAAAGAGCACCCATCCTATGAAATAAGGAAAAGATTTCCAATTTTTCCAGTAGTTTTTACTTCTGACTTTTCAAAATAGATCGATACATGATGCACAATCTAGGGTAGGTCTTAATCTTAACTATCAAGTGCAAAAAGGGCAGCTTTCCAATGAAATAAGGAAAAGATTTTAACTTTTTCCAGTAGTTTTTACTTCTCACTTTTCAAAATAGATCTATACATGATGCACGATCTAGGGTAGGCCTTAATCTTAATTATCAAGTGCAAAAAGAGCACCCATCCTATGAAATAAGGAAAAGATTTCCACTTTTTCCAGTAGTTTTTACTTCTGACTTTTCAAAATAGATCGATACATGATGCACAATCTAGGGTAGGTCTTAATCTTAACTATAAAGTGCAAAAAGGGCAGCTTTCCAATGAAATAAGGAAAAGATTTTAACTTTTTCCAGTAGTTTTTACTTCTCACTTTTCAAAATAGATCTATACATGATGCACGATCTAGGGTAGGCCTTAATCTTAATTATCAAGTGCAAAAAGAGCACCCATCCTATGAAATAAGGAAAAGATTTCCACTTTTTCCAGTAGTTTTTACTTCTGACTTTTCAAAATAGAACGATAAATGATGCACAATCTAGGGTAGGCATTAATCTTAACTATCAAGTGCAAAAAGAGCACCCTTCCTAGGAAATAAGGAAAAGATTTCCACTTTTTCCAGTAGTTTTATTTCTGACTTTTCAAAATAGATCGATACATGATGCACAATCTAGGGTAGGCCTTAAGCTTAACTATCAAGTGCAAAAAGGGCAGCTTTCCTATGAAATAAGGAAAAGATTTTCACTTTTTCCAATAGTTTTTACTTCTGACTTTTCAAAATAGATCGATACATGATGCACAATCTAGGGTAGTTCTTAATCTTAACTATAAAGTGCAAAAAGAGGATCCATCCTATGAAATAAGGAAAAGATTTACACTTTTTCCAGTAGTTTTTACTTCTGACTTTTCAAAATAGATCGATACATGATCCACAAACTAGGGTAGGCCTTAAGCTTAACTATCAAGTGCAAAAACAGCACCCATCCTATGAAATAAGGAAAACATTTCCACTTTTTCCAATAGTTTTTACTTCTGACTTTTCAAAATAGATCGATACATGATGCACAATCTAGGGTAGGCATTAATCTTAACTATCAAGTGCAAAAACAGCACCCATCCTTTGAAATAAGGAAAAGATTTCCACTTTTTCCAGTAGTTTTTACTTCTGACTTTTCAAAAGAGATCGATACATGATGCACAATCTAGGGTAGGCCTTAATCATAACTATCAAGTGCAAAAAGAGCATCCATCTTATGAAATAAGGAAAAGATTTCCACTTTTTCCAATAGTTTTTACTTCTGACTTTTCAAAATAGATCGATACATGATGCACAATCTAGGGTAGGCATTAATCATAACTATCAAGTGCAAAAAGAGCACCCATCCTATGAGATAAGGAAAACATTTCCACTTTTTCCAATAGTTTTTACTTCTGACTTTTCAAAATAGATCGATACATGATGCACAATCTAGGGTAGGCATTAATCTTAACTATCAAGAACAAAAACTGTAGCCTTCCTGTGAAATGTAGAGAATATTTCTACTTTTTCCAGTAGTTTTTAGTTCTCACTTGTCAATATAGATCGACCCATGATGCACAATCTATGGTTGGCTTTAATCTTAAATATCAAGTACAAAAACAGCAGCTTTTTGTGAAATTTAGGGAAGATTACCACTTTTTCTAGTAGTTTTTACTTCTGACTTTTCAAAATAGATCGATACATGATGCACAATCTAGGGTAGGCATTAATCTTAACTATCAAGTGCAAAAACAGCACCCATCCTATGAAATAAGGAAAACATTTCTACTTTTTCCAGTAGTTTTTAGTTCTCACTTGTCAAAATAGATCGACCCATGATGCACAATCTTGTGTTTGCCTTAATCTTAACTATCACGTGCAAAAAAAGTAGCTTTCGTATGAAATAAAGAAAAGATTTCCACTTTTTCCAGTAGTTTTTACTTCTCCCATGTCCAAATAGAGCGACACATGATGCACAATTCTGGGTTGGCCTGAATCTTAACTAACAAGTGCAAAAAGAGCAGCCTTCCTATGAAATAAGGGAAAGATTTCCACCTTTTTCCAGTAATTTTTACTTCTGACTAATCAAAATAGATCAACACATGATGCACAATCTCGGGTAGGGCTTAATCTTAACTATCAAGTGCAAAAAGGGCAGCTTTCCAATGAAATAAGGAAAAGATTTTAACTTTTTCCAGTAGTTTTTACTTCTGACTTTTCAAAATAGATCTATACATGATGCACGATCTAGGGTAGGCCTTAATCTTAATTATCAAGTGCAAAAAGAGCACCCATCCTAGGAAATAAGGAAAAGATTTCCACTTTTTCCAGTAGTTTTTACTTCTGACTTTTCAAAAGAGATCGATACATGATGCACAATCTAGGGTAGGCCTTAATCATAACTATCAAGTGCAAAAAGAGCATCCATCTTATGAAATAAGGAAAAGATTTCCACTTTTTCCAATAGTTTTTACTTCTGACTTTTCAAAATAGATCGATACATGATGCACAATCTAGGGTAGGCATTAATCATAACTATCAAGTGCAAAAAGAGCACCCATCCTATGAGATAAGGAAAACATTTCCACTTTTTCCAATAGTTTTTACTTCTGACTTTTCAAAATAGATCGATACATGATGCACAATCTAGGGTAGGCATTAATCTTAACTATCAAGAACAAAAACTGTAGCCTTCCTGTGAAATGTAGAGAATATTTCTACTTTTTCCAGTAGTTTTTAGTTCTCACTTGTCAATATAGATCGACCCATGATGCACAATCTATGGTTGGCTTTAATCTTAAATATCAAGTACAAAAACAGCAGCTTTTTGTGAAATTTAGGGAAGATTACCACTTTTTCTAGTAGTTTTTACTTCTGACTTTTCAAAATAGATCGATACATGATGCACAATCTAGGGTAGGCATTAATCTTAACTATCAAGTGCAAAAACAGCACCCATCCTATGAAATAAGGAAAACATTTCTACTTTTTCCAGTAGTTTTTAGTTCTCACTTGTCAAAATAGATCGACCCATGATGCACAATCTTGTGTTTGCCTTAATCTTAACTATCACGTGCAAAAAAAGTAGCTTTCGTATGAAATAAAGAAAAGATTTCCACTTTTTCCAGTAGTTTTTACTTCTCCCATGTCCAAATAGAGCGACACATGATGCACAATTCTGGGTTGGCCTGAATCCCAACTAACAAGTGCAAAAAGAGCAGCCTTCCTATGAAATAAGGGAAAGATTTCCACCTTTTTCCAGTAATTTTTACTTCTGACTAATCAAAATAGATCAACACATGATGCACAATCTCGGGTAGGGCTTAATCTTAACTATCAAGTGCAAAAAGGGCAGCTTTCCAATGAAATAAGGAAAAGATTTTAACTTTTTCCAGTAGTTTTTACTTCTGACTTTTCAAAATAGATCTATACATGATGCACGATCTAGGGTAGGCCTTAATCTTAATTATCAAGTGCAAAAAGAGCACCCATCCTATGAAATAAGGAAAAGATTTCCAATTTTTCCAGTAGTTTTTACTTCTGACTTTTCAAAATAGATCGATACATGATGCACAATCTAGGGTAGGTCTTAATCTTAACTATCAAGTGCAAAAAGGGCAGCTTTCCAATGAAATAAGGAAAAGATTTTAACTTTTTCCAGTAGTTTTTACTTCTCACTTTTCAAAATAGATCTATACATGATGCACGATCTAGGGTAGGCCTTAATCTTAATTATCAAGTGCAAAAAGAGCACCCATCCTATGAAATAAGGAAAAGATTTCCACTTTTTCCAGTAGTTTTTACTTCTGACTTTTCAAAATAGATCGATACATGATGCACAATCTAGGGTAGGTCTTAATCTTAACTATAAAGTGCAAAAAGGGCAGCTTTCCAATGAAATAAGGAAAAGATTTTAACTTTTTCCAGTAGTTTTTACTTCTCACTTTTCAAAATAGATCTATACATGATGCACGATCTAGGGTAGGCCTTAATCTTAATTATCAAGTGCAAAAAGAGCACCCATCCTATGAAATAAGGAAAAGATTTCCACTTTTTCCAGTAGTTTTTACTTCTGACTTTTCAAAATAGAACGATAAATGATGCACAATCTAGGGTAGGCATTAATCTTAACTATCAAGTGCAAAAAGAGCACCCTTCCTAGGAAATAAGGAAAAGATTTCCACTTTTTCCAGTAGTTTTATTTCTGACTTTTCAAAATAGATCGATACATGATGCACAATCTAGGGTAGGCCTTAAGCTTAACTATCAAGTGCAAAATGGGCAGCTTTCCTATGAAATAAGGAAAAGATTTTCACTTTTACCAATAGTTTTTACTTCTGACTTTTCAAAATAGATCGATACATGATGCACAATCTAGGGTAGTTCTTAATCTTAACTATAAAGTGCAAAAAGAGGATCCATCCTATGAAATAAGGAAAAGATTTACACTTTTTCCAGTAGTTTTTACTTCTGACTTTTCAAAATAGATCGATACATGATCCACAAACTAGGGTAGGCCTTAAGCTTAACTATCAAGTGCAAAAACAGCACCCATCCTATGAAATAAGGAAAACATTTCCACTTTTTCCAATAGTTTTTACTTCTGACTTTTCAAAATAGATCGATACATGATGCACAATCTAGGGTAGGCATTAATCTTAACTATCAAGTGCAAAAACAGCACCCATCCTTTGAAATAAGGAAAAGATTTCCACTTTTTCCAGTAGTTTTTACTTCTGACTTTTCAAAATAGATCGATACATGATGCACAATCTAGGGTAGGTCTTAATCTTAACTATCAAGTGCAAAAAGGGCAGCTTTCCAATGAAATAAGGAAAAGATTTCCACTTTTTCCAGTAGTTTTTACTTCTGACTTTTCAAAATAGATCGATACATGATGCACAATCTAGGGTAGGTCTTAATCTTAACTATAAAGTGCAAAACGAGGATCCATCCTATGAAATAAGGAAAAGATTTTCACTTTTTCCAGTAGTTCTTACTTCTGACTTTTCAAAATAGATCGATACATGATGCACAATCTAGGGTAGACCTTAATCTTAATTATCAAGTGCAAAAAGAGCACTCATACTATGAAATAAGGAAAAGATTTCCACTTTTTCCAGTAGTTTTTACTTCTGACTTTTCAAAATAGATCGATACATGATCCACAAACTAGGGTAGGCCTTAAGCTTAACTATCAAGTGCAAAAACAGCACCCATCCTATGAAATAAGGAAAACATTTCCACTTTTTCCAATAGTTTTTACTTCTGACTTTTCAAAATAGATCGATACATGATGCACAATCTAGGGTAGGCATTAATCTTAACTATCAAGTGCAAAAACAGCACCCATCCTTTGAAATAAGGAAAAGATTTCCACTTTTTCCAATAGTTTTTACTTCTGACTTTTCAAAATAGATCGATACATGATGCACAATCTAGGGTAGGCATTAATCATAACTATCAAGTGCAAAAAGAGCACCCATCCTATGAGATAAGGAAAACATTTCCACTTTTTCCAATAGTTTTTACTTCTGACTTTTCAAAATAGATCGATACATGATGCACAATCTAGGGTAGTTCTTAATCTTAACTATAAAGTGCAAAAAGAGGATCCATCCTATGAAATAAGGAAAAGATTTACACTTTTTCCAGTAGTTTTTACTTCTGACTTTTCAAAATAGATCGATACATGATCCACAAACTAGGGTAGGCCTTAAGCTTAACTATCAAGTGCAAAAACAGCACCCATCCTATGAAATAAGGAAAACATTTCCACTTTTTCCAATAGTTTTTACTTCTGACTTTTCAAAATAGATCGATACATGATGCACAATCTAGGGTAGGCATTAATCTTAACTATCAAGTGCAAAAACAGCACCCATCCTTTGAAATAAGGAAAAGATTTCCACTTTTTCCAGTAGTTTTTACTTCTGACTTTTCAAAATAGATCGATACATGATGCACAATCTAGGGTAGGTCTTAATCTTAACTATCAAGTGCAAAAAGGGCAGCTTTCCAATGAAATAAGGAAAAGATTTTAACTTTTTCCAGTAGTTTTTACTTCTCACTTTTCAAAATAGATCTATACATGATGCACGATCTAGGGTAGGCCTTAATCATAACTATCAAGTGCAAAAAGAGCATCCATCTTATGAAATAAGGAAAAGATTTCCACTTTTTCCAATAGTTTTTACTTCTGACTTTTCAAAATAGATCGATACATGATGCACAATCTAGGGTAGGCATTAATCATAACTATCAAGTGCAAAAAGAGCACCCATCCTATGAGATAAGGAAAACATTTCCACTTTTTCCAATAGTTTTTACTTCTGACTTTTCAAAATAGATCGATACATGATGCACAATCTAGGGTAGGCATTAATCTTAACTATCAAGAACAAAAACTGTAGCCTTCCTGTGAAATGTAGAGAATATTTCTACTTTTTCCAGTAGTTTTTAGTTCTCACTTGTCAATATAGATCGACCCATGATGCACAATCTATGGTTGGCTTTAATCTTAAATATCAAGTACAAAAACAGCAGCTTTTTGTGAAATTTAGGGAAGATTACCACTTTTTCTAGTAGTTTTTACTTCTGACTTTTCAAAATAGATCGATACATGATGCACAATCTAGGGTAGGCATTAATCTTAACTATCAAGTGCAAAAACAGCACCCATCCTATGAAATAAGGAAAACATTTCTACTTTTTCCAGTAGTTTTTAGTTCTCACTTGTCAAAATAGATCGACCCATGATGCACAATCTTGTGTTTGCCTTAATCTTAACTATCACGTGCAAAAAAAGTAGCTTTCGTATGAAATAAAGAAAAGATTTCCACTTTTTCCAGTAGTTTTTACTTCTCCCATGTCCAAATAGAGCGACACATGATGCACAATTCTGGGTTGGCCTGAATCTTAACTAACAAGTGCAAAAAGAGCAGCCTTCCTATGAAATAAGGGAAAGATTTCCACCTTTTTCCAGTAATTTTTACTTCTGACTAATCAAAATAGATCAACACATGATGCACAATCTCGGGTAGGGCTTAATCTTAACTATCAAGTGCAAAAAGGGCAGCTTTCCAATGAAATAAGGAAAAGATTTTAACTTTTTCCAGTAGTTTTTACTTCTGACTTTTCAAAATAGATCTATACATGATGCACGATCTAGGGTAGGCCTTAATCTTAATTATCAAGTGCAAAAAGAGCACCCATCCTAGGAAATAAGGAAAAGATTTCCACTTTTTCCAGTAGTTTTTACTTCTGACTTTTCAAAAGAGATCGATACATGATGCACAATCTAGGGTAGGCCTTAATCATAACTATCAAGTGCAAAAAGAGCATCCATCTTATGAAATAAGGAAAAGATTTCCACTTTTTCCAATAGTTTTTACTTCTGACTTTTCAAAATAGATCGATACATGATGCACAATCTAGGGTAGGCATTAATCATAACTATCAAGTGCAAAAAGAGCACCCATCCTATGAGATAAGGAAAACATTTCCACTTTTTCCAATAGTTTTTACTTCTGACTTTTCAAAATAGATCGATACATGATGCACAATCTAGGGTAGGCATTAATCTTAACTATCAAGAACAAAAACTGTAGCCTTCCTGTGAAATGTAGAGAATATTTCTACTTTTTCCAGTAGTTTTTAGTTCTCACTTGTCAATATAGATCGACCCATGATGCACAATCTATGGTTGGCTTTAATCTTAAATATCAAGTACAAAAACAGCAGCTTTTTGTGAAATTTAGGGAAGATTACCACTTTTTCTAGTAGTTTTTACTTCTGACTTTTCAAAATAGATCGATACATGATGCACAATCTAGGGTAGGCATTAATCTTAACTATCAAGTGCAAAAACAGCACCCATCCTATGAAATAAGGAAAACATTTCTACTTTTTCCAGTAGTTTTTAGTTCTCACTTGTCAAAATAGATCGACCCATGATGCACAATCTTGTGTTTGCCTTAATCTTAACTATCACGTGCAAAAAAAGTAGCTTTCGTATGAAATAAAGAAAAGATTTCCACTTTTTCCAGTAGTTTTTACTTCTCCCATGTCCAAATAGAGCGACACATGATGCACAATTCTGGGTTGGCCTGAATCCCAACTAACAAGTGCAAAAAGAGCAGCCTTCCTATGAAATAAGGGAAAGATTTCCACCTTTTTCCAGTAATTTTTACTTCTGACTAATCAAAATAGATCAACACATGATGCACAATCTCGGGTAGGGCTTAATCTTAACTATCAAGTGCAAAAAGGGCAGCTTTCCAATGAAATAAGGAAAAGATTTTAACTTTTTCCAGTAGTTTTTACTTCTGACTTTTCAAAATAGATCTATACATGATGCACGATCTAGGGTAGGCCTTAATCTTAATTATCAAGTGCAAAAAGAGCACCCATCCTATGAAATAAGGAAAAGATTTCCAATTTTTCCAGTAGTTTTTACTTCTGACTTTTCAAAATAGATCGATACATGATGCACAATCTAGGGTAGGTCTTAATCTTAACTATCAAGTGCAAAAAGGGCAGCTTTCCAATGAAATAAGGAAAAGATTTTAACTTTTTCCAGTAGTTTTTACTTCTCACTTTTCAAAATAGATCTATACATGATGCACGATCTAGGGTAGGCCTTAATCTTAATTATCAAGTGCAAAAAGAGCACCCATCCTATGAAATAAGGAAAAGATTTCCACTTTTTCCAGTAGTTTTTACTTCTGACTTTTCAAAATAGATCGATACATGATGCACAATCTAGGGTAGGTCTTAATCTTAACTATAAAGTGCAAAAAGGGCAGCTTTCCAATGAAATAAGGAAAAGATTTTAACTTTTTCCAGTAGTTTTTACTTCTCACTTTTCAAAATAGATCTATACATGATGCACGATCTAGGGTAGGCCTTAATCTTAATTATCAAGTGCAAAAAGAGCACCCATCCTATGAAATAAGGAAAAGATTTCCACTTTTTCCAGTAGTTTTTACTTCTGACTTTTCAAAATAGAACGATAAATGATGCACAATCTAGGGTAGGCATTAATCTTAACTATCAAGTGCAAAAAGAGCACCCTTCCTAGGAAATAAGGAAAAGATTTCCACTTTTTCCAGTAGTTTTATTTCTGACTTTTCAAAATAGATCGATACATGATGCACAATCTAGGGTAGGCCTTAAGCTTAACTATCAAGTGCAAAATGGGCAGCTTTCCTATGAAATAAGGAAAAGATTTTCACTTTTTCCAATAGTTTTTACTTCTGACTTTTCAAAATAGATCGATACATGATGCACAATCTAGGGTAGTTCTTAATCTTAACTATAAAGTGCAAAAAGAGGATCCATCCTATGAAATAAGGAAAAGATTTACACTTTTTCCAGTAGTTTTTACTTCTGACTTTTCAAAATAGATCGATACATGATCCACAAACTAGGGTAGGCCTTAAGCTTAACTATCAAGTGCAAAAACAGCACCCATCCTATGAAATAAGGAAAACATTTCCACTTTTTCCAATAGTTTTTACTTCTGACTTTTCAAAATAGATCGATACATGATGCACAATCTAGGGTAGGCATTAATCTTAACTATCAAGTGCAAAAACAGCACCCATCCTTTGAAATAAGGAAAAGATTTCCACTTTTTCCAGTAGTTTTTACTTCTGACTTTTCAAAATAGATCGATACATGATGCACAATCTAGGGTAGGTCTTAATCTTAACTATCAAGTGCAAAAAGGGCAGCTTTCCAATGAAATAAGGAAAAGATTTCCACTTTTTCCAGTAGTTTTTACTTCTGACTTTTCAAAATAGATCGATACATGATGCACAATCTAGGGTAGGTCTTAATCTTAACTATAAAGTGCAAAACGAGGATCCATCCTATGAAATAAGGAAAAGATTTTCACTTTTTCCAGTAGTTCTTACTTCTGACTTTTCAAAATAGATCGATACATGATGCACAATCTAGGGTAGACCTTAATCTTAATTATCAAGTGCAAAAAGAGCACTCATACTATGAAATAAGGAAAAGATTTCCACTTTTTCCAGTAGTTTTTACTTCTGACTTTTCAAAATAGATCGATACATGATCCACAAACTAGGGTAGGCCTTAAGCTTAACTATCAAGTGCAAAAACAGCACCCATCCTATGAAATAAGGAAAACATTTCCACTTTTTCCAATAGTTTTTACTTCTGACTTTTCAAAATAGATCGATACATGATGCACAATCTAGGGTAGGCATTAATCTTAACTATCAAGTGCAAAAACAGCACCCATCCTTTGAAATAAGGAAAAGATTTCCACTTTTTCCAATAGTTTTTACTTCTGACTTTTCAAAATAGATCGATACATGATGCACAATCTAGGGTAGGCATTAATCATAACTATCAAGTGCAAAAAGAGCACCCATCCTATGAGATAAGGAAAACATTTCCACTTTTTCCAATAGTTTTTACTTCTGACTTTTCAAAATAGATCGATACATGATGCACAATCTAGGGTAGTTCTTAATCTTAACTATAAAGTGCAAAAAGAGGATCCATCCTATGAAATAAGGAAAAGATTTACACTTTTTCCAGTAGTTTTTACTTCTGACTTTTCAAAATAGATCGATACATGATCCACAAACTAGGGTAGGCCTTAAGCTTAACTATCAAGTGCAAAAACAGCACCCATCCTATGAAATAAGGAAAACATTTCCACTTTTTCCAATAGTTTTTACTTCTGACTTTTCAAAATAGATCGATACATGATGCACAATCTAGGGTAGGCATTAATCTTAACTATCAAGTGCAAAAACAGCACCCATCCTTTGAAATAAGGAAAAGATTTCCACTTTTTCCAGTAGTTTTTACTTCTGACTTTTCAAAATAGATCGATACATGATGCACAATCTAGGGTAGGTCTTAATCTTAACTATCAAGTGCAAAAAGGGCAGCTTTCCAATGAAATAAGGAAAAGATTTTAACTTTTTCCAGTAGTTTTTACTTCTCACTTTTCAAAATAGATCTATACATGATGCACGATCTAGGGTAGGCCTTAATCTTAATTATCAAGTGCAAAAAGAGCACCCATCCTATGAAATAAGGAAAAGATTTCCACTTTTTCCAGTAGTTTTTACTTCTGACTTTTCAAAATAGATCGATACATGATGCACAATCTAGGGTAGGTCTTAATCTTAACTATAAAGTGCAAAACGAGGATCCATCCTATGAAATAAGGAAAAGATTTTCACTTTTTCCAGTAGTTTTTACTTCTGACTTTTCAAAATAGATCGATACATGATGCACAATCTAGGGTAGACCTTAATCTTAATTATCAAGTGCAAAAAGAGCACCCATCCTATGAAATAAGGAAAAGATTTCCACTTTTTCCAGTAGTTTTTACTTCTGACTAATCAAAATAGATTAACACATGATGCACAATCTCGGGTAGGGCTTAATCTTAACTATCAAGTGCAAAAAGGGCTGCTTTCCTATGAAATAAGGAAAAGATTTTCACTTTTTCCAGTAGTTTTTACTTCTGACTTTTCAAAATAGAACGATAAATGATGCACAATCTAGGGTAGGCATTAATCTTAACTATCAAGTGCAAAAAGAGCACCCTTCCTAGGAAATAAGGAAAAGATTTCCACTTTTTCCAGTAGTTTTATTTCTGACTTTTCAAAATAGATCGATACATGATGCACAATCTAGGGTAGGCCTTAAGCTTAACTATCAAGTGCAAAAAGGGCAGCTTTCCTATGAAATAAGGAAAAGATTTTCACTTTTTCCAATAGTTTTTACTTCTGACTTTTCAAAATAGATCGATACATGATGCACAATCTAGGGTAGTTCTTAATCTTAACTATAAAGTGCAAAAAGAGGATCCATCCTATGAAATAAGGAAAAGTTTTACACTTTTTCCAGTAGTTTTTACTTCTGACTTTTCAAAATAGATCTATACATGATGCACGATCTAGGGTAGGCCTTAATCTTAATTATCAAGTGCAAAAAGAGCACTCATCCTATGAAATAAGGAAAAGATTTCCACTTTTTCCAGTAGTTTTTACTTCTGACTTTTCAAAATAGATCGATACATGATGCACAATCTAGGGTAGGCATTAATCTTAACTAACAAGTGCAAAAACAGCACCCATCCTATGAAATAAGGAAAACATTTCCACTTTTTCCAGTAGTTTTTACTTCTGACTTTTCAAAATAGATCGATACATGATGCACAATCTAGGGTAGGCATTAATCTTAGCTATCAAGTGCAAAAACAGCACCCATCCTATGAAATAAGGAAAACATTTCTACTTTTTCCAGTAGTTTTTAGTTCTCACTTGTCAAAATAGATCGACCCATGATGCACAATCTATGGTTGGCTTTAATCTTAAATATCAAGTACAAAAACAGCAGCTTTTTGTGAAATTTAGGGAAGATTACCACTTTTTCTAGTAGTTTATACCTCAGAAATTGCAAATTAGTTTGACCCGTGGTGCACAATCTTGTGTTTGCCTTAATCTTAACTATCACGTGCAAAAAAAGCAGCTTTCGTATGAAATAAAGAAAAGATTTCCACTTTTTCCAGTAGTTTTTACTTCTCCCATGTCCAAATAGAGCGACACATGATGCACAATTCTGGGTTGGCCTGAATCTTAACTAACAAGTGCAAAAAGAGCAGCCTTCCTATGAAATAAGGGAAAGATTTCCACCTTTTTCCAGTAATTTTTACTTCTGACTAATCAAAATAGATCAACACATGATGCACAATCTCGGGTAGGGCTTAATCTTAACTATCAAGTGCAAAAAGGGCAGCTTTCCAATGAAATAAGGAAAAGATTTTAACTTTTTCCAGTAGTTTTTACTTCTGACTTTTCAAAATAGATCTATACATGATGCACGATCTAGGGTAGGCCTTAATCTTAATTATCAAGTGCAAAAAGAGCACCCATCCTATGAAATAAGGAAAAGATTTCCACTTTTTCCAGTAGTTTTTACTTCTGACTTTTCAAAATAGATCGATACATGATGCACAATCTAGGGTAGGTTTTAATCTTAACTATAAAGTGCAAAACGAGGATCCATCCTATGAAATAAGGAAAAGATTTTCACTTTTTCCAGTAGTTTTTACTTCTGACTTTTCAAAATAGATCGATACATGATGCACAATCTAGGGTAGACCTTAATCTTAATTATCAAGTGCAAAAAGAGCACTCATCCTATGAAATAAGGAAAAGATTTCCACTTTTTCCAGTAGTTTTTACTTCTGACTTTTCAAAATAGATCGATACATGATGCACAATCTAGGGTAGGTCTTAATCTTAACTATAAAGTGCAAAACGAGGATCCATCCTATGAAATAAGGAAAAGATTTTCACTTTTTCCAGTAGTTCTTACTTCTGACTTTTCAAAATAGATCGATACATGATGCACAATCTAGGGTAGACCTTAATCTTAATTATCAAGTGCAAAAAGAGCACTCATACTATGAAATAAGGAAAAGATTTCCACTTTTTCCAGTAGTTTTTACTTCTGACTTTTCAAAATAGATCGATACATGATCCACAAACTAGGGTAGGCCTTAAGCTTAACTATCAAGTGCAAAAACAGCACCCATCCTATGAAATAAGGAAAACATTTCCACTTTTTCCAATAGTTTTTACTTCTGACTTTTCAAAATAGATCGATACATGATGCACAATCTAGGGTAGGCATTAATCTTAACTATCAAGTGCAAAAACAGCACCCATCCTTTGAAATAAGGAAAAGATTTCCACTTTTTCCAGTAGTTTTTACTTCTGACTTTTCAAAATAGATCGATACATGATGCACAATCTAGGGTAGGCCTTAATCATAACTATCAAGTGCAAAAAGAGCATCCATCTTATGAAATAAGGAAAAGATTTCCACTTTTTCCAATAGTTTTTACTTCTGACTTTTCAAAATAGATCGATACATGATGCACAATCTAGGGTAGGCATTAATCATAACTATCAAGTGCAAAAAGAGCACCCATCCTATGAGATAAGGAAAACATTTCCACTTTTTCCAATAGTTTTTACTTCTGACTTTTCAAAATAGATCGATACATGATGCACAATCTAGGGTAGGCATTAATCTTAACTATCAAGAACAAAAACTGTAGCCTTCCTGTGAAATGTAGAGAATATTTCTACTTTTTCCAGTAGTTTTTAGTTCTCACTTGTCAATATAGATCGACCCATGATGCACAATCTATGGTTGGCTTTAATCTTAAATATCAAGTACAAAAACAGCAGCTTTTTGTGAAATTTAGAGAAGATTACCACTTTATCTAGTAGTTTATACCTCAGAAATTGCAAATTAGTTTGACCCGTGGTGCACAATCTTGCGTTTGCCTTAATCTTAATTATCACGTGCAAAAAGAGCAGCTTTCCTATAAAATAAGGAAAACATTTCCACTTTTTCCAATAGTTTTTACTTCTGACTTTTCAAAATAGATCGATACATGATGCACAATCTAGGGTAGGCATTAATCTTAACTATCATGTGCAAAAACAGCACCCATCCTTTGAAATAAAGAAAAGATTTCCACTTTTTCCAGTAGTTTTTACTTCTCACTTGTCCAAATAGATCGACCCGTGATGCACAAACTAGGGTAGGCCTTAATCTTAACTATCAAGAACAAAAACTGTAGCCTTCCTGTGAAATGTAGAGAATATTTCTACTTTTTCCAGTAGTTTTTAGTTCTCACTTGTCAAAATAGATCGACCCATGATGCACAATCTATGGTTGCCTTTAATCTTAAATATCAAGTACAAAAACAGCAGCTTTTTGTGAAATTTAGGGAAGATTACCACTTTTTCTAGTAGTTTATACCTCAGAAATTGCAAATTAGTTTGACCCGTGGTGCACAATCTTGCGTTTGCCTTAATCTTAATTATCACGTACAAAAAGAGCAGCTTTCCTATAAAATAAAGAAAAGATTTCCACTTTTTCCAGTAGTTTTTACTTCTGACTTTTCAAAATAGATCGATACATGATGCACAATCTTGTGTTTGCCTTAATCATAACTATCAAGTGCAAAAAGAGCACCCATCCTATAAAATAAAGAAAAGATTTCCACTTTTTCCAGTAGTTTTTACTTCTCCCATGTCCAAATAGAGCGACACATGATGCACAATTCTGGGTTGGCCTGAATCTTAACTAACAAGTGCAAAAAGAGCAGCCTTCCTATGAAATAAGGGAAAGATTTCCACCTTTTTCCAGTAATTTTTACTTCTGACTAATCAAAATAGATCAACACATGATGCACAATCTCGGGTAGGGCTTAATCTTAATTATCAAGTGCAAAAAGGGCAGCTTTCCTATGAAATAAGGAAAAGATTTTAACTTTTTCCAGTAGTTTTTACTTCTGACTTTTCAAAATAGATCGATACATGATGCACAATCTAGGGTAGGCCTTAATCATAACTATCAAGTGCAAAAAGAGCACCCTTCCTGTGAAATAAAGAAAAGATTTCCACTTTTTCCAGTAGTTTTTACTTCTCATTTGTCCAAATAGATCGACCCGTGATGCACAAACTAGGGTAGGCCTTAAGCTTAACTATCAAGTGCAAAAACAGCACCCATCCTATGAAATAAGGAAAACATTTCCACTTTTTCCAATAGTTTTTACTTCTGACTTTTCAAAATAGATCGATACATGATGCACAATCTAGGGTAGGCATTAATCTTAACTATCACGTGCAAAAAGAGCAGCTTTCCTATAAAATAAGGAAAAGATTTCCACTTTTTCCAGTAGTTTTTACTTCTGACTTTTCAAAATAGATCGATACATGATGCACAATCTAGGGTAGGCATTAATCTTAACTATCAAGTGCAAAAACAGCACCCATCCTATGAAATAAGGAAAAGATTTCCACATTTTCCAGTAGTTTTTACTTCTCACTTGTCCAAATAGATCGACCCGTGATGCACAAACTAGGGTAGGCCTTAATCTTAACTATCAAGAACAAAAACAGTAGCCTTACTGTGAAATGTAGAGAATATTTCCACTTTTTCCAGTAGTTTTTACTTCTCACTTATCAAAATAGATCGACCCATGATGCACAATCTATGGTTGGCTTTAATCTTAAATATCAAGTACAAAAACAGCAGCTTTTTGTGAAATTTAGGGAAGATTACCACTTTTTCTTGTAGTTTATACCTCAGAAATTGCAAATTAGTTTGACCCATGGTGCACAATCTTGGGTTTCCCTTAATCTTAACTATCACGTGCAAAAAGAGCAGCTTTCCTATAAAATAAGGAAAAGATTTCCACTTTTTCCAGTAGTTTTTACTTCTGACTTTTCAAAATAGATCGATACATGATGCACAATCTAGGTTAGGCCTTAATCATAACTATCAAGTACAAAAAGAGCAGCTTTCCTATAAAATAAGGAAAAGATTTCCACTTTTTCCAGTAGTTTTTACTTCTGACTTTTCAAAATAGATCGATACATGATGCACAATCTAGGTTAGGCCTTAATCATAACTATCAAGTGCAAAAAGAGCAGCTTTCCTATAAAATAAGGAAAAGATTTCCACTTTTTCCAGTAGTTTTTACTTCTGACTTTTCAAAATAGATCGATACATGATGCACAATCTAGGTTAGGCCTTAATCATAACTATCAAGTGCAAAAAGAGCAGCTTTCCTATAAAATAAGGAAAAGATTTCCTCTTTTTCCAGTAGATTTTACTTCTCACTTGTCCAAATAGATCGACCCGTGATGCACAAACTAGGGTAGGCCTTAATCTTAACTATCAAGTGCAAAAAGAGCACCCATCCTATGAAATAAGGAAAAGATTTCCACTTTTTCCAGTAGTTTTTACTTCTGACTAATCAAAATAGATTAACACATGATGCACAATCTCGGGTAGGGCTTAATCTTAACTATCAAGTGCAAAAAGGGCTGCTTTCCTATGAAATAAGGAAATGATTTTCATTTTTTCCAGTAGTTTTTACTTCTGACTTTTCAAAATAGAACGATAAATGATGCACAATCTAGGGTAGGCATTAATCTTAACTATCAAGTGCAAAAAGAGCACCCTTCCTAGGAAATAAGGAAAAGATTTCCACTTTTTCCAGTAGTTTTTACTTCTGACTTTTCAAAATAGATCGATACATGATGCACAATCTAGGGTAGGCCTTAAGCTTAACTATCAAGTGCAAAAAGGGCAGCTTTCCTATGAAATAAGGAAAAGATTTTCACTTTTTCCAATAGTTTTTACTTCTGACTTTTCAAAATAGATCGATACATGATGCACAATCTAGGGTAGTTCTTAATCTTAACTATAAAGTGCAAAAAGAGGATCCATCCTATGAAATAAGGAAAAGATTTACACTTTTTCCAGTAGTTTTTACTTCTGACTTTTCAAAATAGATCTATACATGATGCACGATCTAGGGTAGGCCTTAATCTTAATTATCAAGTGCAAAAAGAGCACTCATCCTATGAAATAAGGAAAAGATTTCCACTTTTTCCAGTAGTTTTTACTTCTGACTTTTCAAAATAGATCGATACATGATGCACAATCTAGGGTAGGCATTAATCTTAACTAACAAGTGCAAAAACAGCACCCATCCTATGAAATAAGGAAAACATTTCCACTTTTTCCAGTAGCTTTTACTTCTGACTTTTCAAAATAGATCGATACATGATGCACAATCTAGGGTAGGCATTAATCTTAACTATCAAGTGCAAAAACAGCACCCATCCTATGAAATAAGGAAAACATTTCTACTTTTTCCAGTAGTTTTTAGTTCTCACTTGTCAAAATAGATCGACCCATGATGCACAATCTATGGTTGGCTTTAATCTTAAATATCAAGTACAAAAACAGCAGCTTTTTGTGAAATTTAGGGAAGATTACCACTTTTTCTAGTAGTTTATACCTCAGAAATTGCAAATTAGTTTGACCCGTGGTGCACAATCTTGTGTTTGCCTTAATCTTAACTATCACGTGCAAAAAAAGCAGCTTTCGTATGAAATAAAGAAAAGATTTCCACTTTTTCCAGTAGTTTTTACTTCTCCCATGTCCAAATAGAGCGACACATGATGCACAATTCTGGGTTGGCCTGAATCTTAACTAACAAGTGCAAAAAGAGCAGCCTTCCTATGAAATAAGGGAAAGATTTCCACCTTTTTCCAGTAATTTTTACTTCTGACTAATCAAAATAGATCAACACATGATGCACAATCTCGGGTAGGGCTTAATCTTAACTATCAAGTGCAAAAAGGGCAGCTTTCCAATGAAATAAGGAAAAGATTTTAACTTTTTCCAGTAGTTTTTACTTCTGACTTTTCAAAATAGATCTATACATGATGCACGATCTAGGGTAGGCCTTAATCTTAATTATCAAGTGCAAAAAGAGCACCCATCCTATGAAATAAGGAAAAGATTTTCACTTTTTCCAGTAGTTTTTACTTCTGACTTTTCAAAATAGATCGATACATGATGCACAATCTAGGGTAGGTCTTAATCTTAACTATAAAGTGCAAAACGAGGATCCATCCTATGAAATAAGGAAAAGATTTTCACTTTTTCCAGTAGTTTTTACTTCTGACTTTTCAAAATAGATCGATACATGATGCACAATCTAGGGTAGACCTTAATCTTAATTATCAAGTGCAAAAAGAGCACTCATCCTATGAAATAAGGAAAAGATTTCCACTTTTTCCAGTAGTTTTTACTTCTGACTTTTCAAAATAGATCGATACATGATGCACAATCTAGGGTAGGTCTTAATCTTAACTATAAAGTGCAAAACGAGGATCCATCCTATGAAATAAGGAAAAGATTTTCACTTTTTCCAGTAGTTCTTACTTCTGACTTTTCAAAATAGATCGATACATGATGCACAATCTAGGGTAGACCTTAATCTTAATTATCAAGTGCAAAAAGAGCACTCATCCTATGAAATAAGGAAAAGATTTCCACTTTTTCCAGTAGTTTTTACTTCTGACTTTTCAAAATAGATCGATACATGATCCACAAACTAGGGTAGGCCTTAAGCTTAACTATCAAGTGCAAAAACAGCACCCATCCTATGAAATAAGGAAAACATTTCCACTTTTTCCAATAGTTTTTACTTCTGACTTTTCAAAATAGATCGATACATGATGCACAATCTAGGGTAGGCATTAATCTTAACTATCAAGTGCAAAAACAGCACCCATCCTATGAAATAAGGAAAACATTTCTACTTTTTCCAGTAGTTTTTAGTTCTCACTTGTCAAAATAGATCGACCCATGATGCACAATCTATGGTTGGCTTTAATCTTAAATATCAAGTACAAAAACAGCAGCTTTTTGTGAAATTTAGGGAAGATTACCACTTTTTCTAGTAGTTTATACCTCAGAAATTGCAAATTAGTTTGACCCGTGGTGCACAATCTTGTGTTTGCCTTAATCTTAACTATCACGTGCAAAAAAAGCAGCTTTCGTATGAAATAAAGAAAAGATTTCCACTTTTTCCAGTAGTTTTTACTTCTCCCATGTCCAAATAGAGCGACACATGATGCACAATTCTGGGTTGGCCTGAATCTTAACTAACAAGTGCAAAAAGAGCAGCCTTCCTATGAAATAAGGGAAAGATTTCCACCTTTTTCCAGTAATTTTTACTTCTGACTAATCAAAATAGATCAACACATGATGCACAATCTCGGGTAGGGCTTAATCTTAACTATCAAGTGCAAAAAGGGCAGCTTTCCAATGAAATAAGGAAAAGATTTTAACTTTTTCCAGTAGTTTTTACTTCTGACTTTTCAAAATAGATCTATACATGATGCACGATCTAGGGTAGGCCTTAATCTTAATTATCAAGTGCTAAAAGAGCACCCATCCTATGAAATAAGGAAAAGATTTCCACTTTTTCCAGTAGTTTTTACTTCTGACTTTTCAAAATAGATCGATACATGATGCACAATCTAGGGTAGGTCTTAATCTTAACTATAAAGTGCAAAACGAGGATCCATCCTATGAAATAAGGAAAAGATTTTCACTTTTTCCAGTAGTTTTTACTTCTGACTTTTCAAAATAGATCGATACATGATGCACAATCTAGGGTAGACCTTAATCTTAATTATCAAGTGCAAAAAGAGCACTCATCCTATGAAATAAGGAAAAGATTTCCACTTTTTCCAGTAGTTTTTACTTCTGACTTTTCAAAATAGATCGATACATGATGCACAATCTAGGGTAGGTCTTAATCTTAACTATAAAGTGCAAAACGAGGATCCATCCTATGAAATAAGGAAAAGATTTTCACTTTTTCCAGTAGTTCTTACTTCTGACTTTTCAAAATAGATCGATACATGATGCACAATCTAGGGTAGACCTTAATCTTAATTATCAAGTGCAAAAAGAGCACTCATCCTATGAAATAAGGAAAAGATTTCCACTTTTTCCAGTAGTTTTTACTTCTGACTTTTCAAAATAGATCGATACATGATCCACAAACTAGGGTAGGCCTTAAGCTTAACTATCAAGTGCAAAAACAGCACCCATCCTATGAAATAAGGAAAACATTTCCACTTTTTCCAATAGTTTTTACTTCTGACTTTTCAAAATAGATCGATACATGATGCACAATCTAGGGTAGGCATTAATCTTAACTATCAAGTGCAAAAACAGCACCCATCCTTTGAAATAAGGAAAAGATTTCCACTTTTTCCAGTAGTTTTTACTTCTGACTTTTCAAAATAGATCGATACATGATGCACAATCTAGGGTAGGCCTTAATCATAACTATCACGTGCAAAAAGAGCAGCTTTCCTATGAAATAAGGAAAAGATTTCCACTTTTTCCAGTAGTTTTTACTTCTGACTTTTCAAAATAGATCGATACATGATGCACAATCTAGGGTAGGCATTAATCTTAACTATCAAGTGCAAAAACAGCACCCATCCTATGAAATAAGGAAAAGATTTCCACATTTTCCAGTAGTTTTTACTTCTCACTTGTCCAAATAGATCGACCCGTGATGCACAAACTAGGGTAGGCCTTAATCTTAACTATCAAGAACAAAAACAGTAGCCTTACTGTGAAATGTAGAGAATATTTCCACTTTTTCCAGTAGTTTTTACTTCTCACTTATCAAAATAGATCGACCCATGATGCACAATCTATGGTTGGCTTTAATCTTAAATATCAAGTACAAAAACAGCAGCTTTTTGTGAAATTTAGGGAAGATTACCACTTTTTCTTGTAGTTTATACCTCAGAAATTGCAAATTAGTTTGACCCATGGTGCACAATCTTGGGTTTCCCTTAATCTTAACTATCACGTGCAAAAAGAGCAGCTTTCCTATAAAATAAGGAAAAGATTTCCACTTTTTCCAGTAGTTTTTACTTCTGACTTTTCAAAATAGATCGATACATGATGCACAATCTAGGTTAGGCCTTAATCATAACTATCAAGTACAAAAAGAGCAGCTTTCCTATAAAATAAGGAAAAGATTTCCACTTTTTCCAGTAGTTTTTACTTCTGACTTTTCAAAATAGATCGATACATGATGCACAATCTAGGTTAGGCCTTAATCATAACTATCAAGTGCAAAAAGAGCAGCTTTCCTATAAAATAAGGAAAAGATTTCCACTTTTTCCAGTAGTTTTTACTTCTGACTTTTCAAAATAGATCGATACATGATGCACAATCTAGGTTAGGCCTTAATCATAACTATCAAGTGCAAAAAGAGCAGCTTTCCTATAAAATAAGGAAAAGATTTCCTCTTTTTCCAGTAGATTTTACTTCTCACTTGTCCAAATAGATCGACCCGTGATGCACAAACTAGGGTAGGCCTTAATCTTAACTATCAAGTGCAAAAAGAGCACCCATCCTATGAAATAAGGAAAAGATTTCCACTTTTTCCAGTAGTTTTTACTTCTGACTAATCAAAATAGATTAACACATGATGCACAATCTCGGGTAGGGCTTAATCTTAACTATCAAGTGCAAAAAGGGCTGCTTTCCTATGAAATAAGGAAATGATTTTCATTTTTTCCAGTAGTTTTTACTTCTGACTTTTCAAAATAGAACGATAAATGATGCACAATCTAGGGTAGGCATTAATCTTAACTATCAAGTGCAAAAAGAGCACCCTTCCTAGGAAATAAGGAAAAGATTTCCACTTTTTCCAGTAGTTTTTACTTCTGACTTTTCAAAATAGATCGATACATGATGCACAATCTAGGGTAGGCCTTAAGCTTAACTATCAAGTGCAAAAAGGGCAGCTTTCCTATGAAATAAGGAAAAGATTTTCACTTTTTCCAATAGTTTTTACTTCTGACTTTTCAAAATAGATCGATACATGATGCACAATCTAGGGTAGTTCTTAATCTTAACTATAAAGTGCAAAAAGAGGATCCATCCTATGAAATAAGGAAAAGATTTACACTTTTTCCAGTAGTTTTTACTTCTGACTTTTCAAAATAGATCTATACATGATGCACGATCTAGGGTAGGCCTTAATCTTAATTATCAAGTGCAAAAAGAGCACTCATCCTATGAAATAAGGAAAAGATTTCCACTTTTTCCAGTAGTTTTTACTTCTGACTTTTCAAAATAGATCGATACATGATGCACAATCTAGGGTAGGCATTAATCTTAACTAACAAGTGCAAAAACAGCACCCATCCTATGAAATAAGGAAAACATTTCCACTTTTTCCAGTAGCTTTTACTTCTGACTTTTCAAAATAGATCGATACATGATGCACAATCTAGGGTAGGCATTAATCTTAACTATCAAGTGCAAAAACAGCACCCATCCTATGAAATAAGGAAAACATTTCTACTTTTTCCAGTAGTTTTTAGTTCTCACTTGTCAAAATAGATCGACCCATGATGCACAATCTATGGTTGGCTTTAATCTTAAATATCAAGTACAAAAACAGCAGCTTTTTGTGAAATTTAGGGAAGATTACCACTTTTTCTAGTAGTTTATACCTCAGAAATTGCAAATTAGTTTGACCCGTGGTGCACAATCTTGTGTTTGCCTTAATCTTAACTATCACGTGCAAAAAAAGCAGCTTTCGTATGAAATAAAGAAAAGATTTCCACTTTTTCCAGTAGTTTTTACTTCTCCCATGTCCAAATAGAGCGACACATGATGCACAATTCTGGGTTGGCCTGAATCTTAACTAACAAGTGCAAAAAGAGCAGCCTTCCTATGAAATAAGGGAAAGATTTCCACCTTTTTCCAGTAATTTTTACTTCTGACTAATCAAAATAGATCAACACATGATGCACAATCTCGGGTAGGGCTTAATCTTAACTATCAAGTGCAAAAAGGGCAGCTTTCCAATGAAATAAGGAAAAGATTTTAACTTTTTCCAGTAGTTTTTACTTCTGACTTTTCAAAATAGATCTATACATGATGCACGATCTAGGGTAGGCCTTAATCTTAATTATCAAGTGCAAAAAGAGCACCCATCCTATGAAATAAGGAAAAGATTTTCACTTTTTCCAGTAGTTTTTACTTCTGACTTTTCAAAATAGATCGATACATGATGCACAATCTAGGGTAGGTCTTAATCTTAACTATAAAGTGCAAAACGAGGATCCATCCTATGAAATAAGGAAAAGATTTTCACTTTTTCCAGTAGTTTTTACTTCTGACTTTTCAAAATAGATCGATACATGATGCACAATCTAGGGTAGACCTTAATCTTAATTATCAAGTGCAAAAAGAGCACTCATCCTATGAAATAAGGAAAAGATTTCCACTTTTTCCAGTAGTTTTTACTTCTGACTTTTCAAAATAGATCGATACATGATGCACAATCTAGGGTAGGTCTTAATCTTAACTATAAAGTGCAAAACGAGGATCCATCCTATGAAATAAGGAAAAGATTTTCACTTTTTCCAGTAGTTCTTACTTCTGACTTTTCAAAATAGATCGATACATGATGCACAATCTAGGGTAGACCTTAATCTTAATTATCAAGTGCAAAAAGAGCACTCATCCTATGAAATAAGGAAAAGATTTCCACTTTTTCCAGTAGTTCTTACTTCTGACTTTTCAAAATAGATCGATACATGATCCACAAACTAGGGTAGGCCTTAAGCTTAACTATCAAGTGCAAAAACAGCACCCATCCTATGAAATAAGGAAAACATTTCCACTTTTTCCAATAGTTTTTACTTCTGACTTTTCAAAATAGATCGATACATGATGCACAATCTAGGGTAGGCATTAATCTTAACTATCAAGTGCAAAAACAGCACCCATCCTATGAAATAAGGAAAACATTTCTACTTTTTCCAGTAGTTTTTAGTTCTCACTTGTCAAAATAGATCGACCCATGATGCACAATCTATGGTTGGCTTTAATCTTAAATATCAAGTACAAAAACAGCAGCTTTTTGTGAAATTTAGGGAAGATTACCACTTTTTCTAGTAGTTTATACCTCAGAAATTGCAAATTAGTTTGACCCGTGGTGCACAATCTTGTGTTTGCCTTAATCTTAACTATCACGTGCAAAAAAAGCAGCTTTCGTATGAAATAAAGAAAAGATTTCCACTTTTTCCAGTAGTTTTTACTTCTCCCATGTCCAAATAGAGCGACACATGATGCACAATTCTGGGTTGGCCTGAATCTTAACTAACAAGTGCAAAAAGAGCAGCCTTCCTATGAAATAAGGGAAAGATTTCCACCTTTTTCCAGTAATTTTTACTTCTGACTAATCAAAATAGATCAACACATGATGCACAATCTCGGGTAGGGCTTAATCTTAACTATCAAGTGCAAAAAGGGCAGCTTTCCAATGAAATAAGGAAAAGATTTTAACTTTTTCCAGTAGTTTTTACTTCTGACTTTTCAAAATAGATCTATACATGATGCACGATCTAGGGTAGGCCTTAATCTTAATTATCAAGTGCTAAAAGAGCACCCATCCTATGAAATAAGGAAAAGATTTCCACTTTTTCCAGTAGTTTTTACTTCTGACTTTTCAAAATAGATCGATACATGATGCACAATCTAGGGTAGGTCTTAATCTTAACTATAAAGTGCAAAACGAGGATCCATCCTATGAAATAAGGAAAAGATTTTCACTTTTTCCAGTAGTTTTTACTTCTGACTTTTCAAAATAGATCGATACATGATGCACAATCTAGGGTAGACCTTAATCTTAATTATCAAGTGCAAAAAGAGCACTCATCCTATGAAATAAGGAAAAGATTTCCACTTTTTCCAGTAGTTTTTACTTCTGACTTTTCAAAATAGATCGATACATGATGCACAATCTAGGGTAGGTCTTAATCTTAACTATAAAGTGCAAAACGAGGATCCATCCTATGAAATAAGGAAAAGATTTTCACTTTTTCCAGTAGTTCTTACTTCTGACTTTTCAAAATAGATCGATACATGATGCACAATCTAGGGTAGACCTTAATCTTAATTATCAAGTGCAAAAAGAGCACTCATCCTATGAAATAAGGAAAAGATTTCCACTTTTTCCAGTAGTTTTTACTTCTGACTTTTCAAAATAGATCGATACATGATCCACAAACTAGGGTAGGCCTTAAGCTTAACTATCAAGTGCAAAAACAGCACCCATCCTATGAAATAAGGAAAACATTTCCACTTTTTCCAATAGTTTTTACTTCTGACTTTTCAAAATAGATCGATACATGATGCACAATCTAGGGTAGGCATTAATCTTAACTATCAAGTGCAACAACAGCACCCATCCTTTGAAATAAGGAAAAGATTTCCACTTTTTCCAGTAGTTTTTACTTCTGACTTTTCAAAATAGATCGATACATGATGCACAATCTAGGGTAGGCCTTAATCATAACTATCAAGTGCAAAAAGAGCATCCATCCTATGAAATAAGGAAAAGATTTCCATTTTTTCCAATAGTTTTTACTTCTGACTTTTCAAAATAGATCGATACATGATGCACAATCTAGGGTAGGCATTAATCATAACTATCAAGTGCAAAAAGAGAACCCATCCTATGAAATAAGGAAAACATTTCCACTTTTTCCAATAGTTTTTACTTCTGACTTTTCAAAATAGATCGATACATGATGCACAATCTAGGGTAGGCATTAATCTTAACTATCAAGAACAAAAACTGTAGCCTTCCTGTGAAATGTAGAGAATATTTCTACTTTTTCCAGTAGTTTTTAGTTCTCACTTGTCAATATAGATCGACCCATGATGCACAATCTATGGTTGGCTTTAATCTTAAATATCAAGTACAAAAACAGCAGCTTTTTGTGAAATTTAGGGAAGATTACCACTTTTTCTAGTAGTTTATACCTCAGAAATTGCAAATTAGTTTGACCCGTGGTGCACAATCTTGTGTTTGCCTTAATCTTAATTATCACGTGCAAAAAGAGCAGCTTTCCTATAAAATAAGGAAAACATTTCCACTTTTTCCAATAGTTTTTACTTCTGACTTTTCAAAATAGATCGATACATGATGCACAATCTAGGGTAGGCATTAATCTTAACTATCAAGTGCAAAAACAGCACCCATCCTTTGAAATAAAGAAAAGATTTCCACTTTTTCCAGTAGTTTTTACTTCTCACTTGTCCAAATAGATCGACCCGTGATGCACAAACTAGGGTAGGCCTTAATCTTAACTATCAAGAACAAAAACTGTAGCCTTCCTGTGAAATGAAGAGAATATTTCTACTTTTTCCAGTAGTTTTTAGTTCTCACTTGTCAAAATAGATCGACCCATGATGCACAATCTATGGTTGGCTTTAATCTTAAATATCAAGTACAAAAACAGCAGCTTTTTGTGAAATTTAGGGAAGATTACCACTTTTTCTAGTAGTTTATACCTCAGAAATTACAAATTAGTTTGACCCGTGGTGCACAATCTTGCGTTTGCCTTAATCTTAATTATCACGTACAAAAAGAGCAGCTTTCCTATAAAATAAGGAAAAGATTTCCACTTTTTCCAGTAGTTTTTACTTCTGACTTTTCAAAATAGATCGATACATGATGCACAATCTTGTGTTTGCCTTAATCTTAACTATCAAGTGCAAAAAGAGCACCCATCCTATAAAATAAAGAAAAGATTTCCACTTTTTCCAGTAGTTTTTACTTCTCCCATGTCCAAATAGAGCGACACATGATGCACAATTCTGGGTTGGCCTGAATCTTAACTAACAAGTGCAAAAAGAGCAGCCTTCCTATGAAATAAGGGAAAGATTTCCACCTTTTTCCAGTAATTTTTACTTCTGACTAATCAAAATAGATCAACACATGATGCACAATCTCGGGTAGGGCTTAATCTTAACTATCAAGTGCAAAAAGGGCAGCTTTCCTATGAAATAAGGAAAAGATTTTAACTTTTTCCAGTAGTTTTTACTTCTGACTTTTCAAAATAGATCGATACATGATGCACAATCTAGGGTAGGCCTTAATCATAACTATCAAGTGCAAAAAGAGCACCCTTCCTGTGAAATAAAGAAACGATTTCCACTTTTTCCAGTAGTTTTTACTTCTCATTTGTCCAAATAGATCGACCCGTGATGCACAAACTAGGGTAGGCCTTAAGCTTAACTATCAAGTGCAAAAACAGCACCCATCCTATGAAATAAGGAAAACATTTCCACTTTTTCCAATAGTTTTTACTTCTGACTTTTCAAAATAGATCGATACATGATGCACAATCTAGGGTAGGCATTAATCTTAACTATCACGTGCAAAAAGAGCAGCTTTCCTATAAAATAAGGAAAAGATTTCCACTTTTTCCAGTAGTTTTTACTTCTCACTTATCAAAATAGATCGACCCATGATGCACAATCTATGGTTGGCTTTAATCTTAAATATCAAGTACAAAAACAGCAGCTTTTTGTGAAATTTAGGGAAGATTACCACTTTTTCTTGTAGTTTATACCTCAGAAATTGCAAATTAGTTTGACCCATGGTGCACAATCTAGGTTAGGCCTTAATCATAACTATCAAGTACAAAAAGAGCAGCTTTCCTATAAAATAAGGAAAAGATTTCCACTTTTTCCAGTAGTTTTTACTTCTGACTTTTCAAAATAGATCGATACATGATGCACAATCTAGGTTAGGCCTTAATCATAACTATCAAGTGCAAAAAGAGCAGCTTTCCTATAAAATAAGGAAAAGATTTCCACTTTTTCCAGTAGTTTTTACTTCTCACTTGTCCAAATAGATCGACCCGTGATGCACAAACTAGGGTAGGCCTTAATCTTAACTATCAAGTGCAAAAAGAGCACCCATCCTATGAAATAAGGAAAAGATTTCCACTTTTTCCAGTAGTTTTTACTTCTGACTAATCAAAATAGATTAACACATGATGCACAATCTCGGGTAGGGCTTAATCTTAACTATCAAGTGCAAAAAGGGCTGCTTTCCTATGAAATAAGGAAATGATTTTCATTTTTTCCAGTAGTTTTTACTTCTGACTTTTCAAAATAGAACGATAAATGATGCACAATCTAGGGTAGGCATTAATCTTAACTATCAAGTGCAAAAAGAGCACCCTTCCTAGGAAATAAGGAAAAGATTTCCACTTTTTCCAGTAGTTTTTACTTCTGACTTTTCAAAATAGATCGATACATGATGCACAATCTAGGGTAGGCCTTAAGCTTAACTATCAAGTGCAAAAAGGGCAGCTTTCCTATGAAATAAGGAAAAGATTTTCACTTTTTCCAATAGTTTTTACTTCTGACTTTTCAAAATAGATCGATACATGATGCACAATCTAGGGTAGTTCTTAATCTTAACTATAAAGTGCAAAAAGAGGATCCATCCTATGAAATAAGGAAAAGATTTACACTTTTTCCAGTAGTTTTTACTTCTGACTTTTCAAAATAGATCTATACATGATGCACGATCTAGGGTAGGCCTTAATCTTAATTATCAAGTGCAAAAAGAGCACTCATCCTATGAAATAAGGAAAAGATTTCCACTTTTTCCAGTAGTTTTTACTTCTGACTTTTCAAAATAGATCGATACATGATGCACAATCTAGGGTAGGCATTAATCTTAACTAACAAGTGCAAAAACAGCACCCATCCTATGAAATAAGGAAAACATTTCCACTTTTTCCAGTAGTTTTTACTTCTGACTTTTCAAAATAGATCGATACATGATGCACAATCTAGGGTAGGCATTAATCTTAACTATCAAGTGCAAAAACAGCACCCATCCTATGAAATAAGGAAAACATTTCTACTTTTTCCAGTAGTTTTTAGTTCTCACTTGTCAAAATAGATCGACCCATGATGCACAATCTATGGTTGGCTTTAATCTTAAATATCAAGTACAAAAACAGCAGCTTTTTGTGAAATTTAGGGAAGATTACCACTTTTTCTAGTAGTTTATACCTCAGAAATTGCAAATTAGTTTGACCCGTGGTGCACAATCTTGTGTTTGCCTTAATCTTAACTATCACGTGCAAAAAAAGCAGCTTTCGTATGAAATAAAGAAAAGATTTCCACTTTTTCCAGTAGTTTTTACTTCTCCCATGTCCAAATAGAGCGACACATGATGCACAATTCTGGGTTGGCCTGAATCTTAACTAACAAGTGCAAAAAGAGCAGCCTTCCTATGAAATAAGGGAAAGATTTCCACCTTTTTCCAGTAATTTTTACTTCTGACTAATCAAAATAGATCAACACATGATGCACAATCTCGGGTAGGGCTTAATCTTAACTATCAAGTGCAAAAAGGGCAGCTTTCCAATGAAATAAGGAAAAGATTTTAACTTTTTCCAGTAGTTTTTACTTCTGACTTTTCAAAATAGATCTATACATGATGCACGATCTAGGGTAGGCCTTAATCTTAATTATCAAGTGCAAAAAGAGCACCCATCCTATGAAATAAGGAAAAGATTTCCACTTTTTCCAGTAGTTTTTACTTCTGACTTTTCAAAATAGATCGATACATGATGCACAATCTAGGGTAGGTCTTAATCTTAACTATAAAGTGCAAAACGAGGATCCATCCTATGAAATAAGGAAAAGATTTTCACTTTTTCCAGTAGTTTTTACTTCTGACTTTTCAAAATAGATCGATACATGATGCACAATCTAGGGTAGACCTTAATCTTAATTATCAAGTGCAAAAAGAGCACTCATCCTATGAAATAAGGAAAAGATTTCCACTTTTTCCAGTAGTTTTTACTTCTGACTTTTCAAAATAGATCGATACATGATGCACAATCTAGGGTAGGTCTTAATCTTAACTATAAAGTGCAAAACGAGGATCCATCCTATGAAATAAGGAAAAGATTTTCACTTTTTCCAGTAGTTCTTACTTCTGACTTTTCAAAATAGATCGATACATGATGCACAATCTAGGGTAGACCTTAATCTTAATTATCAAGTGCAAAAAGAGCACTCATCCTATGAAATAAGGAAAAGATTTCCACTTTTTCCAGTAGTTTTTACTTCTGACTTTTCAAAATAGATCGATACATGATCCACAAACTAGGGTAGGCCTTAAGCTTAACTATCAAGTGCAAAAACAGCACCCATCCTATGAAATAAGGAAAACATTTCCACTTTTTCCAATAGTTTTTACTTCTGACTTTTCAAAATAGATCGATACATGATGCACAATCTAGGGTAGGCATTAATCTTAACTATCAAGTGCAAAAACAGCACCCATCCTATGAAATAAGGAAAACATTTCTACTTTTTCCAGTAGTTTTTAGTTCTCACTTGTCAAAATAGATCGACCCATGATGCACAATCTATGGTTGGCTTTAATCTTAAATATCAAGTACAAAAACAGCAGCTTTTTGTGAAATTTAGGGAAGATTACCACTTTTTCTAGTAGTTTATACCTCAGAAATTGCAAATTAGTTTGACCCGTGGTGCACAATCTTGTGTTTGCCTTAATCTTAACTATCACGTGCAAAAAAAGCAGCTTTCGTATGAAATAAAGAAAAGATTTCCACTTTTTCCAGTAGTTTTTACTTCTCCCATGTCCAAGTAGAGCGACACATGATGCACAATTCTGGGTTGGCCTGAATCTTAACTAACAAGTGCAAAAAGAGCAGCCTTCCTATGAAATAAGGGAAAGATTTCCACCTTTTTCCAGTAATTTTTACTTCTGACTAATCAAAATAGATCAACACATGATGCACAATCTCGGGTAGGGCTTAATCTTAACTATCAAGTGCAAAAAGGGCAGCTTTCCAATGAAATAAGGAAAAGATTTTAACTTTTTCCAGTAGTTTTTACTTCTGACTTTTCAAAATAGATCTATACATGATGCACGATCTAGGGTAGGCCTTAATCTTAATTATCAAGTGCTAAAAGAGCACCCATCCTATGAAATAAGGAAAAGATTTCCACTTTTTCCAGTAGTTTTTACTTCTGACTTTTCAAAATAGATCGATACATGATGCACAATCTAGGGTAGGTCTTAATCTTAACTATAAAGTGCAAAACGAGGATCCATCCTATGAAATAAGGAAAAGATTTCCACTTTTTCCAGTAGTTTTTACTTCTGACTTTTCAAAATAGATCGATACATGATGCACAATCTAGGGTAGACCTTAATCTTAATTATCAAGTGCAAAAAGAGCACTCATCCTATGAAATAAGGAAAAGATTTCCACTTTTTCCAGTAGTTTTTACTTCTGACTTTTCAAAATAGATCGATACATGATGCACAATCTAGGGTAGGTCTTAATCTTAACTATAAAGTGCAAAACGAGGATCCATCCTATGAAATAAGGAAAAGATTTTCACTTTTTCCAGTAGTTCTTACTTCTGACTTTTCAAAATAGATCGATACATGATGCACAATCTAGGGTAGACCTTAATCTTAATTATCAAGTGCAAAAAGAGCACTCATCCTATGAAATAAGGAAAAGATTTCCACTTTTTCCAGTAGTTTTTACTTCTGACTTTTCAAAATAGATCGATACATGATCCACAAACTAGGGTAGGCCTTAAGCTTAACTATCAAGTGCAAAAACAGCACCCATCCTATGAAATAAGGAAAACATTTCCACTTTTTCCAATAGTTTTTACTTCTGACTTTTCAAAATAGATCGATACATGATGCACAATCTAGGGTAGGCATTAATCTTAACTATCAAGTGCAAAAACAGCACCCATCCTTTGAAATAAGGAAAAGATTTCCACTTTTTCCAGTAGTTCTTACTTCTGACTTTTCAAAATAGATCGATACATGATGCACAATCTAGGGTAGACCTTAATCTTAATTATCAAGTGCAAAAAGAGCACTCATCCTATGAAATAAGGAAAAGATTTCCACTTTTTCCAGTAGTTTTTACTTCTGACTTTTCAAAATAGATCGATACATGATCCACAAACTAGGGTAGGCCTTAAGCTTAACTATCAAGTGCAAAAACAGCACCCATCCTATGAAATAAGGAAAACATTTCCACTTTTTCCAATAGTTTTTACTTCTGACTTTTCAAAATAGATCGATACATGATGCACAATCTAGGGTAGGCATTAATCTTAACTATCAAGTGCAAAAACAGCACCCATCCTATGAAATAAGGAAAACATTTCTACTTTTTCCAGTAGTTTTTAGTTCTCACTTGTCAAAATAGATCGACCCATGATGCACAATCTATGGTTGGCTTTAATCTTAAATATCAAGTACAAAAACAGCAGCTTTTTGTGAAATTTAGGGAAGATTACCACTTTTTCTAGTAGTTTATACCTCAGAAATTGCAAATTAGTTTGACCCGTGGTGCACAATCTTGTGTTTGCCTTAATCTTAACTATCACGTGCAAAAAAAGCAGCTTTCGTATGAAATAAAGAAAAGATTTCCACTTTTTCCAGTAGTTTTTACTTCTCCCATGTCCAAATAGAGCGACACATGATGCACAATTCTGGGTTGGCCTGAATCTTAACTAACAAGTGCAAAAAGAGCAGCCTTCCTATGAAATAAGGGAAAGATTTCCACCTTTTTCCAGTAATTTTTACTTCTGACTAATCAAAATAGATCAACACATGATGCACAATCTCGGGTAGGGCTTAATCTTAACTATCAAGTGCAAAAAGGGCAGCTTTCCAATGAAATAAGGAAAAGATTTTAACTTTTTCCAGTAGTTTTTACTTCTGACTTTTCAAAATAGATCTATACATGATGCACGATCTAGGGTAGGCCTTAATCTTAATTATCAAGTGCTAAAAGAGCACCCATCCTATGAAATAAGGAAAAGATTTCCACTTTTTCCAGTAGTTTTTACTTCTGACTTTTCAAAATAGATCGATACATGATGCACAATCTAGGGTAGGTCTTAATCTTAACTATAAAGTGCAAAACGAGGATCCATCCTATGAAATAAGGAAAAGATTTCCACTTTTTCCAGTAGTTTTTACTTCTGACTTTTCAAAATAGATCGATACATGATGCACAATCTAGGGTAGACCTTAATCTTAATTATCAAGTGCAAAAAGAGCACTCATCCTATGAAATAAGGAAAAGATTTCCACTTTTTCCAGTAGTTTTTACTTCTGACTTTTCAAAATAGATCGATACATGATGCACAATCTAGGGTAGGTCTTAATCTTAACTATAAAGTGCAAAACGAGGATCCATCCTATGAAATAAGGAAAAGATTTTCACTTTTTCCAGTAGTTCTTACTTCTGACTTTTCAAAATAGATCGATACATGATGCACAATCTAGGGTAGACCTTAATCTTAATTATCAAGTGCAAAAAGAGCACTCATCCTATGAAATAAGGAAAAGATTTCCACTTTTTCCAGTAGTTTTTACTTCTGACTTTTCAAAATAGATCGATACATGATCCACAAACTAGGGTAGGCCTTAAGCTTAACTATCAAGTGCAAAAACAGCACCCATCCTATGAAATAAGGAAAACATTTCCACTTTTTCCAATAGTTTTTACTTCTGACTTTTCAAAATAGATCGATACATGATGCACAATCTAGGGTAGGCATTAATCTTAACTATCAAGTGCAAAAACAGCACCCATCCTTTGAAATAAGGAAAAGATTTCCACTTTTTCCAGTAGTTTTTACTTCTGACTTTTCAAAATAGATCGATACATGATGCACAATCTAGGGTAGGCCTTGATCATAACTATCAAGTGCAAAAAGAGCATCCATTCTATGAAATAAGGAAAAGATTTCCACTTTTTCCAATAGTTTTTACTTCTGACTTTTCAAAATAGATCGATACATGATGCACAATCTAGGGTAGGCATTAATCATAACTATCAAGTGCAAAAAGAGCACCCATCCTATGAAATAAGGAAAACATTTCCACTTTTTCCAATAGATTTTACTTCTGACTTTTCAAAATAGATCGATACATGATGCACAATCTAGGGTAGGCATTAATCTTAACTATCAAGAACAAAAACTGTAGCCTTCCTGTGAAATGTAGAGAATATTTCTACTTTTTCCAGTAGTTTTTAGTTCTCACTTGTCAATATAGATCGACCCATGATGCACAATCTATGGTTGGCTTTAATCTTAAATATCAAGTACAAAAACAGCAGCTTTTTGTGAAATTTAGGGAAGATTACCACTTTTTCTAGTAGTTTATACCTCAGAAATTGCAAATTAGTTTGACCCGTGGTGCACAATCTTGCGTTTGCCTTAATCTTAATTATCACGTGCAAAAAGAGCAGCTTTCCTATAAAATAAGGAAAACATTTCCACTTTTTCCAATAGTTTTTACTTCTGACTTTTCAAAATAGATCGATACATGATGCACAATCTAGGGTAGGCATTAATCTTAACTATCAAGTGCAAAAACAGCACCCATCCTTTGAAATAAAGAAAAGATTTCCACTTTTTCCAGTAGTTTTTACTTCTCACTTGTCCAAATAGATCGACCCGTGATGCACAAACTAGGGTAGGCCTTAATCTTAACTATCAAGAACAAAAACTGTAGCCTTCCTGTGAAATGTAGAGAATATTTCTACTTTTTCCAGTAGTTTTTAGTTCTCACTTGTCAAAATAGATCGACCCATGATGCACAATCTATGGTTGGCTTTAATCTTAAATATCAAGTACAAAAACAGCAGCTTTTTGTGAAATTTAGGGAAGATTACCACTTTTTCTAGTAGTTTATACCTCAGAAATTACAAATTAGTTTGACCCGTGGTGCACAATCTTGCGTTTGCCTTAATCTTAATTATCACGTACAAAAAGAGCAGCTTTCCTATAAAATAAGGAAAAGATTTCCACTTTTTCCAGTAGTTTTTACTTCTGACTTTTCAAAATAGATCGATACATGATGCACAATCTTGTGTTTGCCTTAATCTTAACTATCAAGTGCAAAAAGAGCACCCATCCTATGAAATAAAGAAAAGATTTCCACTTTTTCCAGTAGTTTTTACTTCTCCCATGTCCAAATAGAGCGACACATGATGCACAATTCTGGGTTGGCCTGAATCTTAACTAACAAGTGCAAAAAGAGCAGCTTTCCTATAAAATAAGGAAAAGATTTCCACTTTTTCCAGTAGTTTTTACTTCTGACTTTTCAAAATAGATCGATACATGATGCACAATCTAGGTTAGGCCTTAATCATAACTATCAAGTGCAAAAAGAGCAGCTTTCCTATAAAATAAGGAAAAGATTTCCTCTTTTTCCAGTAGATTTTACTTCTCACTTGTCCAAATAGATCGACCCGTGATGCACAAACTAGGGTAGGCCTTAATCTTAACTATCAAGTGCAAAAAGAGCACCCATCCTATGAAATAATGAAAAGATTTCCACTTTTTCCTGTAGTTTTTACTTCTGACTAATCAAAATAGATTAACACATGATGCACAATCTCGGGTAGGGCTTAATCTTAACTATCAAGTGCAAAAAGGGCTGCTTTCCTATGAAATAAGGAAAAGATTTTCATTTTTTCCAGTAGTTTTTACTTCTGACTTTTCAAAATAGAACGATAAATGATGCACAATCTAGGGTAGGCATTAATCTTAACTATCAAGTGCAAAAAGAGCACCCTTCCTAGGAAATAAGGAAAAGATTTCCAATTTTTCCAGTAGTTTTTACTTCTGACTTTTCAAAATAGATCGATACATGATGCACAATCTAGGGTAGGCCTTAAGCTTAACTATCAAGTGCAAAAAGGGCAGCTTTCCTATGAAATAAGGAAAAGATTTTCACTTTTTCCAATAGTTTTTACTTCTGACTTTTCAAAATAGATCGATACATGATGCACAATCTAGGGTAGGCATTAATCTTAACTAACAAGTGCAAAAACAGCACCCATCCTATGAAATAAGGAAAACATTTCCACTTTTTCCAGTAGTTTTTACTTCTGACTTTTCAAAATAGATCGATACATGATGCACAATCTAGGGTAGGCATTAATCTTAACTATCAAGTGCAAAAACAGCACCCATCCTATGAAATAAGGAAAACATTTCTACTTTTTCCAGTAGTTTTTAGTTCTCACTTGTCAAAATAGATCGACCCATGATGCACAATCTATGGTTGGCTTTAATCTTAAATATCAAGTACAAAAACAGCAGCTTTTTGTGAAATTTAGGGAAGATTACCACTTTTTCTAGTAGTTTATACCTCAGAAATTGCAAATTAGTTTGACCCGTGGTGCACAATCTTGTGTTTGCCTTAATCTTAACTATCACGTGCAAAAAAAGCAGCTTTCGTATGAAATAAAGAAAAGATTTCCACTTTTTCCAGTAGTTTTTACTTCTCCCATGTCCAAATAGAGCGACACATGATGCACAATTCTGGGTTGGCCTGAATCTTAACTAACAAGTGCAAAAAGAGCAGCCTTCCTATGAAATAAGGGAAAGATTTCCACCTTTTTCCAGTAATTTTTACTTCTGACTAATCAAAATAGATGAACACATGATGCACAATCTCGGGTAGGGCTTAATCTTAACTATCAAGTGCAAAAAGGGCAGCTTTCCAATGAAATAAGGAAAAGATTTTAACTTTTTCCAGTAGTTTTTACTTCTGACTTTTCAAAATAGATCTATACATGATGCACGATCTAGGGTAGGCCTTAATCTTAATTATCAAGTGCAAAAAGAGCACTCATCCTATGAAATAAGGAAAAGATTTCCACTTTTTCCAGTAGTTTTTACTTCTGACTTTTCAAAATAGATCGATACATGATGCACAATCTAGGGTAGGTCTTAATCTTAACTATAAAGTGCAAAACGAGGATCCATCCTATGAAATAAGGAAAAGATTTTCACTTTTTCCAGTAGTTCTTACTTCTGACTTTTCAAAATAGATCGATACATGATGCACAATCTAGGGTAGACCTTAATCTTAATTATCAAGTGCAAAAAGAGCACTCATCCTATGAAATAAGGAAAAGATTTCCACTTTTTCCAGTAGTTTTTACTTCTGACTTTTCAAAATAGATCGATACATGATCCACAAACTAGGGTAGGCCTTAAGCTTAACTATCAAGTGCAAAAACAGCACCCATCCTATGAAATAAGGAAAACATTTCCACTTTTTCCAATAGTTTTTACTTCTGACTTTTCAAAATAGATCGATACATGATGCACAATCTAGGGTAGGCATTAATCTTAACTATCAAGTGCAAAAACAGCACCCATCCTTTGAAATAAGGAAAAGATTTCCACTTTTTCCAGTAGTTTTTACTTCTGACTTTTCAAAATAGATCGATACATGATGCACAATCTAGGGTAGGCCTTAATCATAACTATCAAGTGCAAAAAGAGCATCCATCCTATGAAATAAGGAAAAGATTTCCACTTTTTCCAATAGTTTTTACTTCTGACTTTTCAAAATAGATCGATACATGATGCACAATCTAGGGTAGGCATTAATCATAACTATCAAGTGCAAAAAGAGCACCCATCCTATGAAATAAGGAAAACATTTCCACTTTTTCCAATAGTTTTTACTTCTGACTTTTCAAAATAGATCGATACATGATGCACAATCTAGGGTAGGCATTAATCTTAACTATCAAGAACAAAAACTGTATCCTTCCTGTGAAATGTAGAGAATATTTCTACTTTTTCCAGTAGTTTTTAGTTCTCACTTGTCAAAATAGATCGACCCATGATGCACAATCTATGGTTGGCTTTAATCTTAAATATCAAGTACAAAAACAGCAGCTTTTTGTGAAATTTAGGGAAGATTACCACTTTTTCTAGTAGTTTATACCTCAGAAATTGCAAATTAGTTTGACCCGTGGTGCACAATCTTGCGTTTGCCTTAATCTTAATTATCACGTACAAAAAGAGCAGCTTTCCTATAAAATAAGGAAAAGATTTCCACTTTTTCCAGTAGTTTTTACTTCTGACTTTTCAAAATAGATCGATACATGATGCACAATCTTGTGTTTGCCTTAATCTTAACTATCAAGTGCAAAAAGAGCACCCATCCTATGAAATAAAGAAAAGATTTCCACTTTTTCCAGTAGTTTTTACTTCTCCCATGTCCAAATAGAGCGACACATGATGCACAATTCTGGGTTGGCCTGAATCTTAACTAACAAGTGCAAAAAGAGCAGCCTTCCTATGAAATAAGGGAAAGATTTCCACCTTTTTCCAGTAATTTTTACTTCTGACTAATCAAAATAGATCAACACATGATGCACAATCTCGGGTAGGGCTTAATCTTAACTATCAAGTGCAAAAAGGGTAGCTTTCCTATGAAATAAGGAAAAGATTTTAACTTTTTCCAGTAGTTTTTACTTCTGACTTTTCAAAATAGATCGATACATGATGCACAATCTAGGGTAGGCCTTAATCATAACTATCAAGTGCAAAAAGAGCACCCTTCCTGTGAAATAAGGAAAAGATTTCCACTTTTTGCAGTAGTTTTTACTTCTGACATTTCAAAATAGATCGATACATGATCCACAAACTAGGGTAGGCCTTAAGCTTAACTATCAAGTGCCAAAACAGCACCCATCCTATGAAATAAGGAAAACATTTCCACTTTTTCCAATAGTTTTTACTTCTGACTTTTCAAAATAGATCGATACATGATGCACAATCTAGGGTAGGCATTAATCTTAACTATCACGTGCAAAAAGAGCAGCTTTCCTATAAAATAAGGAAAAGATTTCCACTTTTTCCAGTAGTTTTTACTTCTGACTTTTCAAAATAGATCGATACATGATGCACAATCTAGGGTAGGCATTAATCTTAACTATCAAGTGCAAAAACAGCACCCATCCTATGAAATAAGGAAAAGATTTCCACATTTTCCAGTAGTTTTTACTTCTCACTTGTCCAAATAGATCGACCCGTGATGCACAAACTAGGGTAGGCCTTAATCTTAACTATCAAGAACAAAAACAGTAGCCTTACTGTGAAATGTAGAGAATATTTCCACTTTTTCTAGTAGTTTATACCTCAGAAATTGCAAATTAGTTTGACCCGTGGTGCACAATCTTGCGTTTGCCTTAATCTTAATTATCACGTGCAAAAAGAGCAGCTTTCCTATAAAATAAGGAAAACATTTCCACTTTTTCCAATAGTTTTTACTTCTGACTTTTCAAAATAGATCGATACATGATGCACAATCTAGGGTAGGCATTAATCTTAACTATCAAGTGCAAAAACAGCACCCATCCTTTGAAATAAAGAAAAGATTTCCACTTTTTCCAGTAGTTTTTACTTCTCACTTGTCCAAATAGATCGACCCGTGATGCACAAACTAGGGTAGGCCTTAATCTTAACTATCAAGAACAAAAACTGTAGCCTTCCTGTGAAATGTAGAGAATATTTCTACTTTTTCCAGTAGTTTTTAGTTCTCACTTGTCAAAATAGATCGACCCATGATGCACAATCTATGGTTGGCTTTAATCTTAAATATCAAGTACAAAAACAGCAGCTTTTTGTGAAATTTAGGGAAGATTACCACTTTTTCTAGTAGTTTTTACTTCTGACTTTTCAAAATAGATCGATACATGATGCACAATCTAGGGTAGACCTTAATCTTAATTATCAAGTGCAAAAAGAGCACTCATCCTATGAAATAAGGAAAAGATTTCCACTTTTTCCAGTAGTTTTTACTTCTGACTTTTCAAAATAGATCGATACATGATCCACAAACTAGGGTAGGCCTTAAGCTTAACTATCAAGTGCAAAAACAGCACCCATCCTATGAAATAAGGAAAACATTTCCACTTTTTCCAATAGTTTTTACTTCTGACTTTTCAAAATAGATCGATACATGATGCACAATCTAGGGTAGGCATTAATCTTAACTATCAAGTGCAAAAACAGCACCCATCCTTTGAAATAAGGAAAAGATTTCCACTTTTTCCAGTAGTTTTTACTTCTGACTTTTCAAAATAGATCGATACATGATGCACAATCTAGGGTAGGCCTTAATCATAACTATCAAGTGCAAAAAGAGCATCCATCCTATGAAATAAGGAAAAGATTTCCACTTTTTCCAATAGTTTTTACTTCTGACTTTTCAAAATAGATCGATACATGATGCACAATCTAGGGTAGGCATTAATCATAACTATCAAGTGCAAAAAGAGCACCCATCCTATGAAATAAGGAAAACATTTCCACTTTTTCCAATAGTTTTTACTTCTGACTTTTCAAAATAGATCGATACATGATGCACAATCTAGGGTAGGCATTAATCTTAACTATCAAGAACAAAAACTGTATCCTTCCTGTGAAATGTAGAGAATATTTCTACTTTTTCCAGTAGTTTTTAGTTCTCACTTGTCAAAATAGATCGACCCATGATGCACAATCTATGGTTGGCTTTAATCTTAAATATCAAGTACAAAAACAGCAGCTTTTTGTGAAATTTAGGGAAGATTACCACTTTTTCTAGTAGTTTATACCTCAGAAATTGCAAATTAGTTTGACCCGTGGTGCACAATCTTGCGTTTGCCTTAATCTTAATTATCACGTACAAAAAGAGCAGCTTTCCTATAAAATAAGGAAAAGATTTCCACTTTTTCCAGTAGTTTTTACTTCTGACTTTTCAAAATAGATCGATACATGATGCACAATCTTGTGTTTGCCTTAATCTTAACTATCAAGTGCAAAAAGAGCACCCATCCTATGAAATAAAGAAAAGATTTCCACTTTTTCCAGTAGTTTTTACTTCTCCCATGTCCAAATAGAGCGACACATGATGCACAATTCTGGGTTGGCCTGAATCTTAACTAACAAGTGCAAAAAGAGCAGCCTTCCTATGAAATAAGGGAAAGATTTCCACCTTTTTCCAGTAATTTTTACTTCTGACTAATCAAAATAGATCAACACATGATGCACAATCTCGGGTAGGGCTTAATCTTAACTATCAAGTGCAAAAAGGGTAGCTTTCCTATGAAATAAGGAAAAGATTTTAACTTTTTCCAGTAGTTTTTACTTCTGACTTTTCAAAATAGATCGATACATGATGCACAATCTAGGGTAGGCCTTAATCATAACTATCAAGTGCAAAAAGAGCACCCTTCCTGTGAAATAAGGAAAAGATTTCCACTTTTTGCAGTAGTTTTTACTTCTGACATTTCAAAATAGATCGATACATGATCCACAAACTAGGGTAGGCCTTAAGCTTAACTATCAAGTGCCAAAACAGCACCCATCCTATGAAATAAGGAAAACATTTCCACTTTTTCCAATAGTTTTTACTTCTGACTTTTCAAAATAGATCGATACATGATGCACAATCTAGGGTAGGCATTAATCTTAACTATCACGTGCAAAAAGAGCAGCTTTCCTATAAAATAAGGAAAAGATTTCCACTTTTTCCAGTAGTTTTTACTTCTGACTTTTCAAAATAGATCGATACATGATGCACAATCTAGGGTAGGCATTAATCTTAACTATCAAGTGCAAAAACAGCACCCATCCTATGAAATAAGGAAAAGATTTCCACATTTTCCAGTAGTTTTTACTTCTCACTTGTCCAAATAGATCGACCCGTGATGCACAAACTAGGGTAGGCCTTAATCTTAACTATCAAGAACAAAAACAGTAGCCTTACTGTGAAATGTAGAGAATATTTCCACTTTTTCTAGTAGTTTATACCTCAGAAATTGCAAATTAGTTTGACCCGTGGTGCACAATCTTGCGTTTGCCTTAATCTTAATTATCACGTGCAAAAAGAGCAGCTTTCCTATAAAATAAGGAAAACATTTCCACTTTTTCCAATAGTTTTTACTTCTGACTTTTCAAAATAGATCGATACATGATGCACAATCTAGGGTAGGCATTAATCTTAACTATCAAGTGCAAAAACAGCACCCATCCTTTGAAATAAAGAAAAGATTTCCACTTTTTCCAGTAGTTTTTACTTCTCACTTGTCCAAATAGATCGACCCGTGATGCACAAACTAGGGTAGGCCTTAATCTTAACTATCAAGAACAAAAACTGTAGCCTTCCTGTGAAATGTAGAGAATATTTCTACTTTTTCCAGTAGTTTTTAGTTCTCACTTGTCAAAATAGATCGACCCATGATGCACAATCTATGGTTGGCTTTAATCTTAAATATCAAGTACAAAAACAGCAGCTTTTTGTGAAATTTAGGGAAGATTACCACTTTTTCTAGTAGTTTATACCTCAGAAATTGCAAATTAGTTTGACCCGTGGTGCACAATCTTGCGTTTGCCTTAATCTTAATTATCACGTACAAAAAGAGCAGCTTTCCTATAAAATAAGGAAAAGATTTCCACTTTTTCCAGTAGTTTTTACTTCTGACTTTTCAAAATAGATCGATACATGATGCACAATCTTGTGTTTGCCTTAATCTTAACTATCAAGTGCAAAAAGAGCACCCATCCTATGAAATAAAGAAAAGATTTCCACTTTTTCCAGTAGTTTTTACTTCTCCCATGTCCAAATAGAGCGACACATGATGCACAATTCTGGGTTGGCCTGAATCTTAACTAACAAGTGCAAAAAGAGCAGCCTTCCTATGAAATAAGGGAAAGATTTCCACTTTTTCCAGTAGTTTTTACTTCTCACTTGTCCAAATAGATCGACCCGTGATGCACAAACTAGGGTAGGCCTTAATCTTAACTATCAAGAACAAAAACTGTAGCCTTCCTGTGAAATGTAGAGAATATTTCTACTTTTTCCAGTAGTTTTTACTTCTGACTTTTCAAAATAGATCGATACATGATGCACAATCTAGGGTAGGCCTTAATCATAACTATCAAGTGCAAAAAGAGCACCCTTCCTGTGAAATAAGGAAAAGATTACCACTTTTTCCAGTAGTTTTTACTTCTGACATTTCAAAATAGATCGATACATGATCCACAAACTAGGGTAGGCCTTAAGCTTAACTATCAAGTGCAAAAACAGCACCCATCCTATGAAATAAGGAAAACATTTCCACTTTTTCCAATAGTTTTTACTTCTGACTTTTCAAAATAGATCGATACATGATGCACAATCTAGGGTAGGCATTAATCTTAACTATCACGTGCAAAAAGAGCAGCTTTCCTATAAAATAAGGAAAAGATTTCCACTTTTTCCAGTAGTTTTTACTTCTGACTTTTCAAAATAGATCGATACATGATGCACAATCTAGGGTAGGCATTAATCTTAACTATCAAGTGCAAAAACAGCACCCATCCTATGAAATAAGGAAAAGATTTCCACATTTTCCAGTAGTTTTTACTTCTCACTTGTCCAAATAGATCGACCCGTGATGCACAAACTAGGGTAGGCCTTAATCTTAACTATCAAGAACAAAAACAGTAGCCTTACTGTGAAATGTAGAGAATATTTCCACTTTTTCCAGTAGTTTTTACTTCTCACTTATCAAAATAGATCGACCCATGATGCACAATCTATGGTTGGTTTTATTCTTAAATATCAAGTACAAAAACAGCAGCTTTTTGTGAAATTTAGGGAAGATTACCACTTTTTCTTGTAGTTTATACCTCAGAAATTGCAAATTAGTTTGACACATGATGCACAATTCTGGGTTGGCCTGAATCTTAACTAACAAGTGCAAAAAGAGCAGCCTTCCTATGAAATAAGGGAAAGATTTCCACTTTTTCCAGTAGTTTTTACTTCTCACTTGTCCAAATAGATCGACCCGTGATGCACAAACTAGGGTAGGCCTTAATCTTAACTATCAAGAACAAAAACTGTAGCCTTCCTGTGAAATGTAGAGAATATTTCTACTTTTTCCAGTAGTTTTTACTTCTGACTTTTCAAAATAGATCGATACATGATGCACAATCTAGGGTAGGCCTTAATCATAACTATCAAGTGCAAAAAGAGCACCCTTCCTGTGAAATAAGGAAAAGATTACCACTTTTTCCAGTAGTTTTTACTTCTGACATTTCAAAATAGATCGATACATGATGCACAATCTAGGGTAGGCATTAATCTTAACTATCACGTGCAAAAAGAGCAGCTTTCCTATAAAATAAGGAAAAGATTTCCACTTTTTCCAGTAGTTTTTACTTCTGACTTTTCAAAATAGATCGATACATGATGCACAATCTAGGGTAGGCATTAATCTTAACTATCAAGTGCAAAAACAGCACCCATCCTATGAAATAAGGAAAAGATTTCCACATTTTCCAGTAGTTTTTACTTCTCACTTGTCCAAATAGATCGACCCGTGATGCACAAACTAGGGTAGGCCTTAATCTTAACTATCAAGAACAAAAACAGTAGCCTTACTGTGAAATGTAGAGAATATTTCCACTTTTTCCAGTAGTTTTTACTTCTCACTTATCAAAATAGATCGACCCATGATGCACAATCTATGGTTGGTTTTATTCTTAAATATCAAGTACAAAAACAGCAGCTTTTTGTGAAATTTAGGGAAGATTACCACTTTTTCTTGTAGTTTATACCTCAGAAATTGCAAATTAGTTTGACCCATGGTGCACAATCTTGGGTTTCCCTTAATCTTAACTATCACGTGCAAAAAGAGCAGCTTTCCTATAAAATAAGGAAAAGATTTCCACTTTTTCCAGTAGTTTTTACTTCTGACTTTTCAAAATAGATCGATACATGATGCACAATCTAGGTTAGGCCTTAATCATAACTATCAAGTACAAAAAGAGCAGCTTTCCTATAAAATAAGGAAAAGATTTCCACTTTTTCCAGTAGTTTTTACTTCTGACTTTTCAAAATAGATCGATACATGATGCACAATCTAGGTTAGGCCTTAATCATAACTATCAAGTGCAAAAAGAGCAGCTTTCCTATAAAATAAGGAAAAGATTTCCACTTTTTCCAGTAGTTTTTACTTCTGACTTTTCAAAATAGATCGATACATGATGCACAATCTAGGTTAGGCCTTAATCATAACTATCAAGTACAAAAAGAGCAGCTTTCCTATAAAATAAGGAAAAGATTTCCACTTTTTCCAGTAGTTTTTACTTCTGACTTTTCAAAATAGATCGATACATGATGCACAATCTAGGTTAGGCCTTAATCATAACTATCAAGTGCAAAAAGAGCAGCTTTCCTATAAAATAAGGAAAAGATTTCCACTTTTTCCAGTAGGTTTTACTTCTGACTAATCAAAATAGATCAACACATGATGCACAATCTAGGTTAGGCCTTAATCATAACTATCAAGTGCAAAAAGAGCAGCTTTCCTATAAAATAAGGAAAAGATTTCCACTTTTTCCAGTAGGTTTTACTTCTGACTAATCAAAATAGATCAACACATGATGCACAATCTCGGGTAGGGCTTAATAATAATAATAAGTGTTTATTTAATTTCAATTATATACATAAATTACATTACAGAAATAATAATAATAATAACACTCAAGTGCATGGAGCGTACTCCGTCCGCAGAGTTGAGTTTCGTTTATATACAATACAACATAAATACAACACATTTTGGAAAAAAAATAAAATAATCCACTATTGAGTAAAAAATTAACTAAATAAAACATTTTAATCACAATTAAATTCATTAATTATTAATCTTCTATAATGTAAGGCCTCTTTTAAGTAATTGCATAAATTATTCCAATTCCAACCGTTTAATATTACATACAAATCATTTTCAGTAAGGTTTTTTTTATTAAAATACTTTAAACGGTATGGAGTTAAAATAGGACATACGGAAACAAAGTGTACTATATCCTCCACTTGATTAAGGTTGCACAGTGTACATAAATGGCTGGTATCAGGTTTAAAAGGTCGATAGTTTAAACACAATGTCTCCGTTCTGGCTTTTAATATCAATTCTATGTCGCCGAATTGCCTGTTTGAAAAATAATCTGGATAGTAAGTCAATTTTGGATAGACTTTATGGTGGATACCATTTCTTGCTTTTGACTGTGCAGTTATCATTTCCTCTATCCCTAATTTACTCATTATTGCATTTAATTTTCCTTCCCAAGCAATCACAGAATTATTATTAAGTTTTATAAAAGGTATGTCAAAACGAGTACATAAATTTTTCAGTGTTTCATACCATAACGTGTTTCTCGTAATAACTATCTCAGCTATCATTTTAGGCAACCTTCCCTCTGGTAATTTCATTATCTTTATTAAATATTTAAAATGTAATTGCAAAGTGTAAGCATACATACTACAAAGATTTAATTTTAAATTTAATACATAATTAGCAGTATTAGGAGGGAGGTGAAATAACTTTTTGACAAAAAATCTTTGAAGCCTTTCTGAATGTTCATATTTTTTATAGCCCCACACCTGTGCCGCATAACATAATACACATCGCGAAGTTGCATAAAATAATTTGTATTTACAATCTAGTGGAACTTTGGAATTAGACAGCAATCTAGACCAAGTACTATTCAGGCCAAATTTAGCTACACCTAATTTTTCTTTTAAATGTGGAACGAAGGAAAGTGAAGGCGTTAACTGAACTCCTAAGTATTTATATTTTTTAACGATTTTTATTTCTTGACCTTCAAAAAACCACCGTTCATTCTTTGCTAATCTTCCGCCTTTCTTTCTGCAAATTAAAATTTTTGATTTTTCCAAATTCACACATAAACCCCAATCTTGGCAGTAACAACTTAATGAATTAATCATTTGCTGTAAAATCTCCGGCTTGTCGGCAATCAGTACAATATCATCCGCATACAGTAGTATACGAATGTTGAGATCTCCTAAAAGCACTCCATCTTCCAGAAAGTCAGGCAAATCATTTATATAAATTGAAAAGAGTGTTGGGGAGAGGAGACAACCTTGTTTAACACCTGAAAGGGTAGAGAAAAAATCCGAGACACCTTGTTCACCCCACACCGCTGCACGAGTGCCATCATATAAATTTCTTAATATTCCAATAAATTTATAAGATAAACCTATCATCGCTAATTTATAAAATAACAAATGTCTAGGTACAGAATCAAAAGCAGATTTGAAATCAATAAAAAATAGATAAACCTTTTTTGTACTTTTTTCTTCCAATTTTAACTCTGTCACATTTACCAGACTAAAAATATTGTCTATAGTTGAATATGTTTTTCTAAACCCTGCTTGGAATTCAGAAATAATTTTTTTTTTTTTTTTTTGTTTTTTTTTTGGCATTGGCTTCCGCCATACAGCCAGCATCGTCTAGGTGCTTATCACTAGAATATCACTTACTCTCGGTTCTTACCTACAAATACATTCGCTTCACACATTCATCATTCTACTATATACCGCTATTTACATAAACTACTGCTAATGGATGGAGCAGCACTCTGTGCTCCTGCCATCCTTCTCGCTTAACCAAAATTAAAATCACGTAATCCTTCTCTAAGCATTTTGTTCCATTCATTCTAATTCGGCTATAGCTTCTAAATACATTCATATTTCATTGCTAGCTCTGCTATCGACTTAAGCACATAACTGTTGGTGGAGAATATAATGTCTTCGTAGCGAAATGGTGCATCTAAATACCTGTATATATCGTCAAACATTCGTTTCCTTTCTACCACATAACGTGGACATATCATTATTACATGTTTGAAATCTTCCTCCTCATTGCAATCTACGCAAAGAGGAGAGGACCTTTTGTTGATCCTGTGTAGATACGATCCGCACACCGCGTGGTTCGCTCTCAGCCTGCTTATTGTCGTAACAACCCATTTATTAGTGCCAGTTCCCTTAAACCATGGTTGTCTAGGTAACTGATCTGCCATAGTTTTATAGAATCTACCTTTATCACCATTATTGTAATCTGTCTGCCATTTTTGTAGCGCTGCTTTTGCAATTATACCCTTGATATCGGTGTGTGGTAATTTATAATTAGCCATTTCCCCACTATTGGTGGCTTCCTTTGCAAGTGTATCAACAATTTCATTCTCTTTTATACCACAATGACCTCTTACCCACAAAAAATTAATGCAGACTCCCTTCTCTTTAAAAATGGCAATAGTTTCTACAATCTCTGCGATAATGTGATTCATTCCTGCAGACTGGTTGTGTATATGTGATAATTTACACAACGCACTCTGGCTGTCACTAATAATGGTATATTTTTTCTCCGACACGGATAAATATATTTTAAAGCCGTTAAAATAGCAATTAGCTCCGCTGTATAGATGGACGCCTCATCTTCTAATTTAATTATCGTAAAATAGTTCCGAACCGGATCATACACAGCACTTCCGACTTTATTATTGATTTTGGACCCATCTGTAAATAAACGATATGAGCCCGGATAATGGGAAGAAATGTAATCTTCGAAGGCCGCAGTTCTCATCTTTTCCGGTACCTTTATCAAGTCGAAGGAAGTGTTAACACTTAATTCGCTCAATAAATGTTCGTATTTTAAGTTGTACACATCTAACTTATTATTCGAATATACCTTATCTCTAAAGGTAGAGATTCTAATAAAACTTTCTGTGTAAATGGGGCCTTTCTTTTTTGTCCAATATTTGTGAGTGAGGACTTCGGTATTTAATTGGCTTATTTTGTTATAAATTATTCGGTTCGTGGCTAATTTTTTTAAGACATATCGATCGGACAGTACTTCTATTCTATAAGCGAGCGGTAATTCGCCAGCCTCTGCGTACATTACGTCCACAGGTGTGCTGTTCAAGAATCCGAGACACAATCTGATACATTTATTTTGTAATACGTGAAGGGGTCGCCAGAAATAATTTGATGCTTAAGAAGACAATTAGTTAGTCGATTCAACAATAAACCGGTAAAAAGCTTAGCTTCAACGTCAATAAAAGAGATACCCCTGTAGTTTGACACTAGACTTGAATCTCCTTTTTTATGTAAAGGGAATATCATGGCATCTTTAAAATTTGGAGGAATTTTCCCTGAACCGTAAATTTTATTAAACCCATGATGCACAATCTATGGTTGGCTTTAATCATATATATCAAGTACAAAAACAGCAGCTTTTTGTGAAATTTAGGGAAGATTACCACTTTTTCTAGTAGTTTATAACTCAGAAATTGCAAATTACTTTGACCCATGGTGCACAATCTTGGGTTTGCCTTAATCTTAACTATCATGTGCAAAAAGGGCAGCTTTCCTATGAAATAAGGAAAAGATTTTCACTTTTTCCAGTAGTTTTTACTTCTGACGTTTCAAAATAGATCGATGCATGATGCACAATCTAGGGTAGGCGTTAAACTTAACTATCAAGTGCAAATAGAGCACCCTTCCTATGAAATAAGGAAATGATTTCCATTTTTTCCAGTAGTTTTTACTTCTCCCATGTCCAAATAGAACGACACATGATGCACAATTCTGGGTTGGCCTGAATCTTAACTAACAAGTGCAAAAAGAGCAGCCTTCCTATGAAATAAGGAAAAGATTTTCACTTGTTCCAATAGTTTTTACTTCTGACTTTTCAAAATAGATCGATACATGATGCACAATCTAGGGTAGGTCATAATCTTAACTAACAAGTGTAAAAAGAGGATCCATCCTATGAAATAAGGAAAAGATTTACACTTTTTCCAGTAGTTTTTACTTCTGACTTTTCAAAATAGATCGATACATGATGCACAATCTAGGGTAGGCCTTAATCTTAACTATCAAGTGCCAAAAGAGCACCCATCCTATGAAATAAGGAAAAGATTTCCACTTTTTCCAGTAGTTTTTACTTCTGACTTTTCAAAATAGATCGATACATGATGCACAATCTAGGGTAGGCCTTAATCATAACTATCAAGTACAAAAAGGGCACCCATCCTATGAAATAAGGAAAAGATTTCTACTTTTTCCAGTAATTTTTACTTCTCACTTGTCCAAATAGATCGACCCGTGATGCACCAAGTAGGGTAGGCCTTAATCTTAAGTATCAAGTACAAAAACAGCAGCCTTCCTATGAAATAAGGAAAAGATTTTCACTTTTTCCAATAGTTTTTACTTCTGACTTTTCAAAATAGATCGATACATGATGCACAATCTAGGGTAGGTCATAATCTTAACTAACAAGTGCAAAAAGAGGATCCATCCTATGAAATAAGGAAAAGATTTACACTTTTTCCAGTAGTTTTTACTTCTGACTTTTCAAAATAGATCGATACATGATGCACAATCTAGGGTAGGCCTTAATCTTAACTATCAAGTGCAAAAAGAGCACCCATCCTATGAAATAAGGAAAAGATTTCCACTTTTTCCAGTAGTTTTTACTTCTGACTTTTCAAAATAGATCGATACATGATGCACAATCTAGGGTAGGCCTTAATCATAACTATCAAGTACAAAAAGGGCACCCATCCTATGAAATAAGGAAAAGATTTCTACTTTTTCCAGTAATTTTTACTTCTCACTTGTCCAAATAGATCGACCCGTGATGCACCAAGTAGGGTAGGCCTTAATCTTAAGTATCAAGTACAAAAACAGCAGCCTTCCTATGAAATAAGGAGAAGATATTCATTTTATTCAGTAGTTTTTACTTCTGACTTTTCAAAATAGATCGACAAATGTTGCAAAATCTAGAGGTTGGCCTTAATCATAACTATCAAGTATAAAAAAGCAGCCTTCTTGTGAAATTAGGAAAAGATTTCCACTTTTTCCAGTACTTTTTACTTCCCATTAGTCCAAATAGATCGTCCCATGATGCACAATCCAGGGTTGGCCTAAATCTTAACTATCAAGTACAAAAACAGCAGCCTTCTTATGAAATAAGGAAAAGATTTCCACTTTTTCCAGTAGTTCTTACTTCTAACTTGTCAAAATAGATCGACCTATGATGCACAATCTATGGTTGGCTTTAATCTTAAATGTTAAGTACAAAAACCGCAGCTTTTTGTGAAATTTAGGGAAGATTACCACTTTTTCTAGTAGTTTATACCTCAGAAATTGCAAATTAGTTTGACCCATGGTGCACAATCTTGAGTTTGCCTTAATCTTAACTGTCACGTGCAAAAAGTGCAGCTTCCCTATGAAATAAAGAAAAGATTTCCACATTTTCCAGTAGTTTTTACTTCTCACTTGTCCAAATAGATCGACACATGATGCACAATCTAGTGTAGGCCTTAATCTTAACTATCAAGTGCAAAAAGAGCACCCATCCTATGAAAAAAACAAAAGATTTCCAATTTTTCCAGTAGTTTTTACTTCTCTCTTGTCCAAATAGATCGACCCGTGATGCACAATCTTGGGTTTGCCTTAATCTTAACTATCAAGTGCAAAAAGGGCAGCTTTCCTATGAAATAAGGAAAAGATTTTCACTTTTTCCAGTAGTTTTTACCTTTGACATTTCAAAATAGACTGAGAGGTGATGCATAATCCAGGGTAGGCCTTAATATTAACTATCAAGTAGAAAAAGAGCAGCCTTCCTGTGAAATCAGGAAAAGATTTCCACTTTTTCCAGTACTTTTTACTTCTGACTAGTCCAAATAGATCGTCCCATGATGCCCAATCCAGGGTTGGCCTAAATCTTAACTATCAAGTACAAAAACAGCAGCCTTCTTATGAAATAAGGAAAAGATTTCCACTTTATCCAGTAGTTTTTACTTCTCTCTTGTCCAAATAGATCGACCCATAAAGCACAACCTATGTTAGGCATTAATCTTAACTATTAAGTGCAAAAACAGCACCCATCTTATGAAATAAGGAAAAGATTTCCATTTTTTCCAGTAGTTTTTACTTCCCACTTGTCGAAATAGATCGACACATGATGCACAATTCGGGTTGGCCTTAATCCTAACTATCAAGTGCAAAAAGAGCTATCTTCCTATGAAATAAGGAAATGATTTCCAAAATTTCCGGTACTTTTTACGACTGACTATTCAAAATAGATCGACACATGATGCACAATCTAGGGTATGCCATAATCTTAACTGTCAAGTACAAAAACAACAGCCTTTATATGAAATAAGGAAAAGATTTCCACTTTTTCCAGTAGTTTTTACTTCTCCCTTGTCCAAATAGATCGACCTATAATGCACAACCTATGGTAGGCCATAATCCTACCTATAAAGTAAAAAAACAGCAGCTTTCCTATGAAATAAGGAAAAGGTTTCCACTTTTTCCAGTAGTTTTTACTTCTGACTAATCAAAATAGATCCATACATGATGCACAATCCAGGGTTGGCCTAAATCTTAACTATCAAGTACAAAAACAGCACCCATCCTATGAAATAAGGAAAAGATTTCCATTTTTTCCAGTAGTTTTTACTTCCCACTTGTCGAAATAGATCGACACATGATGCACAATCTCGGGTTGGCCTTAATCCTAACTATCAAGTGCAAAAAGAGCTATCTTCCTATGAAATAAGGAAATGATTTCCAAAATTTCCGGTACTTTTTACGACTGACTATTCAAAATAGATCGACACATGATGCACAATCTAGGGTATGCCATAATCTTAACTGTCAAGTACAAAAACAACAGCCTTTATATGAAATAAGGAAAAGATTTCCTCTTTTTCCAGTAGATTTTACTTCTCACTTCTCCAAATAGATCGACCCGTGATGCACAAACTAGGGTAGGCCTTAATCTTAACTATCAACAACAAAAACAGTACCCTTCCTGTGAAATGTAGAGAATATTTCCACTTTTTCCAGTAGTTTTTACTTCTCACTGGTCAAAATAGATCGACCCTTGATGCACAATCTATGGTTGGCTTTAATCTTAAATATCAAGTACAAAAACAGCAGCTTTTTGTGAAATTTAGAGAAGATTACCACTTTTTCTAGTAGTTTATAACTCAGAAATTGCAAATTACTTTGACCCATGGTGCACAATCTTGGGTTTGCCTTAATCTTAACTATCACGTGCAAAAACAGCAACCTTCCTGTGAAATTAGGAAAAGATTTCCACTTTTCCAGTAATTTTTCTTCTCACATGTCCAAATAGATCGACCCAAGATAAACAATCTAAGGTAGCCCTTAATCTTAACTATCAAGTGCAAAAAGAGCACCCGTCCTGTGAAATAAGGAAAAGATTTCCACTTTTTCCAGTAGTTTTTACTTCTGACTTTTCAAAATAGATCGATACATGATGCACAATCTAGGGTAGGCCTTAATCTTAACTATCAAGTGCAAAAAGAGCACCCATCCTATGAAATAAGGAAAAGATTTCCACTTTTTCCAGTAGTTTTTACTTCTGACTTTTCAAAATAGATCGATACACGATGCACAATCTAGGGTAGCCCTTAATCTTAACTATCAAGTGCAAAAAGAGCTCCCTTCCTATGAAATAAGGAAATGATTTCCAATATTTCCGGTACTTTTTACGTCTGACTATACAAAATAGATCGACACATGATGCACAATCTGGGGTATGCCATAATCTTAACTATCAAGTGCAAAAACAGCACCCATCCTATGAAATAGGGAAAAGATTTCCACTTTTTCCAGTACTTTTTACTTGTGACTAGTCCAAATAGATCGTCCCATGATGCACAATCCAGGGTTGGCCTAGATCTTAACTATCAAGTACAAAAACAGCAGCCTTCTTATGAAATAAGGAAAAGATTTCCACTTTTTCCAGTACTTTTTACTTCTGACTAGTCCAAATAGATCGTCCCATGATGCACAATCCAGGGTTGGCCTAAATCTTAACTATCAAGTGCAAAAGCAGCCGCCTTCTTGTGAAATTAAGGGAATATTTCCACTTTTTCCAATAGTTTTTACTTCTCATTTGTCGAAATAGATGGACACATGAAGCACACTATATGGTAGAACTTAATATTAACTATCAAGTGCAAAAAGAGCACCCTTCCTATGAAATAAGGAAAAGATTCTTACTTTTTCCAGTAATTTTTATTTCTCACATGTCCAAATATATTGACCCATGATAAACAATCTAGGGTAGGCTTTAATCTTAACTATCAAGTACAAAAACAGCAGCCTTCTTATGAAATAAGGAAAAGATTGTTACTTTTTCCAGTAGTTTTTACTTCTCTCTTGTCCAAATAGATCGACCCATAAAGCACAACCTATGTTTGGCATTAATCTTAACTATCAAGTGCAAAAACAGCACCCATCTTATGAAATAAGGAAAAGATTTCCATTTTGTTCCAGTAGTTTTTACTTCCCACTTGTCGAAATAGATCGACATATGATGCACAATCACGGGTTGCACTTAATCTTAACTATCAAGTGCAAAAGAGCATCCTTCCTATGAAATAAGGAAAAGATTCTTACTTTTTCCAGTAATTTTTATTTCTCACATGTCCAAATATATTGACCCATGATAAACAATCTAGGGTAGGCCTCAATCTTAACTATCAAGTGCAAAAGAGCATCCTTCTTATGAAATAAGGAAATGATTTCCACTTTTTCCAGTACTTATTACATCTCACTTTTCCAAATAGATCGACCCATGACGAACCACCTATGGTAGGCAATAATCTTAACTATCAAGTGGAAAAAGAGCAGCTTTCCTATGAAATAAGGAAAAGATTTCTACTTTTTCCAGTAGTTTTTATTTCTCACTTGCCCAAATAGATCGACCAGTGATGCACAAACTAGGGTAGGCCTTAATCATAACTATCAAGAACAAAAACAGCCGCCTTCCTGTGAAATGTAGAAAATATTTCCACTTTTTCCAGTAGTTCCTACTTCTCACTTCTCAAAATAGATCGACCCATGATGCACAATCTGGGGTACGCCTTAATCTTAAGTATCAAGTACAAAAACAGCAGCCTTCCCATGAAATAAGGGAAAGATTTCCACCTTTTTCCAGTAGTTTTTACTTCTTACTTGTCAAAATATATCGACACATGATACACAATCTCGGGTAGGCCTTAATTTTAACTATCACGTGCAAAAACAGCAGCCCTCCTATGAAATAGGGAAAAGATTTCCACTTTTTCCGGTAGTTTTTACTACTCACTTGTCGAAATAGATGGACACATGATGCACACTCTTGGGTAGATCTTAATATTAACTATCAAGTGCAAAAAAAAGCTGCTTTCCTATGAAATAAGGAAAAGATTTCCACTTTTTCCAGTAGTTTTTACTTCCCACTTGTCGAAATAGATCGACACATGATGCACAATCTCGGGTTGGCCTTAATCCTAACTATCAAGTGCAAAAAGAGCTATCTTCCTATGAAATAAGGAAATGATTTCCAAAATTTCCGGTACTTTTTACGACTGACTATTCAAAATAGATCGACACATGATGCACAATCTAGGGTATGCCATAATCTTAACTGTCAAGTACAAAAACAACAGCCTTTATATGAAATAAGGAAAAGATTTCCACTTTTTCCAGTAGATTTTACTTCTCACTTGTCCAAATAGATCGACCCGTGATGCACAAACTAGGGTAGGCCTTAATCTTAACTATCAACAACAAAAACAGTACCCTTCCTGTGAAATGTAGAGAATATTTCCACTTTTTCCAGTAGTTTTTACTTCTCACTGGTCAAAATAGATCGACCCTTGATGCACAATCTATGGTTGGCTTTAATCTTAAATATCAAGTACAAAAACAGCAGCTTTTTGTGAAATTTAGAGAAGATTACCACTTTTTCTAGTAGTTTATAACTCAGAAATTGCAAATTACTTTGACCCATGGTGCACAATCTTGGGTTTGCCTTAATCTTAACTATCACGTGCAAAAACAGCAACCTTCCTGTGAAATTAGGAAAAGATTTCCACTTTTCCAGTAATTTTTCTTCTCACATGTCCAAATAGATCGACCCAAGATAAACAATCTAAGGTAGCCCTTAATCTTAACTATCAAGTGCAAAAAGAGCACCCGTCCTGTGAAATAAGGAAAAGATTTCCACTTTTTCCAGTAGTTTTTACTTCTGACTTAACAAAATAGATCGATACATGATGCACAATGTAGGGTAGGCATTAATCTTAACTATCAAGTGCAAAAACAGCACCCATCCTATGAAATAAGGAAAAGATTTCCACTTTTTCCAGCAGTTTTTACTTCTGACTTTTCAAAATAGATCGATACATGATGCACAATCTAGGGTAGGCCTTAATCTTAACTATCAAGTGCAAAAAGAGCACCCATCCTATGAAATAAGGAAAAGATTTCCACTTTTTCCAGTAGTTTTTACTTCTGACTTTTCAAAATAGATCGATACACGATGCACAATCTAGGGTAGGCATTAATCTTAACTATCAAGTGCCAAAAGAGCAGCCATCCTATGAAATAAGCAAAAGATTTCCACTCTTTCCAGTAGTTTTTACTTCTTACTTGTCGAAATAGATGGATACATGATGCACACTCTTGGGTAGCCCTTAATCTTAACTATCAAGTGCAAAAAGAGCTCCCTTCCTATGAAATAAGGAAATGATTTCCAATATTTCCGGTACTTTTTACGTCTGACTATACAAAATAGATCGACACATGATGCACAATCTGGGGTATGCCATAATCTTAACTATCAAGTGCAAAAACAGCACCCATCCTATGAAATAGGGAAAAGATTTCCACTTTTTCCAGTACTTTTTACTTGTGACTAGTCGAAATAGATCGTCCCATGATGCACAATCCAGGGTTGGCCTAGATCTTAACTATCAAGTACAAAAACAGCAGCCTTCTTATGAAATAAGGAACAGATTTCCACTTTTTCCAGTACTTTTTACTTCTGACTAGTCCAAATAGATCGTCCCATGATGCACAATCCAGGGTTGGCCTAAACCTTAACTATCAAGTGCAAAAGCAGCCGCCTTCTTGTGAAATTAAGGGAATATTTCCACTTTTTCCAATAGTTTTTACTTCTCATTTGTCGAAATAGATGGACACATGAAGCACACTCTATGGTAGAACTTAATATTAACTATCAAGTGCAAAAAGAGCACCCTTCCTATGAAATAAGGAAAAGATTCTTACTTTTTCCAGTAATTTTTATTTCTCACATGTCCAAATATATTGACCCATGATAAACAATCTAGGGTAGGCTTTAATCTTAACTATGAAGTACAAAAACAGCAGCCTTCTTATGAAATAAGGAAAAGATTTCCATTTTGTTCCAGTAGTTTTTACTTCCCACTTGTCGAAATACATCGACATATGATGCACAATCACGGGTTGCACTTAATCTTAACTATCAAGTGCAAAAGAGCATCCTTCCTATGAAATAAGGAAAAGATTCTTACTTTTTCCAGTAATTTTTATTTCTCACATGTCCAAATATATTGACCCATGATAAACAATCTAGGGTAGGCCTCAATCTTAACTATCAAGTGCAAAAGAGCATCCTTCTTATGAAATAAGGAAATGATTTCCACTTTTTCCAGTACTTATTACATCTCACTTTTCCAAATAGATCGACCCATGACGAACCACCTATGGTAGGCAATAATCTTAACTATCAAGTGGAAAAAGAGCAGCTTTCCTATGAAATAAGGAAAAGATTTCTACTTTTTCCAGTAGTTTTTATTTCTCACTTGCCCAAATAGATCGACCAGTGATGCACAAACTAGGGTAGGCCTTAATCATAACTATCAAGAACAAAAACAGCCGCCTTCCTGTGAAATGTAGAAAATATTTCCACTTTTTCCAGTAGTTCCTACTTCTCACTTCTCAAAATAGATCGACCCATGATGCACAATCTGGGGTACGCCTTAATCTTAAGTATCAAGTACAAAAACAGCAGCCTTCCCATGAAATAAGGGAAAGATTTCCACCTTTTTCCAGTAGTTTTTACTTCTTACTTGTCAAAATATATCGACACATGATACACAATCTCGGGTAGGCCTTAATTTTAACTATCACGTGCAAAAACAGCAGCCCTCCTATGAAATAGGGAAAAGATTTCCACTTTTTCCGGTAGTTTTTACTACTCACTTGTCGAAATAGATGGACACATGATGCACACTCTTGGGTAGATCTTAATATTAACTATCAAGTGCAAAAAAAAGCTGCTTTCCTATGAAATAAGGAAAAGATTTCCACTTTTTCCAGTAGTTTTTACTTCCCACTTGTCGAAATAGATCGACACATGATGCACAATCTCGGGTTGGCCTTAATCCTAACTATCAAGTACAAAAACAACAGCCTTTATATGAAATAAGGAAAAGATTTCCACTTTTTCCAGTAGATTTTACTTCTCACATGTCCAAATAGATCGACCCGTGATGCACAATCTTGGGTTTGCCTTAATCTTAACTATCACGTGCAAAAACAGCAACCTTCCTGTGAAATTAGGAAAAGATTTCCACTTTTCCAGTAATTTTTCTTCTCACATGTCCAAATAGATCGACCCAAGATAAACAATCTAAGGTAGCCCTTAATCTTAACTATCAAGTGCAAAAAGAGCACCCGTCCTGTGAAATAAGGAAAAGATTTCCACTTTTTCCAGTAGTTTTTACTTCTGACTTAACAAAATAGATCGATACATGATGCACAATGTAGGGTAGGCATTAATCTTAACTATCAAGTGCAAAAACAGCACCCATCCTATGAAATAAGGAAAAGATTTCCACTTTTTCCAGCAGTTTTTACTTCTGACTTTTCAAAATAGATCGATACATGATGCACAATCTAGGGTAGGCCTTAATCTTAACTATCAAGTGCAAAAAGAGCACCCATCCTATGAAATAAGGAAAAGATTTCCACTTTTTCCAGTAGTTTTTACTTCTGACTTTTCAAAATAGATCGATACACGATGCACAATCTAGGGTAGGCATTAATCTTAACTATCAAGTGCCAAAAGAGCAGCCATCCTATGAAATAAGCAAAAGATTTCCACTCTTTCCAGTAGTTTTTACTTCTTACTTGTCGAAATAGATGGATACATGATGCACACTCTTGGGTAGCCCTTAATCTTAACTATCAAGTGCAAAAAGAGCTCCCTTCCTATGAAATAAGGAAATGATTTCCAATATTTCCGGTACTTTTTACGTCTGACTATACAAAATAGATCGACACATGATGCACAATCTGGGGTATGCCATAATCTTAACTATCAAGTGCAAAAACAGCACCCATCCTATGAAATAGGGAAAAGATTTCTACTTTTTCCAGTACTTTTTACTTGCGACTAGTCCAAATAGATCGTCCCATGATGCACAATCCAGGGTTGGCCTAGATCTTAACTATCAAGTACAAAAACAGCAGCCTTCTTATGAAATAAGGAAAAGATTTCCACTTTTTCCAGTACTTTTTACTTCTGACTAGTCCAAATAGATCGTTCCATGATGCACAATCCAGGGTTGGCCTAAATCTTAACTATCAAGTGCAAAAGCAGCCGCCTTCCTGTGAAATGTAGAGAATATATCCACCTTTTCCAGTAGTTTTTACTTCTCACTTCTCAAAATAGATCGACCCGTGTTGCACAATGTAGGTTTGCCCTTAATCTTAACTATCAAGTGCAAAATGAGCAGCCATCCTATGAAATAAGGAAAAGATTTCCACTTTTTCCAGTAGTTTTTACTTCTCACTTGTCGAAATAGATGGATACATGATGCACACTCTTGGGTAGACCTTAATCTTAACTATCAAGTGCAAAAGAGCATCCTTCTTATGAAATAAAGAAAAGATTTCCACTTTCACCAGTACTTTTTACTTCTCACTTTTCCAAATAGATCGACCCATGACACACAACCTATGGCAGGCAATAATCTTAATTATCAAGTGGAAAAAGAGCAGCTTTCCTATGAAATAAGGAAAAGATTTGTACTTTTTCCAGTAGTTTTTACTTCTCACTTGCCCAAATAGATCGACCAGTGATGCACAAACTAGGGTAGGTCTTAATCTTAACTATCTAGAACAAAAACAGACGCCTTCCTGTGAAATGTAGAAAATATTTCTACTTTTTCCAGTAGTTCTTACTTCTCACTTCTCAAAATAGATCGACCCCTGATGCACAATCTGGGGTACGCCTTAATCTTAAGTATCAAGTACAAAAAAGCAGCCTTCCTATGAAGTAAGGAAAATATTTCCATTTTTTCCGGTAGTTTTTACTTATCACTTTTCAAAATAGATCGACACATGATGCACAATCTTGGGTACGCCTTAATCTTAAGTATCAAGTACAAAAACAGCGGCCTTGCTATGAAATAAGGAAAAGATATCCACTATTTCCGGTAGTTTTTACTACTCACTTGTCGAAATAGATGGACACATGATGCACACTCATGGGTAGACCTTAATATTAACTATCAAGTGCAAAAAAGAGCAGCTTTCCTATGAAATAAGGAAAAGAATTCCACTTTTTCCAGTAGTTTTTACTTCTCCCCCACATGATGCACAATTTTGGGTTGACCTGAATCTTAACTAACAAGTGCAAAAAGAGCAGCCTTCCTATCAAATAAGGGAAAGATTTCCACCTTTTTCCAGTACTTTTTACTTCTAACTTGTCCAAATAGATCGATACATGATGCACAATCTAGGGTAGGCATTAATCTTAACTATCAAGTGCAAAAACAGCACCCATCTTATGAAATAAGGAAAAGATTTCCACTTTTTCCAGTAGTTTTTACTTCCGACTTTTCATAATAGATCGATACATGATGCACAATCTAGGGTAGGCCTTAAACTTAACTATCAAGTGCAAAAAGAGAACTCTTCCTATGAAATAAGGAAAACATTTTCACTTTTTCCAGTAATTTTTACTTGTCACATGTCCAAATATATTGACCCATGATAAACAATCTAAGGTAGGCCTCAATCTTAACTATCAAGTGCAAAAGAGCATCCTTCTTATGAAATAAGGAAATGATTTCCACTTTTTCCAGTACTTATTACTTCTCACTTTTCCAAATAGATCGACCCATGACGAACCACCTATGGTAGGCAATAATCTTAACTATCAAGTGGAAAAAGAGCAGCTTTCCTATGAAATAAGGAAAAGATTTCTACTTTTTCCAGTAGTTTTTATTTCTCACTTGCCCAAATAGATCGACCAGTGATGCACAAACTAGGGTAGGCCTTAATCATAACTATCAAGAACAAAAACAGCCGCCTTCCTGTGAAATGTAGAAAATATTTCCACTTTTTCCAGTAGTTCCTACTTCTCACTTCTCAAAATAGATCGACCCATGATGCACAATCTGGGGTACGCCTTAATCTTAAGTATCAAGTACAAAAACAGCAGCCTTCCTAAGAAATAAGGAAAATATTTCCACTTTTTCCGGTAGTTTTTACTTCTCACTTTTCAAAATAGATCGACACATGATGTACAATCTTGGGTACGCCTTAATCTTAAGTATCAAGTACAAAAACAGCGGCCTTGCTATGAAATAAGGAAAAGATTTCCACTATTTCCGGTAGTTTTTACTACTCACTTGTCGAAATAGATGGACACATGATGCACACTCTCGGGTAGATCTTAATATTAACTATCAAGTGCAAAAAAAAGCTGCTTTCCTATGAAATAAAGAAAAGAATTCCACTTTTTCCAGTAGTTTTTACTTCTCCCACACATGATGCACAATTTTGGGTTGACCTGAATCTTAACTAACAAGTGCAAAAAGACCAGCCTTCCCATGAAATAAGGGAAAGATTTCCACCTTTTTCCAGTAGTTTTTACTTCTTACTTGTCAAAATATATCGACACATGATACACAATCTCGGGTAGGCCTTAATTTTAACTATCACGTGCAAAAACAGCAGCCCTCCTATGAAATAGGGAAAAGATTTCCACTTTTTCCACTACTTTTTGCTTCTGACTTTTCGAAATAGATCGACACATGATGCACATTCTAGGGATAGGCCTTAAACTTAACTATCAAGTGCAAAAGAGCATCCTTCTTATGAAATAAGGAAAACATTTTCACTTTTTCCAGTAATTTTTACTTCTCACATGTCCAAATATATTGACCCATGATAAACAATCTAAGGTAGCCCTTAATCTTAACTATCAAGTACAAAATCAACAGCCTTCCTGTGAAATGAGGTAGAAATGCCGATCTATTCCAGTTGCTTTTACCTTTGACATTTCAAAATAGACTGAGAGGTGATGCATAATCCAGGGTAGGCCTTAATATTAACTATCAAGTAGAAAAAGAGCAGCCTTCCTGTGAAATTAGGAAAAGATTTCCACTTTTTCCAGTACTTTTTACTTCTGACTTATTAAAATAGATCGACACATGATGCACAACCTCGGGTAGGGCTTAATCTTACCTATCAAGTGCAAAAAGGGCAGCTTTCCTATGAAATAAAAAAAAGATTTTCACTTTTTCCAGTAGTTTTTACTTCTGACTTTTCAAAATGGATCGATACATGATGCACAATCTAGGGTAGGCCTTAATCTTAACTATCAAGTGCAAAAACACCAGCCTTCTTATGAAATAAGAAAAAGATTTCCACTTTTTCCAGTAGTATTTACTTCTCTCTTGTCCAAATAGATCGACCCATAAAGCACAACCTATGGTAGGCATTAATCTTAACTATCAAGTGCAAAAAGAGCACCCATCCTATGAAATAAGGAAAAGATTTCCACTTTTTCCAGTAGTTTTTACTTCTAACTTGTCCAAATAGGACGACACATGTTGCACAATTCTGGGCTGGACTGAATCTTAACTAACAAGTGCAAAAAGAGCAGCCTTCCTATGAAATAAGGAAAAGAATTCCACTTTTTCCAGTAGTTTTTACTTCTCCCCCACATGATGCACAATTTTGGGTTGACCTGAATCTTAACTAACAAGTGCAAAAAGAGCAGCCTTCCTATCAAATAAGGGAAAGATTTCCACCTTTTTCCAGTAAATTTTACTTCTCTCATGTCCAAATAGATCGACCCATAAAGCACAACCTATGTTAGGCATTAATCTTAACTATCAAGTGCCAAAAGAGCAGCCATCCTATGAAATAAGGAAAAGATTTCCACTATTTCCAGCAGTTTTTACTTCTTACTTGTCGAAATAGATGGATACATGATGCACACTCTTGGGTAGACCTTAATCTTAACTATCAAGTGCAAAAGAGCATCCTTCTTATGAAATAAAGAAAAGATTTCCACTTTCACCAGTACTTTTTACTTCTCACTTTTCCAAATAGATCGACCCATGACAAACAACCTATGGTAGGCAATAATCTTAATTATCAAGTGGAAAAAGAGCAGCTTTCCTATGAAATAAGGAAAAGATTTGTACTTTTTCCAGTAGTTTTTACTTCTCACTTGCCCAAATAGATCGACACATGATGTACAATCTTGGGTACGCCTTAATCTTAAGTATCAAGTACAAAAACAGCGGCCTTGCTATGAAATAAGGAAAAGATTTCCACTATTTCCGGTAGTTTTTACTACTCACTTGTCGAAATAGATGGACACATGATGCACACTCTCGGGTAGATCTTAATATTAACTATCAAGTGCAAAAAAAAGCTGCTTTCCTATGAAATAAAGAAAAGAATTCCACTTTTTCCAGTAGTTTTTACTTCTCCCACACATGATGCACAATTTTGGGTTGACCTGAATCTTAACTAACAAGTGCAAAAAGACCAGCCTTCCCATGAAATAAGGGAAAGATTTCCACCTTTTTCCAGTAGTTTTTACTTCTTACTTGTCAAAATATATCGACACATGATACACAATCTCGGGTAGGCCTTAATTTTAACTATCACGTGCAAAAACAGCAGCCCTCCTATGAAATAGGGAAAAGATTTCCACTTTTTCCACTACTTTTTGCTTCTGACTTTTCGAAATAGATCGACACATGATGCACATTCTAGGGATAGGCCTTAAACTTAACTATCAAGTGCAAAAGAGCATCCTTCTTATGAAATAAGGAAAACATTTTCACTTTTTCCAGTAATTTTTACTTCTCACATGTCCAAATATATTGACCCATGATAAACAATCTAAGGTAGCCCTTAATCTTAACTATCAAGTACAAAATCAACAGCCTTCCTGTGAAATGAGGTAGAAATGCCGATCTATTCCAGTTGCTTTTACCTTTGACATTTCAAAATAGACTGAGAGGTGATGCATAATCCAGGTTAGGCCTTAATATTAACTATCAAGTAGAAAAAGAGCAGCCTTCCTGTGAAATTAGGAAAAGATTTCCACTTTTTCCAGTACTTTTTACTTCTGACTTATTAAAATAGATCGACACATGATGCACAACCTCGGGTAGGGCTTAATCTTAACTATCAAGTGCAAAAAGGGCAGCTTTCCTATGAAATAAAAAAAAGATTTTCACTTTTTCCAGTAGTTTTTACTTCTGACTTTTCAAAATAGATCGATACATGATGCACAATCTAGGGTAGACCTTAAACTTAACTATCAAGTGCAAAAACACCAGCCTTCTTATGAAATAAGGAAAAGATTTCCACTTTTTCCAGTAGTATTTACTTCTCTCTTGTCCAAATAGATCGACCCATAAAGCACAACCTATGGTAGGCATTAATCTTAACTATCAAGTGCAAAAAGAGCACCCATCCTATGAAATAAGGAAAAGATTTCCACTTTTTCCAGTAGTTTTTACTTCTAACTTGTCCAAATAGGACGACACATGTTGCACAATTCTGGGCTGGACTGAATCTTAACTAACAAGTGCAAAAAGAGCAGCCTTCCTATGAAATAAGGAAAAGAATTCCACTTTTTCCAGTAGTTTTTACTTCTCCCCCACATGATGCACAATTTTGGGTTGACCTGAATCTTAACTAACAAGTGCAAAAAGAGCAGCCTTCCTATCAAATAAGGGAAAGATTTCCACCTTTTTCCAGTAAATTTTACTTCTCTCATGTCCAAATAGATCGACCCATAAAGCACAACCTATGTTAGGCATTAATCTTAACTATCAAGTGCCAAAAGAGCAGCCATCCTATGAAATAAGGAAAAGATTTCCACTATTTCCAGCAGTTTTTACTTCTTACTTGTCGAAATAGATGGATACATGATGCACACTCTTGGGTAGACCTTAATCTTAACTATCAAGTGCAAAAGAGCATCCTTCTTATGAAATAAAGAAAAGATTTCCACTTTCACCAGTACTTTTTACTTCTCACTTTTCCAAATAGATCGACCCATGACAAACAACCTATGGTAGGCAATAATCTTAATTATCAAGTGGAAAAAGAGCAGCTTTCCTATGAAATAAGGAAAAGATTTGTACTTTTTCCAGTAGTTTTTACTTCTCACTTGCCCAAATAGATCGACCAGTGATGCACAAACTAGGGTAGGTCTTAATCTTAACTATCTAGAACAAAAACAGACGCCTTCCTGTGAAATGTAGAAAATATTTCCACTTTTTCCAGTAGTTCTTACTTCTCACTTCTCAAAATAGATCGACCCCTGATGCACAATCTGGGGTACGCCTTAATCTTAAGTATCAAGTACAAAAAAGCAGCCTTCCTATGAAGTAAGGAAAATATTTCCATTTTTTCCGGTAGTTTTTACTTATCACTTTTCAAAATAGATCGACACATGATGCACAATCTTGGGTACGCCTTAATCTTAAGTATCAAGTACAAAAACAGCGGCCTTGCTATGAAATGAGGAAAAGATATCCACTATTTCCGGTAGTTTTTACTACTCACTTGTCGAAATAGATGGACACATGATGCACACTCTCGGGTTGACCTGAATCTTAACTAACAAGTGCAAAAAGACCAGCCTTCCCATGAAATAAGGGAAAGATTTCCACCTTTTTCCAGTAGTTTTTACTTCTTACTTGTCAAAATATATCGACACATGATACACAATCTCGTGTAGGCCTTAATTTTAACTATCAAGTGCAAAAACAGCAGCCCTCCTATGAAATAGGGAAAAGATTTCCACTTTTTCCACTACTTTTTACTTCTAACTTGTCCAAATAGATCGATACATGATGCACAACCTATGTTTGGCATTAATCTTAACTATCAAGTGCAAAAACCGCACCCATCTTATGAAATAAGGAAAAGATTTCCATTTTGTTCCAGTAGTTTTTACTTCTGACTTTTCATAATAGATCGACATATGATGCACAATCTCGGGTTGCACTTAATCTTAACTATCAAGTGCAAAAGAGCATCCTTCCTATGAAATAAGGAAAAGATTCTTACTTTTTCCAGTAATTTTTATTTCTCACATGTCAAAATATATTGACCCATGATAAACAATCTAGGGTAGGCCTCAATCTTAACTATCAAGTGCAAAAGAGCATCCTTCTTATGAAATAAGGAAATGATTTCCACTTTTTCCAGTACTTATTACTTCTCACTTTTCCAAATAGATCGACCCATGACGAACCACCTATGGTAGGCAATAATCTTAACTATCAAGTGGAAAAAGAGCAGCTTTCCTATGAAATAAGGAAAAGATTTCTACTTTTTCCAGTAGTTTTTATTTCTCACTTGCCCAAATAGATCGACCAGTGATGCACAATCTAGAGTAGGCCTTAATCATAACTATCAAGAACAAAAACAGCCGCCTTCCTGTGAAATGTAGAAAATATTTCCACTTTTTCCAGTAGTTCCTACTTCTCACTTCTCAAAATAGATCGACCCATGATGCACAATCTGGGGTACGCCTTAATCTTAAGTATCAAGTACAAAAACAGCAGCCTTCCTAAGAAATAAGGAAAATATTTCCACTTTTTCCGGTAGTTTTTACTTCTCACTTTTCAAAATAGATCGACACATGATGTACAATCTTGGGTACGCCTTAATCTTAAGTATCAAGTACAAAAACAGCGGCCTTGCTATGAAATAAGGAAAAGATTTCCACTATTTTCGGTAGTTTTTACTACTCACTTGTCGAAATAGATGGACACATGATGCACACTCATGGGTAGACCTTAATATTAACTATCAAGTGCAAAAAAGAGCAGCTTTCCTATGAAATAAAGAATTCCACTTTTTCCAGTAGTTTTTACTTCTCCCACACATGATGCACAATTTTGGGTTGACCTGAATCTTAACTAACAAGTGCAAAAAGACCAGCCTTCCCATGAAATAAGGGAAAGATTTCCACCTTTTTCCAGTAGTTTTTACTTCTTACTTGTCAAAATATATCGACACATGATACACAATCTCGGGTAGGCCTCAATTTTAACTATCACGTGCAAAAACAGCAGCCCTCCTATGAAATAGGGAAAAGATTTCCACTTTTTCCACTACTTTTTGCTTCTGACTTTTCGAAATCGATCGACACATGATGCACATTCTAGTGGTAGGCCTTAAACTTAACTATCAAGTGCAAAAGAGCATCCTTCTTATGAAATAAGGAAAACATTTTCACTTTTTCCAGTAATTTTTACTTCTCACATGTCCAAATATATTGACCCATGATAAACAATCTAAGGTAGCCCTTAATCTTAACTATCAAGTACAAAATCAACAGCCTTCCTGTGAAATGAGGTAGAAATGCCGATCTATTCCAGTTGCTTTTACCTTTGACATTTCAAAATAAACTGAGAGGTGATGCATAATCCAGGGTAGGCCTTAATATTAACTATCAAGTAGAAAAAGAGCAGCCTTCCTGTGAAATTAGGAAAAGATTTCCACTTTTTCCAGTACTTTTTACTTCTGACTTATTAAAATAGATCGACACATGATGCACAACCTCGGGTAGGGCTTAATCTTAACTATCAAGTGCAAAAAGGGCAACTTTCCTATGAAATAAAAAAAAGATTTTCACTTTTTCCAGTAGTTTTTACTTCTGACTTTTCAAAATAGATCGATACATGATGCACAATCTAGGGTAGACCTTAATCTTAACTATCAAGTGCAAAAACACCAGCCTTCTTATGAAATAAGGAAAAGATTTCCACTTTTTCCAGTAGTATTTACTTCTCTCTTGTCCAAATAGATCGACCCATAAAGCACAACCTATGGTAGGCATTATTCTTAACTATCAAGTGCAAAAAGAGCACCCATCCTATGAAATAAGGAAAAGATTTCCACTTTTTCCAGTAGTTTTTACTTCTAACTTGTCCAAATAGGACGACACATGTTGCACAATTCTGGGCTGGACTGAATCTTAACTAACAAGTGCAAAAAGAGCTGCCTTCCTATGAAATAAGGAAAAGATTTCCACTATTTCCAGCAGTTTTTACTTCTTACTTGTCGAAATAGATGGATACATGATGCACACTCTTGGGTAGACCTTAATCTTAACTATCAAGTGCAAAAGAGCATCCTTCTTATGAAATAAGGAAAAGATTTCCACTTTTTCCAGTACTTTTTACTTCTAACTTGTCCAAATAGATCGATACATGATGCACAACCTATGTTTGGCATTAATCTTAACTATCAAGTGCAAAAACAGCACCCATCTTATGAAATAAGGAAAAGATTTCCATTTTGTTCCAGTAGTTTTTACTTCTGACTTTTCATAATAGATCGACATATGATGCACAATCTCGGGTTGCACTTAATCTTAACTATCAAGTGCAAAAGAGCATCCTTCCTATGAAATAAGGAAAAGATTCTTACTTTTTCCAGTAATTTTTATTTCTCACATGTCCAAATATATTGACCCATGATAAACAATCTAGGGTAGGCCTCAATCTTAACTATCAAGTGCAAAAGAGCATCCTTCTTATGAAATAAGGAAATGATTTCCACTTTTTCCAGTACTTATTACTTCTCACTTTTCCAAATAGATCGACCCATGACGAACCACCTATGGTAGGCAATAATCTTAACTATCAAGTGGAAAAAGAGCAGCTTTCCTATGAAATAAGGAAAAGATTTCTACTTTTTCCAGTAGTTTTTATTTCTCACTTGCCCAAATAGATCGACCAGAGATGCACAAACTAGGGTAGGCCTTAATCATAACTATCAAGAACAAAAACAGCCGCCTTCCTGTGAAATGTAGAAAATATTTCCACTTTTTCCAGTAGTTCCTACTTCTCACTTCTCAAAATAGATCGACCCATGATGCACAATCTGGGATACGCCTTAATCTTAAGTATCAAGTACAAAAACAGCAGCCTTCCTAAGAAATAAGGAAAATATTTCCACTTTTTCCGGTAGTTTTTACTTCTCCCACACATGATGCACAATTTTGGGTTGACCTGAATCTTAATTAACAAGTGCAAAAAGACCAGCCTTCCCATGAAACAAGGGAAAGATTTCCACCTTTTTCCAGTAGTTTTTACTTCTTACTTGTCAAAATATATCGACACATGATACACAATCTCGGGTAGGCCTTAATTTTAACTATCACGTGCAAAAACAGCAGCCCTCCTATGAAATAGGGAAAAGATTTCCACTTTTTCCACTACTTTTTGCTTCTGACTTTTCGAAATAGATCGACACATGATGCACATTCTAGGGGTAGGCCTTAATCTTAACTATCAAGTGCAAAAGAGCATCCTTCTTATGAAATAAGGAAAAGATTTCCACTTTTTCCAGTACTTTTTACTTCTCACTTGTCCAAATAGATCGCCCCGTGATGCAGAAACTAGCGTAGGCCTTAATCTTAACTATCAAAAACAAAAACAGCAGCCTTCCTGTGAAATGTAGAGAATATATCCACCTTTTCCAGTAGTTTTTACTTCTCACTTCTCAAAATAGATCGACCCGTGTTGCACAATGTAGGTTTGCCCTTAATCTTAACTATCAAGTGCAAAATGAGCAGCCATCCTATGAAATAAGGAAAAGATTTCCACTTTTTCCAGTAGTTTTTACTTCTCACTTGTCGAAATAGATGGATACATGATGCACACTCTTGGGTAGACCTTAATCTTAACTATCAAGTGCAAAAGAGCATCCTTCTTATGAAATAAAGAAAAGATTTCCACTTTCACCAGTACTTTTTACTTCTCACTTTTCCAAATAGATCGACCCATGACACACAACCTATGGTAGGCAATAATCTTACCTATCAAGTGGAAAAAGAGCAGCTTTCCTATGAAATAAGGAAAAGATTTGTACTTTTTCCAGTAGTTTTTACTTCTCACTTGCCCAAATAGATCGACCAGTGATGCACAAACTAGGGTAGGTCTTAATCTTAACTATCAAGAACAAAAACAGACGGCTTCCTGTGAAATGTAGAAAATATTTCCACTTTTTCCAGTAGTTCTTACTTCTCACTTCTCAAAATAGATCGACCCCTGATGCACAATCTGGGGTACGCCTTAATCTTAAGTATCAAGTACAAAAAAGCAGCCTTCCTATGAAGTAAGGAAAATATTTCCATTTTTTCCGGTAGTTTTTACTTATCACTTTTCAAAATAGATCGACACATGATGCACAATCTTGGGTACGCCTTAATCTTAAGTATCAAGTACAAAAACAGCGGCCTTGCTATGAAATAAGGAAAAGATATCCACTATTTCCGGTAGTTTTTACTACTCACTTGTCGAAATAGATGGACACATGATGCACACTCATGGGTAGACCTTAATATTAACTATCAAGTGCAAAAAAGAGCAGCTTTCCTATGAAATAAGGAAAAGAATTCCACTTTTTCCAGTAGTTTTTACTTCTCCCCCACATGATGCACAATTTTGGGTTGACCTGAATCTTAACTAACAAGTGCAAAAAGAGCAGCCTTCCTATCAAATAAGGGAAAGATTTCCACCTTTTTCCAGTACTTTTTACTTCTAACTTGTCCAAATAGATCGATACATGATGCACAATCTAGGGTAGGCATTAATCTTAACTATCAAGTGCAAAAACAGCACCCATCTTATGAAATAAGGAAAAGATTTCCACTTTTTCCAGTAGTTTTTACTTCTGACTTTTCATAATAGATCGATACATGATGCACAATCTAGGGTAGGCCTTAAACTTAACTATCAAGTGCAAAAAGAGAACTCTTCCTATGAAATAAGGAAAACATTTTCACTTTTTCCAGTAATTTTTACTTCTCACATGTCCAAATATATTGACCCATGATAAACAATCTAAGGTAGCCCTTAATCTTAACTATCAAGTACAAAATCAACAGCCTTCCTGTGAAATGAGGTAGAAATGCCGATCTATTCCAGTTGCTTTTACCTTTGACATTTCAAAATAGACTGAGAGGTGATGCATAATCCAGGGTAGGCCTTAATATTAACTATCAAGTAGAAAAAGAGCAGCCTTCCTGTGAAATTAGGAAAAGATTTCCACTTTTTCCAGTACTTTTTACTTCTGACTTATTAAAATAGATCGACACATGATGCTCAACCTCGGGTAGGGCTTAATCTTAACTATCAAGTGCAAAAAGGGCAGCTTTCCTATGAAATAAAAAAAAGATTTTCACTTTTTCCAGTAGTTCTTACTTCTGACTTTTCAAAATAGATCGATACATGATGCACAATCTAGGGTAGACCTTAATCTTAACTATCAAGTGCAAAAACACCAGCCTTCTTATGAAATAAGGAAAAGATTTCCACTTTTTCCAGTAGTATTTACTTCTCTCTTGTCCAAATAGATCGATCCATAAAGCACAACCTATGGTAGGCATTAATCTTAACTATCAAGTGCAAAAAGAGCACCCATCCTATGAAATAAGGAAAAGATTTCCACTTTTTCCAGTAGTTTTTACTTCTAACTTGTCCAAATAGGACGACACATGTTGCACAATTCTGGGCTGGACTGAATCTTAACTAACAAGTGCAAAAAGAGCAGCCTTCCTATGAAATAAGAAAAAGGATTTCACTTTTTCCAGTAGTTTTTACTTCTCCCCCACATGATGCACAATTTTGGGTTGACCTAAATCTTAACTAACAAGTGCAAAAAGAGCAGCCTTCCTATCAAATAAGGGAAAGATTTCCACCTTTTTCCAGTACTTTTTACTTCTCTCATGTCCAAATAGATCGACCCATAAAGCACAACCTATGTTAGGCATTAATCTTAACTATCAAGTGCCAAAAGAGCAGCCATCCTATGAAATAAGGAAAAGATTTCCACTATTTCCAGCAGTTTTTACTTCTTACTTGTCGAAATAGATGGATACATGATGCACACTCTTGGGTAGACCTTAATCTTAACTATCAAGTGCAAAAGAGCATCCTTCTTATGAAATAAGGAAAAGATTTCCACTTTTTCCAGTACTTTTTACTTCTAACTTGTCCAAATAGATCGATACATGATGCACAATCTAGGGTAGGTATTAATCTTAACTATCAAGTGCAAAAACAGCACCCATCTTATGAAATAAGGAAAAGATTTCCACTTTTTCCAGTAGTTTTTACTTCTGACTTTTCATAATAGATCGATACATGACGCACAATCTAGGGTAGGCCATAAACTTAACTATCAAGTGCAAAAAGAGAACTCTTCCTATGAAATAAGGAAAACATTTTCACTTTTTCCAGTAATTTTTACTTCTCACATGTCCAAATATATTGACCCATGATAAACAATCTAAGGTAGCCCTTAATCTTAACTATCAAGTACAAAATCAACAGCCTTCCTGTGAAATGAGGTAGAAATGCCGATCTATTCCAGTTGCTTTTACCTTTGACATTTCAAAATAGACTGAGAGGTGATGCATAATCCAGGGTAGGGCTTAATATTAACTATCAAGTAGAAAAAGAGCAGCCTTCCTGTGAAATTAGGAAAAGATTTCCACTTTTTCCAGTACTTTTTACTTCTGACTTATTAAAATAGATCGACACATGATGCACAACCTCGGGTAGGGCTTAATCTTAACTATCAAGTGCAAAAAGGGCAGCTTTCCTATGAAATAAAAAAAAGATTTTCACTTTTTCCAGTAGTTTTTACTTCTGACTTTTCAAAATGGATCGATACATGATGCACAATCTAGGGTAGGCCTTAATCTTAACTATCAAGTGCAAAAACACCAGCCTTCTTATGAAATAAGAAAAAGATTTCCACTTTTTCCAGTAGTATTTACTTCTCTCTTGTCCAAATAGATCGACCCATAAAGCACAACCTATGGTAGGCATTAATCTTAACTATCAAGTGCAAAAAGAGCACCCATCCTATGAAATAAGGAAAAGATTTCCACTATTTCCAGCAGTTTTTACTTCTTACATGTCGAAATAGATGGATACATGATGCACACTCTTGGGTAGACCTTAATCTTAACTATCAAGTGCAAAAGAGCATCCTTCTTATGAAATAAGGAAAAGATTTCCACTTTTTCCAGTACTTTTTACTTCTAACTTGTCCAAATAGATCGATACATGATGCACAACCTATGTTTGGCATTAATCTTAACTATCAAGTGCAAAAACCGCACCCATCTTATGAAATAAGGAAAAGATTTCCATTTTGTTCCAGTAGTTTTTACTTCTGACTTTTCATAATAGATCGACATATGATGCACAATCTCGGGTTGCACTTAATCTTAACTATCAAGTGCAAAAGAGCATCCTTCCTATGAAATAAGGAAAAGATTCTTACTTTTTCCAGTAATTTTTATTTCTCACATGTCAAAATATATTGACCCATGATAAACAATCTAGGGTAGGCCTCAATCTTAACTATCAAGTGCAAAAGAGCATCCTTCTTATGAAATAAGGAAATGATTTCCACTTTTTCCAGTACTTATTACTTCTCACTTTTCCAAATAGATCGACCCATGACGAACCACCTATGGTAGGCAATAATCTTAACTATCAAGTGGAAAAAGAGCAGCTTTCCTATGAAATAAGGAAAAGATTTCTACTTTTTCCAGTAGTTTTTATTTCTCACTTGCCCAAATAGATCGACCAGTGATGCACAAACTAGAGTAGGCCTTAATCATAACTATCAAGAACAAAAACAGCCGCCTTCCTGTGAAATGTAGAAAATATTTCCACTTTTTCCAGTAGTTCCTACTTCTCACTTCTCAAAATAGATCGACCCATGATGCACAATCTGGGGTACGCCTTAATCTTAAGTATCAAGTACAAAAACAGCAGCCTTCCTAAGAAATAAGGAAAATATTTCCACTTTTTCCGGTAGTTTTTACTTCTCACTTTTCAAAATAGATCGACACATGATGTACAATCTTGGGTACGCCTTAATCTTAAGTATCAAGTACAAAAACAGCGGCCTTGCTATGAAATAAGGAAAAGATTTCCACTATTTCCGGTAGTTTTTACTACTCACTTGTCGAAATAGATGGACACATGATGCACACTCATGGGTAGACCTTAATATTAACTATCAAGTGCAAAAAAGAGCAGCTTTCCTATGAAATAAAGAATTCCACTTTTTCCAGTAGTTTTTACTTCTCCCACACATGATGCACAATTTTGGGTTGACCTGAATCTTAACTAACAATTGCAAAAAGACCAGCCTTCCCATGAAATAAGGGAAAGATTTCCACCTTTTTCCAGTAGTTTTTACTTCTTACTTGTCAAAATATATCGACACATGATACACAATCTCGGGTAGGCCTCAATTTTAACTATCACGTGCAAAAACAGCAGCCTTCCTATGAAATAGGGAAAAGATTTCCACTTTTTCCACTACTTTTTGCTTCTGACTTTTCGAAATCGATCGACACATGATGCACATTCTAGGGGTAGGCCTTAAACTTAACTATCAAGTGCAAAAGAGCATCCTTCTTATGAAATAAGGAAAACATTTTCACTTTTTCCAGTAATTTTTACTTCTCACATGTCAAAATATATTGACCCATGATAAACAATCTAAGGTAGCCCTTAATCTTAACTATCAAGTACAAAATCAACAGCCTTCCTGTGAAATGAGGTAGAAATGCCGATCTATTCCAGTTGCTTTTACCTTTGACATTTCAAAATAAACTGAGAGGTGATGCATAATCCAGGGTAGGCCTTAATATTAACTATCAAGTAGAAAAAGAGCAGCCTTCCTGTGAAATTAGGAAAAGATTTCCACTTTTTCCAGTACTTTTTACTTCTGACTTATTAAAATAGATCGACACATGATGCACAACCTCGGGTAGGGCTTAATCTTAACTATCAAGTGCAAAAAGGGCAACTTTCCTATGAAATAAAAAAAAGATTTTCACTTTTTCCAGTAGTTTTTACTTCTGACTTTTCAAAATAGATCGATACATGATGCACAATCTAGGGTAGACCTTAATCTTAACTATCAAGTGCAAAAACACCAGCCTTCTTATGAAATAAGGAAAAGATTTCCACTTTTTCCAGTAGTATTTACTTCTCTCTTGTCCAAATAGATCGACCCATAAAGCACAACCTATGGTAGGCATTAATCTTAACTATCAAGTGCAAAAAGATCACCCATCCTATGAAATAAGGAAAAGATTTCCACTTTTTCCAGTAGTTTTTACTTCTAACTTGTCCAAATAGGACGACACATGTTGCACAATTCTGGGCTGGACTGAATCTTAACTAACAAGTGCAAAAAGAGCAGCCTTCCTATGAAATAAGGAAAAGAATTCCACTTTTTCCAGTAGTTTTTACTTCTCCCCCACATGATGCACAATTTTGGGTTGACCTGAATCTTAACTAACAAGTGCAAAAAGAGCAGCCTTCCTATCAAATAAGGGAAAGATTTCCACCTTTTTCCAGTAGTTTTTACTTCTCTCATGTCCAAATAGATCGACCCATAAAGCACAACCTATGTTAGGCATTAATCTTAACTATCAAGTGCCAAAAGAGCAGCCATCCTATGAAATAAGGAAAAGATTTCCACTATTTCCAGCAGTTTTTACTTCTTACTTGTCGAAATAGATGGATACATGATGCACACTCTTGGGTAGACCTTAATCTTAACTATCAAGTGCAAAAGAGCATCCTTCTTATGAAATAAGGAAAAGATTTCCACTTTTTCCAGTACTTTTTACTTCTAACTTGTCCAAATAGATCGATACATGATGCACAATCTAGGGTAGGTATTAATCTTAACTATCAAGTGCAAAAACAGCACCCATCTTATGAAATAACGAAAAGATTTCCACTTTTTCCAGTAGTTTTTACTTCTGACTTTTCATAATAGATCGATACATGACGCACAATCTAGGGTAGGCCATAAACTTAACTATCAAGTGCAAAAAGAGAACTCTTCCTATGAAATAAGGAAAACATTTTCACTTTTTCCAGTAATTTTTACTTCTCACATGTCCAAATATATTGACCCATGATAAACAATCTAAGGTAGCCCTTAATCTTAACTATCAAGTACAAAATCAACAGCCTTCCTGTGAAATGAGGTAGAAATGCTTATCTATTCCAGTTGCTTTTACCTTTGACATTTCAAAATAGACTGAGAGGTGATGCATAATCCAGGGTAGGGCTTAATATTAACTATCAAGTAGAAAAAGAGCAGCCTTCCTGTGAAATTAGGAAAAGATTTCCACTTTTTCCAGTACTTTTTACTTCTGACTTATTAAAATAGATCGACACATGATGCACAACCTCGGGTAGGGCTTAATCTTAACTATCAAGTGCAAAAAGGGCAGCTTTCCTATGAAATAAAAAAAAGATTTTCACTTTTTCCAGTAGTTTTTACTTCTGACTTTTCAAAATGGATCGATACATGATGCACAATCTAGGGTAGGCCTTAATCTTAACTATCAAGTGCAAAAACACCAGCCTTCTTATGAAATAAGAAAAAGATTTCCACTTTTTCCAGTAGTATTTACTTCTCTCTTGTCCAAATAGATCGACCCATAAAGCACAACCTATGGTAGGCATTAATCTTAACTATCAAGTGCAAAAAGAGCACCCATCCTATGAAATAAGGAAAAGATTTCCACTATTTCCAGCAGTTTTTACTTCTTACATGTCGAAATAGATGGATACATGATGCACACTCTTGGGTAGACCTTAATCTTAACTATCAAGTGCAAAAGAGCATCCTTCTTATGAAATAAGGAAAAGATTTCCACTTTTTCCAGTACTTTTTACTTCTAACTTGTCCAAATAGATCGATACATGATGCACAACCTATGTTTGGCATTAATCTTAACTATCAAGTGCAAAAACCGCACCCATCTTATGAAATAAGGAAAAGATTTCCATTTTGTTCCAATAGTTTTTACTTCTGACTTTTCATAATAGATCGACATATGATGCACAATTTTGGGTTGACCTGAATCTTAACTAACAAGTGCAAAAAGACCAGCCTTCCCATGAAACAAGGGAAAGATTTCCACCTTTTTCCAGTAGTTTTTACTTCTTACTTGTCAAAATATATCGACACATGATACACAATCTCGGGTAGGCCTTAATCTTAACTATCAAGTGCAAAAGAGCATCCTTCTTATGAAATAAAGAAAAGATTTCCACTTTCACCAGTACTTTTTACTTCTCACTTTTCCAAATAGATCGACCCATGACACACAACCTATGGTAGGCAATAATCTTACCTATCAAGTGGAAAAAGAGCAGCTTTCCTATGAAATAAGGAAAAGATTTGTACTTTTTCCAGTAGTTTTTACTTCTCACTTGCCCAAATAGATCGACCAGTGATGCACAAACTAGGGTAGGTCTTAATCTTAACTATCAAGAACAAAAACAGACGGCTTCCTGTGAAATGTAGAAAATATTTCCACTTTTTCCAGTAGTTCTTACTTCTCACTTCTCAAAATAGATCGACCCCTGATGCACAATCTGGGGTACGCCTTAATCTTAAGTATCAAGTACAAAAAAGCAGCCTTCCTATGAAGTAAGGAAAATATTTCCATTTTTTCCGGTAGTTTTTACTTATCACTTTTCAAAATAGATCGACACATGATGCACAATCTTGGGTACGCCTTAATCTTAAGTATCAAGTACAAAAACAGCGGCCTTGCTATGAAATAAGGAAAAGATATCCACTATTTCCGGTAGTTTTTACTACTCACTTGTCGAAATAGATGGACACATGATGCACACTCATGGGTAGACCTTAATATTAACTATCAAGTGCAAAAAAGAGCAGCCTTCCTATCAAATAAGGGAAAGATTTCCACCTTTTTCCAGTACTTTTTACTTCTAACTTGTCCAAATAGATCGATACATGATGCACAATCTAGGGTAGGCATTAATCTTAACTATCAAGTGCAAAAACAGCACCCATCTTATGAAATAAGGAAAAGATTTCCACTTTTTCCAGTAGTTTTTACTTCTGACTTTTCATAATAGATCGATACATGATGCACAATCTAGGGTAGGCCTTAAACTTAACTATCAAGTGCAAAAAGAGAACTCTTCCTATGAAATAAGGAAAACATTTTCACTTTTTCCAGTAATTTTTACTTCTCACATGTCCAAATATATTGACCCATGATAAACAATCTAAGGTAGCCCTTAATCTTAACTATCAAGTACAAAATCAACAGCCTTCCTGTGAAATGAGGTAGAAATGCCGATCTATTCCAGTTGCTTTTACCTTTGACATTTCAAAATAGACTGAGAGGTGATGCATAATCCAGGGTAGGCCTTAATATTAACTATCAAGTAGAAAAAGAGCAGCCTTCCTGTGAAATTAGGAAAAGATTTCCACTTTTTCCAGTACTTTTTACTTCTGACTTATTAAAATAGATCGACACATGATGCACAACCTCGGGTAGGGCTTAATCTTAACTATCAAGTGCAAAAAGGGCAGCTTTCCTATGAAATAAAAAAAAGATTTTCACTTTTTCTAGTAGTTTTTACTTCTGACTTTTCAAAATAGATCGATACATGATGCACAATCTAGGGTAGACCTTAATCTTAACTATCAAGTGCAAAAACACCAGCCTTCTTATGAAATAAGGAAAAGATTTCCACTTTTTCCAGTAGTATTTACTTCTCTCTTGTCCAAATAGATCGACCCATAAAGCACAACCTATGGTAGGCATTAATCTTAACTATCAAGTGCAAAAAGATCACCCATCCTATGAAATAAGGAAAAGATTTCCACTTTTTCCAGTAGTTTTTACTTCTAACTTGTCCAAATAGGACGACACATGTTGCACAATTCTGGGCTGGACTGAATCTTAACTAACAAGTGCAAAAAGAGCAGCCTTCCTATGAAATAAGGAAAAGAATTCCACTTTTTCCAGTAGTTTTTACTTCTCCCCCACATGATGCACAATTTTGGGTTGACCTGAATCTTAACTAACAAGTGCAAAAAGAGCAGCCTTCCTATCAAATAAGGGAAAGATTTCCACCTTTTTCCAGTAGTTTTTACTTCTCTCATGTCCAAATAGATCGACCCATAAAGCACAACCTATGTTAGGCATTAATCTTAACTATCAAGTGCCAAAAGAGCAGCCATCCTATGAAATAAGGAAAAGATTTCCACTATTTCCAGCAGTTTTTACTTCTTACTTGTCGAAATAGATGGATACATGATGCACACTCTTGGGTAGACCTTAATCTTAACTATCAAGTGCAAAAGAGCATCCTTCTTATGAAATAAGGAAAAGATTTCCACTTTTTCCAGTACTTTTTACTTCTAACTTGTCCAAATAGATCGATACATGATGCACAACCTATGTTTGGCATTAATCTTAACTATCAAGTGCAAAAACAGCACCCATCTTATGAAATAAGGAAAAGATTTCCATTTTGTTCCAGTAGTTTTTACTTCTGACTTTTCAAAATAGATCGATACATGATGCACAATCTAGGGTAGGCATTAATCTTAACTATCAAGTGCAAAAGAGCATCCTTCCTATGAAATAAGGAAAAGATTCTTACTTTTTCCAGTAATTTTTATTTCTCACATGTCCAAATATATTGACCCATGATAAACAATCTAGGGTAGGCCTCAATCTTAACTATCAAGTGCAAAAGAGCATCCTTCTTATGAAATAAGGAAATGATTTCCACTTTTTCCAGTACTTATTACTTCTCACTTTTCCAAATAGATCGACCCATGACGAACCACCTATGGTAGGCAATAATCTTAACTATCAAGTGGAAAAAGAGCAGCTTTCCTATGAAATAAGGAAAAGATTTCTACTTTTTCCAGTAGTTTTTATTTCTCACTTGCCCAAATAGATCGACCAGTGATGCACAAACTAGGGTAGGCCTTAATCATAACTATCAAGAACAAAAACAGCCGCCTTCCTGTGAAATGTAGAAAATATTTCCACTTTTTCCAGTAGTTCCTACTTCTCACTTCTCAAAATAGATCGACCCATGATGCACAATCTGGGATACGCCTTAATCTTAAGTATCAAGTACAAAAACAGCAGCCTTCCTAAGAAATAAGGAAAATATTTCCACTTTTTCCGGTAGTTTTTACTTCTCCCACACATGATGCACAATTTTGGGTTGACCTGAATCTTAACTAACAAGTGCAAAAAGACCAGCCTTCCCATGAAACAAGGGAAAGATTTCCACCTTTTTCCAGTAGTTTTTACTTCTTACTTGTCAAAATATATCGACACATGATACACAATCTCGGGTAGGCCTTAATCTTAACTATCAAGTGCAAAAGAGCATCCTTCTTATGAAATAAAGAAAAGATTTCCACTTTCACCAGTACTTTTTACTTCTCACTTTTCCAAATAGATCGACCCATGACACACAACCTATGGTAGGCAATAATCTTACCTATCAAGTGGAAAAAGAGCAGCTTTCCTATGAAATAAGGAAAAGATTTGTACTTTTTCCAGTAGTTTTTACTTCTCACTTGCCCAAATAGATCGACCAGTGATGCACAAACTAGGGTAGGTCTTAATCTTAACTATCAAGAACAAAAACAGACGGCTACCTGTGAAATGTAGAAAATATTTCCACTTTTTCCAGTAGTTCTTACTTCTCACTTCTCAAAATAGATCGACCCCTGATGCACAATCTGGGGTACGCCTTAATCTTAAGTATCAAGTACAAAAAAGCAGCCTTCCTATGAAGTAAGGAAAATATTTCCATTTTTTCCGGTAGTTTTTACTTATCACTTTTCAAAATAGATCGACACATGATGCACAATCTTGGGTACGCCTTAATCTTAAGTATCAAGTACAAAAACAGCGGCCTTGCTATGAAATAAGGAAAAGATATCCACTATTTCCGGTAGTTTTTACTACTCACTTGTCGAAATAGATGGACACATGATGCACACTCATGGGTAGACCTTAATATTAACTATCAAGTGCAAAAAAGAGCAGCTTTCCTATGAAATAAGGAAAAGAATTCCACTTTTTCCAGTAGTTTTTACTTCTCCCCCACATGATGCACAATTTTGGGTTGACCTGAATCTTAACTAACAAGTGCAAAAAGAGCAGCCTTCCTATCAAATAAGGGAAAGATTTCCACCTTTTTCCAGTACTTTTTACTTCTAACTTGTCCAAATAGATCGATACATGATGCACAATCTAGGGTAGGCATTAATCTTAACTATCAAGTGCAAAAACAGCACCCATCTTATGAAATAAGGAAAAGATTTCCACTTTTTCCAGTAGTTTTTACTTCTGACTTTTCATAATAGATCGATACATGATGCACAATCTAGGGTAGGCCTTAAACTTAACTATCAAGTGCAAAAAGAGAACTCTTCCTATGAAATAAGGAAAACATTTTCACTTTTTCCAGTAATTTTTACTTCTCACATGTCCAAATATATTGACCCATGATAAACAATCTAAGGTAGCCCTTAATCTTAACTATCAAGTACAAAATCAACAGCCTTCCTGTGAAATGAGGTAGAAATGCCGATCTATTCCAGTTGCTTTTACCTTTGACATTTCAAAATAGACTGAGAGGTGATGCATAATCCAGGGTAGGCCTTAATATTAACTATCAAGTAGAAAAAGAGCAGCCTTCCTGTGAAATTAGGAAAAGATTTCCACTTTTTCCAGTACTTTTTACTTCTGACTTATTAAAATAGATCGACACATGATGCACAACCTCGGGTAGGGCTTAATCTTAACTATCAAGTGCAAAAAGGGCAGCTTTCCTATGAAATAAAAAAAAGATTTTCACTTTTTCTAGTAGTTTTTACTTCTGACTTTTCAAAATAGATCGATACATGATGCACAATCTAGGGTAGACCTTAATCTTAACTATCAAGTGCAAAAACACCAGCCTTCTTATGAAATAAGGAAAAGATTTCCACTTTTTCCAGTAGTATTTACTTCTCTCTTGTCCAAATAGATCGACCCATAAAGCACAACCTATGGTAGGCATTAATCTTAACTATCAAGTGCAAAAAGATCACCCATCCTATGAAATAAGGAAAAGATTTCCACTTTTTCCAGTAGTTTTTACTTCTAACTTGTCCAAATAGGACGACACATGTTGCACAATTCTGGGCTGGACTGAATCTTAACTAACAAGTGCAAAAAGAGCAGCCTTCCTATGAAATAAGGAAAAGAATTCCACTTTTTCCAGTAGTTTTTACTTCTCCCCCACATGATGCACAATTTTGGGTTGACCTGAATCTTAACTAACAAGTGCAAAAAGAGCAGCCTTCCTATCAAATAAGGGAAAGATTTCCACCTTTTTCCAGTAGTTTTTACTTCTCTCATGTCCAAATAGATCGACCCATAAAGCACAACCTATGTTAGGCATTAATCTTAACTATCAAGTGCCAAAAGAGCAGCCATCCTATGAAATAAGGAAAAGATTTCCACTATTTCCAGCAGTTTTTACTTCTTACTTGTCGAAATAGATGGATACATGATGCACACTCTTGGGTAGACCTTAATCTTTACTATCAAGTGCAAAAGAGCATCCTTCTTATGAAATAAGGAAAAGATTTCCACTTTTTCCAGTACTTTTTACTTCTAACTTGTCCAAATAGATCGATACATGATGCACAACCTATGTTTGGCATTAATCTTAACTATCAAGTGCAAAAACAGCACCCATCTTATGAAATAAGGAAAAGATTTCCATTTTGTTCCAGTAGTTTTTACTTCTGACTTTTCAAAATAGATCGATACATGATGCACAATCTAGGGTAGGCATTAATCTTAACTATCAAGTGCAAAAGAGCATCCTTCCTATGAAATAAGGAAAAGATTCTTACTTTTTCCAGTAATTTTTATTTCTCACATGTCCAAATATATTGACCCATGATAAACAATCTAGGGTAGGCCTCAATCTTAACTATCAAGTGCAAAAGAGCATCCTTCTTATGAAATAAGGAAATGATTTCCACTTTTTCCAGTACTTATTACTTCTCACTTTTCCAAATAGATCGACCCATGACGAACCACCTATGGTAGGCAATAATCTTAACTATCAAGTGGAAAAAGAGCAGCTTTCCTATGAAATAAGGAAAAGATTTCTACTTTTTCCAGTAGTTTTTATTTCTCACTTGCCCAAATAGATCGACCAGTGATGCACAAACTAGGGTAGGCCTTAATCATAACTATCAAGAACAAAAACAGCCGCCTTCCTGTGAAATGTAGAAAATATTTCCACTTTTTCCAGTAGTTCCTACTTCTCACTTCTCAAAATAGATCGACCCATGATGCACAATCTGGGATACGCCTTAATCTTAAGTATCAAGTACAAAAACAGCAGCCTTCCTAAGAAATAAGGAAAATATTTCCACTTTTTCCGGTAGTTTTTACTTCTCCCACACATGATGCACAATTTTGGGTTGACCTGAATCTTAACTAACAAGTGCAAAAAGACCAGCCTTCCCATGAAACAAGGGAAAGATTTCCACCTTTTTCCAGTAGTTTTTACTTCTTACTTGTCAAAATATATCGACACATGATACACAATCTCGGGTAGGCCTTAATCTTAACTATCAAGTGCAAAAGAGCATCCTTCTTATGAAATAAAGAAAAGATTTCCACTTTCACCAGTACTTTTTACTTCTCACTTTTCCAAATAGATCGACCCATGACACACAACCTATGGTAGGCAATAATCTTACCTATCAAGTGGAAAAAGAGCAGCTTTCCTATGAAATAAGGAAAAGATTTGTACTTTTTCCAGTAGTTTTTACTTCTCACTTGCCCAAATAGATCGACCAGTGATGCACAAACTAGGGTAGGTCTTAATCTTAACTATCAAGAACAAAAACAGACGGCTTCCTGTGAAATGTAGAAAATATTTCCACTTTTTCCAGTAGTTCTTACTTCTCACTTCTCAAAATAGATCGACCCCTGATGCACAATCTGGGGTACGCCTTAATCTTAAGTATCAAGTACAAAAAAGCAGCCTTCCTATGAAGTAAGGAAAATATTTCCATTTTTTCCGGTAGTTTTTACTTATCACTTTTCAAAATAGATCGACACATGATGCACAATCTTGGGTACGCCTTAATCTTAAGTATCAAGTACAAAAACAGCGGCCTTGCTATGAAATAAGGAAAAGATATCCACTATTTCCGGTAGTTTTTACTACTCACTTGTCGAAATAGATGGACACATGATGCACACTCATGGGTAGACCTTAATATTAACTATCAAGTGCAAAAAAGAGCAGCTTTCCTATGAAATAAGGAAAAGAATTCCACTTTTTCCAGTAGTTTTTACTTCTCCCCCACATGATGCACAATTTTGGGTTGACCTGAATCTTAACTAACAAGTGCAAAAAGAGCAGCCTTCCTATCAAATAAGGGAAAGATTTCCACCTTTTTCCAGTACTTTTTACTTCTAACTTGTCCAAATAGATCGATACATGATGCACAATCTAGGGTAGGCATTAATCTTAACTATCAAGTGCAAAAACAGCACCCATCTTATGAAATAAGGAAAAGATTTCCACTTTTTCCAGTAGTTTTTACTTCTGACTTTTCATAATAGATCGATACATGATGCACAATCTAGGGTAGGCCTTAAACTTAACTATCAAGTGCAAAAAGAGAACTCTTCCTATGAAATAAGGAAAACATTTTCACTTTTTCCAGTAATTTTTACTTCTCACATGTCCAAATATATTGACCCATGATAAACAATCTAAGGTAGCCCTTAATCTTAACTATCAAGTACAAAATCAACAGCCTTCCTGTGAAATGAGGTAGAAATGCCGATCTATTCCAGTTGCTTTTACCTTTGACATTTCAAAATAGACTGAGAGGTGATGCATAATCCAGGGTAGGCCTTAATATTAACTATCAAGTAGAAAAAGAGCAGCCTTCCTGTGAAATTAGGAAAAGATTTCCACTTTTTCCAGTACTTTTTACTTCTGACTTATTAAAATAGATCGACACATGATGCACAACCTCGGGTAGGGCTTAATCTTAACTATCAAGTGCAAAAAGGGCAGCTTTCCTATGAAATAAAAAAAAGATTTTCACTTTTTCTAGTAGTTTTTACTTCTGACTTTTCAAAATAGATCGATACATGATGCACAATCTAGGGTAGACCTTAATCTTAACTATCAAGTGCAAAAACACCAGCCTTCTTATGAAATAAGGAAAAGATTTCCACTTTTTCCAGTAGTATTTACTTCTCTCTTGTCCAAATAGATCGATCCATAAAGCACAACCTATGGTAGGCATTAATCTTAACTATCAAGTGCAAAAAGAGCACCCATCCTATGAAATAAGGAAAAGATTTCCACTTTTTCCAGTAGTTTTTACTTCTAACTTGTCCAAATAGGACGACACATGTTGCACAATTCTGGGCTGGACTGAATCTTAACTAACAAGTGCAAAAAGAGCAGCCTTCCTATGAAATAAGAAAAAGGATTTCACTTTTTCCAGTAGTTTTTACTTCTCCCCCACATGATGCACAATTTTGGGTTGACATAAATCTTAACTAACAAGTGCAAAAAGAGCAGCCTTCCTATCAAATAAGGGAAAGATTTCCACCTTTTTCCAGTACTTTTTACTTCTCTCATGTCCAAATAGATCGACCCATAAAGCACAACCTATGTTAGGCATTAATCTTAACTATCAAGTGCCAAAAGAGCAGCCATCCTATGAAATAAGGGAAAGATTTCCACTATTTCCAGCAGTTTTTACTTCTTACTTGTCGAAATAGATGGATACATGATGCACACTCTTGGGTAGACCTTAATCTTAACTATCAAGTGCAAAAGAGCATCCTTCTTATGAAATAAGGAAAAGATTTCCACTTTTTCCAGTACTTTTTACTTCTAACTTGTCCAAATAGATCGATACATGATGCACAATCTAGGGTAGGTATTAATCTTAACTATCAAGTGCAAAAACAGCACCCATCTTATGAAATAAGGAAAAGATTTCCACTTTTTCCAGTAGTTTTTACTTCTGACTTTTCATAATAGATCGATACATGACGCACAATCTAGGGTAGGCCATAAACTTAACTATCAAGTGCAAAAAGAGAACTCTTCCTATGAAATAAGGAAAACATTTTCACTTTTTCCAGTAATTTTTACTTCTCACATGTCCAAATATATTGACCCATGATAAACAATCTAAGGTAGCCCTTAATCTTAACTATCAAGTACAAAATCAACAGCCTTCCTGTGAAATGAGGTAGAAATGCTTATCTATTCCAGTTGCTTTTACCTTTGACATTTCAAAATAGACTGAGAGGTGATGCATAATCCAGGGTAGGGCTTAATATTAACTATCAAGTAGAAAAAGAGCAGCCTTCCTGTGAAATTAGGAAAAGATTTCCACTTTTTCCAGTACTTTTTACTTCTGACTTATTAAAATAGATCGACACATGATGCACAACCTCGGGTAGGGCTTAATCTTAACTATCAAGTGCAAAAAGGGCAGCTTTCCTATGAAATAAAAAAAAGATTTTCACTTTTTCCAGTAGTTTTTACTTCTGACTTTTCAAAATGGATCGATACATGATGCACAATCTAGGGTAGGCCTTAATCTTAACTATCAAGTGCAAAAACACCAGCCTTCTTATGAAATAAGAAAAAGATTTCCACTTTTTCCAGTAGTATTTACTTCTCTCTTGTCCAAATAGATCGACCCATAAAGCACAACCTATGGTAGGCATTAATCTTAACTATCAAGTGCAAAAAGAGCACCCATCCTATGAAATAAGGAAAAGATTTCCACTTTTTCCAGTAGTTTTTACTTCTAACTTGTCCAAATAGGACGACACATGTTGCACAATTCTGGGCTGGACTGAATCTTAACTAACAAGTGCAAAAAGAGCAGCCTTCCTATGAAATAAGGGAAAGATTTCCACCTTTTTCCAGTGAATTTTACTTCTGACTTATTAAAATAGATCGGCACATGATGCACAATCACAGGTAGGGCTTAATCTTAACTATCAAGTGCAAAAAGGGCAGCTTTCCTATGAAATAAGGAAAAGATTTTCACTTTTTCCAGTACTTTTTACTTCTGACTTTTCAAAATATATCGATACATAATGCACAATCTAGTGTAGGCCTCAATCTTAACTATCAACTGCAAAAAGGGCAGCTTTCCTATGAAATGAGGAAAACATTTTCACTTTTTCCAGTAATTTTTACTTCTCACATGTCCAAATATATTGACCCATGATAAACAATCTAAGGTAGCCCTTAATCTTAACTATCAAGTACAAAATCAACAGCCTTCCTGTGAAATGAGGTAGAAATGCCGATCTATTCCAGTTGCTTTTACCATTGACATTTCAAAATAGACTGAGAGGTGATGCATAATCCAGGGTAGGCCTTAATATTAACTATCAAGTAGAAAATAAGCAGCCTTCCTGTGAAATTAGGAAAAGATTTCCACTTTTTCCAGTACTTTTTACTTCTGACTAGTCCTAATAGATCGTCCCATGATGCACAACCTATAGTAGGCCATAATCCTAACTATCACGTGCAAAAAGAGCAGCTTTCCTATGAAATAAGGAAAAGATTTCCATTTTTTCCAGTAGTTTTTACTTCCCACTTTTCGAAATAGATCGACACATGATGCACAATCTCGGGTTGGCCTTAATCTTAACTATCAAGTGCAAAAATAGCTCCTTTCCTATGAAATAAGGAAATGATTTCCAATATTTCCGGTACTTTTTACGTCTGACTATTCCAAATAGATCGACGCATGATGCACAATCTAGGGTATGCCATAATCTTAACTATCAAGTACAAAAACAGCAGCCTTCTTATGAAATAAGGAAAAGATTTCCACTTTTTCCATTAGTTTTTACTTCTCACTTGTCCAAATAGATCGACCTATAATGCACAAACTATGGTAGGCCATAACCCTAGCTATAAAGTAAAAAAACAGCAGCTTTCCTATGAAATAAGTACTTTTTACTTCTAACTTGTCCAAATAGATCGATACATGATGCACAATCTAGGGTAGGCATTAATCATAACTATCAAGTGCAAAAACAGCACCCATCTTATGAAATAAAGAAAAGATTTCCACTTTTTCTAGTAGTTTTTACTTCTGACTTTTCAAAATAGATCGATACATGATGCACAATCTAGGGTAGGCATTAATCATAACTATCAAGTGCAAAAACAGCACCCTTCCTATGAAATAAGGAAATGATTTCCAATATTTCCGGTACTTTTTACATCTGACTATTCAAAATAGATCGACACATGATGCACAATCTAGGGTATGCCTTAATCTTAACTATCAAGTACAAAAACAGCAGCCTTCCTATGAAATAGGGAAAAGATTTCCACTTTTTCCAGTACTTTTTACTTCTCACTTGTCCAAATAGATCGCCCCGTGTTGCAGAAACTAGGGTAGGCCTTAATCTTAACTATCAAGAACAAAAACAGCAGCCTTCCTGTGAAATGTAGAGAATATATCCACCTTTTCCAGTAGTTTTTACTTCTCACTTTCCCAAATAGATCGACCAGTGATGCACAAACTAGGGTAGGCCTTAATCTTAACTATCAAGAACAAAAACAGCCGCCTTCCTGTGAAATGTAGAAAATGTTTCCACTTTTTCCAGTAGTTCTTACTTCTCACTTCTCAAAATAGATCGACCCATGATGCACAATCTGGGGTACGCCTTAATCTTAAGTATCAAGTACAAAAACAGCAGCCTTCCTATGAAGTAAGGAAAATATTTCCACTTTTTCCGGTAGTTTTTACTTCTCACTTTTCAAAATAGATCGACACATGATGCACAATCTTGGGTACGCCTTAATCTTAAGTATCAAGTACAAAAACAGCGGCCTTGCTATGAAATAAGGAATAGATTTCCACTATTTCCGGTAGTTTTTACTACTCACTTGTCGAAATAGATGGACACATGATGCACACTCTTAGGTAGACCTTAATCTTAACTATCAAGTGCAAAAATAGCTCCTTTCCTATGAAATAAGGAAATGATTTCCAATATTTCAGGTACTTTTTACGTCTGACTATTCCAAATAGATCGACTCATGATGCACAATCTAGGGTATGCCATAATCTTAACTATCAAGTACAAAAACAGCAGCCTTCTTATGAAATAAGGAAAAGATTTCCACTTTTTCCATTAGTTTTTACTTCTCACTTGTCCAAATAGATCGACCTATAATGCACAACCTATGGTAGGCCATAATCCTAGCTATAAAGTAAAAAAACAGCAGCTTTCCTATGAAATAAGTACTTTTTACTTCTAACTTGTCCAAATAGATCGATACATGATGCACAATCTAGGGTAGGCATTAATCATAACTATCAAGTGCAAAAACAGCACCCATCTTATGAAATAAAGAAAAGATTTCCACTTTTTCCAGTAGTTTTTACTTCTGACTTTTCAAAATAGATCGATACATGATGCACAATCTAGGGTAGGCATTAATCATAACTATCAAGTGCAAAAACAGCACCCATCTTATGAAATAAAGGAAAGATTTCCACTTTTTCCAGTAGTTTTTACTTCTGACTTTTCAAAATAGATCGACACATGATGCACAATCTAGGGAGGGCCTTAATCTTAACTATCAAGTGAAAAAAGAGCACCCTTCCTATGAAATAAGGAAAATATTTCCACTTTTTCCAGCAATTTTTACTTCTGACTTTTCAAAATAGATCGATACATGATGCGCAATCTAGGGTAGGCCTTAATCTTAACTATCAAGTGTAAAAAGAGGAGCCATCCTATGAAATAAGGAAGAGATTTCCACTTTTTCCAGTAGTTTTTATTTCTCATTTGTCGAAATAGATGGACCCATGAAGCACACTCTACGGTAGAACTTAATATTAACTATCAAGTTCAAAAAGAGCACCCTTCCTATGAAATAAGGAAAAGATTTCCACTTTTTCCAGTAGTTTTTACTTCTCTCATGTAAAAATAGAACGACACATGATGCACAATGGTCGGTTGGCCTGAATCTTAACTAACAAGTGCAAAAAGAGCAGCCTTCCTATGAATTAAGGGAAAGATTTCCACCTTTTTCCAGTAATTTTTACTTCTCACATGTCCAAATGTATTAAATGTATTGACCCATGATAAACAATCTAAGGTAGCCCTTAATCTTAACTATCAAGTACAAAATCAACAGCCTTCCTGTGAAATGAGGTAGAAATGCCGATCTTTTCCAGTTGCTTTTACCTTTGACAATTCAAAATAGAATGAGAGGTGATGCATAATCCAGGGTAGGCCTTAATATTAACTATCAAGTAGAAAAAGAGCAGACTTTCTGTGAAATTAGGAAAAGATTTCCACTTTTTCCAGTACTTTTTACTTCTGACTAGTCCAAATAGATCGTCCCATATTGCACAATCCAGGGTTGGTCTAAATCTTAACTAGCAAGTACAAAAACAGCAGCCTTCCTATCAAATAAGGGAAAGATTTCCACCTTTTTCCAGTAGTTTTTACTTCATACTTGTCAAAATATATGGACACATGATGCACAATCTCGGGTAGGCCTTAATTTTAACTATCACGTGCAAAAAGAGCAGCTTTCCTATGAAATAAGAAAAAGATTTCCACTTTTTCCAGTAGTATTTACTTCTCTCTTGTCCAAATAGATCGATCCATAAAGCACAACCTATGGTAGGCATTAATCTTAACTATCAAGTGCAAAAAGAGCACCCATCCTATGAAATAAGGAAAAGATTTCCACTTTTTCCAGTAGTTTTTACTTCTAACTTGTCCAAATAGGACGACACATGTTGCACAATTCTGGGCTGGACTGAATCTTAACTAACAAGTGCAAAAAGAGCAGCCTTCCTATGAAATAAGAAAAAGGATTTCACTTTTTCCAGTAGTTTTTACTTCTCCCCCACATGATGCACAATTTTGGGTTGACCTAAATCTTAACTAACAAGTGCAAAAAGAGCAGCCTTCCTATCAAATAAGGGAAAGATTTCCACCTTTTTCCAGTACTTTTTACTTCTCTCATGTCCAAATAGATCGACCCATAAAGCACAACCTATGTTAGGCATTAATCTTAACTATCAAGTGCCAAAAGAGCAGCCATCCTATGAAATAAGGAAAAGATTTCCACTATTTCCAGCAGTTTTTACTTCTTACTTGTCGAAATAGATGGATACATGATGCACACTCTTGGGTAGACCTTAATCTTAACTATCAAGTGCAAAAGAGCATCCTTCTTATGAAATAAGGAAAAGATTTCCACTTTTTCCAGTACTTTTTACTTCTAACTTGTCCAAATAGATCGATACATGATGCACAATCTAGGGTAGGTATTAATCTTAACTATCAAGTGCAAAAACAGCACCCATCTTATGAAATAAGGAAAAGATTTCCACTTTTTCCAGTAGTTTTTACTTCTGACTTTTCATAATAGATCGATACATGACGCACAATCTAGGGTAGGCCATAAACTTAACTATCAAGTGCAAAAAGAGAACTCTTCCTATGAAATAAGGAAAACATTTTCACTTTTTCCAGTAATTTTTACTTCTCACATGTCCAAATATATTGACCCATGATAAACAATCTAAGGTAGCCCTTAATCTTAACTATCAAGTACAAAATCAACAGCCTTCCTGTGAAATGAGGTAGAAATGCTTATCTATTCCAGTTGCTTTTACCTTTGACATTTCAAAATAGACTGAGAGGTGATGCATAATCCAGGGTAGGGCTTAATATTAACTATCAAGTAGAAAAAGAGCAGCCTTCCTGTGAAATTAGGAAAAGATTTCCACTTTTTCCAGTACTTTTTACTTCTGACTTATTAAAATAGATCGACACATGATGCACAACCTCGGGTAGGGCTTAATCTTAACTATCAAGTGCAAAAAGGGCAGCTTTCCTATGAAATAAAAAAAAGATTTTCACTTTTTCCAGTAGTTTTTACTTCTGACTTTTCAAAATGGATCGATACATGATGCACAATCTAGGGTAGGCCTTAATCTTAACTATCAAGTGCAAAAACACCAGCCTTCTTATGAAATAAGAAAAAGATTTCCACTTTTTCCAGTAGTATTTACTTCTCTCTTGTCCAAATAGATCGACCCATAAAGCACAACCTATGGTAGGCATTAATCTTAACTATCAAGTGCAAAAAGAGCACCCATCCTATGAAATAAGGAAAAGATTTCCACTATTTCCAGCAGTTTTTACTTCTTACATGTCGAAATAGATGGATACATGATGCACACTCTTGGGTAGACCTTAATCTTAACTATCAAGTGCAAAAGAGCATCCTTCTTATGAAATAAGGAAAAGATTTCCACTTTTTCCAGTACTTTTTACTTCTAACTTGTCCAAATAGATCGATACATGATGCACAACCTATGTTTGGCATTAATCTTAACTATCAAGTGCAAAAACCGCACCCATCTTATGAAATAAGGAAAAGATTTCCATTTTGTTCCAGTAGTTTTTACTTCTGACTTTTCATAATAGATCGACATATGATGCACAATCTCGGGTTGCACTTAATCTTAACTATCAAGTGCAAAAGAGCATCCTTCCTATGAAATAAGGAAAAGATTCTTACTTTTTCCAGTAATTTTTATTTCTCACATGTCAAAATATATTGACCCATGATAAACAATCTAGGGTAGGCCTCAATCTTAACTATCAAGTGCAAAAGAGCATCCTTCTTATGAAATAAGGAAATGATTTCCACTTTTTCCAGTACTTATTACTTCTCACTTTTCCAAATAGATCGACCCATGACGAACCACCTATGGTAGGCAATAATCTTAACTATCAAGTGGAAAAAGAGCAGCTTTCCTATGAAATAAGGAAAAGATTTCTATTTTTTCCAGTAGTTTTTATTTCTCACTTGCCCAAATAGATCGACCAGTGATGCACAAACTAGGGTAGGCCTTAATCATAACTATCAAGAACAAAAACAGCCGCCTTCCTGTGAAATGTAGAAAATATTTCCACTTTTTCCAGTAGTTCCTACTTCTCACTTCTCAAAATAGATCGACCCGTGATGCACAATCTGGGGTACGCCTTAATCTTAAGTATCAAGTACAAAAACAGCAGCCTTCCTAAGAAATAAGGAAAATATTTCCACTTTTTCCGGTAGTTTTTACTTCTCACTTTTCAAAATAGATCGACACATGATGTACAATCTTGGGTACGCCTTAATCTTAAGTATCAAGTACAAAAACAGCGGCCTTGCTATGAAATAAGGAAAAGATTTCCACTATTTCCGGTAGTTTTTACTACTCACTTGTCGAAATAGATGGACACATGATGCACACTCATGGGTAGACCTTAATATTAACTATCAAGTGCAAAAAAGAGCAGCTTTCCTATGAAATAAAGAATTCCACTTTTTCCAGTAGTTTTTACTTCTCCCACACATGATGCACAATTTTGGGTTGACCTGAATCTTAACTAACAAGTGCAAAAAGACCAGCCTTCCCATGAAATAAGGGAAAGATTTCCACCTTTTTCCAGTAGTTTTTACTTCTTACTTGTCAAAATATATCGACACATGATACACAATCTCGGGTAGGCCTCAATTTTAACTATCACGTGCAAAAACAGCAGCCTTCCTATGAAATAGGGAAAAGATTTCCACTTTTTCCACTACTTTTTGCTTCTGACTTTTCGAAATCGATCGACACATGATGCACATTCTAGGGGTAGGCCTTAAACTTAACTATCAAGTGCAAAAGAGCATCCTTCTTATGAAATAAGGAAAACATTTTCACTTTTTCCAGTAATTTTTACTTCTCACATGTCCAAATATATTGACCCATGATAAACAATCTAAGGTAGCCCTTAATCTTAACTATCAAGTACAAAATCAACAGCCTTCCTGTGAAATGAGGTAGAAATGCCGATCTATTCCAGTTGCTTTTACCTTTGACATTTCAAAATAAACTGAGAGGTGATGCATAATCCAGGGTAGGCCTTAATATTAACTATCAAGTAGAAAAAGAGCAGCCTTCCTGTGAAATTAGGAAAAGATTTCCACTTTTTCCAGTACTTTTTACTTCTGACTTATTAAAATAGATCGACACATGATGCACAACCTCGGGTAGGGCTTAATCTTAACTATCAAGTGCAAAAAGGGCAACTTTCCTATGAAATAAAAAAAAGATTTTCACTTTTTCCAGTAGTTTTTACTTCTGACTTTTCAAAATAGATCGATACATGATGCACAATCTAGGGTAGACCTTAATCTTAACTATCAAGTGCAAAAACACCAGCCTTCTTATGAAATAAGGAAAAGATTTCCACTTTTTCCAGTAGTATTTACTTCTCTCTTGTCCAAATAGATCGACCCATAAAGCACAACCTATGGTAGGCATTAATCTTAACTATCAAGTGCAAAAAGATCACCCATCCTATGAAATAAGGAAAAGATTTCCACTTTTTCCAGTAGTTTTTACTTCTAACTTGTCCAAATAGGACGACACATGTTGCACAATTCTGGGCTGGACTGAATCTTAACTAACAAGTGCAAAAAGAGCAGCCTTCCTATGAAATAAGGAAAAGAATTCCACTTTTTCCAGTAGTTTTTACTTCTCCCCCACATGATGCACAATTTTGGGTTGACCTGAATCTTAACTAACAAGTGCAAAAAGAGCAGCCTTCCTATCAAATAAGGGAAAGATTTCCACCTTTTTCCAGTAGTTTTTACTTCTCTCATGTCCAAATAGATCGACCCATAAAGCACAACCTATGTTAGGCATTAATCTTAACTATCAAGTGCCAAAAGAGCAGCTATCCTATGAAATAAGGAAAAGATTTCCACTATTTCCAGCAGTTTTTACTTCTTACTTGTCGAAATAGATGGATACATGATGCACACTCTTGGGTAGACCTTAATCTTAACTATCAAGTGCAAAAGAGCATCCTTCTTATGAAATAAGGAAAAGATTTCCACTTTTTCCAGTACTTTTTACTTCTAACTTGTCCAAATAGATCGATACATGATGCACAACCTATGTTTGGCATTAATCTTAACTATCAAGTGCAAAAACAGCACCCATCTTATGAAATAAGGAAAAGATTTCCATTTTGTTCCAGTAGTTTTTACTTCTGACTTTTCATAATAGATCGACATATGATGCACAATCTCGGGTTGCACTTAATCTTAACTATCAAGTGCAAAAGAGCATCCTTCCTATGAAATAAGGAAAAGATTCTTACTTTTTCCAGTAATTTTTATTTCTCACATGTCCAAATATATTGACCCATGATAAACAATCTAGGGTAGGCCTCAATCTTAACTATCAAGTGCAAAAGAGCATCCTTCTTATGAAATAAGGAAATGATTTCCACTTTTTCCAGTACTTATTACTTCTTACTTTTCCAAATAGATCGACCCATGACGAACCACCTATGGTAGGCAATAATCTTAACTATCAAGTGGAAAAAGAGCAGCTTTCCTATGAAATAAGGAAAAGATTTCTACTTTTTCCAGTAGTTTTTATTTCTCACTTGCCCAAATAGATCGACCAGTGATGCACAAACTAGGGTAGGCCTTAATCATAACTATCAAGAACAAAAACAGCCGCCTTCCTGTGAAATGTAGAAAATATTTCCACTTTTTCCAGTAGTTCCTACTTCTCACTTCTCAAAATAGATCGACCCATGATGCACAATCTGGGATACGCCTTAATCTTAAGTATCAAGTACAAAAACAGCAGCCTTCCTAAGAAATAAGGAAAATATTTCCACTTTTTCCGGTAGTTTTTACTTCTCCCACACATGATGCACAATTTTGGGTTGACCTGAATCTTAACTAACAAGTGCAAAAAGACCAGCCTTCCCATGAAACAAGGGAAAGATTTCCACCTTTTTCCAGTAGTTTTTACTTCTTACTTGTCAAAATATATCGACACATGATACACAATCTCGGGTAGGCCTTAATCTTAACTATCAAGTGCAAAAGAGCATCCTTCTTATGAAATAAAGAAAAGATTTCCACTTTCACCAGTACTTTTTACTTCTCACTTTTCCAAATAGATCGACCCATGACACACAACCTATGGTAGGCAATAATCTTACCTATCAAGTGGAAAAAGAGCAGCTTTCCTATGAAATAAGGAAAAGATTTGCACTTTTTCCAGTAGTTTTTACTTCTCACTTGCCCAAATAGATCGACCAGTGATGCACAAACTAGGGTAGGTCTTAATCTTAACTATCAAGAACAAAAACAGACGGCTTCCTGTGAAATGTAGAAAATATTTCCACTTTTTCCAGTAGTTCTTACTTCTCACTTCTCAAAATAGATCGACCCCTGATGCACAATCTGGGGTACGCCTTAATCTTAAGTATCAAGTACAAAAAAGCAGCCTTCCTATGAAGTAAGGAAAATATTTCCATTTTTTCCGGTAGTTTTTACTTATCACTTTTCAAAATAGATCGACACATGATGCACAATCTTGGGTACGCCTTAATCTTAAGTATCAAGTACAAAAACAGCGGCCTTGCTATGAAATAAGGAAAAGATATCCACTATTTCCGGTAGTTTTTACTACTCACTTGTCGAAATAGATGGACACATGATGCACACTCATGGGTAGACCTTAATATTAACTATCAAGTGCAAAAAAGAGCAGCTTTCCTATGAAATAAGGAAAAGAATTCCACTTTTTCCAGTAGTTTTTACTTCTCCCCCACATGATGCACAATTTTGGGTTGACCTGAATCTTAACTAACAAGTGCAAAAAGAGCAGCCTTCCTATCAAATAAGGGAAAGATTTCCACCTTTTTCCAGTACTTTTTACTTCTAACTTGTCCAAATAGATCGATACATGATGCACAATCTAGGGTAGGCATTAATCTTAACTATCAAGTGCAAAAACAGCACCCATCTTATGAAATAAGGAAAAGATTTCCACTTTTTCCAGTAGTTTTTACTTCTGACTTTTCATAATAGATCGATACATGATGCACAATCTAGGGTAGGCCTTAAACTTAACTATCAAGTGCAAAAAGAGAACTCTTCCTATGAAATAAGGAAAACATTTTCACTTTTTCCAGTAATTTTTACTTCTCACATGTCCAAATATATTGACCCATGATAAACAATCTAAGGTAGCCCTTAATCTTAACTATCAAGTACAAAATCAACAGCCTTCCTGTGAAATGAGGTAGAAATGCCGATCTATTCCAGTTGCTTTTACCTTTGACATTTCAAAATAGACTGAGAGGTGATGCATAATCCAGGGTAGGCCTTAATATTAACTATCAAGTAGAAAAAGAGCAGCCTTCCTGTGAAATTAGGAAAAGATTTCCACTTTTTCCAGTACTTTTTACTTCTGACTTATTAAAATAGATCGACACATGATGCACAACCTCGGGTAGGGCTTAATCTTAACTATCAAGTGCAAAAAGGGCAGCTTTCCTATGAAATAAAAAAAAGATTTTCACTTTTTCTAGTAGTTTTTACTTCTGACTTTTCAAAATAGATCGATACATGATGCACAATCTAGGGTAGACCTTAATCTTAACTATCAAGTGCAAAAACACCAGCCTTCTTATGAAATAAGGAAAAGATTTCCACTTTTTCCAGTAGTATTTACTTCTCTCTTGTCCAAATAGATCGATCCATAAAGCACAACCTATGGTAGGCATTAATCTTAACTATCAAGTGCAAAAAGAGCACCCATCCTATGAAATAAGGAAAAGATTTCCACTTTTTCCAGTAGTTTTTACTTCTAACTTGTCCAAATAGGACGACACATGTTGCACAATTCTGGGCTGGACTGAATATTAACTAACAAGTGCAAAAAGAGCAGCCTTCCTATGAAATAAGAAAAAGGATTTCACTTTTTCCAGTAGTTTTTACTTCTCCCCCACATGATGCACAATTTTAGGTTGACCTAAATCTTAACTAACAAGTGCAAAAAGAGCAGCCTTCCTATCAAATAAGGGAAAGATTTCCACCTTTTTCCAGTACTTTTTACTTCTCTCATGTCCAAATAGATCGACCCATAAAGCACAACCTATGTTAGGCATTAATCTTAACTATCAAGTGCCAAAAGAGCAGCCATCCTATGAAATAAGGAAAAGATTTCCACTATTTCCAGCAGTTTTTACTTCTTACTTGTCGAAATAGATGGATACATGATGCACACTCTTGGGTAGACCTTAATCTTAACTATCAAGTGCAAAAGAGCATCCTTCTTATGAAATAAGGAAAAGATTTCCACTTTTTCCAGTACTTTTTACTTCTAACTTGTCCAAATAGATCGATACATGATGCACAATCTAGGGTAGGTATTAATCTTAACTATCAAGTGCAAAAACAGCACCCATCTTATGAAATAAGGAAAAGATTTCCACTTTTTCCAGTAGTTTTTACTTCTGACTTTTCATAATAGATCGATACATGACGCACAATCTAGGGTAGGCCATAAACTTAACTATCAAGTGCAAAAAGAGAACTCTTCCTATGAAATAAGGAAAACATTTTCACTTTTTCCAGTAATTTTTACTTCTCACATGTCCAAATATATTGACCCATGATAAACAATCTAAGGTAGCCCTTAATCTTAACTATCAAGTACAAAATCAACAGCCTTCCTGTGAAATGAGGTAGAAATGCTTATCTATTCCAGTTGCTTTTACCTTTGACATTTCAAAATAGACTGAGAGGTGATGCATAATCCAGGGTAGGGCTTAATATTAACTATCAAGTAGAAAAAGAGCAGCCTTCCTGTGAAATTAGGAAAAGATTTCCACTTTTTCCAGTACTTTTTACTTCTGACTTATTAAAATAGATCGACACATGATGCACAACCTCGGGTAGGGCTTAATCTTAACTATCAAGTGCAAAAAGGGCAGCTTTCCTATGAAATAAAAAAAAGATTTTCACTTTTTCCAGTAGTTTTTACTTCTGACTTTTCAAAATGGATCGATACATGATGCACAATCTAGGGTAGGCCTTAATCTTAACTATCAAGTGCAAAAACACCAGCCTTCTTATGAAATAAGAAAAAGATTTCCACTTTTTCCAGTAGTATTTACTTCTCTCTTGTCCAAATAGATCGACCCATAAAGCACAACCTATGGTAGGCATTAATCTTAACTATCAAGTGCACAAAGAGCACCCATCCTATGAAATAAGGAAAAGATTTCCACTTTTTCCAGTGAATTTTACTTCTGACTTATTAAAATAGATCGGCACATGATGCACAATCACAGGTAGGGCTTAATCATAACTATCAAGTGCAAAAAGGGCAGCTTTCCTATGAAATAAGGAAAAGATTTTCACTTTTTCCAGTACTTTTTACTTCTGACTTTTCAAAATATATCGATACATAATGCACAATCTAGTGTAGGCCTCAATCTTAACTATCAACTGCAAAAAGGGCAGCTTTCCTATGAAATGAGGAAAACATTTTCACTTTTTCCAGTAATTTTTACTTCTCACATGTCCAAATATATTGACCCATGATAAACAATCTAAGGTAGCCCTTAATCTTAACTATCAAGTACAAAATCAACAGCCTTCCTGTGAAATGAGGTAGAAATGCCGATCTATTCCAGTTGCTTTTACCATTGACATTTCAAAATAGACTGAGAGGTGATGCATAATCCAGGGTAGGCCTTAATATTAACTATCAAGTAGAAAATAAGCAGCCTTCCTGTGAAATTAGGAAAAGATTTCCACTTTTTCCAGTACTTTTTACTTCTGACTAGTCCTAATAGATCGTCCCATGATGCACAACCTATAGTAGACCATAATCCTAACTATCACGTGCAAAAAGAGCAGCTTTCCTATGAAATAAGGAAAAGATTTCCATTTTTTCCAGTAGTTTTTACTTCCCACTTTTCGAAATAGATCGACACATGATGCACAATCTCGGGTTGGCCTTAATCTTAACTATCAAGTGCAAAAATAGCTCCTTTCCTATGAAATAAGGAAATGATTTCCAATATTTCCGGTACTTTTTACGTCTGACTATTCCAAATAGATCGACGCATGATGCACAATCTAGGGTATGCCATAATCTTAACTATCAAGTACAAAAACAGCAGCCTTCTTATGAAATAAGGAAAAGATTTCCACTTTTTCCATTAGTTTTTACTTCTCACTTGTCCAAATAGATCGACCTATAATGCACAAACTATGGTAGCCCATAACCCTAGCTATAAAGTAAAAAAACAGCAGCTTTCCTATGAAATAAGTACTTTTTACTTCTAACTTGTCCAAATAGATCGATACATGATGCACAATCTAGGGTAGGCATTAATCATAACTATCAAGTGCAAAAACAGCACCCATCTTATGAAATAAAGAAAAGATTTCCACTTTTTCTAGTAGTTTTTACTTCTGACTTTTCAAAATAGATCGATACATGATGCACAATCTAGGGTAGGCATTAATCATAACTATCAAGTGCAAAAACAGCACCCTTCCTATGAAATAAGGAAATGATTTCCAATATTTCCGGTACTTTTTACATCTGACTATTCAAAATAGATCGACACATGATGCACAATCTAGGGTATGCCTTAATCTTAACTATCAAGTACAAAAACAGCAGCCTTCCTATGAAATAGGGAAAAGATTTCCACTTTTTCCAGTACTTTTTACTTCTCACTTGTCCAAATAGATCGCCCCGTGTTGCAGAAACTAGGGTAGGCCTTAATCTTAACTATCAAGAACAAAAACAGCAGCCTTCCTGTGAAATGTAGAGAATATATCCACCTTTTCCAGTAGTTTTTACTTCTCACTTGCCCAAATAGATCGACCAGTGATGCACAAACTAGGGTAGGCCTTAATCTTAACTATCAAGAACAAAAACAGCCGCCTTCCTGTGAAATGTAGAAAATGTTTCCACTTTTTCCAGTAGTTCTTACTTCTCACTTCTCAAAATAGATCGACCCATGATGCACAATCTGGGGTACGCCTTAATCTTAAGTATCAAGTACAAAAACAGCAGCCTTCCTATGAAGTAAGGAAAATATTTCCACTTTTTCCGGGAGTTTTTACTTCTCACTTTTCAAAATAGATCGACACATGATGCACAATCTTGGGTACGCCTTAATCTTAAGTATCAAGTACAAAAACAGCGGCCTTGCTATGAAATAAGGAATAGATTTCCACTATTTCCGGTAGTTTTTACTACTCACTTGTCGAAATAGATGGACACATGATGCACACTCTTAGGTAGACCTTAATCTTAACTATCAAGTGCAAAAATAGCTCCTTTCCTATGAAATAAGGAAATGATTTCCAATATTTCAGGTACTTTTTACGTCTGACTATTCCAAATAGATCGACTCATGATGCACAATCTAGGGTATGCCATAATCTTAACTATCAAGTACAAAAACAGCAGCCTTCTTATGAAATAAGGAAAAGATTTCCACTTTTTCCATTAGTTTTTACTTCTCACTTGTCCAAATAGATCGACCTATAATGCACAACCTATGGTAGGCCATAATCCTAGCTATAAAGTAAAAAAACAGCAGCTTTCCTATGAAATAAGTACTTTTTACTTCTAACTTGTCCAAATAGATCGATACATGATGCACAATCTAGGGTAGGCATTAATCATAACTATCAAGTGCAAAAACAGCACCCATCTTATGAAATAAAGAAAAGATTTCCACTTTTTCCAGTAGTTTTTACTTCTGACTTTTCAAAATAGATCGATACATGATGCACAATCTAGGGTAGGCATTAATCATAACTATCAAGTGCAAAAACAGCACCCATCTTATGAAATAAAGGAAAGATTTCCACTTTTTCCAGTAGTTTTTACTTCTGACTTTTCAAAATAGATCGACACATGATGCACAATCTAGGGAGGGCCTTAATCTTAACTATCAAGTGAAAAAAGAGCACCCTTCCTATGAAATAAGGAAAATATTTCCACTTTTTCCAGCAATTTTTACTTCTGACTTTTCAAAATAGATCGATACATGATGCGCAATCTAGGGTAGGCCTTAATCTTAACTATCAAGTGTAAAAAGAGGAGCCATCCTATGAAATAAGGAAGAGATTTCCACTTTTTCCAGTAGTTTTATTTCTCATTTGTCGAAATAGATGGACCCATGAAGCACACTCTATGGTAGAACTTAATATTAACTATCAAGTTCAAAAAGAGCACCCTTCCTATGAAATAAGGAAAAGATTTCCACTTTTTCCAGTAGTTTTTACTTCTCTCATGTAAAAATAGAACGACACATGATGCACAATGGTCGGTTGGCCTGAATCTTAACTAACAAGTGCAAAAAGAGCAGCCTTCCTATGAATTAAGGGAAAGATTTCCACCTTTTTCCAGTAATTTTTACTTCTCACATGTCCAAATGTATTAAATGTATTGACCCATGATAAACAATCTAAGGTAGCCCTTAATCTTAACTATCAAGTACAAAATCAACAGCCTTCCTGTGAAATGAGGTAGAAATGCCGATCTTTTCCAGTTGCTTTTACCTTTGACAATTCAAAATAGAATGAGAGGTGATGCATAATCCAGGGTAGGCCTTAATATTAACTATCAAGTAGAAAAAGAGCAGACTTTCTGTGAAATTAGGAAAAGATTTCCACTTTTTCCAGTACTTTTTACTTCTGACTAGTCCAAATAGATCGTCCCATATTGCACAATCCAGGGTTGGTCTAAATCTTAACTAGCAAGTACAAAAACAGCAGCCTTCCTATCAAATAAGGGAAAGATTTCCACCTTTTTCCAGTAGTTTTTACTTCATACTTGTCAAAATATATGGACACATGATGCACAATCTCGGGTAGGCCTTAATTTTAACTATCACGTGCAAAAAGAGCAGCTTTCCTATGAAATAAGAAAAAGATTTCCATTTTTTCCAGTAGTTTTTACTTCCCATTTGTCGAAATAGATCGACACATGATGCACAATCTCGGGTAGGCCTTAATCTTAACTATCAAGAACAAAAACAGCAGCCTTCCTGTGAAATGTAGAGAATATATCCACCTTTTCCAGTAGTTTTTACTTCTCACTTGCCCAAATAGATCGACCAGTGATGCACAAACTAGGGTAGGCCTTAATCTTAACTATCAAGAACAAAAACAGCAGCCTTCCTGTGAAATGTAGAGAATATATCCACCTTTTCCAGTAGTTTTTACTTCTCACTTGCCCAAATAGATCGACCAGTGATGCACAATCTAGGGTATGCCTTAATCTTAACTATCAAGAACAAAAACAGCAGCCTTCCTGTGAAATGTAGAGAATATATACACCTTTTCCAGTAGTTTTTACTTCTCACTTGCCCAAATAGATCGACCAGTGATGCACAAACTAGGGTAGGCCTTAATCTTAACTATCAAGAACAAAAACAGCCGCCTTCCTGTGAAATGTAGAAAATGTTTCCACTTTTTCCAGTAGTTCTTACTTCTCACTTCTCAAAATAGATCGACCCATGATGCACAATCTGGGGTACGCCTTAATCTTAAGTATCAAGTACAAAAACAGCAGCCTTCCTATGAAGTAAGGAAAATATTTCCACTTTTTCCGGTAGTTTTTACTTCTCACTTTTCAAAATAGATCGACACATGATGCACAATCTTGGGTACGCCTTAATCTTAAGTATCAAGTACAAAAACAGCGGCCTTGCTATGATATAAGGAATAGATTTCCACTATTTCCGGTAGTTTTTACTACTCACTTGTCGAAATAGATGGACACATGATGCACACTCTTAGGTAGACCTTAATCTTAACTATCAAGTGCAAAAATAGCTCCTTTCCTATGAAATAAGGAAATGATTTCCAATATTTCCGGTACTTTTTACGTCTGACTATTCCAAATAGATCGACTCATGATGCACAATCTAGGGTATGCCATAATCTTAACTATCAAGTACAAAAACAGCAGCCTTCTTATGAAATAAGGAAAAGATTTCCACTTTTTCCATTAGTTTTTACTTCTCACTTGTCCAAATAGATCGACCTATAATGCACAACCTATGGTAGGCCATAATCCTAGCTATAAAGTAAAAAAACAGCAGCTTTCCTATGAAATAAGTACTTTTTACTTCTAACTTGTCCAAATAGATCGATACATGATGCACAATCTAGGGTAGGCATTAATCATAACTATCAAGTGCAAAAACAGCACCCATCTTATGAAATAAAGAAAAGATTTCCACTTTTTCCAGTAGTTTTTACTTCTGACTTTTCAAAATAGATCGATACATGATGCACAATCTAGGGTAGGCATTAATCATAACTATCAAGTGCAAAAACAGCACCCATCTTATGAAATAAAGAAAAGATTTCCACTTTTTCCAGTAGTTTTTACTTCTGACTTTTCAAAATAGATCGACACATGATGCACAATCTAGGGAGGGCCTTAATCTTAACTATCAAGTGAAAAAAGAGCACCCTTCCTATGAAATAAGGAAAATATTTCCACTTTTTCCAGCAATTTTTACTTCTGACTTTTCAAAATAGATCGATACATGATGCGCAATCTAGGGTAGGCCTTAATCTTAACTATCAAGTGTAAAAAGAGGAGCCATCCTATGAAATAAGGAAGAGATTTCCACTTTTTCCAGTAGTTTTTATTTCTCATTTGCCGAAATAGATGGACCCATGAAGCACACTCTATGGTAGAACTTAATATTAACTATCAAGTTCAAAAAGAGCACCCTTCCTATGAAATAAGGAAAAGATTTCCACTTTTTCCAGTAGTTTTTACTTCTCTCATGTAAAAATAGAACGACACATGATGCACAATGGTCGGTTGGCCTGAATCTTAACTAACAAGTGCAAAAAGAGCAGCCTTCCTATGAATTAAGGGAAAGATTTCCACCTTTTTCCAGTAATTTTTACTTCTCACATGTCCAAATGTATTAAATGTATTGACCCATGATAAACAATCTAAGGTAGCCCTTAATCTTAACTATCAAGTACAAAATCAACAGCCTTCCTGTGAAATGAGGTAGAAATGCCGATCTTTTCCAGTTGCTTTTACCTTTGACAATTCAAAATAGAATGAGAGGTGATGCATAATCCAGGGTAGGCCTTAATATTAACTATCAAGTAGAAAAAGAGCAGACTTTCTGTGAAATTAGGAAAAGATTTCCACTTTTTCCAGTACTTTTTACTTCTGACTAGTCCAAATAGATCGTCCCATATTGCACAATCCAGGGTTGGTCTAAATCTTAACTAGCAAGTACAAAAACAGCAGCCTTCCTATCAAATAAGGGAAAGATTTCCATTTTTTTCCAGTAGTTTTTACTTCATACTTGTCAAAATATATGGACACATGATGCACAATCTCGGGTAGGCCTTAATTTTAACTATCACGTGCAAAAAGAGCAGCTTTCCTATGAAATAAGAAAAAGATTTCCATTTTTTCCAGTAGTTTTTACTTCCCATTTGTCGAAATAGATCGACACATGATGCACAATCTCGGGTAGGCCTTAATCTTAACTATCAAGTGCAAAAAGAGCACCCTTCCTATGAAATAAGGAAATGATTTCCAATATTTCCGGTACTTTTTACATCTGACTATTCAAAATAGATCGACACATGATGCACAATCTAGGGTATGCCTTAATCTTAACTATCAAGAACAAAAACAGCAGCCTTCCTGTGAAATGTAGAGAATATATCCACCTTTTCCAGTAGTTTTTACTTCTCACTTGCCCAAATAGATCGACCAGTGATGCACAAACTAGGGTAGGCCTTAATCTTAACTATCAAGAACAAAAACAGCAGCCTTCCTGTGAAATGTAGAGAATATATCCACCTTTTCCAGTAGTTTTTACTTCTCACTTGCCCAAATAGATCGACCAGTGATGCACAATCTAGGGTATGCCTTAATCTTAACTATCAAGAACAAAAACAGCAGCCTTCCTGTGAAATGTAGAGAATATATCCACCTTTTCCAGTAGTTTTTACTTCTCACTTGCCCAAATAGATCGACCAGTGATGCACAAACTAGGGTAGGCCTTAATCTTAACTATCAAGAACAAAAACAGCCGCCTTCCTGTGAAATGTAGAAAATGTTTCCACTTTTTCCAGTAGTTCTTACTTCTCACTTCTCAAAATAGATCGACCCATGATGCACAATCTGGGGTACGCCTTAATCTTAAGTATCAAGTACAAAAACAGCAGCCTTCCTATGAAGTAAGGAAAATATTTCCACTTTTTCCGGTAGTTTTTACTTCTCACTTTTCAAAATAGATCGACACATGATGCACAATCTTGGGTACGCCTTAATCTTAAGTATCAAGTACAAAAACAGCGGCCTTGCTATGAAATAAGGAATAGATTTCCACTATTTCCGGTAGTTTTTACTACTCACTTGTCGAAATAGATGGACACATGATGCACACTCTTAGGTAGACCTTAATCTTAACTATCAAGTGCAAAAATAGCTCCTTTCCTATGAAATAAGGAAATGATTTCCAATATTTCCGGTACTTTTTACGTCTGACTATTCCAAATAGATCGACTCATGATGCACAATCTAGGGTATGCCATAATCTTAACTATCAAGTACAAAAACAGCAGCCTTCTTATGAAATAAGGAAAAGATTTCCACTTTTTCCATTAGTTTTTACTTCTCACTTGTCCAAATAGATCGACCTATAATGCACAACCTATGGTAGGCCATAATCCTAGCTATAAAGTAAAAAAACAGCAGCTTTCCTATGAAATAAGTACTTTTTACTTCTAACTTGTCCAAATAGATCGATACATGATGCACAATCTAGGGTAGGCATTAATCATAACTATCAAGTGCAAAAACAGCACCCATCTTATGAAATAAAGAAAAGATTTCCACTTTTTCCAGTAGTTTTTACTTCTGACTTTTCAAAATAGATCGATACATGATGCACAATCTAGGGTAGGCATTAATCATAACTATCAAGTGCAAAAACAGCACCCATCTTATGAAATAAAGAAAAGATTTCCACTTTTTCCAGTAGTTTTTACTTCTGACTTTTCAAAATAGATCGACACATGATGCACAATCTAGGGAGGGCCTTAATCTTAACTATCAAGTGAAAAAAGAGCACCCTTCCTATGAAATAAGGAAAATATTTCCACTTTTTCCAGCAATTTTTACTTCTGACTTTTCAAAATAGATCGATACATGATGCGCAATCTAGGGTAGGCCTTAATCTTAACTATCAAGTGTAAAAAGAGGAGCCATCCTATGAAATAAGGAAGAGATTTCCACTTTTTCCAGTAGTTTTTATTTCTCATTTGCCGAAATAGATGGACCCATGAAGCACACTCTATGGTAGAACTTAATATTAACTATCAAGTTCAAAAAGAGCACCCTTCCTATGAAATAAGGAAAAGATTTCCACTTTTTCCAGTAGTTTTTACTTCTCTCATGTAAAAATAGAACGACACATGATGCACAATGGTCGGTTGGCCTGAATCTTAACTAACAAGTGCAAAAAGAGCAGCCTTCCTATGAATTAAGGGAAAGATTTCCACCTTTTTCCAGTAATTTTTACTTCTCACATGTCCAAATGTATTAAATGTATTGACCCATGATAAACAATCTAAGGTAGCCCTTAATCTTAACTAACAAGTACAAAATCAACAGCCTTCCTGTGAAATGAGGTAGAAATGCCGATCTTTTCCAGTTGCTTTTACCTTTGACAATTCAAAATAGAATGAGAGGTGATGCATAATCCAGGGTAGGCCTTAATATTAACTATCAAGTAGAAAAAGAGCAGACTTTCTGTGAAATTAGGAAAAGATTTCCACTTTTTCCAGTACTTTTTACTTCTGACTAGTCCAAATAGATCGTCCCATATTGCACAATCCAGGGTTGGTCTAAATCTTAACTAGCAAGTACAAAAACAGCAGCCTTCCTATCAAATAAGGGAAAGATTTCCACCTTTTTCCAGTAGTTTTTACTTCATACTTGTCAAAATATATGGACACATGATGCACAATCTCGGGTAGGCCTTAATTTTAACTATCACGTGCAAAAAGAGCAGCTTTCCTATGAAATAAGAAAAAGATTTCCATTTTTTCCAGTAGTTTTTACTTCCCATTTGTCGAAATAGATCGACACATGATGCACAATCTCGGGTAGGCCTTAATCTTAACTATCAAGTGCAAAAAGAGCACCCTTCCTATGATTATAAGGAAATGATTTCCAATATTTCCGGTACTTTTTACATCTGACTATTCAAAATAGATCGACACATGATGCACAATCTAGGGTATGCCTTAATCTTAACTATCAAGTACAAAAACAGCAGCCTTCCTATGAAATAGGGAAAAGATTTCCACTTTTTCCAGTACTTTTTACTTCTCACTTGTCCAAATAGATCGCCCCGTGTTGCAGAAACTAGGGTAGGCCTTAATCTTAACTATCAAGAACAAAAACAGCAGCCTTCCTGTGAAATGTAGAGAATATATCCACCTTTTCCAGTAGTTTTTACTTCTCACTTGCCCAAATAGATCGACCAGTGATGCACAAACAAGGGTAGGCCTTAATCTTAACTATCAAGAACAAAAACAGCCGCCTTCCTGTGAAATGTAGAAAATGTTTCCACTTTTTCCAGTAGTTCTTACTTCTCACTTCTCAAAATAGATCGACCCATGATGCACAATCTGGGGTACGCCTTAATCTTAAGTATCAAGTACAAAAACAGCAGCCTTCCTATGAAGTAAGGAAAATATTTCCACTTTTTCCGGTAGTTTTTACTTCTCACTTCTCAAAATAGATCGACCCATGATGCACAATCTGGGGTACGCCTTAATCTTAAGTATCAAGTACAAAAACAGCAGCCTTCCTATGAAGTAAGGAAAATATTTCCACTATTTCCGGTAGTTTTTACTACTCACTTGTCGAAATAGATGGACACATGATGCACACTCTTAGGTAGACCTTAATATTAACTATCAAGTGCAAAAGAGAGCAGCTTTCCTATGAAATAAGGAAAAGATTTCCATTTTTTCCAGTAGTTTTTACTTCCCATTTGTCGAAAAAATTGACACATGATGCACAATTCTGGGTTGGCCTGAATCTTATCTAACAAGTGCAAAAAGTGCAGCCTTCCTATGAAATAATGGAAGAATTTCCACCTTTTTCCAGTAATTTTTACTTCTCACATGTCCAAATATATTGACCCATGATAAACAATCTAAGGTACTCCTTAATCTTAACTATCAAGTACAAAATCAACAGCCTTCCTGTGAAATGAGGTAGAAATGCCGATCTTTTCCAGTTGCTTTTACCTTTGACATTTCAAAATAGACTGAGAGGTGATGCATAATCCATGGTAGGCCTTAATATTAACTATCAAGTGCAACTACAGTAGCCTTCCTGTGAAATGTAGAGAATATTTCCACTTTTTCCAGTAGTTTTTACTTATTATAGATCGTTCTATAATGTACAATGTAGGGTAGCGGCAGGGCCGGGTTTTCCTATAGGCTAACTAGGCTTCAGTTTAGGGCCTTAAGATCAATAGGGGCCTTCATTCAAATTGTTAGCAAAATTAAAAGTACACTCTTCTAAGAAACATTGAACACTAAAACGCTGTTTTAGTGATGTATCACCGTAGTGATATATGTATTTCATTTTCTCTCTTGTACTTTACAAACTAAAAAATGGGAGGTTAAAGGGCCTCACAAGTGTAATAGCCTAGGGCCTCTTTTCATCTAAATCCGGCCCTGATCCCTGGCATTAAAGTACATTTTTAGAAACAAAAATTAAGGAAATTCCAGCGAAAGTAAGAGAGATTTGGTACTTTTCCAATTTTTAATTTTCTCTACAGCCGAAACCAGCCTCCCAAGAGTGTATAATATACCCCTGGCATAATAATTTTAAATAAATACCGTTTCTCTTGCACAACTAACTCAGTTTCTGGTTCTTCCTCCGTTTTTCGAAATGAAACTAACGAGAAAATATAGCCCATTTGTTACGTTTACTACTGTCCTATATATCCGTTATCCTAACTGAAAAACACCCTTTTTTAGCCCAAAGAAACTCCAGTTTTTTAAGTTTAAGAAACTGGGAAATATAAGACGTGTACTCTAAGAGAAATGCAAGTTTGCCTGTTTCGTCATGGTACTAATCAGAAAAAAAAAACTTTAATCTACAAACTTGCTCACATTTCCTTATTTTTCGTAAGTTTTTTGCTATGAATGAAAAGAAAAAGTTTACCCCATTAGTAAAATTTTGTGTGGCTCTATATAGCCAATCCACTTTTTTAGAATGCACTTATTTCTCGCCAAAATAGCTCACACTTACTTATTAAAAAATAAGGTTTTTGGCAGTGAAAGGAAAGGTAAAGGTCCAACCATGATTTAACACTTACTACTGGCTTATAATGCCGTTGACTTTACTTTTTAAGTTAAACACCATTTTTCTCAGCTAACTACCTTTCAGTTGATCTATTTAGCTGATATTTTCTAATTTTTCTTTAATTTTTGGAAATTGTGAGTAGTGTCTACATAGCTTTTAATTACCTCAAAAAACCTTATTTTTTGCCAAAATAGCCAATAGTTCCCTAAATTTTTACTCATGGTTTTTGCAATGAATGAAAAGTGAAGAGGTCTAGTTCAGATGTAACTTGTAGCGCTGGACTAAATTAACACTATTTCAAACATCTTTATTGGTCTTCTTTTACGCCTTGAAACTTACGTTCTCCAAAACACTCTGTAGGACTCAATGAATATTGGGTGTTAGGAACGTATCTATAAAATTAGATTTATTAATAATGGAAATTCAAGAAGAAAAACGGAAATCAGGTTTTGGATTCACCCCAGCAAAGAAGATCCACCAACTTGTTTGGGCCTAGATAATCCGGCATTAAAATAGTTATTCCACATTTCGTGTACGGAAAATGATGTTCCAGTATTTTCTTATTGACAGATTTTAATACACTATAAATCTCAGTGAATTAAGATTTCAAGAGATTAAGATTTTAATACACAGTGATTAATTAAATTGTCAAAAAGTAGAAAAATAGAATATTTATTAATTTCATTTGGTTTACATTTTGAAACGAGTGATAAAAATATACATTTTTTTTAACGCCTTTTAATTATCTTGTTTTTGTTTTTCTTGACATAATTGAGCTAATTACAAAAAAAAAAATTAAATCTAATTTGACTGTCTTATTAGCTATAATTTTAGGCTTGCTGCTTAGCTCTTTCAATAACTGATCTAGAAATAATTAGACGCTGGATTTGGGCTGTTCCCTCATATATCTGATAAATTTTAGCATCCCTCATTAATTTTTCAACTGGATATTCACTATTGAAGCCGTTCCCACCGAAAATCTAAAACAAATTATACGTTATGTATTATTTTAAAAATAATTTTTCTTATTTAAAAAATTTAAAAAAAAAAGTAGCTAAAAAAAAGTATTTAAATTTTTACCTGAACAGCATCAGTTGCACATTTATTAGCAATGTCCGCAGCGTATGCCTTAGCAATAGAAGCATACAGAGTATTCCTACTTCCCTGATCTACAATCCAAGCTGCTCTTTGCCAAGCTAATCTAGCGGTTTCTACTCCAATTGCCATTTCGGCTAACATGAAAGCCACAGCCTTAAAAATAAATAATACAATTAATAGAATAAATGGATAAATAAATAATACAATTAATAGAATAAATGGATAAATAAATAATACAATTAATAGAATAAATGGATAAATAAATAATACAATTAATAGAATAAATGGATAAATAAATAATACAATTAATAGAATAAATGGATAAATAAATAATACAATTAATAGAATAAATGGAGGGAAGGGATTAGCTATGTGGTTAGCATACTGGACTCCCACGCGGAGGTCCCGGGTTCGAATCCAGCAGCTGACCCTTAGATTTTCTCTTCCTAGGAGCTTCTTACAGCTCACTGTCCGGTGATGGACAGTGTTGTCTGTAACGAGAGAACACTGTCCGGAGGCCGGCAGTGCACTGAAAAAAGCTCCGGGCGCCAATAACCTTAGATGTTGACGCGCCTTAAATCATATATTATATTATAGAATAAATGGATAAATAAATAATACAATTAATAGAATAAATGGATAAATAAATGATAACATTAAAATAAATAAAAAGGAATAACCCTTTACTTCATTATTTCAATTTCTCTTTGGAAATTGAAGCAAGTTTTACTTGATGAGAGACAATAAATTGATATTTAAAATTATAAATTAATTATCCTAGATTTTAAATAGTGTGTCAAGGCCAAATTACTGCCTAGCAGACCTATTATAGCTCTCTTAGTTGTGTTTGTCCAGAGAATAGAGGGCATACCCCGTACGGTTTAGAATTAAAAAGTGTATAAAAGGTATGTGCTGATAAACAAGAATTTGTTCGTAGGTACTTATTTTAAAGACTGGATTGCGATAATCCTAAACTACTCTCCTCAATAGTACATTGCGATCTAGATAAAGGGAATCAAGCTCACATTTTTGGAGATAGTCTTTGGGAATAGAAAGGAAATAATAGTTAGAGAGAAGATATTTCAAAAGTTTTCCTTAATTTTCCAAGCACTTTCTGCAATCGATGGCACACGTATTGGTAGAATGAAGGTGCCGAGTTTCAGAAAAGTAATAATATTGATGGAGATGAGGCACCAGCTACACAGAATATGTATTGGCCCGATCCTGGTTCAACCAGTTGTGGTTAATCACTTAAATTTTGATTAAGATAAAAAATTTAAAAAGTGATTTAAATAAATTTGGAATTTAATTCAATCAATTAAAATTAAATTCTGTTTTTATTCAATTGGAATTTAATTGATTAAATTTTTGCCCATCTCTCCTATCAACTGACTTCTTATGTATACTTTTTCTTCAGGCATAAACTCTAAACTTAAATCATTTTGACATGGACTATTGTATCCTTAGTGTACCACTAACTACTTGTCTAAGGGGCATATCCAACGAATTGAAGATAAAGATTACCATATAAATCAATCAATACCTGATGTGCAGCAATAGGAAGACCAAACGTTTTCCTTTCAAGAGAGTATTTGGTTGCTTCATCTAAAGCTCTTTGTGCCAAACCCACTGAACCTGCAGCTACCTAAAAAGTTTTCATCTTTATGTAAAATCTAAAATTGTAATCAACATATATTGAATCATTACGCACATATTAACATGAACAAAGGCGGCAGTGAACATGTTTACTTTCAAAAGTATTAAATACAAAAATAAACTCAGTTTTTCATGTATTATTCAACAATGTATATTTCTGACAATTTATAGTCTATTTGTAATTAATATATATGTAAACATGGTGGCAGTGGTTTAAATCCAAATAGGTCCAGGGAGGAACTAAACGATATGAGTGTTGAAGAAAGGGGTCATATGATTTCAAGTTTTTTTATTCAAGTGCCGCTACCAGAGCAGGTGAGCTGTGAAACTTCTGAAACTGGCTGAAGAAATAAATTTAAAACTGAGTGAGTGTTCAAACAGCGAAAAGTAAAATACTTGGGACATGCATTCTCTAATGAAGGGCTTAAAGTAGATCCAGGAGAATTAAGGACAATTGCACAGCTCTTTGCCTCCAAAAACAAAGCAGGAGTACAGAGATTTTAAAATTATAATTAATTTCATTAATGCTTCATTAATTATTTTGGAAAATTTCTTTCAACCTTGGCTAAAGTAACCGAACCTATCAGAACACTTCTAAAGGCTGATGTTCCCTGGCAGAGAGAGTACAGTTATGTATTATTCAACAATAAATGTTTGTGGATTGTTTTAAGTCTATTAAAACTGTCCGGTAGGACAGTTGTATAAGGGTTGAACGTCAAAAACTGCACGAAAAAGCATAACGTTGAAAAACACCCAACTTTGACAATTTTTTTCTCTTTTTCTATAAAAGATAAAATCCCCAAATTTTCTTTAAAATAAAGGGCAAACCCTCCTTTATAACTGTAATTTTTTTGCAACAACCCAGATCTAATAAGTTTCGAGAAAAAAGTTGCCAAAAATGAGCAAAAACGGCATTTTCAAAAAATGTTCTTGTTCTTGTTCTTCTTCTTCTTGTTACCTTTTTTGTAAACAACGTAGCGCCTAAACGCGCGAACCGATTTTCATGAATTTATAATTAATATAAGTAAATAGAGATTACTTTACCGGAGGTCTAGTTTTATCAAATGTTTCCATAGCAATCTTAAATCCAGCACCTTCCGCAACAAGTACGTTCTCTTTTGGGATTCTTACATCTTCAAATGTAATACCTCGAGTATCTGATGCTCTTTGTCCCATATTCATTTCCTATAAAAAGTAAAACATGCAGTTACTGAATTGTCCACAGATTCCACAGCTCGCAACTGAAGTTATTCAGTTCCCTTATTTTGTAAACTTCCAACATTAACAACTTCTTTCCAATTTGACAGTTTTCTTCGGATGCATTTATTAGAAAAGCAACCTAAATAAAATATATATTTATTCAGACATCCATTCAAAATTAAAAGAAAAAATTGTTCTCAAATTAAATGATAATTAAAAATTTGATTAGTAAGTCCGTAACATCTGAAAGATTCTAAAAAGGCAAAAAAAGAAGTTAAAATAAAAGTTTTAGTACACTGAATAGACATTTTTAGTATTCTGAATGAACAGTTCTTTCAGGTACCCATCTACAGCTACTATATTAGGACTATAAATTTACTATAGGTGGACGGACTTACCTTCCTACCCGGCGTAAGCCCAGGTGTTTCTCGTTCTACTATAAATCCTGTGAAAGCTTTAGAAGCAGGTGCTTTGGGGTCTAGATTTGTACGTGCTAAAAGGAAGTACCTTTAAAAATAAAATTCTGACTTATTCCACAGGGTAGAAAAAGCACATAAATATATAAAATTAATTTAACGAAGAAAGTCACTCACCAATTTGCTACTCCGCCATTCGTAATCCACATTTTCTGTCCATTAACAATATATTCATCACCCTTTTTTACAGCTTTAGTTTTTACGCCATTTACATCTGAACCTGCTCCAGGTTCTGTTACGCAGTAAGCCTATATAAAGAATACTTTTAAAATATATAAATAAAAAAAAATAATGAACTTAAACATTTGTTTCAATTTAAAGATAGTATCGGACTAGTACGTACTGCTAATAATGGTTCTTCTACAAGCCTACCCAAATATTTCTTCTTTTGTTCTTGATTACCCGCAATTAGGACAGGTGTTTGCTACAAACAATAATTTTAAATTTAAAAAATACAATAAACATGCGATAATGTTAGTCATTTTTTAATTGAATGAGAAAAAGTGACCTTTTTTAATTAACACAAATTTTTTATTTACTTTCTGTGAATGTTTATTAGCATCAAAGTGAAGTCCATTATGGTTATCCGTTTTAAAGCATTCTTTTCTGCAAGTTTGGAGCTAACGCTAATATATAAATGAAATTCAACACCAATACTATTGTATTGCTGGAACAAAACAGGTTCGCAATTGACCAAAACTGAATAACCTGAACAAATTTTAGTTCATTATCGCTTCCTCAAAATGCCTTCTTGACTTGTCACAATGACCATAATTGAACCAATTAGATTATAAGTCTGATTTCGATTGAAAATTCACTTCTCATCACAGGTCTCTCTCTCTCTCTCTTTAGGAAGCACGTGTCAGATTTTTTTTTAATCAAAAGAAGTTGCTATCCATCCTCCCAGGGTTTTTTTTCTGGGGTTCGTATGATTCTATCCTACAACTCCATAATTTTCCACTAAAGAGAGAAGGCAATTAGCGAACCTTTCGACACTTTCTGTTTTGCATCAAATGCACAAACTGAGAATTTTGACTAGACAACTTCCCGTGTACAACAATATCACATAATGACCATCAAAAATCCTGATTTGCCTTTACAACAGCACGCCTAGCTTTAGCAGTAGTATAATATTTCTATCTGCTTGAAGGAACGACTAATATATCGAAAGACCAATCATGGTTTCCAAGACTGATTATATATTTTAACAGGACTATAATGTACAAAAACACAAAAAGCTTTAATTATATCGTTTGTAAGTATTACACATGTTAATGGGTTTTAGGATCCAAAATTACATCATCTATAAGTTAGAGAAAAGTCACTTTTTCTCTCAAGCCACTAAATATAGCTTTATTATTTCTCAATTTTACAAATTGAATGGTAAAACGTTATTAAACATTTAGAGAACATGTTAATAGGATATTAAGGTTGAAATAAAACATACCCCTAGTCCGCTGGCTTCAAGAGCAGTCATAATACCGGTACAACCGTAGGCAAGTTCTTCAGCAACAATACATCCATCAAATACTCCCATACCCATTCCACCTGAGGAATAATTCGGATAATTAATCCTGAATTAATGTATTTAATCATAAAATAAACTATTTTAGATTTTGGTAGATAACTAACTTATTATGACTAGGAGAAAGAGATGTCACATTTATGAGAACAAGGTTAACCCATGAACATAAAAAATGAAAATACAAATATATAATTAGAAAAGAGATTCCACGACCACAACAACAAAGAACGGAAGGAAATCGAGGTTCATTTTACTGAATCTGTCCGTGACTTTAAGCACTTGGAATTATAATAATAAATGTTTATTTATAGATACATAAATTTGTCAAAAATTACTTCTTGGTATAAAGGAATGTACATAAAGTCACAATGTTGGTTGTACAACCGTTACAGTACATGGAATTAATTCTATTACGGAAGTAAAGAGTCCAAGAAATGTAGGGGAAAGAGAATAAGGTCGCAGGACCTTTTGGCTAATTATTTCAATATTGTCATCATACTACCATCAGTTAAAGTTTATTTATAACTTCATATGATAGTAAAAGTGCACTCCTAGGTCTGATACAATAAATTATTTGTGGTGATCAATTCAAACTATGAAGAGCACAAAGAAATGAGTCATAAGTAAGAGAAAATATTTGTGAAAAAATAGCAGAAAGAAAGTTGGGGTACTTTGGTCATACCTTCAGAATGGATAAATAAAGAATCTCTAAAAAATTACTGAAATAATCTCCCCCTCTAAAAAAAAAAGAGAGAAAAAGAGGCATGTCAAAAACTCAAATACTTCAGGCTTTAAGAGGATATAAAAGTATGTTTATTTCCAGAAGAAGCACTAAAGAGAAATTTAGAGGGAGAAAATAAGAAGAGTGATTAATGGGCAAGTGCTTCGCAAGAGTAGGGCTTGATTATTCAATTTCTTGAAACAACACTCATAGTGGGAAAGACATTATAAAAAAAAAATTATTTTGAAAATACATCTTCCGCAAATACATTAATTTACATTCACAATTTTCAATTTAAATTTAAGCCACATAAACCTAATGTATCAAAATGAAATAATTGGCATTCAAATTATTATTTTCAATAAATATTTATAAAATTTGTCTCTCTTAATTTCTAATTCACCATGGATTTTACAATTATTCATTCATATTTGTGATTAGATCCCCACTCTGAGCAAATAATGAAATGTTTACTTCTGATATTTCATAAACAGTGACTAACAATTTTCCAAGGGCAGACCAAAAAAAAATTTAAGTGATAAGACAACTATTATTTTTATTTATTTATTTTAATTGGGGCGCATAAACATCTGAAGTTATTGGAAAAACTGTATTATTTTTACATTATAACAACTTAAAGCCTCATCCCAAAGCGTAGTGAAAGGTCTCACTTTTGGATGTATGCCCATTGGCATAAGGTGTAAATAAAAATAAACTTTAACATGGTTAATGCTTGCTAAACATCTTTTAAGATCTCTATAAAGCATCGAAATAGCAACAAACATTTTTCTAATTTTTTTAATGTTTCAGATTTTGGTGCAGCTGCCTTTCTTCACATAAATGAAAAGGATAAAAGAAAAATCCTTAATTTAATACCCTACTGACTAAAATCGATTAGGCCCGAAAAAAGTGAAAATTACATTTTTACATGACGTTTATTGACAAACAATACATCTTAAAGTATTTAAAACTTGCTAACCCAATTCTTGAGGGACATGAGTGTTCATTAAGCCAAGTTCATGGGCCTTTTTCACGATTTCCCATGGAAATTTCCCTGTGCGATCATGTTCAGGTGCTGCAGGAATGATTTCTTCTCGACAAAACTTTCTTGCAAGTTCTTGAAATTCTTTCTGAGTTTCGTTGAGCTCTAAAATTATATTAAAAATTACCATTTTTTTTTTTTTTTTTTTTTAAGAAAAAACAAGGGATACTAAACTAAAATAAATTGTATTTTTACAAGATCAAACTCACCAAAACTCATTCCATTGGGATGTTTACTGTCTGATGTGCAGCTCCTGACTGCAATTTTAAGTGTGGACTTTAAATTAACATTGAAAACCTAAAATAAAAATAAAAAACGTTAGCAAAGAAGAAAACTGAATGTCCTGAACTACATTCAAATGTATGATCCTACCTTCGTTATTGAATTCATTGTAAATAAACAGAAATAGTTTTACGTTTAAGTGTATAACTATTTGCACCACCGACCAAACAAGATAGTTTTAATGATTCTAGTCATACGGTGAGCAATAGCACGTTTCTAAAGTTATGAATTTCGTTTTAGCCAAAATGGATACAATTTCTTAAATTAAACTCATTATTTTGTAACAAAAAACAAACAACCCACGACTCTCCTAAACGTGAAGATAAGAACTGGTTCATAGAGCAGGGAGGAGAGATTTACTAATCTTTGCAGTGTACCCTATCGCTATAAATTGAGAAAAAAAACATGAAACATAATGCCTTACAAAGTTATTTAAAATGTTTTAAAAATTACATAGCAATTAATGTAATACGAAATTGTAAATAATTTAAAAGGATGTCTTCAGTCAAATTTCTTTTATAAGGAGGGGGTCATCGTTTTAAAACCATCTTAAATCTTCACTACGTTTGTTTTTTACTGCTTCACTTGTTTCATTAAATCCTTACTAATTTCTTTTCAATGTTAAACTCTTTCAAGTTGTATTTTATTAGACGGTAGAGAAGCGGAACTGATTCAGTTATTTTTTATTTCAAAAATAACAAATGCACATCTGAGTGTACAGAGATGAAGCTAGTATTAAACTTAAGACATGGCTCTAATTTCCAATACTGCAATACTGTACCTGGAAAATCTCATTGTCTAATGTGAAAATAAAAAGCAAAATCATTGCAGAGCCAAAAATGGGCAGTAACTCGTTCTCATTTTACATAACAGAATCCCATTTACTTGATGCACGCGAAATAGTGCTCGTCCTGTTATGATTAATTTCCTAAAAGTTATTTTTAAAAAAGTAGAGAGAGAGAGCGAAAATTTACATGCTCCAGCTGTAGCCAAAAATTTGTTGGATTAACTTTTTTTAGTTTTCCTCATAATACCGTTGCCACAGAAACGTAAAGTGTTACTGCCATTACTTTATTGTTTGAATCTATTTCATATATCAATTTCTAGTTTTATTATATATATTTATTATTAATGGAATTTAAGTCGACCATTCCTATCGGTGGAATATTCCACAGTCGTAAAGTTGAGTATAGTCCAGAAACGGCTGCATTTCTTAGAGGTGGGTAGATACAGTAAGTGTACTTCGAATTTAAAAACCAGAATCAAGGCGAGTCAGATTATTTTTTTCTTTTGTAGAATTAATAAGAGAAAGTAAATTATCAATCTTTCAAAGAAAACAACTAAACGATAGTATAAAGAAAGGAGAACCATTACCTCTACCACCCAATAAATCAAATAGGAGAAAACAGCCAAACCCTGAACCAGAAGAAAATATAAAAAATATTTTACTACCTAGAAGAAGAAAGCAAGAAACTATTAGTAAGTCAGGTGCATACGATCGCGATCAATTCATTCCCAACTATGAAAAACGTAAGTTAAATAACAGCTAATTTATTGTCTTGCAATTCTTAATGAAGAAGCTGTGTATTCCAGTTTTGTTGTATTCCGTATCTTTTTTCATTAAAGAGTCTTAATCAATTCTCTTAAATCCTTCCATCTGACTTCGCCCAACAACTCCTCAAACCGTTTGTTCTTCAATCCTGGAACTAAAACAGATTCCTTAACTTTCTTGATCCAGCTATCCGCCAAACCCTCCACATTTCTTTTTACATGACCATATACCATTTTTTAAAAGGGTGCCTCGTCAAACCCTCCTTTTAACACCTTACTTATATTTCTTACACTAAATAAACTAATAACCCTCATGGATTTGGAGAATTGCTACCCTCATCTTTTACCTTCATTTCAGGAAGCTCGCACAGAACTACTAGTCGTAAAGCAGTATACATACCTCTCATCCTCAATCGTCCATATCCTCTTTTTCTCTAAATTCATCTTCAAATTCCAATTTGCTTTTTTATTTTCGTGAGCTAACACTACTTGATCATTCTTTCTCAACAGGCACTCATTCTCCTAGCTTTTCTATCCGTTTTACTATCGCTTTAACCAAGAAAATATTCAATAAGAACATTGCATGCCCTCTTCTCTAATTTCTAAGTTTCTCCAAGATCCACTAAATAGAGTTTACCTTCACGTAGTATGTTTGTTCTTCACCTGGATCGCCTAAAGCAAATTCACTGATTTACCGGCTTGGATTGCAAATATAAAAGACAAGGGTTCATTGAAAAACTGCTATTAAACTGTGAGTTAAAAAACACTACTCCTTGTTCCATTTATGGGGTCCGTATTGCGACTTTATCTTAAAATTAGTATGTGTTATTGAACAATACAATAAAATTGTCTACTTACGAATTAAAAAAAATCTTGCAAATAACATTAAGGACAATCAGTTATCTATTCTAGTTGATGACAAACTGATTCCCACAAAACCCTTCTCGGTTCCAATTGTGATGGTCAAATTGAATTCTTTCAAGGAATAGCCCATGAATGGATACATTTTAATCCAAATCCATCATGGCTTAATTTTTTGTAATTTAACTATATCCAAATATGTAATTGGAAACTTTCCAGCTAATCATGATATTGAAAAAAAACGTTTGCAAGACCTAATGGCTTTTGGAAAAGTTGTACCTCAGACCAAATCTAGAGATGAAATAAGTAAAGCCCTTGAAGAAAAGAATAGGAAGAAAAATGAGGAAATCACTAAAGAAAAACTTTTTCTTACGAGTAAGTAATTTACTTCCCAATGAATATTTATCAAGATAAATAAAAAATCATTATATTCAGTTTTATATCAGTAAACTCTTATGTGTGAGTTGAGATTACCTTCAAAACAATGATGAAAAAAATGATGTCTCATTACAATCTTTGCCAATTTAAAGTTCACATAATAACTGTTTCTAGCGTTGGAAGAAATCAAAGAACGGAATGAATTTCTTAAGAAAATGGAAGCAGTTGGAAAAGGAAAAGAATACAAAAACATCATCGATCAACAAATATGGGAAAAACTGAGGCTTTTAGAAAAAATTGATAAGGAGCTATTTGCTGCAGTTCATAAATATCTGAGAAATACTTCTCAAGTTAGCAGCATTTTTAATGAATAGCAAACTAAAATTTTAATATTCTGAAAATTATTGAATAAAAGAATATATGAATATATTTTTTATTATTTTCAATAATATCAATCACCAGAAACTGGCAAATCAAACTATTTTTGCTGACAGCATAATACCTATTTATATTTTTTGTGTAAATTGGATTTTTGTCAGGGACCAATTTTCAACTATTCTAGATTATTTGGCTTTCATTGCTTTAATAATAGTTATACACTGCTCACTCTCTCTTCTCAAAATTTCACATTCCCTATGAGCACATTAGTAAATTTCACCGAATTTTTACCGTTCAACACGAAGTTTGTAACCTACCCCCACTTAAACTGATTTTTTTTTTTTTACTGGCCATTAAAACCTAACTGGCCCTGCTGAAATGCAAGCTGTTCTCTCTGCTTTGCACATATTCAAGTACAATTTTCTAACGACTTTAAAGGCATTTTTTGCTAGAGTCCTAAAGTGACTTTTGCTGGGTACGTTGGGGCTATCCTTCCTTTTCTACTACATTTCACTGAAAAGTGAAGCAAAATAATGTTAATTGACCACAATGTAGAAAAAATTAAGGTGAAGAAGCAGAAGGAATAGGACGGAGATTCCCTATCACCAAACAATAAACTGCAGGAGTCTAGCAGGAGGGACTGTCCTTTTTGTGGATCTGACATTTTTCATAAATCGTTTTTCGGTACGATTTCTCTATGAGCAAAGATCTTACGAGATACAAAGGATATGAGAGGTTGCTTTCTCCTCCTGTACAGCAGCGGCTTTAGGTTGGATATACTTCCTGTAGAGCTCTGAATACGCTAATATAAGCTGGTGCAGAGTTTAAGGTTCACCTTAGTCACATCGCAACTGAATAAAAGCAACTTTTTTTCTGGCTATCTGGCACTAGCGCTTTATTGATTATTTTAATTCTGTCCAGAAGATTGACAATAGCCTTCTAACTTCACTTTTTAGACTTATTATTCAAGTTTTTGTATACATTTCATATATGTACCCAATATTTTCTAAAATCGTAAGAATTTTATATTCCGTTCAATTATGCCTTTCCTGCCCTTTCTGTGTATAATTTTATTTATTTAATGTTCTTGTTTCTTGAATTTGCAATTTTAACGTAAGATGTGTTCACATTAATTTGAAAATATGTAAGTACACGTTTCGACTGTTACAAAAACGTTATTCCAACTCGACTTCTAATAAGCATTATTTGTCAACATTATTTAAGTAAAAGGCATTGATAAAAAAAAATTGTTTTATTACTACAATTATGTATGTCGACTGAAAATGCCAATTATTTTTTAGTTGTAAATGTAGGACTATTTGACGTGACAGAAGGGATGGTCGAATAAAGTATTAAATATCTGTATTTCCCATACCTTAATAAAAAGGTATTTCTACATTAAGAAATGTCACTTAAACATTCTGTTGACAGATTTGTTGGGAACAACTATAAATTATTAAAGAACATAAATACAAATAATTACAAGAATCGGCTATTTACAAAACAAACAAAATGGAATAAAACAAATTATCTGTTTACTCATTAATATCTGAGCCAGTACATAGAACCTCTAATACGATTGTAATCAGGCAACGCTTCGACTGGACCAACTGCCGCAACTGCCGGACATCTATCGTAGACATATTTCAGCATAACATCTTGCACATTGTCTGCAGTGATGCTCTATGAAAAGCAATTTTTTTAATTAGGAACAATAGCAAATATGTAAAGTAAGGCAAATAATAAAATCAAATTAGCTGCTCACGTTGATTCTTTTCTCTAATTCATGTAATGGTACTCGACGTCCATAACATAGCATCTGTCTACCAATATCTTCACAAACAGGCGTTGTCCCATCTAACTGTAGTAACATATTGGTCTTTAGCAGATTTTTAGCGCGATCTACTTCAGCCTGAGTGATACTTGTACACAATCTCATCCATTCTTCTTGAATATTGTACACTAAATCCTACAAAAGAATAAATACAAATAATTTTTAATAATTCTTAAAGCTTTGCAGTTGGTTAAATAGGAGCACGCGAAATCAATCATACAACAATGAACCCTCCGTCCATCTTAAACCACGAAGAGGTTAAATTAATGATTAGTAAGAAATTCTTCAATTAATAGCCACCAAGGAATATATCTTTTAATATTTCTTAATGTTACAAAGAAAAATAGAGCAATCGAACGAGGGATTAGAGAAATCCTTTGCTTCCGCAAGACTTCTAACGTGACAAGCTGATATTTCACTTTCAAGTTGACAAATCTTACTCTGCATGGGAAGTTATTAAGAATTATTCGCGAGATTCCAAGAAATTGTCGCTTAGACGTATCTGACTGAACTCCGCCATACTGCAAGACATAGCCTACAGTCTTCAGCGTAAAAATTCAAACATGAGAGATCATCCAATATGATAATATAGTGAGGATGAAAGACTCGCATAAAAGACGTTTAAGACCAAGAAGGATTCTTCGCTCCGAACTCGAAACTTTTTTAATGGATGGTTACCTTAATCCCTACAAACAATGTCAACAACGAATTAATTATGCACTCTAACTTCTTCTTAAATATAATTGCGTAAAAGTGTCAACATACTTCCAATACCAAGGGTTGGGCAACGAAATATATGCCCCACAATCCTGTTTCTTTGTAGCAAGTATTGAATGACTGGAAAGAGTGTGCCAAATTATCGGTGGCTACAGCCTGAGCGAGCTTTGATGAGTTTGTGGCACCACCTCCTTGACTCCTGTCCCATGCACCTATTAACAATTTATAAACCTTTTGTGTATTAGGAAGTACAATTTCCAAAAATGTATTTTACTTTTTATTTTTTGACATAATTCTCAAATAAAATATATTTCACTAACCAATTAGAGTGTTGCCAACCATTAGAGGAATATTATCAGGATTATTCCATCCACAACCTTCAACAGCTATAGCAACATGAGCAAGGGGCATGGCGTCATCCCTAACTCGAAGGTCGGAACCAGTAAATCTACAACGTGTTAATGTCGCATCACATGAAGCACTTGTAGTTGTAGCACAACCGAAATGTGATTTGGCTGCTTGGACCAGAGAATCATGATCAACTCCTCCAGCTCCAGCCAGTACCATGCGGGCTGGTGTATAGTAAGTTTTTATGTACTCTTGCAAGTCGTTCCTAGATATACATCTGAAACAAAGATTAGTGTATTTCCAGTTCATTTTTGCTAATTGATTTAATAAACAAAACATAAATTGAAATTACAACCTACTTGATATTTTTTGTAGGACCCAGAATAGTACGGCCTAATGGCGTTCCTTGAAATGCAGTTGAATGCAAATGATCAAAAACAACTTCCTGCAGATTCGTTTCAACTTCTTGCATTTCACGCAATATTACACCTCGCTCTCGTTCGATTTCATTTTCACCTAAACGAAAGTGGAATTATGGGAAATGGTTTGTTACACATACGACTGACGTATAGATATTTTATTCCACCCAACTTAACTTAGATGTTAGGCAGCTGCGATAAAAAAGCATTTAACTATTAACTTCAGCTACTTACTTTAAAAAAAAAAAAGTTTATTATGAAACATTTTAGACATTATAGTTTTAATAAAGAATATTGCGATTATTCAGGCGCTTATCTGGGCTATTTACGTTTTCTGTGTAAATATTTCACACCAAACTAAAGTGATTGATCTAAGCTTTGCAAATTTACTGCTAAATTTGACTTTAAAACAACTTTAGGAACAATGCAGAACAAAAATGGCCAATTCCCGGAGATTAGCAAGGAACCTCAAGCTTCCCATAATCTTGAAAGATATAAAGATTAAGGCAATCTGCAAAAAAAAAAATATGTACTAAAAAGTCAGCTTATTTAGTTATTTTTTGTCCACTATGATTAAATAATTCTCCCAACATCCAAGGACCCGAATTTTTGTCTGTTACGAATTAGATGCCAGGACTCATTCCTGAAATAACAGTCATTGTAAGAATTTTAATATTTTTTCTACGTTAAATATAAAAAATAATTACCCAACTTTGAATTTTGCAATATGTCTGAGAGTATCTCAAGTGCTTTTGGAACATCTTGACTAAGGCATTTAGCATAAAATACAGTTTGTTCCCTGGAAGTGTAAGCATTCAAATGGGCTCCCATGTTCTCAACTTCAAGCTCCAGATCAGTCTGTGAACGCTTAGAAGTACCCTAAAACAAATATAAAAAATTAGCTTGAACTAAAATTTACATCTTTTCGTCCTTGTCTGCTTAAAACTGCCTTTAAACAACTCAGCTCGTCACTTAAAAGCAAAACTAACCGAAGATCTGTTTCGTAATTTGTCTGGCCTTAAATTACAAGAGGCAGGTTGTTCAGCAATGGTCACAGAGTCTTCAATTGGTTACCAAAATTCATCCTTGTGATATTTTAATTTAAATAAAAAATAAAAGCTTAGAACATGAAACTTTCTGAGGCACCAATTTACCTTAAAAGCCATATGTTCCAAAAAATGGGCAACACCATTATTTTCTTCAGTTTCAAATCTTGAGCCAGCATCTATCCATAGGCCTATAGTGGCGGTTGGTGCACCGGTGTCCTCCGTTGCAACTCTCATCCCATTTTCAAGAGTTGTTGTCTTTGTAGGTGGGCAATTAACAAGAGTTTCTGCAAGTTTGGGTGCCTGAGTTGATTTAAACTGTTTTGCAATCTACGATATAGAAAAAAAATCAAATATGAAAATTAATACAATATTTTCGAAAGACATTGCATATATTTGAGGCATTATTTTCAAAACAGGGGAACCGATTTACACAAATATTAAACTTTTGTCTAAAATAACAACCACACAAAACAACGCCTTAGCAAAACCAAATGAAATGTTTTTACAACTAAAATTCAAGTTAACCTAGACTTTTGAATAATTTGAGGAATTATTTTCAAAACAGAAGAAAGCAAGTTTGCAATCTTACCGAGTTTGAATGAAATTAAAGCTGAATCATTTTTCACTTTATAAAATTTATTTGAGCTTTAAGATCTCAAAATAATAAAATATAAAATTGCAACGGATTCGGCACTTCATAGAACATGTAACTATTTTTAGAGGTATACTGTAAAAAAATATTCATTACCTTCGTCAAATTCCCTGAATTTCCTAAATATCTAAGAGAAGACTTCAAAAGCAACCGACTAGCCATTTTTCTGCAAAATTTATTAAATCGTGCAGAGAATTTAGTGCTCGGCAGTCAGCTGTGGTGACTGGGAGGATAATGAAGAAAAAGAAACCTGGACCTCCTGAATTAAATTCGTATTAAATAAATTCACAAATTTTGAAAAGTTATTACTTCATTAAAAAAATGTATGCATAAACTACATATGAACATTTGTATTTTACAAGCTTTAATTAAAACTATTAATTTTATGTAAAATTAATCAAAACTCTATGTAAACCAACATTAATATGATAACACTATTATTAGTTCCTCTCTGCTTATCTTGTCTTAATCTTATTTTAGGCAATAAGGTGAATTTATAATAATTTAATGTTTTAAATTAATAGACCCCCTCTGATGTTAAAATTTTTAACAAGGTTTTTTCTATTATGTTTTAACGTTCCATTCTCATTGAGATAACCTATTCACTACACTTTTCACTAATACAACTACAGTAGTAGGGAATAATATTATAGATAGCCGCAATTTATTCTATTTTAGCCGCATAAATATAGAACAAACTTGAAAGCTTTTATATAAGTTATGAAAAGTTGTCAGTGATAACAGTCTCATAGGTACAATGTATCCTTAAAAAATCTTTGAAAAGATTTATTCTTTAGGTTTATTTCTGGTCGAAAAAATTGAAATAAGAACCATTCCCACAAATTTCTAATAATAAAAAGAATTAAATTCTCAATCTACTAAGAAAATATTTCATGAAAAGAGTGTTCTATTGGTAAATAGTTGGAGAGAAAGTTTAAAATTTTCCCAAAACACCAATTTTAATTCAATAAAGTAACACCAATGCTCATTGAATCCTTGTAATACAATTTGCATCAAAAATCTATTTTCTAAAGCAGAGTTTTCTGAAGACAAAAATATCCCAGTCAAATAAATTAACAAACCTTTCCTTATATGTAGTTCGAAAACAGTGGCACTTGCTCATCAAACTACTAGCACCTAATAAATTAAACAAATTCTTTTCAGTCTTTAAAATTTGTTTATTGAATTAAGTTATTATCGATTATACAAAAAAATCGTGTAAAAGCTCACAGATTTGAAATCATACTTCAAATAATTTTATCCTCCTCACTCTAACCCACGTTGAGCGGCTTGGTCCGAGGCGGGACGGCGCCCCTGGAGCTGTTGTGGCCCGGTTCGTTAGGCAGTCTCTGCGGGACGAGGTGGTACGCCAGAGGAGAATAAAGAGGGATTTCTCCACTCGTCATCTTGGCTACCCTGATAGTGACTCTCGTGTTTACGTCGGAGATGCGATGACCGCTACTAACAGGCATTTGTATTGGCTGGCTCGACAGAAGAGATCTGCGGACAAAGTTAAATACGTCTGGTTTAGTGGTGGTCGGGTGAAGTGCCGTCGGGGTGATGGCCTTCCGGTCGTCGTCATCAATAGTCCAGAGGACTTGGATGTTTTTCCCTGACCCATTTTTTCTGTTCACTTTTTCTCTCAATTTCATTTAAAGACCTTATTTTCATTTATTTTGTTCTATAAAGTGGTTTTTCTGTTTGGTTTTATGCACCTATTTTCACATTATTTATGTAAATCTTTTCTTTTCAACTTTTTATATAGCAAAGATGTTTTAATTATTTTGTTCTTTTTATCTTTCTTAATTTTTCAATTTTCAAATAAGTGGATTCAGTCTCATTTACAGACCTTATTTTCATTTATTTTGTTCTATAAAGTGGTTTTTTTGTTTGGTTTTATGCACCTATTTTCACATTATTTATGTAAATCTTTTCTTTTTAATTTTTTATATAGCAAAGATGTTTTAATCATTTTGTTCTTTATCATTTTCAATTTTTCAATTTTCAAACAAGTAGATTTAATCTCATTTACAGACCTAATTTTCTTTTATTCCTTTGATAAAGTAGTTTTTATTTGGTTTTTTTGTTCTTATTCTTATATTATATGTGCAATTTTTTTCTTTGAACCTTTCTATTTACAATGGTGTCATTATTATGTTCTTTTTATCATTTTCAATTTTTCATTTTTCAAACAAGTGGAAGATACACTTCTTTTTTGTACAGCAGCAGTTTTCCCTCTTGATTTATATCCTTCCTGCTCCTTAAATGACTAATGCCCTGACCTCCTGCCACGTCAACGCTCAATCCCTCCTTGCACATTATGATGAATTCCTACAGTATTTCCTTGATAATTTCTATCACATTATAGCAGTTTCCGAAACCTGGCTTAAACCCTACATTCCTTCCTCGCAAGTTTCCATTCCTAATTTCACCTTCTTGCGTTGTGACAGAGAAGACCGTACCGGTGGAGGTGTGGGTCTCTTTGTTCATGATAGCCTGAAGGCTAGACTCCTTGCTCATTCCCCTTCCTCCGAATCCCACCAACCTGAATATATGTTTGTCGAAATATCTTCTCCTCTTTCTTCTTCTCCCCTCCTTTTTGTTGTTGTTTACCGTCCCCCCCGAGTTCCTTTTGACCTATCCTTTGAATCTCTCCTCTTTGAGCTTGTCCCTGCTTACTCTCATATAATCCTTGCTGGCGATTTCAATTCCAATCTGCTTGTCGAGTCCACTGAAATGTTATACCTTACAAATCTTTTCTATTCCTTGAATCTTTATGTAGTTCCTTACTCTCCTACTCATCACACATATTCTTCCGATACCTGGCTTGACCTTTTCATTATAGACTCCCAAGATAAACTTCTGTCCTCGTCGCAGCTCCCTGTATCTTTCCTATCCGCTCACGATCTCATTCAAATAACTTATAATTTACATACCCCACCTTTTGTTCCTAGGACCTTTTCCTTTCGCCATCTTGATTCCCTCTGTTTTGAACCATTAAAAACTGACCTTGAAACCCTTCCTTTCGAAACTTTATTTTATACCGACTCTATTGATACCAAGGTTGAAATCCTAACACATCACCTCCTTAACATCTTAGACTCCCATGCTCCCATTAAAACCTGTCATGTTCGACGTCCTCCTGCACCCTGGCTTATACCGGAGCTCAAGGACATGATGAGGAGAAGAGAGGCAGCCAGGAGGAGGTTTAGACGCACGCGTTCTCCTCATGACTACTCTCTGTATAGGCTCCTGCGTAACCTTACTCTGGCCTCTGTCCGCCGAGCCAAATCCCTTCATATTCACTTATCTCTCTCCAATGCTCCTGATTCCAAATCGAAATGGGCTATCCTTCGTAAGCTTTCCCTCTGTAGATCTAATCGCTCCTGCCCCATTTCAATATCTCCTGATGACCTGAACGTCCACTTCACTTCCTTCTTAACCAATGCCTCTTGTAATGTTCCTGCTCTCATTTTACCCTCCTTTGATCCTAACAATTTTTTTTTCCATCATATTACTCCTGAAGATCTCCTAACCTCAGTTCTGAAATCCCGTACAAATGACTATGGCCCTGACAACATTCCTGTTAAATTAATTAAAGCCTGCCTCCCAGCGATATTGCCAGTCCTTTACCATATTTATAATTTCTCCCTTCAGAATTCTATTTTCCCATCCTGCTGGAAAACAGCCCTAGTCCGTCCTCTAAATAAAATCTCAAATCCCACCTCTCCTATTGATTTTCGTCCCATCTCTATTTTATCAAATTTCTCCAAACCCTTTGAACGTTTAGTGCAGTCCCAGCTTTCTAATTACCTCGAACAAAACAATCTCCTTAATCCACTCCAATCTGGCTTTCGTCCTTCTTATTCCACTCATTCTGCACTCTTGAAAATTACCCATGACTTGCAGACGGCTATTGACGACCAAAAACTTACCATCCTTATACTCCTAGACTTCTCCAAAGCCTTTGATACCGTTGACCATCATATCCTGCTATCTAAACTACAATCCCTCTCTTTTTCCAATAGCACCCTCCGTTGGTTCCAATCCTTCCTGTCTAATCGTTCCCAATTCGTTGTCACTCCCGATAGTAATCCTTCTTCACTTCTTCCTTTGTCACGCGGTGTACCTCAAGGTTCTTCCCTATCTCCCACCCTCTTCTCAATTTACATCAATGACCTTCCTCTTTCCATCTCTCATTCCCAGTATCACCTCTATGCTGATGATTTTCAGATTTACATATCCCTTTCCCCGTCGGATTTGTTTGAAGCTGTATTTAAACTTCAAGAAGACCTCAATAACATCTCAGCATGGGCCACGAACAATAAGCTTACCCTGAATGTAGAAAAGACCAAAGCTATAGTTATTGGCTCCAACCCACTCCTTAAATCATTGGCTCCTCTTCCTAATCTTTTCCTTTACAATACCCCAATAAAATATTGTTCCTCTGTGAAAAACCTTGGTATCACTTTCGATCAAAACCTATCCTGGAAAAACCATGTTTCCCAAATCTCTCGCCGTTCCATCCATATCCTTAAGCAGTTTAATAGTTCCCGTCACCTTTTTCCAATTAAGACCCGGCAACTCCTAGTTTCCTCTCTTATATTCCCCCATTTCGACTATGGTTGTTTAGTGTATGGCGGTCTATCTGGTGATATTGAAGCTAAGCTTAAGCGCCTCATGAACTGCTTCATAAGATTTATTTTCAGCATTTCCAGAGACTCTCGCATTTCGCACTGCTACGATGAGTTGAAGTGGCTTTTTCCTGTCTATCGCCGCCAATATTTTTTGGCTTCTTTCCTTTTTCAAGTCATCCAGTCTCAAAGGCCTTCCTATATTTTTCAACTCCTTAAGTTTAAATCCTCCATCCATTCCCGTAACACTAGATCTCGCTCATCTGATCTTTATATTCCCTCTCACCGTACCTCATCCTTTGACAAGTCCTTCCTCATACGTGCTACCTCTCTATGGAACTCCTTGCCTTCATCTGTCCGCCATGCTCCTACCCTATCCATCTTTAAATCCCGTCTATTCAGTTATCTCCTTTCTATTCAGCTTCCTCCGAAATTCTAATTGTTTTAATTCATTTCCTTAATTTCTGCTGTTTTATTATTTTATTTTTACTTTCATTTTCACTTTTGTAAATATTTATTTATTTATTTAATTTCTGTATAATCACAGGCCAAACTATTAAGGCCTCTATTTGTACCTGTATTTATTCTTAGGGGACAATTGTCCCAGAATAATAAATTTCTTTTCTATTCTATTCTATTCTAACACACCTTAACCCGTGAGATTGTTCTCCATGAAGAAACAGACTTTCATGGAACAACAAGATCTCGAGGGAAGATGCTGCTATTAAGAGGTTGGTTTATTTATTTACTTTTAAGCAAATAAATGTGAGATTGAATGCGCAGTTTCTTCAATAATATTCAAAATATATACTTACCTTGGAACCCATCAGACCAGTGCAATATAAAATAACTCGCAAGTCTTCTATAACAGCCCAAGAACAAGAGCACTTGTAACATACGAAAGCGCGGCGTAATAGTCTTACAAAACTTGCGGTATAAATAAATGCATAATCCGTCCAGTGTATTCCATCAAAAAGCAGAATAAACTAAATAGTAGATAACATCAAAATCCAAAGAATTAAACTTTCAAATATTTGTACTTCACTTAAACAGTACCCTAAAAGAAGTTATTTCACGCTCTTTTTTTCTAGGATCTTCTGCAGAATACAGGTCATGGACATCCGGCAAGAATGGCCCTACAGTTGGCGCTTACCCAGCTAGAATCACCAGCAGAAGTATTGAATGAAAGAAAACGAGAATCAGAACAGACTCAAGCGTTCAGACAGGAAATGAGATCAATTTCCTCGAAGCATCTGCAGCCGGATGATGAAGATGAATACCTTATAAGACATGATGATGTCACACAACTTGTAAGTGGTTTTAATGATTATCATTTATTAACAAGCCTAACTTTTTGTTTTCCTTTTTTTTGGTTGTTGTTTATGTAGTTTTTTTGTATCAAAAAAAATCTTAAAAAAGTGAAAAATTTATTCAACTAAATAATGCATCTGGTAAATGGATTTTGATCGTTTATTTACAGACGGGTTTCAATTCAAGTAAGGTGGGGGACTGAATGGAAATCTAAAGTTTCACTTTCCTATGATTTTTGAGATATTTGGTTTACGTGCAAACTATTTTCTAAAAACCTTTTCTGTCTCAAAAGACCTCAAAATGAATATTTTTTGGTGTAAACTCAGTTTCAATAATTCGGTGTGATAGCTATACTCGTATTTCTACTACAACACTTACAGCTGTACTGTCTCAATCTTAAACAACCTGATTACGATTGAGGCGAGCTTGGTCTGAGTAAAAACAAGTTTTGCCAGTTTACAAGCTTTCTCCTAGAATAGTGATTAGCTATGCGGTTAACTTATTGGTCCCGGGTTCGAATCCATCTGCTAGACCTTAGATTCTCTCTTCCTAAAAGCTTCTTACAGCTCGCTGTCCGGAGGCCGGCAGGGCACTGAATAAAGTTCCGGGCGCCAATAACCTCAGATGTTGACGCGCCTTAAATCATTTAAAAAAAAAAAAATCCCAGGATAATGAAGGCTTGGGTTTCCTTGGGGAAATCTGAAGAAGCTGGTCCTTGAATGTGATAGGTCTACAGATTATTTAGGGATATAACAAACTCCAATACACCTCCTAAGTGATTGGATGCCATCATTCCTTAAGAATTAAAGGTAGAGTTGGGACGTTCTTGTAGCCTATGTCTTAGCACTTCATAGAAATCTTGAAATAATAAATATTAAAGGTAAACAGCAATAAAATACACAAAAGTTTATAATTTCCGAACATTATATTTGTCATATTTCATTACATGAATAAGATATTTTTCATGTCTTAAAAATGTTTAATATACACTTATAATAATAATTTCCATTTTATCTTTTAACGATAAAATTAAAAATATACCTTAAGTCTTCCTGGGACAATGCAAAAAATATCATTTTTAAAGTTTATTCTTTCTTTTTTTTCAATTTTAGTTATTTTTTGCTTTCATTAAAATTATTTTTTATTAAATTGATATAAGATCAATTTATATTATAATTTTCATAATATTTAACACACATAATATGTAGTAATAATGTACGAGCATTATTAATTTATTTTATGTATAATTATATTTTATATAATTATTTATATGTAATATAATTCCTTATTTGATAATAAAGCCTCCAAATAGTTCACAAGGTAACATAAGGCAGCGGTAAAATGTAATAAAACAAAAAAATTAAATCAATCGCAAAAAAAAGAGAAAGGAGATCACATAGATATTAATAAGAATAAAAATAAGTGTAATATTTCATAAAATTAAATATCATAGCCTCAATATTTTACTATAATCACCATAATTTTTTTTTTGTATCTCAATTGATGACGTTTTTATTTTAGAATTTTTATCAATCTTTAGTTTTACAATTGATGAAAACCATTTCCTTTTCCTTTTACTGATTTTTAATCATATTGTACGTTTTGGAAGAATTTTAAAGTTTTTTTTTTAATATTTCCGAAATAATATTGAAAACAAAAAGTGACTGTAAATTTAAGGCACATAATAATGCAAAGTTGTTTAAAATGTGAACACTCAAGGATTATTTGTTATCTTTAGTTTCAATTAATTTTCAAATTTTATTACATTTTAAAAAAATAACTTGAAAGAAAAATAGTGTGGTTTCATGGGATTAAAAATCTGAAAGGCAAGGGACAATAAAAAAATACTGTCACGGGCAACACCGTGTGTAGGCCTGTAATTAGTTAATAGTTTCATTATGAACAATGTATAAAGTTGATTTTGTACATAGTGAGCATAACAATAATCATTGAAAACGAGTATTGAGAATATTTTCTAGCAATGTTAAACCTTATTTTAATTTTTTTCTGCGACAGAATAATTCTTTTTGTGAAAGTAAAAGCATTAAATTAGAAATGTACGGTTAGTTTTTATAGAATACGACTTTCACAATAAAAAATTGGGTACCACTTTAACAAAGCGTTACTAAGTTTTCGGTAGGTGACTGCGGTAGGTAAGGGATAGATGTCGAATGTGAACCACAATCACAAGAAATGTGTTCGGATATTATTTATTATTGCGAAGTACTGTGACGACGTAATTGAAAGAAAACGTTTTTTAAAAAAAATGACGAATTCACATATTATAAAGGAAATTCGGAAAGGTTTCTGCGTTATTGTTTTATGTTATCTTATTTTGCATCTACACTACGCCGTTAATGTTCGAAGCTGGTGTACTCCACAGGTTGATTTATTTTTTCTCCCAGATGTCAGTATTGTCCATACATTTATTTTGATTAATAAACTTGTGTTTAACTTTCATACATTCTATAAAATAATGTCCGAATCATTTGAAATAAAATAATTTAATTAAATGGTAAAAATTGAAATATTTGTAAAAACTGAGGTTAGTTTTAACAATTTTACATACTTAGATTAAAAAAAAAAGATAAATTATTGAGTACAGTTCATTATTTTTTATTGTGTCTGCCAGATAAAGATAATGAAGAAAATTATTTTCAATTTCTGAATATATTGTTTATTTTTCCAAGTTTTCGAGCTTCTAGGTTGAAAATTTATATTCAACATGGCATCACAGGCATTAGTATTAAATTTCTTAAAGCTGTCTCTTTATGTTAAAAGAAATCTACAAGAATTTTTGAGGTATTATTGTCAGTATTATACTGACACAGAAAAAATTTTTTTTATTTTATTTATATTAATCAACAAACACTCACTTCTTTTATATCTTATTTCTTTTTTGAAAGAGAGGAATAAAAATTACAATTTTTATCATCAATTTGTTCCTGATTTTATACTCTTCTTTTTTAATATTGTTGCCTTGGCTTAAAGTATTTTAAAAATTAATTATTTTTATTAATCCTTGATAAAATACATTAAAATAGTTTGCGCTTATATTTGTATCTTTTTAATATGAGAGCACAGTCACGACAGAAATGCAAATTTACAATAATTTCATTAGACTTTTAATACATATTTATTCTTTGTTTCATTTAAATAATTTTTTAAAACTGTATCAACATTGAATAGATTGACTTATAAAGGTATAATAAACATACTTATTATTCTTTTAATACAAATTTCATTTTTATGTAACAGTACTCATTCCATGGAAAAAAAAAAAAAAAATTAAAATAATTCCGTTTAAATTTCTCTCTTTTTGAGGCTTTTTTATTTTATATTATTACTTAAAATGAAGAAAAAGAAAATAACAATAATAGTATATAATTAACCCTTCACCTACATCATAGGCATTGTTTTAACATATAGGAATTTTTGTTTGCAATAAAAATTAAAAAAAAAAAAAAAAGGAATCCAAAGCAATGGACAATGTGATGCAGCAACAGCATTCTAATTTCTTTTTGCGAATAAATTATATTCATTAATTTATTTATTTTTACGCGATAAATGCCTTTGAACAGAAGTTTTTCTCTAGCGCAAAATATTCACACTTTTACTTGGCTAAAAACAGATAAATTAGAAACGGAAAAACAAAATTTGCCTATAATTTATATATATTTTCTAGATTTTTTTTGAAACTTTAGGTATCTTTTTAGCAATCTGCCCAACAAAAGAAGAAAAGAAAAAAATTACAACTAAAACAAGGTTGATGAAGAACCTGCTGAATTTTGGTGAAAAAACAGATTCAACTAGTTTTTTTATTGGTTTATTATTAAGACCAATAAGCGCAATTTAAATTACCCAACTAACAAGTTACTTTTCTCATTTCATATTATTATATTATGGAAAATTTTGTAAACAATTAATTCGTTAAACTGATGAGCTTTTTTTTGTATTTTTTTTTTAAAGCCTGAAACTTAAACTCCGTATCTCCGCCTTTCTCCGTTACCACTAATCCATCGCCTCTGAATTTATTTGGACAAACTGCTATTACCCGGTTCTATTCCACCTTACTAGCCCAAACATGCGGTTTAGAACAGGTTTCCAAAAAAAGAGATAACCAAACATTTTCTTGGTAGATTGCTAAAACATGCCTTTTCTTTTTTATTTTCTACTTTCTTCTGTTTTTTTACCAGTCATTATTGATTAAAAACCAATTTTAACACTAAATTAGGTTCACTTATTTACTTAGTTTATTTAATAAATTTTTATTTCAAGACCTACTGTCCCTAACAATTTTCCTAGACCTTATTTCTCTCTTGTTTTTTTAAAATTCTTTTCCCTATTTATTTTAGCTTAAAACCATTTTTATTTTTATTTCTCTACAATCTGGTGTCTATAATGCATTTATTAATATAATTTATGTGTTCCTAAAAAAAAAAAGTCAAAATTTTCGTTAACGTTCTAGAAATAAAATTTATGTTCATTTGTTAAGAAATAATGAAGCTTCATTTTTATTGACTTAATTCATCTTAAAACACATACTAAGTTTTATTTTTCTTTAATTATAATATTTCATTATTTATTTATTTTTAAAAGCCTTAACCAAAATAATGCAGCTCATATCCAACTAAAAAAGTTCTTTCTTACTGCAGATATTATTATTCATAAATTAATAATTTTGTGTTACCTATGAGTTCACTTAATCTAAAGTGTCTTTTAGTTGGACAAGTTCTTATTTATTTTTTTTTATAAATAAATGCTTACAAAAAAATTTAAAGAAAAAAGAAATACCATGAGCAAAAGGAAATAAAATGGAACTGAAAACTCTTTTTCACAAATAATAAAAGAATGCTTTAGAGAAAATATTGATAATAATGTCTTTTTTTTAAAGACAGGGAGAAAAAAAAAACAAATTAATTAATTTTCTTAAAAGGAATCCCCCAATCTTTTTTAGTTTTTTTTTTGGCAATTTAAAAAAATAATTGATAATTTAAAAAACGAAAATTAAATCTAAAAACTTGTGCAGTAATACTTCTTGGCACACATTTTTAAAAAACGCTGAGCAGCATAAAAAGAAAAAACTTAAAACCAATAATTAAAAAAAAAAAAAAATCTGTATAATTGCTTGTCGCAAGCTTTAACATAAAAAGGGCTGTTTTTAAAAATGTACACTAAGTGATGAGGTAACATAATTTTTTTGTTTTGTAAAGCAAAAATAAGTAAAGATGTTATTTTAAAAAAAACAAAAATTAAATTCAAATAAAAGAAATTAAGAAAAAACAATAAATTAAAAATTAATAATAAAATTGAACACTTTCTTGTATATTTTTACAAAGTTTTGGTTTTGTTTTTCTTGTATTTAAGTCAATCACACTTAAAAAGATCAATTTCGGTTAATTGTAAAGAATTAACATATCTTTTTGGTTTGTTTAATCCCTTTTTTTTTTTACACAAATCGAATATTACAAACTGACGTACACAACTATGCGATTGTTGATGTAAAAAGTATTTTAATTATTAACTGTTTTTAAAAATAAAAAAGTGCAAGCTTTTTTATGTTATTTATTTATTATTTTAATTGAAATAATAATATTAGCATAAAATAAAAATAAAAAGATTTTGAACAACCGCAGTTCATGCATGAAGACCCGCTCTCTTTACTCTTACATTGTTCTTTATTTTTATTAAACAGTTTCACGCTTCTTTATTTTATTTTTTAACATATATATATTTTTCATACATCATTTATTAAATTTATTTGTTTTATATTAGGCACATGATCTGAACTAAAATAGATAACAAATCATCACATTTTCTTTCATTTCATTAAACTTTTTTTTTTGTGTTTCAGTGTACAAGTTTTTATTCTTTTCTTTTCTTTCTTAATATCTCATTGTATTACGTACTAAATAAAAAAAAAAAATTACTTAATTCATTTAATTAAATTTGAACAAAACTTCTTTTAAGTATTTTATTGTTTACTAATTTTGTTTTCAATTTAAAAACAGGATCTCCCAGAAGAGTTATTGATCGAAATCTTAAAAGTCAATTGCTTGTATTGTGTCCGTCGAAGTGTCACACTAATGGATGAACAACTGTTAAAGGTTCGTAGTTCTGACAATACTGTATTAAAGAAACGAGTTCGAATGTTGAATTTTAACGTGGTTCACTCTCTAAAAGAAGTTGATTTTGCATCATGAATAGATTAGTGATAAGCGTTTGATTTTTTTTTTTTTTTTTGTAATCTAGTTTATTCCACGTAAAAGCTGCGCATTTAAAACTTTACTGAAATGAATGGTTCACTTTTCCTATCAGTTAAATCCATACAACTTGGTGCATGTATATTTTGATTTAGTGTTGCAACATGTGAAGTCATTAGCGTATTTAGCTTTCTCATTAATCGACAGGCTTCGGATAGTGTTCTGTTACAGACATCATTGTCCATCACCGACTTGAAATTATAATGCTACTTGGAAGAGGAAACGTGAGGGTAGTAAACTGGACAATGAACCCGGGCCATAGTCTTGACTTACTGACACTACTGAGCTAAACTTTTATTGTTTTGTTGATTTTTGTTATTTTTTTAAGTTTAGGGGTGAATTAAACTTTCATGATGTATTAGATTCCAAAAGAAAAATAAATATTCCTAGAAAATAAAAAGCAGAAGCTAGAAATTTGTAGAAACAACCGTAAAAAGTTTTATTTTTTTCATCTCTTCTCACAATTGATTATTTTTTTTAAGTTTGTCTTTTTTTTAATTGAAAATTAACTTCATCCAGGGAGAAAGCTTTGTCATATGGTTATTTTACACACATAACTTACTAAGAAACCAAATGTCTTTAGTGCCATAAACGGACTATTTTTATTTTCTCTTAATACTCCTTTTGATTCTTCCATCCTTTTAAGACGTTTGAATGATCGAGCTAGGCTAGCATACAAGTAATATCAAGTAGAAAACTAAAGAAAGAGTACTTCTTTTAAAAAGAAAGAAAAAATCTTTTTCATTTGAAAAGAAATGGGGGGAAATCCTGTTTTAAACGAACAGATGTTAAATTTTAGACGCCCGAAGGTAATACTTAAAATCAGTAAAACAAAATATATAAGAGCTAAAATGACGAATGAGTGTATATTTTTTGTTTTGTTTTAAATTAACTCAGAGTTGGCACCAATGCTCAGTCTTAAGAATTCCAACACTCGATCCAATATGGTTAATTTTTAGTTAAAAAAAATACTATTTAAGCATTATGTTTTCTTTATAATTTGATAGACTGGTATTGTTTATCATTTTTTTCAGACAAATGAAATCACAAAATAATATTGCGCGTATCACACTTATAACAATATTTATATATACAAAAACACATATAAAAGAAGATATGTGAATTAGACTCTTTACTTTAAAAAATACAAAATTCACAACGGAAGATATTAGAGAGAATAAGAAGAAAAGAGGGGCTCCATGCATGGGGGAAAGTGAAGAGTTTTTGAAGAATAAAAAAAGAATTATGGAGGGAACAAAATGGGTGTGTGGAAGAGTGTGGCTGGAGGATTCATTGTAGTATACAGCATATTCCACAGGGAAACGGTCCGGACTGGCCCAGATGCATTGCAGTCTTAAGTACAACAGCCGGCGGTGTAGGACTATCTCCATCAATGACCGCACCTAAACTGTAATACTTATGTACTGATCGCTTTGCATCACACATCTGTCCAACCCTTACGGCCCAGTCTTGCTCCTCCACGGGGATATAGTCATGAATGGCAACCCTTGTCCCATTGTCGCTACTAGGAGACGACGCAGGGAAAGGGTTGCCTTGCCCGTTTTTTTGACCGGTCGTTGAATCAGCAGGTACAAGTGCATCTTCACCTTCTTCAATGCCTTCATCATCAGATTCTTCAGATGATGTAGAGGAACTATTAGAAAGTTTAACGACTGAGCTACCTTGACTTCGCAACCACTTCGTGACTGCTTCTGTAATCGGACGTTCACAAACTTCTTCTTGTACAGTTTGTTCGGCTAGTCGTGATGTTATTTCATCTACATCAATGGCTTCTTTTGATAGTGATGCAGTCATTTCATTATTTGCGTCCTGTTCTACTACAATTTCATTGACACCATCTTCTTTTTCCAGCACCTCTTCTTCAACAGTATTTTCTGAAACTTCCAACTTTTCTTCCAAAACTTCTTCTTGATAATTCTGATTGACTTTTTCGTTATTTTCAGATTCATTACACAATTCATTCATAATTGAAATTGAATTTGTATTGATGGACGGTTCAAAATGTTCTTCATCAATGTTTATAGCATCTATAGACACTGATTTTTCTTCAATAATTCGTAAAGAAGAGTCTGCAGAAATAACAGGCTCTTCCGTATGTTCTAATTCTAATGTAGTGCTTTGAGATCTTTCTTCAACAACCTCTTTTTCGACTTCCTTTTCTACCACATCTTCTTCACTTCCTAAATTTGGTTGTTGTTGTTGTTCTTGCAAGTATGAAGTTGAAACTTCATCCTCATTTTCATTTGAATCATTATGAAAATAAGGTTCATCAATTGGTAACCTAGGAGAGTTTGCCCCACTTGTAAGTGCTGTAGGATCAGTGTGGATACCCGAGTCTGAATTTGTCTTGGAAGAGCTAGAACCAGGAGCTGTGTCGCTGCTCGCACCAGATTGGCTCTCCGCTGCTCCAGACGCGTCGCAACTCAAAATATCCTCACAACTAGACTCAGAGCCCTCGTCCGTCACCTAAAAATAATAATAATAATTACATAAGAGAATAGATGATTATAAATTTATAAGTAAACAAAACTTTTCAAAAATTATAATATTGAGAATGTATTAGAAAGTTATAATTTGGAGAATTTTGGTAAGACATTGAAAAGATGCATCAGGGAATTTAAAGTAAAAAATATAGCCTTTACTTTGGACAATTCTGGTCGCCAACCTATTTGCTATTTGCGGCAAAAGGCAAATAGCAAATACCCTACAGTCCGTAAGGTAGGGTCACTTTTCAGATATTGTATCAGGGTTCACTGATACAGACTTGAATATCTTGGTTAATGATGGCGGGAACAGTGAGTTCATAAAACTAATACTATTTCTTTTAAGCAACCTGGTAGAAGAAGAATTGGCAGGTGGGTGGGATCAGAGCACTTAATGGGGTTTAAAGGATTGTTTGCCTGCGCGCGTGGATGCCATGAAGCTCTGCAACCTTAAAAGTTCTTTTAAATTTTCGATATATCGACGGTATTGCTAGTGCTGTGGCAACTCTCTTGGCAATTTTAGACATACGGGGAATGAAATGGACTATTTAGAGACAATCTCAAATTCATTCAATGATATTTCTTTTTTCATTTTTCATTAATAAGACATTGTATAAACAGACCGGGATAGATAGAACTCACTCTTTCGAAAGAAGAGTGAATAATTTCAAATTGTTAATTTTAATTTAGAATTAAATATTACACAGTTTTTTGTGAATTCTTAGACTTATTGAACTTAGTCTTTAGTTCCAACAAATCAGGTGTACAATTTTGTTCGACGGCTTCACCGTCATTAAAATTTAGTAAGAAAATAAGTGTATATAAAATAGGCGTACCCCTCCCCTCCTTCTCCTTCTCCTTTTCTTGCGACGTTTGGCCTGGTCAGCTGGAGGCGGCAGTGGTGCGCTCTGTGGCACCACCCCTTGCACAGTCACACCTGCAACATGCCACCACTGACATCATTCACAATTAGCCGCCATCTCATGCCACACAAAACTCTTGTTTGTACAAAGAGAACTTTACAGAAGCTATTCTGAAGCGTTATAAGACGAAAGCAATGTCAATTTTAAAGTTAATTTTGTTAAAATTATAAAAGAATATTTTGATTTTCAGTGTTGAAAATCAAATTTACAATCTTTCTTTAGGAAACAGTTGCAACAAAAGCAGACATAACACATTAAAAATTATTTGTTCTTAAACATACATATTATTTTGCCAATTTAAAGCTTATAAATTGAGCTGAACTATATTAGACATTAAATTCATTGAAGTGTTAATATAGTGGCTCTTTAAAAAAAATAACTTTTATTTCATTCATTACGAGTACAAATGATTTTCACTTCCTAGGAGCTTCTTACAGCTCACTGTCCGGTGATGGACAGTGTTGTCTGTAACGAGAGAACACTGTCCGGAGGCCGGCAGTGCACTGGAAAAAGCTCCGGGCGCCAATAACCTCAGCTGTTGATGCGCCAAAAAAAAAAAAAAAAAAAAAAAAAAAAAAAAAAAAAAAAAAAAAAAAAAAAAAAAAAAAAAAAAAAAAAAAGCACAATTTCTAATCAATGTTGTAGGCTGGTTTAAGATTTTAAGTTCGGTCTGTCTTTCTTCGAAATAAGATAATTATAAAATTGTTACTAATCGGTAATTCTATCGAAAGAACTAGAATGCTCTTAAAGCAGATGTGAAATAACCCAAACATTTAAAGTTTTAAAACATTTCTCTTACTTCTGCATTTTAATTTTGAATTAAGCTGTTGAGGATTTCAGTAAACATACTTTGAGGAAAAACATGTGGTTTCTGCAGGCCACAAATGTAATCGAGAAAATAAGAGAAAACAGTGGATGATTTAAAAAAGTTAATGTTTGAATTATCTGATGGGGAATCTCTATTAAGGACTATTATTTTTCTTAACAGTAAACATAAGCATAAATTTGGTGAAGACAATTTGGAGGAAGGTTGTCTAAAAACTATCTGAAGATAGAAAAGTTATGAGTTACATACATAGATAAACATCTTTTAAATTGTAAACACTAGCCCTACTCAAAATGGAATTTCGAAAACAACAAAAAAGGTAAATGACTGGCTCAATAGTAGTTTATTATTGAAATCAGATCGCGGAGGTCCCGAGATCTAATCCCTCTGTCCGACCTTAGATTTTTTTCTGTGTAAGGGTCTCTACTCTCTCTGTTCGTAGTAGTCAATGCTTTTCTTTTTGTTTTATAACGGAAGTACATTGTCTAGATACTAGCAGTGCTCTCAGAAGGTTCAGGCGCCAGTAACTTTAGATGTTGTCACCTCTTGAATTAGAAAATTAAAGAAATGGGTGCCGATTTAGTAAATTAAACAAAAGAGCTCGGAAAAAATGCGTTTTTTTGGTTTATCTTATTTTATTTAATTTTTCGAAGAGTAAAACTAGTATAATCTGATAGAATTTTTAGAGTTCAGCGAAATTTAACTTTAATTTTAAACGAAAACAAAAAAAAATCACTAATGCATTTCACTACTCAAGCATTTCACAAAAAACTAAAAATGTATTTTTAAAAAAAATATATATAGTATAAGTATATGTATATATATGTGACTAAAATCCAGATCGCAAACAATCATGCTGTATAAGTACCTACCATTCATATTGTACAAAGGTGCGCCAAACATATAACCAGGGTAAACGTATTGTGGAGGATAAACTGGAGGTTCACAGCCTTCAACAGGTTCTTGAGGGCTGCCAGGAGGACATGTAGTTTCAGAACTCTGGCCGCTGCAGTTCTATAATGAAAAAGTTAATTTAAGAAATTTAGTGAAGTGACGACTTCTTAAAAACAATAAGACATTAAATTTGTTTCAGATATAAAAAATTACTTGTAATCTCGTTAACTGAAGTACTTCACGTCAATATTATTTTACCTGGGAATCAATGGAATTTCTTTTCTTCTTTGTTGAATACATCGGGACAGAATAAGCCGGATGAGGCTGTGGTATGCTTGGATTGAACCACTCCAGTGGTTGTAAAGGAACTGGTTGACAAGGAACAGCTGTTAGGACACCCGTATGTGGCCCTGTAGGATAACCTGGGCCAACTATCACCGTCACATTACCTGTATATGGATCGTACACTTCGTAACTATCTGTAACAAGCATAAGGTAAAAATGAAGAGAAACCATTGAGTGTGCTGGAACAATTCGTATAATTCAATTATAATTTACTTTCAGAAATATATCCTACGATATATACTAATTTATTCAGATAAAAAGTTATTCTAAAGAAGCGAAAATGCACTATTTTCTTTTAGGATAAGTGCCAAAGACGTGCCTCTTTAATTGATAATTGGATAATTTTCAGATTGAATTTTTAAAACATATATGTATATATTTTTTAGCTTTCCAACTGGAGACAAGCAAAATCGCATTTGTGGTTTGATTTTATATTGCGAAATAGAAGTTTACTTATACTTAGAAGTAATAGTGAGGTAATTTAGATTCAAGTTGCAACTAATGACTACCGCAATGTGGATAAAGGTACACTCACCTCCGGAAGCTAGAGAGTTTATACAATCCCTGGAGAAATAATAAGGTAATTTTTGTTTAGAAAGTAATGCAATTAATTGTAATTGTAAATTGTAATTCGACTGATTTGTAAACTTTTTTTAAAAAAAAATTATCTAGTGATAAAACACTTAGTCTTTCTTTTTCGCCGAAAAAAAAAGGTAATTGAGAATGGAGGGTGAGGCAGGATAATTTTATTGCTTTTACTATTATTGGTGCCTCAAACAAAATGATTTGGATGCCCAAAAGAAATAAAACTCCTCTAAGGGATCTACTATTGCCCAAAAATATAGATAAGGGATTAAGCATCAGACTAAAAATAACGAAGAGTATCAACCCTTGCAAATAACATTGCAGAAAGTTATAAATATTAATTACTAAATATTTATTAAACATTTTTGTGTACCAGTCTAACTATTATTGTTGTTATTTGATGCTATAAGTTTTTCTATTTAAGTTACATAATGTTTCCACCATTTCATTCCTCTTCTAATTTTACATTTATATTCAAATTGGTTTATATTATCTAATTTATTTTACTAGTTTGTGATTTATTAAACTGTACTGGCTAATATACAATTTGCATGAAAACAAATGCAAACGTAAATTCTAATGGATTACTCACTGTTAATGTAATATACACCAGTATGGTCCATGTAGCCGGTACCTGGGTACAAATACTGCGGATGCACCTGTTCTTCACACATGTACTGATCACTCTCCAGAGAATCTGCAATGTTATAATTACAGTAATCAATCAAACAATTTTCGACAATAATTAATTACTGTTTTGATTTAGCTGTTTGATTAATTTTGTTTTTTACATGTAAGTAATGTAAATTCTACAAACACAGTACATTAGAATACATTTAACCTCTCTTTTTCAATAAATGAAGATACAACATCCAACCAAACTGAAGACAAGATATGATATGTCTGTCCCAGTTTACTGTGAAAAAAAGTTATTCAGATCACCATGTTAAGAGAATTTCTCCTTTTTGTCCTTGCTTGTTACTGCGAAAAGCTCTATGAGCGTACTAGGGAGAAAAAAAACAACGAGAGAGGGCTCACATGGGATAGTTTCAGGATGTGCAGACCGATCAGTTGAAGGCCTGGATTCATAGAAAAAAAAAAGGCATTAGGTCTCCCAGCACGAAATTCTTTAGGCCAATCTAAGGTTCTTCAAGATCCTTAGAGCAACAGAAAGTGTCGAGACTTAGGATTGCTTACCGACTTCTAAAAACATATGCAGCACCTAAATCTTATTTGTTAAAATTACTTCGTCCTCAGAGGATTCAAATTTTGGCATGCTCGATGATTTCTCTCCTACACTTGAAAATACATTGTAAACTGCGCTATTGCCTTACTTAACTTTCGGAAAATCTTATTATCGAATAAAGTGTTTCTCTATCTAAGAGGGACATCTAATTAATTAGTGGACGGGCTAAAGAATGTGAGGTTGCTTTAAACTTGATTAAATGAGGCCATTATTTCAGGTTCGCTCTGCAGGTAATCTTCCAGCATTATACAGGAAAGTGAAATATTTTACCAGCAAGTTTAAATAATAATTTATGCAGCTTTAAGGAAAGCTTAAGAGCAAAATGCCTGACTGGCTCGTCATATTTACACCATTCATTTTGTGGTAAAGCTACGGAATAAACTTTAGATATTCTAAAAACTGTTATAAGCTTCTTGAGCGCTAGGTAAGAATATATAAACACATTATAAATATCTATAATTAAAAAGAAAAATCGTAACATTTTACATTAATTTTTATTAACATTACCCGCGCTTTGCGTTTCTACTGAGTCCTGTGGAGGTGTAATTGGTATCGTTTTCTTCTTGCCAAGGTATCCTTTCTTGAACAGCATATCCTGCCTCGGTGTGGTGATTTTCGTATACTCATCTGAAAGAAAAAAAACAACAATAATTTTCATTTTCATTACCTTTCTTGTTTTTGTTTTATCAGTCCATGGTATTAGATTTCATTCAGATTTTCAGCTGTAGTAGGACTTACTTGAATAAAAATCTAAGAAACTAATTTCATTTTTAGTTTTGTTTCATTTTAAACATGAAAAACCTTCAAAAATATTAAGCACGCGTGAATTTAGATGGCAGAACAACAAAATAAAATGAAATAAACGGAGAGGAACAAATGTAAGAGAAGGTACAGGTTCAATTGTAGTGTGCAGCACCAAGAAAAAATGAGTAGGTGTTCTATATATTACTAAACATCTTCTGAAGCGAATAAATGCAAATATTTAATTGTGGGCAACCTATAACGTGCCTATTAAATACCCTCTCGATACGGTTTACTTTTGTAAGGATAAAAGTGTTTAAAAAATTGTTATTGTTATAGATGGTAAAATAAGTTGCCAAGTATAAATAAAAGCACATTCTCAAAAACTTTGTATTAAAACAGAAAATAATCTAAATATAAAAGTTTAGAATTTTAGAAAACAAAAAAAAATCTCTGTTTAATCTTTTAGGGTGTACAAATTGCTTTGACAACATTAATAATTTATGCAGAAAGCATATTTTTCAATTTTAAACACTGCTGCCCTATCAGAGTAAAAAAGAAATTCCTCTTTAGCCAAAAATAAACCACCCTTTTAATAAGTGAGAATATTAAATTACCCTGAAAAGTTTATGAATTAATCTAACCGACAAAAATAACAATTCTAATGATGAGTAGCTTACTAATTTAAAAACTTAATTAGGACATTAAATAATTTCAATTTCTTGGACGGCTATAGTCTGTGATTGACAGAGTCGAGTGTGAGCATCCACTATAATAGAACACATTAAGAAATGTAATGTTTCGTTTTAAGCTATTCCACACCTTGGAATATAATTAGACTTTTATTTTATTTGTATAAAGAAATAACATCAGACTAATGGCTACAAAATTAATTTTCTTATCTCCGCCTAAATAAAAGAATTAAAAATATAAGCATTTTTACTTTCTCTAACAGTTCGTACTGTGGTAGTGAACAATTTGGAGTTTTCACCAAATTAGATGTTTTTATTTTCTGTATAATTTTGGAAACAGTAGCTTTTTTTTTCTTACTTTTGTGTCAGTAAAGGTAAATGATACAACTAACCAAATTTGATGTTGATATTTAATTTTGCACACTCACATTCAAAACATAAATCTCGAAAAAGAACTGAAAAAAGAAATTCAAAATCGTAAGTAATCAGAAATATACTTCATTCAGAAATAGGTTTGAGAATTAAGTAATGTAGTTTTCCCAAAGTCGTTTTTTGAATTATACTGAATTGAATCTTGTTTGCAATTCGTCCAAATTCTTCATACCAAGTACTAAATGTTGATTTTTTTCAATTGTTGCAATTATTCTCTTCACCAGAGTAGAGGGCAAGGAAAAGGCACGGATGAATTGGCGCCATGAAATTCTTATTCCAATGGATATCCTCATTCTCAGGATAGGGATTCGAAGTATGTTCTCTTTTTTTAAAAAAAAGCAATTAAGATATATGATTGCTTCACTGACGGGAAATGGTTGGGTTCCTACCTACTGGCCAGCCATTTATACAAGACAGGAAGCTCCGGTGTTCAAATTAACAGTCAGAATCAATGAACATTTTTAATCCAGAAATATTATGTACTATTTTCAAAATGTAATGTATCAGTTATTCATTGCTTTTATTCATAATTGTAAGCAGTAAACTGTGGGACAACTTATTAATTTTTTATTCGCCCTGGTTAAAAGACAACTGGTTAGGAATTGTTTTATTTCCTTTCGAAAATAATAAATAAATAAACCTGGCCATTTGCCCACATCTGGTAAGAAACTATGTTTGTTTTTAATTTTTAGAACAGTGTCAATGAAAAAGTGTGAGCAATTTTTTTTTTTACAAAATCATGAACGGGAGCCAATAGTGTGAAAGATGCGTGATATTTGAATATTTTATTCAGTCTGTATTTAGCTATATTAAGAAGTATTACACTAGTTGCCAACTCGCTTCACTTATAATTAATTTAAAGATGAACTCAGAGAAAAGTTTTTAATAATGAGGATGTATAAACTAAAATTGAACTAGCTCGCTTTGTTATGCAGAGATAGCAGTGAACTTTGTAATGACTTCATCTGTTATCTATTCTTATTTGTTGAAACTCTTAGGAAATTTTTATTTCTATGTTCAGTACTCTATCTGCGATAGTGTGACAATCGTCCTAATTTTCACGTTCGCTCTTTTTTTTTTTTTATCTCTATCATCACTTTTAAAAATAATTTATATTTATTCTATTATTTTTCCATCTCCATTTTATGTTTTCAGTATTTTATGTACTCTTTCCCTTACACAGGTTTTCCTTTTTTCTTTTTTTTTGTCATTCTTACAGAATGGGGTGTAAGGTTGTTTCTTAGGACTGGTTATTGTTGGGCACATCTGAAATACCTGACAATTATCTCGGGTGCCATGGATAGTTCAAACTTTGATGGAAGGTCTGCAGCAGTTCATTCATTTTCAGAATGGACGTCTATTTTCCAGGTTAAGGTCTATGCAATTCTTTGCTGTAATTCGGGAATGCAGGTGTGAAACTCGGATTCAGAAGGGTTTTATATGGGCCGCAATAGCCAGAATGTGATAAAAGCACTAAATGTTTGTTGTTACCTCGAAATTGGTGCTAGAGGGTCCAGGAGATTGTGGAAGGTAGCTTCTAACGAGAATGTTTTTAAAATCCAGTCAAATAGTTATTTCGAAAAATGGGTCGCATTTTACTCCTTTATTGGTCTCAAACCTACAGCTGGCTTATGTTTAGGCACAGGTCTTTAGCTAACACGAATGTTGTGGTAAATCACTAAGAAGCAGTAATTCTACACCTAAAATGTGTTCAAAATTTCTTTTTATAGCAAAATCCCATTTATATTTACAGACAATAATTGAAACTTTATTCTAACTTACGTTTGAACGACACTTTTTCTGACTTGAAAATCTCGCAGCTGTTAGGTGATTACTGGAATTGTGGAATTATCTAGGGGCTTGGTATACAACAAACATATGGACAATTTACCACACATGCGCATTAGGATGTCTTTAAATTTAACAAGGTAGGTTACTGATTAGGTACCAATATTGCTAGCTAGGATCTTATTTCACGTCCAATATCTGAAATGATTTAAATCAATTCCAAATTCTTGGGAAACTTAAACTTTCTGTTTAAATCCAAATGATGGCGTGCATGTTATGTACGACGAAGCCCTCAACAATAAATTGGCCACAAGGATTTGGTCACTATGATGTAATAAAAGATTATGATGGTAAGGAAATATATTTTCTTTTTATTTTTATTTTCGTACAGTTATAAATAGAGATTGGCTTGTCCTTTTCAAGGATAAAATATTTGTTATATTAAAAAAAATGAGTAAGTACATGTATTGCGTAATTTAGAATTAGAAAAGGGACGGGACCCATCACCGTGGCACCGAAGCCTAAAGAGACTTATGTACCTTATTGCGTAATTTAATTAAAACATAAATTATCCATTTACGTGAAGAACAAGTAAAATTGTTTTTGTCAAAAATGGCTTCAAAGATTTACTTTAATGTAAGTATACTCTCTGATCAATGTACAATAATTTTAAGTTTACAAGAAAATGTTATCCAGGAGCTTTGGCAAGTCTTATGCAGTGATTCAGTATAATAGTGAAGACGTCTAAAATTGTAAAGATTACAAGTTTAAAGAAAGTTAGTGTTATGAGAAACCTAGTGAGAAAGTCAAGTTATGAATTCTCATTTAGTTGGGTTACTAATTTTATCCGCTACACAAACATTCCTGATAGTGCAAAGTGAGAAAATAATTTATTCGGACAGAATTGACTACTTAATATTTAATTTTATTAATGATGCTTGCAAGCTTTAATAATCTGATGATTTTCATTTGAAAATGGTATGCTGTGCATACTCTGAGTTTTCAAAAAACGTTACGTTTTAACAATAGGTAGAAATTAGTTTGGCAATCAAAGAAAATAATTTAGTATTTTATGGAAAAATAGGCAATAATTAACAAACACTTACGTTAGCGAAAAATATATTTGCATATTTTAGTATTATTGTTATAGCCATAATTCTTACACTAGCATGGAAAATAAATTAGTTTTTTATTTTGGTAAGTTCTCATGAAATATAACAGCCTAATAAGTGTGAAATCTTTGATGTCAAACGATTTCTTCGTGGTGAGATTGTGCACTTTTATTAGTGCTGTGAATCTTAAAAACCTTCGATTTTTTAAGACGTTCGATTAATTGCTTTACCATAAATATATTTTTTTAAGATGTCATCATCATCATGGGCGCTGCAACTCATTGCTGAGTCCCGGCCTCCTCAATCAGTCTCGTCCATGATTGTCTCTCTTGTGCAGCCGTCCTCCAATTAGCTACCCGCAGAATGGCTCGACAATCTTCACTAACGCAGTCCTCCCATCGTAGCCTGGGCCTGCCTACCCGCCTAACTCTATCAGATCGGGCCAGAATAAACTTCTTAGGCAGTTCATCATTGTTCATTCTGGCCACGTGTTCTGCCCATCTAAGCCGACCCAACTTGATCCATTTAACAATATCTATCTCCTTGTAGAGGGTGGCTAACTCTGCGTTCGTCCGCCTTCTCCATTCGCCATCGTCGGAACGAACTGGTCCGAAGATGCGTCTGAGAATTTTGCGCTCGAACACTAACAATTTGTTCTCATCCGCTCTGGTGAGACACCATGCTTCTGAGCAGTAGGTAAGGACGGGACGGATTTTAGTTTTGTAGAGTAGGCATTTAGTCTTCCTGGAAGCAAAGCGGGTACCTAACTGCCGTTTTAGGCCGAAATAGCACTTATTTGCTGCTACGATCTACTTGCTATTTCTGCAGAAATATCGTTCTTAGAATTCACCTGGGATCCTAGATAAACGAAGCTATGAACTGTTTCAAACTTGTAATGGCCCATGGAGATCGGAGTCTGTGGCCTTCTATTTGAATCCATAACTAAGTACTTTGTCTTGCCCTCGTTAATATTAAGACTCATAATTCGGGCAGAGCGTTCGAGAGCAAGAAATGCTTCTTCTACTGCTCGATAAGACCTTCCGATAATGTCCACATCGTCGGCATACGCTAGAACTTGGACTGATTTATTAAACACCGAGCCTCCAACCTGGATACCAGAGTCCCTTATGACTTTTTCTAGTGCTATGTTAAACAACAAGCATGCTAGCGCATCACCTTGCCTCACTCCCCTTCTTGTCGAGAATTCTTCCGAAATACCAGCTTGAACTCTCACTGCGCAGCTAATTTCAGTCATACTAAGTTTGACCAGGCGAATCAATTTGTTCGGCACATTAAGATCTTTCATTGCCTTGTACAGCTCTTCTCTGTAGATGCTGTCGTAAGCTGCTTTGAAATCGACGAACAAGTTGGTAGCTTATATTCCCATCCTTTCTCGAGGATCATTCTCAAAGAGAACACCTGATCTGTGGTCGATTTTCCTGGTCGGAAGCCGCACTGGTAGCCACCGATTTCTCTTTCAACATGCGGGAGAAGGCGTTGGAATAAAACCAGTGAGAAAATTTTTTTAAGACGTATTTCATGTATTTTTTAATGTTAATATTCTTTGGCCTAACTGGATTGCCCTAGAAAGGGTTGAAATGAGACCCCAGGAGAGAAGGAAGCGGTTCACTCGAGGCAGCAGTGAGAAGGAATAGCCGGTCGAGGTCTTAAAAAACTTTAAGCAGAATGAAGAGAAATGGAATGATGTTCTCGACTGAGAGCGGTGGCCGTATTAGCGGGGAGCGATAATAAAACTAAAAGTAAGTAAAAATTTTTTATCAAGTTAAGAATGTGACTCTTGTTGGTTATAATTATTTTTTATTGTTATTGTAAAGCAGTTTTAAATCTAAATTTTTCCGATTTGAAATTTAGATTTCTAGAACTTGACACAGATGATAGAAAATAAAATCTATACTATTTCACAAGACAACTATAAAAATATACAAATTTTCATGTATAAATCTGTACTTTAGCCTGATCAAGAAAGGCTGAATGAAACAAAAAGATAACTCCAGTTCGTCACTTAAGAAATTTGACTTCCAGTTATCTTATATTCTCTAATTTTGTAACACATATCCACTTCAAATTAAATTTTCGGAAAATAAATATTGGATAGTGATTTTAAAACTTGGAATGCCTGGTACCTAAGGTTAGAAATGATAGGTGCCTCTTGGGCAACCAGCATTCTGAAACTGTACTATCACTGACTGAACTGTGAATATCCAACGGCTGTTATAGGAAATACTTCAGCCACTACAGGCATGGAACTTTTAAACAGGAGAAGCAGGAACATTATGGCCAGAATGGGTCTTACAGGTTCATCCCTCAGCCTCTACTGGTTGAAGCAAATGTCTCAACTTTACAAAGTCCTGCCAATAACTGGGTGCACTAGATTTTTTCCCGGATCAGGTCAATACTTATGCCGATAAATTCTGGCTTCAAACGAGAAAATACTCTCGAACTGCCCCTATCCTGAAACAGCTTTCCCTTATATCTTTGAAACAAAGAAAATAATTCACCATTGTAAGAAACAAAGTACTTTAAAGAAAGCTCTTTTTGAAGTCAGAAATGTATCTTTCTCCGCAACAGTAATAGCTTCCGTAAATGTACTCTTTATACTCTCGTATCTGACATCTTACAAAACTTCTTCCTCAATCAGTTATTACAACGTCATAATTTATTCTTTTTAATTTTGAGAAAATAATTTTTTAAGGCTTTGAAATTAGTTCTATCAATAAAGAAATGGAGTTCACTAACTATTGATTTTCATTAAAGGTTTAGTCGAAAAAGTAAAGTTAGCGTACAGACCAAGACTCTAGAAATGACATAACAGTTGTGTTTGAGAGTTCCACAAAAGTCTGGTGATTTATGGACGTCTCAGTAAGGATTAATAGCTTTTCTTTCTTTGCTGAATTCTACAGCGATCGTCTAATCAATGGAGACTTTTAGAAATACATCATTCAATACATTGCTTTTTGTTTTACTATTATCATTACTTCTAAATTTAAAAAGTAGAATAAATTAAACTATTTCTATTCTTATAACGTTGCAAAATATTAAGTTTTTGCTTCAACAACCAAGAAAAATGAACTTTATAATTTTTGTTTCTAATAAGTGATATAGAAATTTATCAGTAATGATTAGAGAAAGATTGTATGGCAAAAGCTATGACAAGTGTGGAAAAAATGATGAGAATGACGTTGAAATTGTGACATATTCTTTCTGACCTTTAATCGGTTTATCAGGCTATCATTGCATGCATTAATTCTCAAAGAAATGAAATTACAATTCCACTACAAAGGTTTTATTTGTCGCTAATTTTGTACATTTAAGTGTGTGTCATAATGTTTTCATAATTTGGAGTTCGCCCAATTCCGCGCTGCTTTCATGAAAATACTTTAATAAATAAATGTAGACCATAATTCAACCCAGAACTGGACAGGAATTAGATATGCCAAGAGCAGTCGTACTCTATTGAAAAGTTACAAATTGATTTTCCTGAAAAGAAACAGAAGAGCATTAAACAATAAGAGCCTGTGAGGGAATGTAATTTAATGGAGAGCACTTTCACACGATTATCCATTGATTCAATTACAATTCTAAATCTACTTCATCATTGAAAAAAAAACAACGAAAAACATAGTTTTGTTTCATAACAATTTGAAGTTAGTAAAACAATCGTAAATATAAATGCTGTTTCATTTAATATTGGACTAACAAATTGATATGACCCTCAATCATGGATTGTTTTCAGTTCTGCAGTGTCATGTTTGTATTGTATATTATTTAGAGTCGGTCAATTCAAATGACTTGTAGTACAAAGTAGAGTTTAATAAAACTTATGTCAGAACTTATACGTCGTACACTGGCATTATAATGAGAAACCTAAACAACGAATTTTTTCCAAAATGTTGATGGTTTTCTCCATAATAAGACTGTATAATTTATTGCAATAAACATTATTTTGATGGTAATTGTATTTTTGGGACTTGTTGCAGACTTTGAGATTGACTGCGTACGAACAAAACGTCAGTTTGGACAAATAATAAATAGACTTTTATAGTTCTATGATAGGTTTCCATTTTATAAACATCCATAAAAAAGCTCCCGACTTTTTACTTGGAGGAGGTAAGCTATTGTTTTATGAAATAACATTTTTGATAAGGCCAAGTGATTAAAAAAAATAAACTTTGTAACTAATTTGTTTCACAGAAAAAGATGTATATATGTTTTTTCAATTTACATCAAATCCTGATTATGGTTTTTACTTAACGTGAACATATATTCATTTTAATTAATTTGTATTCTACTCATGATCACAATTAGTAGTAATAATACTTACACTTTTAAATTTTGTGAAACACTCTATATTTCAAGACAAAATAATTTTTTTAATAATTTATAACGAATGCTAATATAACCATCGGGCTTGTAGAGAATTGCTTTAAAATTTGTAGTGAATACCATTTAACAAAATTTATAATCAAATGCTAATTTATTTAAAATTTGACTATTACGCTTTTCGTCAAGTATTTACTTTTATTTATCTTATTCAATGTACATTTAAACTAAATGAAAAGTGGATAGATCTTTTTAGCATTCTAACAACCAATGTTCGTGTTCTCGACTTAGTTAATTGATCATGTCAAGATGCGAAAGAGATTTACATGCCACTCGCTAGGTAGCGTAACATAGAAAGGCTTCGTATCGATTTACTGTTTGTTACTACTTTTCTCTTCCATTTAAGTTTTATTTAGTACTTCCAAAGGAAATTTTAAAATTCCATTTTTGCTCTCCAAAATATATATTTACACGACTATTTTAGAAGTATTGGATTGATCACATCGTGATGTAATCAAATTTACACATACTTGTATTTAATTGGTATTAATACAATTTGAGGAAAATAAAAATGTGTTACCATTATGATTTATTGGCTGAAGAAAACAGTTTAAAAAAGAGAAACACCACAGATACTAATTTATGAAGATTTATAGCAGGACAGGAATCTTCTATGTGAGCTGAATAACTAATAAAGTTGGGCAAACTTTCTTAATACTCAGATAGAAATGAAATGTGATAGCCTATTGGCGGCGGCACACACAAAGAAAACTTTGTTGATTTTTAATCAATCAACACTTCTTATTTCAACACACAAAATAGTAGACAGGTAGAATTTTATCCTTTTTTGTTAAAGGTGAGCCATCTCTGTGATTATAGGGATTATAGCTTTCTCAGTGCGTGCCCTGCCTAACTTAGTCATCAACTTACATCTCATGTACTAAATAAAGCATGTAAGTACACTATATATAGACCAGGATATAGCCTGTGTTTGCATAAACACGTGACACTTCAGAGAGACAAATTAGATCTTTTAGGACGTAGTAGATTTTTACCATTCTCTGTATAAATCTAATCTAGTCGGTCTCAGTTTGTTTCGCCCTGTTATAGAAGATTCTATTACTGGAGCCATACATGCTTCACAGATATTGTTCAGATACGTTTTAGCGAGGATTTTGGTTTAATAATTTTAAATAAGAAATTCTTTGAATTTTATCATAAAAGTACGCGGGAGTATTATTTTATACAATTAATTTTAATAATGCAACATAACTTTTTTATAACGTGGCGTAATTAAAACAAATTATTTTTTACATTCTACACAAGAATCTTACGGTCCTGAAGTTGGATATGTATAATGTAATATCCGTCAGACAATTTTAATTTTCCTACATAATTGACTAATCCAAGGACAGAAATTGAAGATATATTTAATATTACTACAGCTGACCTATTCTGGTGAGTGAATTGGTTTTCTTTTTGTTTTTATATTTTGATTTCCTGGGTGATTAATGCTTTAACCAATGAGCGCCATGAAAAATTGTATCGATGTTTCTACTGAAAATAATGTTAATATTCTAAGCGCTCTTGCTCTACAATAATTATCCAGTAGGATATTATTAGAAAGTATTCGGTGTGCTGTTCATTAAATATCACTATCATATCATTAGTTTATAATCAAAGAATTCTTTAAATTCAGCAGTGACTTGTGGAATCGCTGGCTTTAATAGAAATAAAGCATTGAAATGATGATCAATTCAAGAGATGCAAGTCTTGTGGTTAGACAACATTTATTTTATTACCCTTATTTACCAAATGAATTTCGAGTCAGTGCAGAGACCAATAAAGATAATAAAACTTGATTTTTTTTTTTTTTTTTACTTATTCTATTAACTTACCATGAACGCTGGAAATACATAGCAAATATAAATGATTATATATAGTACATTGTAATACATTTGATGTTTGATCGCTAAAAACTTTAGTTAAAAATAGAATTTCTTTTTCTGACGGTAAAAACCTTTTTTCACCCATCAATAAACAAGAACCACTAAACACAGTCGTATTTATGCAATGTCAAACAGAGAAATGTTTACAGACTATCTTAGTTGATTCACCGAAATACTATCTTGTACAAATAGTATATCCATCTATTTATAATAACACAATATTGTGTGCTTAACTCTTTTTCACAGTAAACGTAATTTTAAATTTCTTTAATTCTAATTATTATTTTCTCTAACTCCTCGGTGAAATGATGTATAAAGGCGCGTATCAAATTTTTTTTTTAATTTGATTTTTCAACGGTAATTTATTTTGGAGTTAGGTGAATACAAAAAATATGAGTACATGGTTTGTTGTGTTCTCACCTTCTCGGTGCTCTCCCTTGTCACTCCCTCTCTCTTTCGAAAATATCTTAAAAACGATAAGTTTTAGATCAGTTAAGAAGGAAAATGATGTTCGAACTTTGAACTTGATTAATGTATGACATTTGTTATAGTAAGAGGAAGATGGATAAATTTTCATAACTTTTTTATTTATTTCCATTTTTTTTTTTTAGGCCCGTCAACATCATTGGCGCTCGGGAACATCTCAATCACGCAATATAGTGTTCTCTCATTATAGAAAATGCTGTCAATCACCGGACTGTGAGCTTTAGATGCCTTAGGAAGAGAAAGTCTAAGTGCAGCAAACTAGGATTGAACCCGGTACCTAGTGCATTATCAACTGAGCTTAAAGCCTTTTTTTTTTTATTGAACCATATTGTATTGTTGTATTCAATTTTTTCGCTGGTACAGCAATTACTAGGTTATTAGTGTCATCTAAATTTTGCCATTATTATTATTTACAAACAACTTACAATAATTCTAAACTCAAGATTAGTTTCTTATTTCCCATTCTTACCTAGAAAATGAACCCAGAACAACAATACAATTGAAACTTCACAATAACATGAAAAATTATTCTTTTTTTGTTTATTTATTCATTTTTATTTCCGCTAAAATGTAAATAAAAGGAAATAGAAGAGTAGCGGCTTGTGAATGGAAATACAATTATTTTATGTGACAACATTGTGTGACCATGAACTAATTCACAACATATATTTTATTTTAATTCTAGTATTAAATTGAAGGAATGAATAGAATATACTTTTTAATATGATATTTGTATGACATTTGTTACAAACAATGTAAAATAAACAAAGCTTACCTGTTTAATTAAGACTATTGCAAACGAATGTTTGATATAAAAAAGGAATTTTCGTTGTTGATTACAAAAAAAAAAAAATTGCGGTAAAAGATTTTATGGGCAATAACTGGTTATTTATGTTTACTCTTGAATGAGGCAGTAGAACAAACTTTATTGCATTCTTTAAGAAACATTGCAGATCAAATTACCTAATTATGTAATGTATATTTTCATCCTTAAAAAGAAACATCGGTTTTGTACGCACTCACACGTCTTTATCTTGCTTCATTGACCATCATTATAATTTACCAAAGTCTTAAAAGTAAAAATGTGGACATTACTTAAATAATAGTGCTAAGGGCTTATAGTCAAATGTTTCTGACCAAAATGTATAGCAAGGTCAAGTGATAGAGTAGAAATTCCTGCTATTGATATTTTGAAGTAAAGTAGTAGCTAGCAGGAAGTAAAGCAGTTTAAACCTTGTTTTTTAGAAATTTGGAGTAATCATAAGGAAAAGTGTACATATGAAAATTTCGAGGGACTAGAAAAGGTCAGAAGAAAATGTTTGTTGAAAGAGTTATGCTTTTATCACGGCTTATTGTACAAATATATGAGTTCAACCATGTCAGAGCAAAATGATATCAGTGCATAGTTTAAAGCCAGAATTACGGACTGTAGTAGGTTTTCTTTTGCACCATCAAAAATGATTCGCTTCAGAGCTCTCTCTTTAAAGTAAGAATCTTGGAGAAGAAAATTTTAAGCGCAGAGAAGGAGAGAGCAAGAAAGAACAAGGAGCTTGTAGAATTATTTCTTGAACCAGTTCTCGTAACATTTATTGGCTTAGATGGCCGGCATATTCAGAGAGAATGGAAGTAGAGTAGGACATTAAGAGTGGCTCTCTTGAAACTGCCTAACTAGTGTTGAATAACTAGAATGTTCCAGCGGTAGTAGTCTGGCAGTATGCTCCCGATTTATCTGCAAATTATGAGCAACATAGGGCATCGAAGAGTTAAAAAGAACCATTTTCATTACTTTCGTTACTCTAGATTCCTTAATGTCCAGGAACCAAGAAAAAAGTTAGTTATGTCCTTTTTATTCCTTTCTTTTTTCACATTTATTAACCCTATTCCAGACTTTTTATCAAACGTTAAATAAAATATATGTAAACCGTTAGCAGTCTATTCAGATGAATTCAAAAACACAAATGTGAAAACAAAAAAGTCTGAGAAAGAAACAAAGTTTATTTTATTACTTATTTAATTATAAGAGGGTACCAATTTGAAACATTATTAATGAAGAATAAAGTATTATTTAAAAAATCTCGTTTGATGCTTCAAAATAATACTAAATTTTTAACTATCTAATTGAGATGGTTGTCTCGAGTCTATTACATAACCAAATTTCAAGGTCGCATCAGTCCCATTGTTGCAGCAATGCAGTTTTTAAATTTTTTTTTTTTTACAGATATAAATCAAACTAGTTATAAAATATACAATGCGTAATGATTTGTAAAAGGAATGGCGGAGTAAAATATAAATTGAAAAAATTAACATGATCAACAACATTATAAATTGTAATAAATTTTCATTAAAGCTTTATATTATTGTTTTTGAATTGTGAAATATGAAGTACATTGAAGGGAATGAAATGTTTTCGTTCGATAATTTCATTAAAGCTTTATTGATGTAAGAAATGAACTTCTAAGGAAATTTAATCGAAAAAATAATAATAAAATGACTATGTGAAATATATCTCAACAAAAAATGTAATTTTATTAATGAACTAAATTGTTATTATCCACTAAAATATAAACTTTATTATTGTAATTTTTATTTTCTCCTACTCTTAGTAAGCTGGGTTCGATTTAAAATGCATTCTATGTGAATCTATTTTTCGCTGTTGCCCATTTTGTATAATAATTTTAACAGAAAATTCATCCTTAGATTTTACAAGCTTTAGTCTTACAATCTGCAAGAAAATGAAAGATTTTCTATAAAATCTTGGTTATACCGAACATGTATAACCAAGATGTTCAAGACTTCTACTTCAGATAGAAGATTATCTATCTATGATTACTGTAAAGAACCATAAATGCCTGAGAGAAATGGATCTCAATGGCAATTGAAGAAATGGCTCATGATAGCTTACTCTCTATTGAAAAGGCACTATTTGGGTAAATACTGGGAAAATGTCACAACCTAGCTCCTTGCCAGAACGAAATATGATCTAAAAGGTCTCTTCTCTGATTAGACATTGCCGTTGAGCTAACATCTCCTTGGAATGAGTCAAGGGAGCCTTTTGTGTGAAATGTGACTGAGAGCGCAAAACTCCGTTTCATTTTCTTGGAGATTGTAAGACTAAGATTGTAAACGATTCCTCTAGTTTAGTGACTGCAATTTTGAAATTGGAATTAAGGAATTCTGTGATTGTTTTGTGAGGTATGTACAATTATAAGGCCATCATTCAGGATTAGAATTATATCACTACATATGGGTCTTCGACAATTAGTCAATTAGTTTTTAAAAAAGTCAAATATTTTTTGAGTAGGTTCGAATTAGATTTCTGAAGCGACTTTGGCTACAGAAAGAGGTTTCTTCTTGCGTTAGAAAGACGTATGAATTCTCTCATTGAGAAATGGTGAGTTGAAAAAGCTTGAACTAAATGCCTCATAATAAAAATTTTGCATCAACGTTAGAAATAGCAGAACAGAAATTAATCCTGCTTTAATGTTGATACTCCTATATTTTTTTAGGCACTAACCGCCACTGTTGGAAGATTAAATTGTCTAACTAGTTCGAATAAGTAAAGTAAACAAACTGCAGAAGCCGAAATTAAATAAAATTATTTTGCAACTGAAGTCATTATGGAATCAACCTACAAGTAAGTTGTATTATTTGCCTGTCTTAATCTGAAGATTGTATCAAATCAAAATCCGTAAATATTTAAATAACTAAGTGTACTTTTGTAGAGTTGCTGATAATTTTTTTAAAAATAATTTTATACAATATTTCATAATTTTGTTCTGCAAGCATTTGTATAGTGATCAGGTATTTGCTGCTTAATGATTAGAAAAAAGTTTATAATTTATTAAAAGAAGAACCTTAAACTATGTTCAATTAGAGTTTAATCTTATAAGATTATTCCAAAAACATAATTTGTGAACTTCCTTGTATAACTTAACACAAACATATCTTTTTACAATTATTTTTAGATTATCTGTTAGATTAGTAGTGGAAATCGCTCCGTAAGTAGTTCTTTGAATGGGACATGTAGTTTATTTTTACTCTTTTAGTTTATTTTACCGTTGTTCATTCAGTATTTGCATTCTCTGTTGACTTCGTTAACATTCTGTTGGTTAAGTACATAGTACGTATATATTAGCGTCACTTACTGGCGATATGTTTAACGTTTATGAAAATAACGGTGATTTTTAATGTAGAATACATTTATCAAAGACATTTTTTTTTCTTATTGGAACAGTTATTCATAACGGAGTTTTTAAAACATTAAGAGTGATATAACTTACTATAGAACAATAGATAACATTTTAAAATATAGAATTTAGTGTCTATTATAATTTTGTTAGTGTGGTTCAATGAGGTGAAGATCTCGCTGGAGCCTTCTCCGTGTGAGTCTTTAGGACATTTTTCTCCTCACAAGAAACAGTGTTCAACGTGGGCTAATTTGAGACAGAGGAAGATAGCTCTATTCTTGCAGAAAGGGGGAAAGAATGTGCGGACCGCACAGTCTGGACTAGGCTCCGCAACCATCTAGAACTAAACAAATCTTTCTCTAATTGTGCAATTAAATTAATTGCTTTTAATATATCTCATTTTTTCCTACTTAATCTGTGGGTTCAACGCAAAACTCATGTGGATTAATATACTTAAACGAAAAGAATGCGATGTAAACTAGAAAAAGCAGAACAGAAATAGCAGAACAGAAATTAATCCTGCTTTGACTACTGAAAACAAAATATTACTTATTTCAGTATTACACCATTCATAACACATCAATGCTGCAGCCCTACTTTTCAATTGGGAATGACTTGCAAGGGTTCTCCTTTTTTACTTTTCTTATCTCCTAGAAAGTGGAACAATGCGATCGCGACAATTTTCAATATGAAGTTTTCATGCTTCGATAAGTGCTTATTATAAGGTTCTCTGCTTCCAAAATTACGGTTTAGAAATGGACTATACGAATGCAAGTTTGTAAGCAAGTATGTCAAAAACGAAAAATCGTAGGAAGTTAATTTTTTTTTGTTAACATGAAATATCTCACAGAATCCTTTAACCAGGAGTACCAGTATTATTGATTCGGGACACTTTTTAAATTTTAGAAATTTGCCCGAAAATGGATCCTCCATTATTATTAGTTTTTAATCGAAGTACTAATTGTATGTGGTAGAAATACAACCGTTATTTTTAACATATTGCCCGGAAAATTCGATTTAGGGCACTTTTAGAGAACCGGTGCCAATTTTCCGGTTGAGGTCTTCCCTTTAAAAACTATTATGATTAAAAATTATGGGTGGCTTCTCTGATAGTTTGTGGAGAAATAACACTGATGCAAGAAGAAGCGAGTAATGTACAGTAATCCAACCTCTTTAACTCCTCCAAGCTAAACTGAGATAAAATAAAGAATAACGGTTGCAATGGCAAAGGTGGCGAAAAAGTGTGGAACACCCTTGTAGGGTAGAAGATACCAAACACTCGCCGCTAAATTTACGATGACAACGGGAAAGCATCTCCTTAAAATTGGTGAAAACAACCCTATTATATTTTTGCCGCTTTTTAAGGCCTCGTCCAAGTACCAAATTTATTGTTGAATGAGACGACGGCTAGTAAACGTACTTTCCGATGAATTTCTCATATTATCCATTGAATGAAATCCAAGGCCTAAACTGGGAGTAGAACCCAGTACCATATATGTATGTACATAGATATATAAATATTAGCTTAGGTGCAGACATTTTCACACATGAACATACTACATAGTAGATTGGATTGAAATAAAAATGTCCTAACTTGACGAAATTCAAATAAAACACCAGAGACCTTCAATATATTAGGTTGCGAGATGGGAAATGGAACTGATTAACACCCATTAGAGCGACGTAGGGTAAAAAAAGTTTATATTTGTCCATGTTAAATTTAGATTTCATAAATATGTAGAATGAATAATGTGAAATTTACTTTAACTTTTGTTTCATTTAATAGTATAAGCTTTTGTTGGCATTTATTAGTACCAACAGTTATTTCCAATTCATTTGTCGTGTAATTAAATTCTACATTAGCAAAAATCTTAAAGCGACAGTTTCTCGCAAAAATTGTTTGTGGCAATAAGTATGTGCTCACCTAGGCATTTCCGTAAATGAGTGAAGTGATTAAAAATCAATTAGTCAATATCAGAATTAACTGTCATTAGATGACAATTCCCTCAAAAGTTTTACTACTTATAGGGCAAAAGTAATTGCATAAAAAATGTAAATACTATTGTATATGTATATTTTGAGATATATACATATGTATGTGCATACGAGGGTCGTTTGAAAAGTCCGTGCAAAAATAAAAACTACTTAATTTTTTGGGGCAAACCTTTTTTATTTTTCAACATAGTCTCCTTTTAGGCTTATACACTTCATCCAACGCTGCTCTAGTTTCTTGATCCCTTCCGAATAATAGGATTTGTCCAAGTCTGAAAAACAGCCATTCGTTTCTGCAATCACCTCCTCGTTTGAATAAAACCTTTATCCCGCCAGCCATTTCTTCATATTGGGGAACAAATAGTAGTCCGAGGGAGCCAAGTCTGGAGAATAGGGGGGATGTGAAACGAGTTGGAACCCTATTTCCATTAATTTTGCGACCACAACTGCTGAGGTGTGAGCTGGCGCGTTGTCCCAAAAGACAGTCGCCATAATCTTTCCGGCCGAAGGAACGGTCTTCGCCTTTTTTGGGGCAGATTCCTCCTTGGTAACCCATTGTTTAGATTGTTCTTTGGTCTCAGGAGTGTAGTGATGTATCCATGTTTCATCCACAGTGACGAAACGACGCTTAAAGTCCTGCGGATTCTTCTGGAACAGCTGCAAACCGTCCTTGCAACACTTCACACGATTTCGTTTTTGGTCAAGCGTGAGCAATCGCGGCACCCATCTTGCGGATAGCTTTGTCATGTCCAAATGTTGATGCAAAATATTATGTACCCGTTCATTCGAGATGCCCACAGCACTAGCAATCTCACGCACCTTCACTCTCCTGTCATCCATCACCATATCATGGATTTTATCAATGATTTCTGGAGTAGTAACCTCAACAGGGCGTCCAGAACGTTCAGCGTCACTTGAGCCCATATGGCCACTCCGAAAATTTTGAAACCACTTATAAACTGTTCTAATCGAAGGTGCAGAGTCACCATAATGTTTATCAAGCTTCTCTTTAGTCTCCTGAGGCGTTTTGCCTTTCATAAAGTAGTGTTTAATCAACATACGAAATTCTTTTTCGTCCATTTTTTGAAAATCACTCGACTTCCTCGATTCAAACGAATGCCAAACACAAAGAAATAGACCGATCTGGCTGAAACTTGGTATGTGTTCTTCCAAGAGATGCTACTAACTAAACATAACCTCGATACGCGCCAGTGGTGCTATCTCTCTGACTTTGCACGGACTTTTCAAACGACCCTCGTATATATATATATATATATATATATATATATATATATATATATATATATATATATATATATGCATGTAAATTTGGAGATAGTTTCAAACAGGTTTTCATTAATTATATTGTAGTAATAATATTACTGAGTAGTCACAGTAGTTTTTAACGTTTTGTTATTAACCATAAACAATTCTGTTGATATAATCTATAAAATTCGGTTATACAAGTAATGCCAATGTTTTATGTCAGCTGTGCTGGGTGTCCATCATGAGATTGTATGTACGAACCAACCAAGTTGCTAAAGTTCTTTTAGAACCGATCAGACTGAACGATTACTGTTGTTACTATAAAACTAAATCTTGTCAGTGCTACTTTGAATGGTACAAAAATTAAATTTATTTGTTATGTAATAATAAATTTTAAGTACATCCTTTACTTATAATTGCATGTTGATGTTAGGTTAAGATTGTGGACTTGTTCCTGTACAGAACCGGCGTTATTACTTTATGTAATAGTGATAATGGGCTGAAGGATAATTAATATTTACAAACTCGGATGGTATGTTTGCATTATTTAAATTTGTATCCATTATTGAACTAACTTTAGACATGTAATGGAACAAGATAAAAATTCATGTTTTTACAATTACAAAATATTATTAGGCAAATCATTTCCATGTTATTACATAAATATATTCTTGTCTTTTGTACGTTTCACACGAAAAATGTTAGTAAAAAAAATTGTGGGACGCGTATTGCGCAATAATATTCAACATATTTTAACTATTATTCTAATCACATTAAAGTAGTAACAAAACCTACAAGGTTTTACTATTTTTTTATCTTCAACAATGTAATTACTAGATATAAAATTAGCAAATCTACGGTTCAATTTGTATATCAATATTTGAATACGGTTGTGCCCAATGTGCTTGATAAATATTTTTGGAAGATTTAAAGTTCTTACAAAGCCGTTTGTTTAAGTTCGGATTTTTATAAATGGAAGATTTTGGCCAATCGCAAATGAGATAAAAGTAAGAGGAAAAAGTTAGAAGGCAATCCCAGATGTTATACAATAGTGTTTTCCATAACTCAGTTTTTTGCAAGAAAGGAGATGTAGTGATAAAAATCTGATTTGAATGCTAACAAAACTTCCTCTTATTACAATTTTAAAAATTCTTACTGCAATTTCTTCTGACTTATATTCTTCATTAGTTTGGATCGCTAATGTTTAAAATGTGTTATGACAGACACCATGCATAAAAACGTAACCAAATCCTCCAAGAGTCCCCTAAAATGATTTTTGGAAACATGTTTCAAATATGTAATCTAGTTAATCAGAACCATTTGCAAGAAAAAACTGAAAATTTTGAAATTACTGTTTTTTGTTGTAGTAGAAATGCATGCTGCACATTTTTTGTACTTGCGGGAACTCAACATCGGTAATTACGGTGAAAACTCATAATAAGAAATATGCGCGATTCCAATCCATTCTTGAAGTTCATAGTAAGAGAAAGTAATCTCCTAAAATATTGTGGCCTAATATTTTGTTGACTTTTTTAGGTTTTCTGACATGCAATAAACAGATCCATCAACCAAGTGCTCTAGGTATAATATTTAAATTGAAGTACGACTAACGATGTAATTTAATGAGCTTATCTTATGACGGCTAACAACTTCCGTCTTGGACATATTCGAGAACCTACTCACCATCAGAAATTAAACGTAAGTTTTTTTTAATTAATGTTTATTTTAATGCTTAAAGGAACAATTTAAAACATAATCTTGGCTATTGTTTTGCATAAAATAATGTGATAAACGTTGAGGTTAGACTGGGAGTGGGTTGAATTTAGAATTGCTTTGATAAGGATCTATTGTGTAGAACACGCAACATCGTAAAAAACAATTAAAGGTGTTTCATCTGGTTTGTAAAACATGTTTGATAACCACTTTTTTCTTTTTATTAAAAAAATAACACTTATTAAGAAATTAATACTTTACAAAGCCTTATCGTAAGTTAGAAGAAAATACCTAATTAAAATTAATGTTGGAGTAGATTTGTCTTTATTTGCAGCTTTATTATTGTGCATGGTTCGTACATATCTATTTAAAAAATATGATGATAAAACTGCAATATCAATACTGCGTTCGGTATTTACTTTTATTATAATGGTTTTTACATATTTTTACCGAAATAAAAGTAGGTGAGGGAAGCATGAATGGACAGAACCTAAATATGCTATAATTTGAGAGTACCATGTGTATTGTGAGTTTTACAATATAAAATAAACAATATTCGAGCAAGTGTTCATTGAGCTATTTGGATGGCTATAAAGGATATTTAATGAATTGGCTCAATTCACTTGCCACTACGCGAAGTATCCTGCGTAACATTATTTTTCGCCAGCCTCTGTCCGATTTATGTTGAAAAGCCAATCGGTTTTCAAGCGATTCGGAAGATACCTTTCTAATTTTATTATTTAATTGACGCTCGAACCTTATAGCTAAATTACACATATGCCATTAGTAATTCTCTGTCGGTAGTGTATTTTTAGTAAGCTTCTTTTTCCTATAACCAAATCTTTAGCAATACCTTTTACATTTCATGAGCAACACATCATATTTTGAATGTCCATCGGTTGTTCAGAGGCATTATATTGCTGAGACATAGCTTTAGGAGATTTCTATGTTTTTGCAAGTTAAACATGACCCCATTTTAAGCAACTATGTACAACTCTGTGCAACATTCTTTTTAGGAGGGAGTTCGTTCTTTTATTACTGTTATTTATTTCCCGGTACTCCACTTTTTTTTTACATCTTTATCAGAATCTCTGTGTACGAACTTAATACATCTCCCTAGAAATCTGTGTAGCTCGCATGTATGTTAGGATGGGGGCAAGAATCTACCTCCTTACACTTGGTATCATGCTCATCTCTGCCATTTGAATTTCTTAGATTCCGCGGTGGCCCGGTGTTAGTAAAAAAATTTCCAATTTTTTTTTTTTGGTTAGAGTTCAGACTCGGCAAATGGAATCTAAAAGGAAAACTTCAAGTACTTTAAACACTTTATTAGAGGCGAAAAGTACGAAGTACAAAGGTACATTGGTTAATCTCTCCACAACGAAAAACACCATGTTTTCTCAAATTAAAACTAACAACTTCATGTAACAGTGAAGGTGACTCTAAACAAACAAAACGATCATGCAACCTACTTATGGTTTACACGCATTAAAACAACATACACGCAATAGCAATCATGAAGGTTATTGACATCCACAATATAATACTTTTTTTTCCTTGCTTGCTTAATTATTGACTATAATAATGAAAATAACAGCAATAAAATCAAATTTAATTGAAAAGGTAATCCGTTATTTTGGTTGACAGTCTAACTGAAACACTTAAAAATTGCAAGATTATATTGAAATTGTACTACTACACGAAGTCCTCACCGAGCGTGCTAATGAATGAAATGACGCCATGCAATGACAACCAGAACGAATGAAGCTTCAGTTTTATTTTGATTGAGTTCACTATTTTATTGTTCCATTATATTTAAACTCATTTCTGCCCAATGAAAAAGGTTCATTAGATTGAAATGTTCTGCAATAATTACAGTTTACAGATGTGCTATTTTCCATTGAAGATGTGGTTAAATCCACAATTCTGGATAAAAGCTAAGATATGTTGTTTACCATTGGCATTTCCACCGTAGTAACTAGGAAATATGTTATTAATTTTAGAGTTATGTTGCCGACTAAAGAATCCCCCCTCTCACTCCCTCCGAGAAAGTGGTATCAATTAAATGTGATTGTTTATTGTTCATTACTCATCAGTTCCCACCAGTTTTACTTCTCTCCAAGTAGATGACTTTTTCTTCACCAAAAATATTGAGACCTAGGAGGATTTAACCTTTAGAAGACAGAATGAATTAATTGTACATAACGACCCTTCATTGTATTAACAATTGGCACACACATTTGGACTCCTCTTTCTGACCCATTTATTTCACGTATCTATTCTTTTCCATCCTCTTCAGCAGGATCTCTCACAGTATCTTACTTCAAGGCAATAATTAGTGTACATGAATAATATTGCTTTACATCCCCGAAGAATCAATGGAAGTTCAGATGATGTATTTGAAGGATTCTCTTGTAACCGCACCAGTAATATGAGGAAAATGTACAAAAAGTAGAAAACATATTGGAACATGTAAGAAGAGAATTATTGTATTTTATTATAATATCTCTTGCCCAGATGTCGTCTAAGCAATAGGATGGCGTAGGGAGGAAAATGTAATATTTCATGTCGAACGCTCTAAAGTGGAAAAAAGCTAGACGTATAGAGGGTGAGGAGGCAAGGAATTGCCGCTGAGGCAATGTAGAATTGAAGTAATGTCTAGACCCAGAGTCTAAATTGGACTTCGCTGTAGGGCATCACTACTACAGTCTCATGCCCGCCCGGCTGGAGCATCCTTTCAGCAAACTCCCTTCATCTGATTCATCATCAATCACCTAATTCGAATACGCTACGCTTCGTGAAAGCTTTACCAACATTATTCTCATCCCAAAAAGGATCAATGCTTACTTTTTACTTTACATATTATTTCTCAGAGATCAAATTAATCAAAAACTTCAATTTTTTTTTGTTAATTTAAATTTTCATCAATCATTTGTGTAGATAACGGTAACGAATAAAACATTAATATTTATTGACAAATTGCAAATAAGAAAAATTAATTTCTGCATTGCAATTGAATAATAATGCCATTGTGAAATATAATTAACAAATATTTAGGTAACAGAATATTTATTGATAAAAGAGAAACTAGTCATTTAACGAGCAAGCCATTTCGTTAAATATGCAAAATATAAATCAATAAAAAGTAAAACCCAATTCTGAATTCTGTTATTAGAGATAGTCTTTTAGGGTCACGAAGAGTCACTAAAAATAGTTTTAATGTCTGAAGGAATATTTATTTTTTAAAACTATGTCAAATTGAACTGCCTTTTTTTTATTATTATTATCCAGCAATAATTTTCTTTTTTATGTAACAATTTACTTCGGTGGATGGCAATATGATATGACTGAGAGCTGGTCTGATTGACACATTGTTAGTATGGTTGATGGTGAGAAAGATGGTATAAAAAAATAGATTACAACTATTTGTACACCTTTTGTCTAAAAAATAATCTTGATTATATTCTGCTTCGTTCAGTGAAGCTACAGTAATATTGGTGCATTAGTGATTCTAAATAGGTTCTTTTTATCCCGTTTTCATCCTAAATGAACTCACGCGCAATGAATTTGGCATGCAACAATTGCTATCCTTCGTTCAGTATTCTGTCGTAAACTTTAAAACTGTGCTTGCCATCGAAGCACAAACGTTTAATATTAGAATTTTCTTCTGCTACCTTCAAATTTAGAAATTTGGCCTTTACCTCGCAATAATCCTCCAGTATGGGAAGATTTCTTTATTGCCACTTCCTAACAGTCTAAAAAGTGTCAAAAACTAAGTGTACTCAGTAAATCCTAACATCTTTTCCTAAATCCCTAAATGGACGTGAAGTAACAGATGCTGTTATTTGGTTGGGGACATGTGCTGCAATTTCTTAACATGTGAACTTTTGCTATCCTAGGTTTGCTTGTACATTTGCCAGCAATTTTATTCCCTTAATTTATAATTCTTTCTCTTTTTAGTGGGCGTCTCGTAAGAAGTGTGCGAATTAACTTCTCCAATTAGGTACACTAATTTTGAGCTTGTCCATTAATTGTGAACATTGACTCAAGCAGTGCACAATTACTCGTAAAATAATCTCTGTTCCGTTTGGAAAAGTTAACTCGCATGTACATCGCATGAGTAGTTTTGTGCCTTGTGTGTTTGTGGCGGCATCAAAGCAAATGTCGCCAAAATATGTTAATTAGGTAATGTCATTATTTGAATTAGAGCCAGCATTTATTATATATATAAATAACACATACATAATTATATATAAGGAGAACTAAAATAATAAGTTGCAACTTAGTTTCTGTCGGACCTCTTTGCAGATCGATGTCGTCAGTCCCCCGCCACAATGTCGTCACTAGCCTACCTGTGCTTTCTTCTTGATCGATCCTCCTTTTTCTTCGTAAAGTAGTTTTCGATTAGAAGAGTTTCTACTTTATTACAAATAAAGTTTCATTATTGCATGTTCAGTCTGGTAGTTTACCTGACGTTCATCATTTGAGATTATGACAAGATGAGCGTGTTATCGTTACTTTCTGTTCCCCTCGCTTACTATGACTATAATATTAGGATATATATTTTTTTTAAGAAACCCTGTGCAGGGGAAAAAAATATTTAGAACCTAGTCTCTCTTTTTGTAACTGCTCTAATGATATTATATGATCAATGATGAACACTTTTTTTGTTTACATTCTCTTATACCGAAAATAGGGAGTACTTTTTGAAAAAAATATTGAATTTCTGACCATTTTTATCCTTGTCCTGTCACAGTTCCACGTTTTGTCCCCTTCGTAAATGTTTGCATCACCAGAATTGCTAAACTATCTTTTTCTTAAGGTGGTGCCTAAAAAAAAGTGCCAATTTGGTATAAATAAAGCCGATTCGGTCTAAAAAAAAAAAAAAAAAAAAAAAAAATGTCTCGAGCTACTCCATTTGTTCCGATAAGTTCCGTTTGGGTTAAATGGATTTGTGTTAGCTTTTCAGCATTTCTTAGCAACACTTTGAATAATCCAGTTTCTCAGCCTTAATTATTATACTGAACCTTCGCACTCACATATAAAGCTTGCTGAGGCAAGTAGTTGTTTTGCTTGGATAACGTAAAAAGAGGCGAACTCAGTTTTCTTCAAAAATTAGGTCATCTCCAAAAGGACACTTGTGCTTCTCAAAAGACAGTAAATCGTGTTTCCAATGTAGAAGCACAAGCATTTTATGGTTTTCTAGTAAGATAATGACAAGATATGCCCAATACATTAGTGGAAGAAACGGTTATAGTGAAGTGACGCTTACAGGGTTGAGGGCTTAGACATTTAAAGTAGGAAAACTTTAGGCTTTTTAAACATGATTAGGGGCCGCTTCCCATTGTCTGAATTAACGGTTGGAATTTGTGTTATGCTAATAGCATTGGAAGCCATTGGTCGAGTGGCGTAGTAAACTAGCCAATTCTTCCCCGCTGAAGCACTACTTGTTATTTACAAATCTAGATAAATATCGGAGATGCTGTAGATCTCTTGAGTCTGCGGACTTGATCATTTTTTTTTTCGAATATATGTTATGTACATACACGGTTAAAAACTGGTGATGTACATATATTAACCGTTCTATTTATTTATTTTTTTTTCTCAAACGTTTCCTACAACAAATCAAGTAAATGTTTGACACAATTTTGAATTTTTGAAATTCTTGAAAGAATTGTTGGATTTTAAACAACGGAGCATGAAGGGATGAACAATGAAAATTTAACTTGGCATGGAATAATTTTATATATTTGGATTCTATTGCCTAATTTAAAAAAAAAAGTATAATTCCATTCTTAGATGTTTTACTACATTGAAAGTGGCTCCTGGATTTGTGCCAGTTAAGGAACGGTTTTTACTAAAAAGAATATAGATATTAGTTGCATATTATTTATAAAAATATAAATACAAATATAATACTAAAATTATGTTTAAACTAAAAAAGACAAGTAATCATTTAACCATTGTAATAATCTCTAATACTTAATTTCAGATATAATAGGTCATGTGTAGTCAGCTGATTGTCGCGTGTCCTTAGGGAAGGTTACGTTATGTTACACTACATAAAAATTAGGATAAAAAAAAGAAGAAATTACTTACCTTCGTTAAAGGTCGTTTTCGCTGGATTATTATTTGGTTGATGGTGATGGGTCTTGATATCATCTCGTTCGACTTCTTCTTCGTTCTCGGCCCCGCTTGCAGAACGACCTGCACACAATGAGTATTGCTTGAGTACGAGGGGATGTTTGGCACTCCCTATTACGAACACCTGACGTCGTTTCTTCCACCACTGCATTGTGTTTAAAGGGACTGTAAGTGTTAGAAAAGTAAAAAGAGCTATGAGTGAAGCGTCGTTTTTTATTAAACGATTCTGAACGTTTGATCAGCATTGCATTAAAAAACAAAAAAAATGGAAAGATTCTACAGTAAGAATTCACATATTAGTAGATCAAACCAGGTGAATTAGTTTTACAAGCAGGCTGCTAGTTTGTGTATAAAAATAGATATGCAACAATTGCCTCACCGACAGAATCTGTATTTATAGATTTCTCTTTAAATTAGAAATAAATAGAATCAAAGAAAATATATCACGGTAAGAGGGCTAGGGCGTCACTGCAGCCCCATCATGGATCTCTCGGCTCGCTGCCAGGTCAAGCGCCTGCGCGTAACTTCCTCCCTCACTGGGACAGCCCCACCTTGGGAATTTGGAAAATACTAAAAGGTTAAAGGCCAACTTACTAGATTAGAAAATGCATCATTGAGATGTATGTGGGATAAATTTTATTTTTAGAGAGAAATTGAAGGAATGAAAATATTTTAACTATGTAAATAATATTTTAGTTAAACAATTGCCGCCTTAATACTTGGAGGTTGAGTTACAAGCATTATTATGTTTCTGATTTAGCCATCTCAACTGTTTCTGTTTAAAAGATGAGGCACTCTCGAGTGGTGAGGCAGTTTTTCTCGTGTTTCCTACGAGGTACTTGCAATATCGACAAATGTTTCTATATATATAATCTGCCGAGACTAAGCACAGGTAGGTGATTGTGCTTGTTGGAGGGTTACCTGTCGAACCGCACAAGGAGACTAGTCTGAAAGATTCTAAGTGATTTTCTGCTTAGATTTAATATATCTTATTGCCATTTAATATTTCTTATTTATGGAATGATAAATATTACACCCGTCGAGAGTCGTGTTCTTTCAATTCTACCCCGGTAGCATTAAGAAAGCCTATGGATTAACCGATTGATGGCAGAATTTCACTCATGATCCTTAACTTGAATTATTTATGTAAGAATGATTATGTTTTCTTTAAATTTGAATAAATAACTTAAATAGCGTTAAAAAAAAAAAGAAGCAATTTTACTAGTTTTAGTTTTACAAATTCTGAATGAATAAACATAGAAAAAGCGCAAATAAACTGATGTTTCAGAGGACGTAGTCTAAACATGGTTGATAGTAATAAAAAATGAAAGAGCTTGAAAGTAAATAAGTATTCAAATTAACATTAATAATTTAAAGGCATACAATTGTTTAGATGGCTGTAAGTAAATGAATCTATGATTGAATGCCTATTCTTTTGTTATGAATGATTATGCGGTTTATTTTCATGCACTAAAGCGTAAACTAGCGATAAAATAGCGTTTTATACTTATTTAAATAATTATTATTGGTGAAAAAAATGATTGTAATCCTTTTCATCTTAAGATTGCCGTAAAAAAAGGAGAAGATATTGTTGTTTGTGAAGAACTAAGTCTTTAATGAAGATTTAAATTTATTTATTTAATTATTATTATTGAAATCAACTATTGTTTCAGATTAATCTGTGAGTGACCCCATCTGAAATCAACTAACTGGAAAAATCATTATATAAAACCAAGAGCCATAGTTGAAGTATTTGTTTCTTATTGAAAACTGAGTAAGTCAAAATAATTAACATAAGTAAACGTTGTGAACTTTCCTAACTTCATCATTCTGAGGATAAATCAGTTACAATGTTTATAATTTGTGCATGAGCTCAGATATTAAAAGAGAGAGTGTTAATCTTTTTTATTATTTGATAGATATTAAAAGAGAGGTTAAATATTTAGTGAGAAAGAATATGTTTATTTTATGCAGCAACTACACTGCATTCTATAAATATCTTTTTCAACTCGTATGTTTTAATTTCCTTTCTTTAAATAGACTAAAGAATTCATTGATATTATCAATCAACCATAATATCCCGCTCTTCACATTTTCAACTTATCAAAAATTTATTGAATCCAAAATCTGTTGCCATTATTACAGGGCGCAAATAATAATTAGTACAGCTGGTGCTAGTAATTTTTTGTTTATAACTATTTTGAGTTTTCGAAATAGTAGAAATACTTCTTTAATATTTAAGAAATATTTTAATTTTTTCTAATTCTAAAAGAGGAGAAAGTAACCCACTCAGTGGCTTATTGAGTTTATACTTTTCTACCTTCTTTGGTGTTGAAGGCCACTTATTCCCATTTTAATGAATTATTATTTTTTTCTTCAAAAAAACATTTATTCTAAAATGTATTATTTTTACAGAAATGTAATATGTATATGCAGAAGGTAAAATTTTGAGGATTTTTTTGTTTCTTTCTTTTAATATCCATAACAAATATCCCAACGGTTCACATTTCTTTGGGAGGATTCGGTTTGATAAAGTAATTGCATTAATTAACAGAAATTAAAAATGGTTAATTTAATTAAGTTGACATGGTCTTTTTAAGATAAACATTTCTAATTGACAGTAATTAACAATTAAGTAATTACATCGTAAAACTAGCCAAATTCTTTTTTGACTGAGTTCGTTATTTATGCTGCTGAGTTTATGTAAGAACTGGGGAGTAGCAAACAACTTGCATTCATAAATCTTAAGTCGATATATATACGTTTTGTTGAAAATATTGCTAACATTCGTACATAAGTATCTAAATTACCCAGTTATTTAATAAAGTGGCCAGATTTGTAATATCGAGGTGTGGCATATCAGTTTATAAATGTTACACAAGTAGTCTACAGGGCGTGCCTCTCTGCTCTTGACTATTGATACTACGGGAGGGTGGGTGTAGCACGCACCTGAATTTCTGGTACCATTCACTTACTATTACATCCTTTTCACTGTACAAGGAACGCAATTTATTAAGCTAAGGAGCGGTTTGTAAAAGAAATAAACTTTGTTAATTAAAATTAATAAATAAATAACAAATGAATTATTCGAAATGATATTAGGTTTCTTTACGTATCTTTTAGATCATGTTATAATAAATATAAAATATATTTACGGAACTTTATTTTTATGTAACAGTTGCTTAAAAAAAACCCTGAAGATTGCGTCACAAACATGAGAGAAATGCTCAGCTTAATTTTCACGATGGTTAAGAGGATATACAATATCAGTCAATATGTTGTTTATAAGGAGATTAATTGACCGTTATCAGTTCTGCGATGATACTAGATGCGATAGTTCGCTGTGGAATGGTAATTGTACCTTTCAAATCTAGGTAAGTTAATTTTACTGATTATAATCTCATTGTATCTCAGAGTAAGTGCACCCATTAGCAGATAAGGAGAATGTGTTCAATAATTTGTGATGTAAGCAGTACTATTTTATAGCAGTAGTATTTTATACTAGTAGAACGTTCCATTTTTTATCCATTGTCTCATTAGGCAGGATACAAACATTTTCCATTCTGTTCCATTGAGGTGATGTAGCTTTTCGTGAAAATAGATCCACTTAGTCCTGACTTCTCTTTTATTATCGTCCTCACAATAGCCCATATCATCAATAAACGTCCAGGTTTGTAGTTTTTTTTTTTTCATCCTTTTTCCAAGCAAACCTTAAGCATGGTTACTGGAATAACTCTGATGCTATTGTTGCAAAAGCTGATATTTTATTCGCCCTACATTACTGTTAATTGTGTTAATTTTATAAATTTTAAAAAGGGGTTATCAGTTTTTGTTTTATTTGAATTTTTAGAGATGATTGATTAGTAGGTATTCTCGTTGATTATTGAAAGAGAAATCTACGACTTCACTTCGAAGAAATAAAGGAAATCTCAGTTCCAAAGGCGTTTTCTGAGGAGATTATATTGTGAGGAAGAAAAATTGTTCATTGCACTTTCCCGGCTTGGAGCAAACAAGGAGTCTAATGACGATAGGTATTGTGACACATAAATCCTTACTATTATTACCTACTTCCCTTTAATTAGTTGGTTGTGACGCGTTTAATTTTCCACGTTAATACTATAATAGCAAGAAAATCTGTCATAGCAAGATATAGTTTCTGTAAACAAGATAAGCTATATCGTTTTTTAACTAAACTGATTCCACGACTCTTGAAAAAACAAAATCTATTTCATTAAATCTTTTTGAAAATCTTGAATATGTAGTTTAGCTTCTTTTACTGGCGTAAAAGTGGTGCATAGAAAAGTAAATATTGAAAATTAGCAAAATATCACTTTTTATTCCAACATAAATAAAACTTAACCATAAAATAGGAGCAGCAATTATTTTTTTGCTTCTTTAATTTTAAGATAATTTAAATGAATGTAGTACAGTAAGCATGCGCAAATGATAAGAAAAACTGAAGAGGCTTTCCCTGTGTGGGGTTAGAAAAGTAGACGTGCTATTGTCAATGCGGTCAGTGACCCCGGTAGTTTACTATCACACAGTCAACTTTTCTCTTTTACTCCTAAACTAATGTTTCCCTTTAAATTTGTTTTTTGTTATTTGGGTGAAAGGGAAAAGGGTTTATATTCCTTCTAGGTTTTATGTTATACATTTTCTTCTAATAATTGACAATAAAAAAAAAAATTATTATTTTTTATTGTTTGAGTAGAAATTTATTAATAAAAACTACGTAGGAAAATTGAGACCTATTATCGGATTTGCCTCAAAGATAAAGACCACTATTAATGCATTCAGTATTGATCCTAAATAAAATGAATACAACATAATTTAACATTAAAAGACCTCTGAATTTCTAGAGAAGTCTCAATGGTGGTGGTCGATGACTTTCCTGTGATAAGACACTAAAAGAGGGATTGACTCCGTTTTATTTCTCGTTTCCCTCCAAACATAACATCCTCCTATCACTAGTGATTCTTGATTGAAGTTACCACGTGAGAATTTCAAGTTATTTTTCTATTGTCATTAAGTATGGCCAGACAACCGGAAATAGGTGTCATGAGTTACGTTTGTTTAAAAGAAAAGAAGTCCTAAACGGACTCGTGAGAGCAGGGAAATATGAAACAAAAGTATCACTTGTTCTTTTTTTTTTATCTATATATTCTTCTACAGTTATTCTTGTTTCGTATAAAAATAAACCAACAGACAACAGTGATTTGTGGGGTAAAGTGTGTGAGTATATGATTGCGAAGAGGGGAGTGAGAGCAGTAGTGGTTAGTCTGACATGTGTTCTGGCATGCGTGTCTTATTTTATTTCTGATAGACATAAACGCACAAATCACGATGTTCATGGGTTTAGTAAACGCTGCCTAAACACATAATTTACAACAGATAAAATGTAGTATTGTGGGCTATCGATCTCACTAAAATAAGAGGTTTCTTAGACGAGGCAAGTCCTAAAGGTAGGCAGTTTGCTGGTCTCGAACCGAAATTTGCTCACAAAAATAAATGCATAAAGCCGTCTGAGCTTAATCCCTTCCCTAAGAAGTTATTTATAATGTGAATAAATTTATGAGAAGTGTATAATTAGCAAGTGAAAAATTAGAATTGTTTGGTGCAGTTGTTATGAACTTGCTGTAATAACTGTCTTGCTAAAAATAGGATCGTCCAAAATGATAATTTTAATTTCTTATCTCATTTATTTTTACTTTTAATTCGAATCTTGTGTTCAACATCTAGTATCGCTTTAATAATTGATTTTTGAGTCTTAATTTTTGGATTAGTATGGCTGGAGATGGGGTAACTAGTCTACAAAAAAAAATTAATATTCGCTATTGTATTTATTTTTAATAAACAGGAACGAATGAAGGACATTGATCATTATCCTGACGTAGCACATCTGTGAATTAAATCAGCTTTTGATGAAACCACCCATCCATGCCAAAATCTATGACATACAGAAAGAGACGTATTTTCAAGATCTGCAACTGACAAACCAGTTTTCAGTGCACGTAGAAGAATAAGAAAAGTTCACTAAGTAAGCAAAACAAATTATGTTGGTATTAAATTTTATAATGTTATTAGATAGAATGCACATTAGACTTTGTGAATGTCGATTTATTTAGTTCACGATATGCACTGCCTTGCTATAATAACTAAGCAGTGTTTTTTTTTTAATCCAGCAAATAAAATATTCTCCGAAATTCATAAATTTAATTTTTTAAATCTTAAAAAAAATAAATAAAGCATTCATAAAAGGAATTGTAAGGGAAAATGTGCGAAGCATATCAAAAACTATAGCTGCAATAAAATTCCCTTAATATGATCGACAATTGAAAAACTAATATTAAAATATTAGATCCTAATTATGTATATGTATATATTTTCATCTGTAGCTCTTTTAACAGATCGAGGAAGCTGGAAATCTACCAATGACTAGTTTGTTGTTATATACGGCAACAAAATGTGACAGATTGTTATTACTAATTTGTTGGATTTTCTTTACATTTCAAGTTGGCAAACGTGAAATTTTCTGCAATTAAATATAATTCAATGCTGAAGTAGATTAAATACTTGCAGACAATACAATGTTCTTGTTGTGAAATACTACTGTAGCTTTTAATACTCATTGCATTCTATTTCTGTTAAAGATCTAATATCTGATCTTTGTATGATGTCCATTTTTGTACAAGATATTTTTCTTTTCTAAACGCAATCTGATTTGGACATTTGTTCAGCTTTTAGTAACATTATTAATCTGACATGTAGAGGATTCGATTTGAAAATTTTCCCAGTTGTAGTAAACGTGCTTTGCCGTGAACTTTGAAAGGGTTTTAGACATTAGACATGGAGTTACAGAACAAACAGTCTTCTCTAAATATTCGTCTTCTTCTAAAACTTGTCAGAGCAAATATGCGTCAATTTTATTAAATTTTGTATTAATTTGGTGTATCAAGCCTTAATGAAACTTTTCAGCAAGATCGTTATATTAGGTAGATTGACTGAAGAGAGAACATTCGTTGAATTTCTATAAAGATCAAGTAAAGGAACAAAATCATTTCCTTTTCAAATTGAGTTTTTGGAGTGCCTCAGTATTATTTTTAAGTCTCAATACCATCTTTATACGTAGGTCGTATATGATCCTCTCGACATAGAAACAGTGTTGTATCCTTGTTACAGACTCTACTTATCATTTTTCTGGTTGCCTTTCTTGTGGATTGTAGGCTTAGGAAATTTTGGGGTGGCCGAGGACGCCCTTTCTTGGGGGATCCTAATGATTTTTCTAGAGAGCCGCCAGAACTTTGAAATTTCGGCTACTATTTTTCAAATAGTAGAAAGGAAGGCGTTAGCGAAATGAATGCGGAGCCAAGGGCACTGTTGAGTAGTTTTCGCTGATTACTATCTCTCTTCTCTTTCTAGAACTTTCCTGGAGGGGCTCTTTTCCTCAATTTTGAGAAATCATCCTCAGAACATTCATGTGAATTCCTAATGTAAATAAGCAACAGTTATTTCTTGCTATTGATTTTTCGCAATTAAATTCACCAGGTCTTGGTGAAGGGGAATATAACCTAAAATCCTCTCTTAATTTGGATGAACTTTCTTTTGAATATTGAGAAAGAGCATTGAAAGGGAGTAAGTTGGGGAAATAGTTCCAGGGAATGGTTATAACATTAGAAGGAGTCCTTATGCTACACGATATGGACATGAGCTATAGTTTGATCTCTCTTAACTGTGGCAGGGCATGGATTGTCAGAAATAGACTGTTTTTACGAGGGATACCACAAAAAAAAAAGGTACCAATAGAAAATGAATAATTGCATTATACATTTTTGGAATGATCTGTTAGGAAAACATTTCTACCAGAATTAGCATAAGACAAAATTAATTTACGGTAGTGAATGACGGTATGAGTTGTAGATGCGATATAGCATTTACTGCATATCTATTATAGTTAGTTAATGTGAGGCACTGTTCTACAATTACAAAAGCACAGTACTATAATAGATAATGTGAGCACTATCTACGCAGCGGAATCATGAATTGCAATGAAAATTTCCCTTTAGAACATCGTTTCCCAACCGGTGGTACGCGAGTTGCTGGTTAGTGGTTCGCGAAAAATAATCAATGGCGGACATTAAAAATAAAAAATAAAAAAAATGTATTTCTTTACCGAAATGTAGAGAAAGTTAGCTGCATAAATAACATAAATTTTTGACGTTTTCAAATTCATTACGAATTCCGTGAAATTTCAACCGATTATATCACTTTTCACCTTATCACAAACGTAAATTATCACAGTTCTCTGATTTCTTTACCGAAATGTCGAGAAAAGTTAGGTGTAAAACTGGTACAAATTGCGATGTTCTGGAGATATTGAAGTTAAATTTTAGAGGATTCCAAAATCCAACAAATTTCAAACGTTTATATCTCCTTTTGTTACCGAAATGTAACAAAATCATTGAATTCCAACATAAACTAAAATTTATTTGGTAATATTAACCTTGTCAATGAAACCTTTCATATTTAAATAACTGTATCTACCCATTCATTCATTACCTTTTTTATAGAAATGTAAAAAAATATGTCTACTAAAAAATAATAGCGTAATTTACATTTCAAATCATTTTACTAGGTCACAGGCACTTCATTTTTCTATTATTCTCTTTTATTTTAGTGGGGCAAATGTGCCCACTTCACATCCTCTCTGGCTCTCTCTGTTCACATCCTCCTTTCCACCCTTCTATTCTACTCCTTACCATTTAAAGGCATAGTGTCACAAAAGTTTAGTAAAATTTTGTTTGATTTTTTTTAAATAAATTTAAATTGAAGAGAGAAAGAAAAGTTTGAAGGACTTAGAAGAATACCCAGACTGGAAGATCGTTTTCTCCCCCTCAATCGAGCATAAATATTTATTTGGGATGAAGCAAAACAACTGATCAATATTTAAGAGAAGTTCTTGGGCAAAGAAGAGGAACGGCAGTCACAAGCAGCCTCAGACGATCTGCATCAGATGCTGCTGTTTCTTCCAAACAATCCCTTTATCTATTCAAACTCAACAGCGCTCATCTTATTTATTATCAATTCTATATGTACCTTCTAGCTACAACTATTGCCCATAGCTGTTGCTATACGCAGTAAGCCAAAGTTGTAGGATTTATGAAGTTTTTAATTTAGTTTTCGATCAGGTTTATTTATTTATTTTTATTTTTTGCCATTTCCTCAAAAAAATATTCAATTTTGTTTTAACTTCTTATTTGTAAATTCTCCAAGAAAATCCTGTTCAGTTATTCCTCCATCTTTGCATCAAGCTTTTAAGCTTTGAAGAATTTTTCTTTTGTCGTCACAATCATTTCCTATGAGAAAATCCTTTTCCATTCAAAGAATAGGAAATAGCTGTTGTATTCACATTAGAAAATTTCTTAAAGATCAAGTTTAAATGCAAAGATGCTGTAAGTAAAAGAAGGATTGGATCATTGTACTGTGAACGTCTCTTATAACAGAATGGGAAAGGAATGGATATGTGAGGTTTCAGTCTTAAGTTATCTTAGATTACCATCAGTTTCGTCAGCAAAAATTATAGTTTTCCAATTATTATATTTATTGATCGCAATCCTTAAAAATTTTAAGTTTAGAAAAAATGCTCACCTAATAAAAATATAATCTAGCAAAAAGCTTTAAAAAAAAAAAAAATAAATGCACATTCTTGCTGCTTTAACATTGATTAAAGAACGTAGGCCGTCTGCATTAAAAAGCAGTGCACGTAAGTATTGCGGGTATTAGTAGTTAACTTAACAGTTATTGCAAATAACCTCCTCGTGAATTTCCCTTTTTCTAACCGAAAGATGATAAACTTTTTTCTTTTTTTTGCCCTTCTTTGGGAAAAACGTTCATAGTTCTCTCTACACGGAGCGCAGGCAAACAAAGTTTTTTTCTCTTTGAAAATCTATCAAAAGTAAGAAAGTTAAACGTTACCAAACTTCACAGTACACTTAAAAATTTTAGTAATATTTTATGTGAAATTTCTACGTTTGTGCCAGAAGTTTAGTGATCGTAAATTTATTAGTAAGTTTGAACTTAGTTAAACGCCTGTGTAACTATTCTTGCTTCCGATAGATTTGCTTTCACACAAGTTGTTAAACTTTCTGCTTTGTACTTTTCATCCTTCCTTTTTGCCATTCATGAATCTTGCACCTTCCAATTGGATGTGCAGCTTAAACTTATCCGAAGATTATGTCGGAAGTACAAATCTTAAAGTAATAGCCATAAGATAAAGAACACGCATACGCATTCAGCTTGTCAAAAAAATAAAATAAAATAAAGATGAATTGAGGAAACTCGCAATGAGAATAAAGCGAGCTACTTTGATTTTAAAAATAATTTTTGCAATCATGTAAGTAACACAGCTTTAAATATGGGCCGAAAATAGTAAAAATAAAATAAAAATATAAAACCTACCAAATTCTATGAAACACAAGACGCCTAGTTGGCAAAGTTCCTGTTTACCAGACAGTTAGACTTTGCGCCATTAAATAATGATGCCCTTGAAATTCATGTTTGTATTTTTATAGCAAAAAACTAGGTTGTCTGGTGGTATTTACCTTTTCCAGACATACTTCTTTTCAAAAACATCTGCTCCTAACTCTTTTTTTCTTGAGATAGTATAATCAGTGCTATCTTGTGAATCTTATAACTAAAACATGAAATCTTTCTTATATCTGATGCTATAAATAAATTTTTCGGAGAGGGCAAAATAATTTTGATTAATTTTGTTTTTGATAATTTGAATTGTTAAATTTATCGATGCCAGATTAACAAAATTTAGTGCAACCATGGCCCTTAATCTGATTGCTAAGTTGGGTTAAAAAAAAACAAAGTTACAGTAGGTAGCTAGCTAGTTAATCAAATAAGATTGGATCGTTTTCCATTTTCCTTTTTATTAGAGCTAAAATCACAACCGCCTTCACATCATCCCCAGATCTGTGCCAATTCCTCAGAAGTTTGTAGCTCCACACGTTTATACAAGGGAAGGAGGCAGCATGCCGCGTATAGTTCCCTCACTGCCTCTCTTTTTAGTAAATTTGTTTTTGTGTATTGACACATTTTACCTACAACTCATGTTATTCCATGGATTTCCTTATTTATCTCTCCTTCATTTTATCTCCCAATAAATATTGATTTAAACCATCCTCTTAGGTGTTACCCAAGTGGTATCATTTCCACTTCTAAAAACACACAAAAATAACACTTCCTTCACATTCCTTCTAGCAGTTACCTTTCTTAAATCAGCATCAAATCTACAAATACAAATTTATTTTATTTTGTCGGTATTTAAAAGTGTACATGATGTACAATCAATAGTGCCAGAATTTTTACTTAAACTGATACTCTTATAGTTAAATTATTAGGGAACCAAACTAAAAATTCTCTTAAAAACCATGAGGTAGCGGTTAGAAGAAAGTGATTATTCAGTTTTTGAATTTCGAGGCCGTATTTATTGTGATCTCAGTTACAAAAATAATCCTGGAAACGACTTTCCCATAAATAAATCAAAGAATTTCCACTGAAATGTTAGCTCAAGAGTCAAATTTATCATCACCACTCAAAACTTAAAAACACAATAAAGAAAGAATATTAAATTAAATAAAAAAAAATGCTAAAAATAAATATTTAATAACACGTCATTAATAGCCAATCTACATGTTCATATTTTATATATTTTGTTTTGTAAAGTAGCTAAATATATTGTTTAACGATGTAAATCATTAGTTATGCTTTATAAGTTTTTATTGTTGCATATAAATTGAACAGTATACAATTTAGTGAGAGGGTAATTTGTGGAGATTGTTGAATGAATTTTTAATTTATGATAGTTTTACAAGCATACAATATTCGCATACATATAAATTTTTATACTAACGAAGTGTAAATTTTTTTTGCTAATAAATAAGTGCAAGAATGAAGGAGCGGGGAGGCCCATACTTTACACAGTATGTAATTCTTTCCATAATGTCTTATCTGTTTTTCTTTATTTTATTTTTGTTTAACAGCGCTGAAGATGGATGACACTATTTATTGCTGTTGGAAAATATTGTGTGGTGATTCTGGCTGAGTTTACTACATTGAGACATTGACCTTGAATGGAAAAAACAAATTGATGTAAGTAGTATATGGAAGTAACGTAGAAAGAAAAATAACAAATGGCTCCAGGCTTGGTGTGGAAGCTATTTTCGTTAAATGACAATTCTGTTGGAGGGGTACTAGTGTTTCTTCCTTGTCTAGTTTAGTATATGATCATGTAAGCACCGAAACAGATCATTTAACAAGAAATATCCTTCAAAATGGACTAGCCTTATCTTCAAGTAGCTGGGTATCCCTGTAGCTACATCGTTCGTTAATACGAACAACATTCATACAGTCTGAACTCCCAACATTTACGTGGTCATTTTTAGGTTCAGTTTGTTGACCACCATACTAATGGATTCGTGCGACTACATCTTTTCTTTAAACACTGTACCCAAAGGAACCTCTTTCACAATAATGTTTAAAATGTTTCCATTAATATTTCTACAAACAAAAGAACATGGAAATTAGTAAAATAAATTGAAAAAATTCAAGTATAAAAAAGATTTTGAATTAAAGCAAAAATATATTTGAATAGTAAAAGTGCTGCAAAAAAAGAAACTTTTATCTACTATTCCCCAGGATGTTTTAAATCTAATTATCGTCAAATGAAAAAAGATTAACGCTAGTAGACATCTCTCTCTCTCAGACCCTTTAATAAGTATTTAAAGTCGGATTTTTTTTTTTTTTATTGTAATTTTATTTCTTGTTCTGTGGATTATTTATTGGATACGTACAATAAATCTTTTTACATTGGGCAAGGAAATTTGATTTAAAAAATACGGTTGTTACAATTATAATTCGAGGTTTTATTCACATCAGGTTTTATTTTATTTTATTTTTTTTAATGATTTAAGGCTCATCAACATCCAAGGTTATTAGCGCCCGGAGCTTTTTCCAGTGCACTGCCGGCCTCCGGACAGTGTTCTCTCGTTACAGACAACACTGTCCATCACCGGACAGTGAGCTGTAAGAAGCTCCTAGGAAGTGAAAATCTAAGGGTCAGCTGCTGGATTCGAACCCGGGACCTCCGCGTGGGAGTCCAGTATGCTAACCTCATAGCTAATCCCTTCCCTCTCAGGTTTTATTGTTATTATTTTTGCGAAAGATCTCTATTTCCCAATCTAAAGTTTATTAGCATTATTTCCTGGGTGCCAATTGCCGAAAGGAATTAAAATGATGTTTTGACATTGTATTTAGAATTGCAGTCACAATAGTAGTTATATGCAAAGTGCATGACGTTCTCAAGCTGGAATGCGAACCTAATTAGTTAATTATGGGGTTTGTGTTTCAATACTTCGACTTCACTTATGTTTTTGTCTTGCGCTACACTTGCTGAATCTCGGCACCAAAGTGATTAATCTACTTCAGATAGATTGCAAGTTCGAATTCGGTCAGGGATACTATTGCTTGAAAAACGTAATTGTTTTTATTCGTCTAATTTTAGCAAATCTATCGTTCTACAGCTTCAGCAACACCTTCTTTTATCATTTTGATATTACTAAACGGTTTAGGTTGGATTCAACGCGGTTTGGCCAACAAAATCTGCACCATCGGGAGACCCTGAGAGTGTATTGTGGCACACACTCCATTCCTAATTACCTAAATAGACGTAGGAGTCAGATGAGAGGCTGCTGGACAAAGTATGAGACGTTTTTGATATTTTTATTGTTAATGGGAGTAATGCTGCAATAGGTTTAAACGAATAGCTGTAAATAAGCTGACCAGTAGTTTCCCCCTATCACTCTTATACCTGATTATTGCCTGATAAGACTTTTTGCGATGCCACAAAATGTCCAGGACGCTTTAAAAAAAAGCCTAGTCCCTTTCCAAGCCAAGAAATTCACTGATTCATTACTCCTGTAACCCAAAAGCCCGGATTTAAAATTCTTGTTTAAACAAAGAAAAAAGTTAAGTAAAGTTTAAACGTTTAAAGTATAATTTTACATGAGTATAGTTTAAAGATAAAGTAGTTAGAAGGCTCCGCAGCCCTGAACTAATTAACTAATAACTAATTATTCGTTATTAGCTGAGACATGTTAGGGAAGCTCGGTCTTCAAGAATATCTTTGAAGTAAAATTAAATTTATTTTTACTAATAGTTAACTTGTAACATTGTAGTACTAAAAGTGCTTTGTTTCAAAAATCTCTCATCCGCGAGACTTCTCACAGTTTATTTCTAGTCAGAACTTAAATATAAGATATACTTGAACATAAATGGATAAAGTTTGCTCCCTTGTGTTCCTTTGCACACCAATTGCTTGTTTCTGTTAGTGAAGTTATGATTTACTCGCACCACACATAGAGTTAATTTAATAAAATATTTGTGTTCATATTAAACTCCCTCGTCAGAGTGGAGTTGGTGAGAGAGTCGCTCTTTAAATTTAATATATTTTCTTTCCCAACCCATTCTGGGTGTGCTACAGGCTATAAAGTTATAACAAAGTAACATTGTTACTAAAATGTCCTTTATTGTAATGCTTTATAGTTCTAGCTGTACTATTATAAACAAGTTATTTTAATCTAAAACAATGATTGATTTTATAAGAAAGAAATTAAAATTTTATATCAACATTAAGTATTACAAATATCTTGAAAGTTTCTTATTTGTTAAAACAAATAAAAACATCGAAAGTTGAAACTATGTTTTAGGTCTCCTTTTCGTCTTTTCACATTAATTAACTTAGTAAATACCTATCTATGTATAAGAAATTAGGAATAAAGATATAATTTTTATCAACAAGTAAATTGCATTATAAATGTATAATGTAAATACTAACTTGAGAGCACAGTTCGTGGAGTTTGTATTCAATGTTATTACTTTAAAATTGCATTCTCATTGTGTGTTATGTAATTTTCAAATTGATTGTATTTTTTTCGTTATTATTTTTAATGAATTTTGTTTTAGCATTTGCAAGTCACTTTTGATATTTTTATTATAACCTTTTAAAGTAAATGTAGGTAGCACCTTTTTATTAGTGAGACTATGCTCAAAAATTATAATAGATTTTAGTTTATTTTAAAATTATGGAAATAGCAGATTTAGCGGCGAGGCTTTGCCCTTTAACGCCTGCCCTTTTTTTTCCTAGTACTTTGCTTGTATTAACTAACTTCTCTAATTTTGTACTCTATTACTAGTAGGGGAGAAATAATATCTTTTATAAAATAATTCCGGCTGGTGGTCGCAGCTTCCTGGGTATTGCAATCCCTCGGGTTCCTAGCACAGTACTCCATGTTTCTTTCACAATACAACAGGGATAACACAATACATTCACGTAAACAAGCACACCATTGCTCTTACACTACATCTCCAAGGGCTACCATCCCTTGGAAATAGGTTTGGCAAAGGGACCTTTAAATCCCAAGTCCTCCATTGTATCGGAAGCTGGGCGTAGGGCCGACAACTCTATCCTACAAAACCTTAATAGCTCTCGAAATCTCAGTTGGAAAATTTAGGAGGCTTGGGCCATTCACGGGATGTAATACCAAGAAAGGAAGGAAAGAAATAATATCTTTTGATTACTAAAGCATTAGTTGGAATTAATTAATTTCCACTCAACGAGAGAAAAATATCTCTGGAACATTTATATATTATCCATAATTTGCAAACGTCAATTTGAACTAACTTACTGGCTTCTATGTTTACAGGACAGCAACATTCTAGTAAGAACAAAAATTAGCAATACTGACCATTACTATTGAAAATAGTTAATGCAGCTACCAGGGCAGTAAATAAAAATTAGGCGATAGATTTCATTAACTGTTATTATGAACTTAAAGAAGTTTAAGAAGAAGCTACATCCCATTTGGGAAGGAGTGGAAGAATGGTGAGACATGTGCTGTTATGGTACTAATAGGTATTGTATAAGACTTATCAAAACTAAACATTGTTTCTAGAAAAAGAGTGACCACGCGAACTATGTATGTCCGAACATACAGATTTCAGATCTTCTGCCTTTGCAGAGTGTCTTTGCGCTTTAAAAAGTAATAAAAGACGTACATCTGTCTTACTAAAGCTAGCATTAAATCATATACTATTAAGTAATATAAGGGTAGTTGACTGGCAGTTATGTCCAATTTGTGGATTTGGAATGTATGGGGGTGATCTGCCATCAGATTATAGATATTTAGGTTATATAAGAAATCAAGTAGACACAATGCATTAGCACGAATTTGACGCAAAAATTCAAATTAGATGTTGATTGTACGTTATGTTATTTATAATATCATTTGATAAAAAAACACCTTGTATACCTGCGTGCAGTAGTTAAGTGCGTAAAGCAGGGGATTCTTTTGGCCCGGAGACAGCCCCCAGCAAACAGCGTATAATGAGGTATTATGACGTCAGATTAAGAAAAAAAATTAGCTTCATTAATTTCTCTTAATAAACTTCTATAAGGCGCCAAAAATATTCATTGAACAGGTGTGTAGCACAACACTGTATTCTATTATAGATTATTCGATTCTACTTAATTTTGGAAGAATTTATATGTTTTTTCGGCGGCTAGACTCCTTTACTGTTTTATTGTTTTTGTAAATATAATGGTGTTATTCATTTCCTGTTGCTTGTTAATCTATTTTAGAAGAATATTTAGTTTAAAGAAACAAAGCTCGAATTTTATTCAACTTATGCCTTTACCACGTTCTTTTAATTGTACTTTTGCTTTTCAGTCGATGTGCGCCTGGGCCAAATAAATAAAAAGACTCCGGTTCAGACTGTTATAACCTGAGGTCGGAAGCCTCAGATCATGAAGACTGACAATCATCGTGAATAAAAGCAGACAAATACAGAATAAATCTTTCTGTACAAACTTTTGTGGACCCAACAATCAGGTTTGGTATTTAATAAATTTTGGCTTTGCTCTCAATACATTTTTTTTTTTTTTCTGGCTGGAAGTAGTTACTTTTTCTGTGTCCAATTTTCTCTGTTCATATTCGTGATTGCAATGGTGTCACGAAGTGATGGTAGCGGGGACTTGATTTTAGTCCGGAATGCACATATGACCTAGATTTAGGCCGGGAACGAGGGTCTTTTGGGCGTTCGTTGGGCATCCAGCAATAGGTAATTCTACTCCTTCGGGACTAGTGAGAAAGAGCGTTCCGAAGGATTCCCCTTCACCTACAGCTCTTGGAATAGCTGAGTTGGAGAATTGATTTCAGAGTTACCGAACGAAATACAAGCCCACTCCATTAGCATATGCTGGTCAAGGTAAACGTTACGCCATCACTTGAAGGCCAGAGAAAAATTATGCGAAAAAAGACTGGCAAAACTGAGGGAAAATAATGAAAACACAATACTATGTGACATAAAGTCAAAGCCTTTAATCGAGATGATTTCTGGAAAGTCGTGGGTGAAGAGTCTCCAAGGGTCGTAGTTGTAATTATTAATAGTAAAATAGTTATATGCTATAATTGGCCCAAGCGAGGAGAGGAAAACTAAAAAATCAAGTTTTAATTGCAAGTTCAACTAATAAATTTGATAAACGGTATAAATTTAGTTTATGAAAGAAACTATATTGCTAAAAAATTATTCATCACTTCATGAAAATGTTAGTTTCTTTGGACTTAAAAGTAATCGATCCTCTCTCTATTATACTATATTGTATATATAGTATTTATATATATATAAATTTCTTACGGTTAAAGTTAAATAATAATTACAATAATAAAAAATAATGAAATAAAAAACCTATTTAAGTAAAGTGGGACTCATTCTTGGCTGTTCAGTTATACTAAATTTAGTTTGAGTTTTGGCATACGGTAAAGCCGACTTAAAAAAAAAAAAGGAAAAGAAAAAAAGAATTAGATAAAGCTGGCAGAGAAAGAGGATGCAAGCAGGCAGCTCCCCACCTCTACATTGTGGCCCTGCCAAAGTTCTAACACCATTTACTATTTCCAATAGCTACGGCTCATGTAGATTTTATTATAATCGTTTGTCTAGAATGTTTGGGTAGGTGTGTACAGAAATTTTTATTAATCGCGTATGAAAGATGTTTTCTTTTTATTTAATTTTAAATAAAATGGGATGAGAAAGGTGTTAAGAAATTGTAAAAAAGATTGGAATTAAAAAATAAAGATTTTTCTGTTACTTTCTTATAAATAGGATGGGCAAGCTGAAGAATAAAAATCATGATTGTAATTCATAAGCGGTCTCCCCTCTCCCTCACACTCATTCATTCCTTCCCCTAATAATAAATCATGTTTAGCTAATTAATGAATTCTCAATGGATATTCAACCGAATATTAATTATTAATTTAATGATTCATACAGTTCGGTAAACTTGAGATGATTAATTACCCCTAATAAATATTATTTTTGGCTAAGAACTATGTTTTACCTAATAGAAGATATCATTGAGTTGAGTTTTACGTTGAAACGATTGTTAATGTAAGTGACATTCAGGAAATGGCCATTCATAATTTTCAATGATTATTGGGACGAAAATGATTGTACCGAATAAGAACCATCAAAATCTAATAATCTGCTGTCTTAAAAGAAAGTAATAAATAAGTCGATCTTCGAAGATGTGGGCAGGTGTCAAAATCTCGCATGACTCTCTCGTTCTCCAAATTCTCATAATTTATGGGGAAATCAGCTGGTTTTCAATCGGAGAGTAAGCCGTAAAATACCCAAAAATCCAAAACTCTTTATTTTTATAAAAGGGGTGCCAAATCTGATTTTTTTGGTAAACTTCGATAATTTGACACGATGCCATTCTCCTTATGCTTATCTGGATGTACCTTTAACTTGTTTCTTACCCAATTGATTCTTAGATTACTTGTATTTTTATACTTCTTACAGAATTTTTCTAGGTATTATTTTTAGCAATTAATTCTTGCTTCAATTCTTCGTTTTAATTTCGAATTCGTCTTCTGTTGGGCCTGTAAGCGTTGCGAATGATTTCCTTTTTTTGAAATGTTAAAATAATTTTGTAGTTGTTAACCTTAGACTGCATTTCTTATTTAATTCTTTCTTTGAATAATCTTGCTTCTATATTTTTTGAGCCGTTAATCATTAAGATAACACATATGGGTATTTAAATAGATAACGCTGAACTACTAGACATGGCGTAAGGATGGTGAAGGAGCAGATGCCTTAAAGTTCGAAAATCAAATCAAGTGGATGAGAAGCTAGGAGGGAAGGATTTCCGGAATGGAAGACAAAGATGCAGAATAGAGACTGATGGAGATCTGAGTCTGATCGGACACAGTTCTTGATAAGTGAGGTACGTGGCTTTTTTTTTTTTTTTTATTAATAACATATTTGATCTTAAGATCAAATAATAATTCTAAACATAAAACGGTTTGTACAGTTATTCAATTTGATATAAATTGAAAGGTAGGTTGGTTTGGAAAGCTTAATAATTTAATCTATAAATTTTCAAGCTGAGCTTGCAGCTGAGCTTGCAGCTGATCTCTGCCATTGAGCTGCATCGTTAATGTACAATCGTTTCAGGTTCTTTCAAGCATGAAAGTCAGAATAATATAGTCTACGTAATTACTGGAGCGTTATTGTTACTGTCACAGAAGTCTAAATTTACTGATCATGAATAATATTGAATTTATATATTATTAATTACCAACAAATCTCAAACAACTTTTAATTTTAAGGTTTAGTCTTGTAAACATTTGTTAGAAATTTAGTTTTCTTCTTCGTTATAAGCCATTTACCAAGTTATTTGTTGGGACGTAAGCTTTTAGTTCAATTTGCTCATTCTCGCTTTATCCTTGGCGCCAGGGCTTAAAACTGATGACTAATGAAAAGGTGGAAAAATTGATCGGTGAAGGTTCAAACATATCTTTTGCGTGTCTATTTCCCTAGTGGTGCAATTCGGAAGAAGACAAGCGAAAGAATTCATTCGCCGAAGTTCTTAAAAAGACTTACTTAACCTGGTCCAAGTGGCCTTGTTTTTCTGGTTTTGAGTTTCTTTGTAATATTCATCACACATAGTTCTTCATCATTTAAATATTTAATTGAACTAATGTCGTCAGACAATAAGGTAATTCATTTATTTAATGTATTTGTAATTATTAATTTTTGGTTTGTTTATGATTGTATGATATTAATGTGTGTCTTATCATCACCATGTCCCTTTGTATAGGGTCTAACGACCTTTCCGATTTACATTTCGCATAAAAAAAAGCCTTTCTTTTCTTAGATGATTTCTTTTCGCATCTTTTAACTAATATGCTGCAAATAAATTACGCATTAAAAGAGAAATTTTAATGTTATATTGCGAACAATTTAATGTTCTGAATCTAATAGAATATGTTAATGAATATTTATAAAGAGGACTGAGTGAGGGCAATCTGAGATATTTAAATATATACATTCTGATCCTATATTCAGCTCTCCTTGGATGATGTATACGAGAAGTCTGGAAACTCTAGCCAACTATTTTAGTACCTATTTCTATTTTCTTGTTCTTTTTCTAGGTTTGTCCAGCCGTGAACTAGAGCTTCTTTTTTTAGTATTAGTGTCCTCCTCTACAATCATAAATTAAGGAAATATAACATTTATTTGAGCAAAACATTAATCATTGTCCGTTGATCTGTAAACTGTTGTTATGTTTTTATAATTTTGATGAATATTTAAATAACTTGTTACAAGTTTTGTTTGTTCTTTAAATATTTATTTCAAATTCTATTTGTATAATGTAACACTCTGGTCAATGCTGATTACTGTTCTTGGTTAAATTTTAATATTAATTGATTTTATTATTTATTGCTGTGAATTTATTATTTAAAAATTGATGGCATTCGAACGCGTTATATCAGATTTTTTTTGTTTGTCATTGATTAGAGAATGATATTTATACATCTAAATAAAATAAATCATTCTTTCAAGTATCAAACAAATTTAAGGAAAATTATTGTGTATTAGCAGGAATATTCCATTAGGAATGTACAAGGAGCCCTGCCAACAAAGAGATCCTTATTTTTATGTTATCCCTATAGTTTGATGGCTGACCCAAATTAGTCTACCTCTTACTGCTATCTGCAAGAAGCATCGCAATTGTTTTATGTCAGATTTGGCAGAAATTCTTTTACGTATATGAAAATATTTTGTCTTCAAGAATGCGAAAATTCAGGTGAATTGGTCTCTCATTGCGTTTGTTTGTATTTTCTTCTATGTGTGAGTAATGAATTTCATATCCTGGTTTCGAATCCAGTTACTGACCCTTATTTCCCATTTATTCCCAGATTATATAGAGGACTTAGTTTAATTGTTATAATTTACGCCGAGAAACACTTCTCTTAATTTTATAAGCGGTTAAGTAAAGAAGGAACTAAATTATTGGTACTGAGGCAATTATAATTTTTATATATTTTTCACACAGTACTGTTATTAATTTCGTTATTTTTGTTGCTGTCAAATAGTTTGTTAGAATTGATTCCTTTATCTGAACTCCAGTCGATTATGAATATTGGTCAACAATTAGGAAATAGGATAGAAATAGGATTGAATCACGGAATAGTTTAGTGTAAGGTATTTGAAACTCTGCCCAAATCATGATTGTTTTCCCTTATTTCTTCATGTGTAATAAGTTTTAGCCCTGACTGCCGTAACTAAATAGCGTGTCAAGGAGCTCCTTTTTTTAAGATTTAAAACTTTTTGACAGGTTAAAAAGTTTATGATTTTGCTTTCTTTCCTAGTGTTCTATTTTGTTTAAGGAACACATCCTACAGTGCAGTCTAGCGTTTCATTTCTAATTATACAAAACTAAATTTAGCTTAATTTGACGATTGATATAATCTAGAAAAAGGTTTTGCTGATAAGCTCATTTAAGTTTAAACACTTTGAATAAGACATTCTAATCTTTATTTCCAGTCATTTTAACAATCCTTTTAAACTTGAGTTTATAGAATTATGGTTTGTTTATGGCTTATTTACTGACATAATTCTCTTTTTCTCTTTCTAGGTTAGAATCTGTTCGGAATATATTCAATAGACAACTGGAGGATGAGGTTTTGTGAGAATTGGAAGAGAAGTTAGAAAAGTAAGCCTATTTTATTTAAAAAAATAATTTTTACTTTCTCATACTAAGACGAATTTAATAAAAGAGATTTATCATATCCCTGGGGGCCAGCCATATCATATCCTTGGTATCGGACCTTAAGGATTTCTCATTTACTAATTCCAAGCATTTGTAAATGTGTCCTAGTCAACGTCTGCAAAATCATGAATATTAAAAGTTTCGCTGTGTTAAAGGATGAATATTTCTTCCTTGGAATTGAATTTGAATTAAACATTCGTTAATTAATGAAGTAAGATAAAAACTGTCAATGAGAGCAGCACTTTAGGGGCTCTATAAAGTGAAAAACTGCAAACATTGATCGAGTTCTGAAGTAGTACTTTTAGTTAGCAAGTTGTAGTGGCCACTTGGAAAAAAAAACTGTTGACGTGTAAAAAACTTCTTTTGTAAAAAGTTATTTGCTTCTAAATAGTTCTGGTTGTGAAAGAAATTGTGGGAGAAAATGGTACTGTTTGTTTTTAGAAGAGAGGGGATTGGATACACAAGTTTTGACCTTTTATTTTCTTTTTTTCTTCAGTGTTATGTTTCGTTCAAAGAAAAACCTGTAGTTTTATTGCGAATTGAACTTTAGAGAAAATGTTGTAGCGAAAAACTCTATTTTCTTCTAACTTTTCCTTACTGCAGTTGTAACAATACTTATCAACAAATGTTCTACTTTGGGGTAAGATAAAAATTGTGTTCCATGAGAACCCCAGAAAAATCAATCCATTTCACATATATTCAGTACTTACAAAGAAACACAAAACCATTTTTATCTAAAAAGGGTTCGGTCATTCTTCCTAAATGTTAAGTTGATCTTTAAGATAAGGACGCTCAACCATTCTTATATTACACCTTCTTGTTCTTACCTTAAAAGTAATTAAGGTAATAATAAAGTCATGTTTTCGCAATTTACCCAGTAACTAATTGAACAGTTATCCGAAAAAAAGGAGTCAGTCTGAACGCATGATGGTTACGCTAAAATATTTTTGGTAAGTGATAGATTAAAGTTGATTTGAGGGCAACAAGGTTTATTAGTTACTTGCAATAAGCTTTAATTTTTGTCCCATCTTGTATGTTATTTACAATATTTTTAATTGTAATTTTTTTAAAATTGTTGAATTTAGAAAAACTGAAACAAATATTCGCTTGTCTAATTATTTATCATTTTCAATGCTAAACATTTCTACAAAGATAATAAAACGATGTTCTGGAAAGACTCAACAACTTCTTCAACGTCTTTTTTTGAAAAGAACTCACTTTTGAAAGTTTCGGCATAATTTTCTATATTCCTTTTGCCATTATTAAGGGAACGACAAATTTTTTTTATATATATACAGTCGACTCTCGATAATTCGAATTTTTCGATAATTCGAACTCTACAGCTGCTAACTTCGGCAAATCGAAAAATTCAGTGTATTTAGATACGCTCGATAATTCGAAATCCTTTTCTTAACAACAGGGGGAGAGAAGGCTCTATAATTCGAACGAGGCCGCTTCCCCTCTTTATAATTCGAATTTTCTCTAGTAATGTTTAATTCTCATTTTCCGCTTATTCATTTCCTGCGTAATGTTTCCCTCCTCTCAGCCCAGTTTAACTTTCCGATTCTCTTTCTTAGTTTGTCACGATGGGAAGTACGTCTCCCTTACTGTGTCCCACAAAAATTAAAATTATCGCGGCCGTGAAACGTGGTTCGAAAAAAAAGATATCGCCAAAACTTTCAATATTCCACCATCAACGCTTTCCACAATTCTAAGTCACTTGACTAAGTCAAGCCACATTCAAACAAAAAACTGTTCTTCATTTTTTAAATTAGGTACATATGTATATTATTATTTATTGAAATGTTAATACATAGGTAATTTTTTTGTTCTTTTTTGTCGTTTTCATTATTTTTACTTTTTTACATGAGGCTATGTCTAAAACTTAGTAAGCTCATACGTATTTTCAATTACGTATGTACATATATATATACATAATAAAAACTCTTAATAATTCGATTTTTTTTTCCCTTCTTGATAATTCGAACTCTCGATAATTCGAATTTTTCTTGTAGTCCCTTGGATTTCGATTTATCGAGAGTCGACTGTATATATAAACACTGTCCCTCCTTCGGAAAAACCTACTTTGTCTATAAATATACTATAACATTCTTAAACAAAATAAAATTTTAACCTTGAACTTCTAAAAATAAAAAAACAAATAAGATCTAACATAACAATCAATTTTATTGCAATATTCATTTATATTCTAATTTATTTTATTACTATGATTACCTTGAAGAGGTATCATCTGAATAATTTATTATATAATAATACTTTTATGTGGTAAATTTAAAAAAAAAAATATGTATTTTTTTTGTAATAATTTACAATTTCTGATGATATACTTAAATTGGTCAACTGGTGCGACCGGTTTTTTAAAAAAGTAGTTTCTTTTTTTCATTCATTAAGATGGAAGTTGGTTCTTAAGCTTTTGTTTACTTTATCACGCTATTAATAAATGAAATTCGTGTCGTTTGTGATAGCGTAAAGAAGTATAATAATAATGTTTTCTTAAGTTATTTTTTGCTTTTTGAAGAGTTAGTATGAGAGAACTAGAAAAAAAAGAGAGAAAACAATGTTGATACATAAAATTCCTGCCTTACTTGCTTTCTCCCTCCAAAATATGGTCTAGATACTTTCAACAAAGTTTGAATAAAATAAAATAAAATTTAAGTGATTATTTTTTTTAATTTATTTTTTTATTTTTTTACTATAGGAGGAAACGTTTCTGACAAAGGAGAATAACCAGCTAATTTGCTTTTCTCATTATCACACAAGAATATCTTTGGCCTAGCTCAAACAGCTGAACAGAAAGGTTAGAAATTCATATATAATAGTATATATATTTTTTTTGTACCAGCAATGGTAGGGCCCAAGCTATGGTTGAGTCTGTGTAGTAGTGTTAACAGGTTCAACCTGGTAACCATTACGACGAAGGACTTCTAATCACCCCATTGCTAACATGTGTCTCTCAACATTTAGGAAATAATGGTTGAAGCGGAGCGGTTCTCTGTCCTTCTTAAGTAACAAAAAAAAAATTACACATTTTCTGTTTAGTTATTTTATTTTAACGAAAAGTGATTCGTTAATTGACACCGAAAACTTACAAAAACAGAAAATGAACTGATTGAGAGCACTTTCCCTACAGTTTCTGGCAATAATAATTATATTCCACCACATTATATTTCACAAATGTTTACTTTTCAAAAAAGAAAAGATTTTTACAAATTGGTCTTATCTGTGGTAACTTAAACATGTTTAAGTTCAAAGATGTCAGCTTTAGATGCCACTATCGGATCCGACCTAATAAAGTTTTGGACAAAATCCAAAAGTAATTTAAGTAAGTGCCATTTTTGGTGAATCAACTTTACTGATGTTTGGAGGTAACGGCTCCATCGTTTTTTTTTTTTCAACTTGTATACTTATTACGGTAAGAGAAAGTTGTGTGCGTGTTCTCACATTATTTTTCTTTTTAATTTAGAAGAGCACTGAAAATATGTGTAATTTCGTAAATCGAAGCACTTTGCGTTTCCAGTAATAAGCAAAAACAAGAAAGAAAAATAAACATTTTCTCGGCGAAGAGATTCTCTGCGGTTTTAAATAAAAAGAAATTTTAAATATAAACTGAAATAAAGTATGGTAAACAAAAAAGTGGAATATAACAGGGGGAAAAAAAATCTACAGTACATAACTGTACATACATGCATTCAGAACGCCTAGTTTGAAACAGCCAAGTGGGAGAAGTAAATAGAAGTACTCCTACACCAAATAGCAGTTGCCGTGAGGTAGTTACAAATATACATGTACTTGAATGTGTATATGTGTATGGGTAAACGGAAAATTAAAAGTAACCACAGTTTGTGCCTTCTAAACACTGTTATGTTTGTGCTTAAAGAAAGTAAAAGACTTTTACAACTACAATTTTTTCCGCCATAATACATCCAATCATTGTAGATGAAACTTGCATCTAAATTCTGATAAAAAGCGTTGAATATTCTCGACTATATTGATACTTATGCTTGGAAAGAGTGACAAAGTAGACCAGCTATGACCAACCTGATTCTTTTATAGTTCCATACGACACGATATTGTCAAACATTAGAGTAGATTAGATTTCAATCAAGAGAAATTTGAAATACGATCAAGTATTCTAGTATAGTGATCGTTAGGGAGGGGATTAGCTATGTGATTAGCGTATTGGATTCTCACACGGAGGTCCCGGGTTCGAATCCAGCTGCTGGCCCTTAAATTTTCTCTTCCTGGAAGCTTCTTACAGCTCACTGTCAGGTGATGGACAATCTGGTTTTTATGCCTTGCTGGACATTATGGTTTCACATAATTGCGTCCATACCAGATCTTTTTTTTGTGCATTTTCTGAATAAAAGGAAAAGGCTATTCTATTGATCTCTTGACTACTCTTGGGATATGTGGAGATCAGATACAAGATCTGGATTTATCCTGTTCAGAACTCACGTCTATCCAATCACGTCTAATCTAATTATTCTGGAAGAATGTTTCAAATAAAAAGTTGTAAATCTACAAGGTAAGATAAGGATGTAAGGTACACTAAGTAAATCGTAACAGTTTTTGTGCAAATCTCAACAAAATTGATGCTGTTTTATAGTTTGTGCTTAAGTGTTCACATCTCATCATTTTGTAAAATACTCTCTTTTTTTTTTAGACACAAAAGACCTCAAAACGTAATTACAGTAGAAATTCTAATCGATAATTTGATGATCGCAATGAAAAACAACATATTATTTACAGAGATTCACGTACTTTATAAAAAGCAATTGTCAGTGTTTTGTGCAACTGAGCCCATGGTATGTAAAATTTGTCTGTTGTTCTAGCACGACTGCTTTTGAGAATTATTTCAAAGAATCTCTCATTACCATGATCTTTAATTCATTCCTTCAACCTAGCAGTCAGCACTTTCTGGATCAGTTCTTATACACACCTATACTTGATGCCTAGAAACTCTAAATACATGATGTTATCATGGACATTGTTGTTGACCTTCCTTTACACGATATTTACCTCCAGTCGAGACAAATAACCCAGACTGACTGTGAATACCATTGGCAGGCTAAACTTAACTTTTGAATAACACCTCTCGTGTTTTATTCATTCCCCAGCTGACCATGGCAATGCTCAATTATGTATTCAGTAATTATATGAGGTTTCCAACATATATTAGCCACTAAAGAGTTAAACCTCCAAAGGCTACCTGTATTCAAATTTCTAAATACTTTTCTTGTTAGTTTGAATAACTTCTTAAATGCTCATAGTATGAAAAACTTTTTTTTTTTAGGAACAACTCATTTAAATTTTTACATAATACATTTCAAATCACTGCTTAAAAAAATTATTCTTTCTAGTCTTTCATTTATTTTTAGCGTTTTATTTGAGATTTTGATCATCCGTTCCTGTAAATGATTTGGATTCTTTCCAAATCTAGGTCATTCATCGATTCACTCGATGGTTTGCTGTAATCTGTTTGTTTGTTCCTTCTAATTCTTTGTACTTTATTCATAAAGAGGTTGTTTTGGCACCTGGGAGTAATTATTTCTATTTGCTGAAGGGATGGATAGAGATTTTTAATTTCCTACGAATATCTAAGAAAGGCGTTGGTGGTGGTTATGCTGGTTTTCTTCTTCCAAGAACTTCCTTGGACAATTGGGAGAGTCGTCCTTAAGGATCATTAGGGAGTAGTTCTCAATAACTGCGGCCTCTCTACTTTTTCCTGTTATCAGATGTTGTAGGGGCATATTCGCTGCCTAGAATGCTCCCAAGTTTCTTTTTGATTTAGGAAATATTTTCTTCAGAATATCTTTCGAGGGCATTAGAGGTAAACTGGGTCTGCTTCATTTCTTTAGATTATAGTAGTACTTAACACTAACTCCGGTTCTCCACCGTTCCTTGAACTTACCTAGAGAATCTAATTGAATGATTTCTTAGGATGATGATGTTACCAACATAGATTTGTGGTAACCCAGTAATTGTAACCAGTGGCTAAAAAAATTGGGTATTGTAAATTTAATGTATGAATTAGAAATTAATTCATATAATTAAATAGAGAACATTCTTCGTTATGGGATCGTCCAATTTTATAGACTATGCGATTGCCTTCTCCAGGAGGAGCTCTAGAGATAGGAGTATGAAGCTAACAGGACAGAAGTTTTATTTGGAAAAATTTTAGCTAGAAGAGTACTGAGTAAAAGTAAGCTTATTACCTGACGGGTTTCCTCAAGGGGTAACGACTCGTGGACAAAGAAGAGCCGATAGGGGGTATGGTACTTAATAGCACCCTCACAATATGTGGGGAGATAAAGGAATCTCCAGTAAACCTTCTAACAGATTGCTTATTTGCTGCAGGATACCCTTCAACAGATACTGAGACTTCTCAGAGGTACCTCAAATTAGGAGAGAGTTCTGAAGAGGGAATAGCCTGGCTGGGCAACAGAGAGGTACTGACCATACAAGCACAATGTACTACACCTCTCAAAACGCAGTGCATAATTTACTGTTAGTACCAATATATAGTAATCGAATTAATTATAATTAAATATAGACCTGTATAGGGCAGCTGGAGGATGGGGTGCTGCGGCCCTTTGTCAGAATTAGTTAAAAAGTACAGACCCTCACATTTCCCATAAATTATGCTCCCCTGCTCTTAATGGCCGACTTATACAAAATTTGTATCATTTTATATATGTTAACATAATAATTTATAATAACAACCCAAGTGGGATTCTCATTAGTAACATGTACAGTTAATAACATTTCCATTAGAAACACCAGTTAGGACAGGACTCGCTGATATCGAAGAAAATCTTTCTATCTCTCGTTATATTTTTCCTCTTTAATTCTGTTTAGATAAAAGGAAACATGATCTGCGATTTTATCTTCATATTTACGTTATACAGCAGCAGAAAATGACGATGTCAGCATTTTATAGTGTGCCCAGCCATCCTGACATTTCTTGTCTTTATAAAAGTCATTCAATATTATGTTCATTTCTTGGTCAGTTTCATATTTCCCCATTTGTCTAATCATCTATAAAAACAAAGAAATATTTTATAATTTCATTATTAGCACTAAGATTAAGTATCCGAAGCGTATAGATTTCTGATTTTGAGTTTCACTGGCTGTACTTGTTTTAAAAGTCCACCGTATTCGAAAAAAATAATATATTCTTCTACTTTATCATTTCAGTTGCAAACATTTCTCGGCAGTAATTCTGTTTATGTAGCATTTCCGGAAATTTCTTTATTCAATGTTACTATCTAAAATTTCTTCAATAATATCTTCTCAAGCTGTGAACCGTAAAGACATATTAAAATAGAAAATAAATGAAGATATTGTGTCAGCTTGCCTCCCACACTTTAATCGTTAAAACTGGTCTAGAGAATAGGTATTAATGTAGTTTTTGTAATTACTAACGGGCAACAAAAGCCTAACTTTACTGCTATAGACAAGGTCTTCCTTTAATAGGTTGTAATCAATATTCTGGGCGTAAAATAAAAACGCTTCTTCCTTTTAATTAAGAACTATAAAAATAAACATTAAATTAACGGAGAGTTCTTTTTTCACATTCAGCTTTTTATTACGTTAATTTTGTTTTCCTATTTAAAAATCCTTAGCATTGCAAGATTATTACATATATACTACTTGTAACATTGATAGATTTCAAATCTCTATATAAAAATAAACTGGAAATGATATTACGAGCTTCCTTCTCATTAAGAAGGAAAACAAAACTATTATTCATGTTGAAATAATTAACGGAATTACGACTCTCTTATTATTAGTTAAAAATAGTTTCTTTCATAAAAAAAAATATAAAAATAATTGTCAAGTTGTTATAATGAGCTGGCGAAAAGTCAGTCTGTGTGAAACATTAATGAGTAGTTGTCAGTGACCTCTATTTTGACTTAGCGGAATTACCTTACCTCTAGAATGATCTGAATGCTCAGAAATTTGTGCATTAAAATAAATTTACTGTAATTGCCTTATTAGGCTTATTTTCTTTTAGAAGACAATGGATTCAGCTTTTTGGACTAAGTTGAAGAAGAGAAAACACGTCCAGACACACACATACACACACACACACAAATAACTATTTTTGGTTTTACAGCAGTTTCGGTACACTTACACACATGTTCCTATATTTCTGTACTCTCGATCGTCTACCAAGTGTGGGACATTTGCTAGTTATCATTAAGTATTTAAAATCTCCTTGGGTCTAAACATCTTCATATTAAGGTACTCAGTCTTTTAAGGTAACGGATTTTTTCATAACCCTGGTTAGGAATTCTGTAATATTTAATTAATTTATTATAATAATGTGGAGTGTTTTAGAAATAACTATCGAGAGTTCTGGTGCAGAGCTATTTTACATATCTAGACTGATTTCATTAAAATAGCTTTAATACGAAAAAGAATATTCAATACTATACATATATATTTCTTAAGTAGTTTTGTTACCATATCTTTCTAGAGCGAAGGAAGGGAAAGTTTCATTTTAATTGCATGAGTTGAGGTTGGCAAGCAATGCCACTCGTATTTTATTATTATTATTTTTAAATTTATTGATTACTAAATATGGGACTTGCTAAAACGATTATTCGTTGCCTGTCAATCGATCATCATTGAACTTTCAATGAAAAATTTATTCATATCGGCATTTTCTGCAATTAAGTAGTGCACTCTCTCTCTTTCTCTTTCTGTCTCTCTTTACAAACACAAACTTGAAAGACCTCGTTTTTGTAGGAGTTTGTTTTTACAATTCCCAATGTTTTTTGTATAAAGAGAATGATATATTAACTCTTAATCTGACTAATACAAGTTTTGAAGAATCTTTATTAAATGGTATTCAAAAATTTTCATCGTTTTTGGTAACTGATTCATTGACACAAGTGGAAGAAAGAATATTGCCAATTTCAGTCATAATTTTTAATTTTTTGCCGAGCTTTCAACTTATGGGCTAGGTAATTTTCAGGGCTTAAGCTAATAACAATTATTTTTTAACATTGTTATACCTAAGGACAGAAGACACATGAACCTTAGATATAACAACGTAAAAAAAATAAATGTTAATAGCATTATGCCCTGTAGATGAACTAGTCCATCATTATGACTGAAATTGCCAATATTGTTTCTTCCATTTTTATGAAAGATACTTCAAGATAGAAGTGCCAATAGATTTTCCAATTTAAGTCAAAATAACTAACCTGTTGGAACTGACTAATCGTTTAATTGAATACTTAAAGTGAAAATTAATAGCCCAGCTGGTGGAAATTCCTTCGAGAACATCCATAATTTACTTGAAGTACATTAATTGGACAGCCAATTAACCTGGGACACTTGTCTGTCCCCCTTCACTTCTATGTTGCAGATTCCACCCACTAAATCTCTTGGCATAATTAATTGTAATTAAATTCTGGAGGGGTATGATTTTTTGGACATTTATCAATCAATATTTAAGATTTTTGAACAATAAATTACCAATTCAGAAAGAGATTTTTTTTTTGTGTTTAAAACATTTTCATAGTATTGAAAATATGGATAGCCCCCCTTATTGCTGAATAATATCTTTAATTTTATCCGTCGTGTCACGCTCCTTCCTGATTTGAACGACAAATTCTCACGAATTCGGAAATAAATCACAATACAATAACTTGATTGAAAACTTGGAACAGAATCTGGTTACTTAAATTGCAGTGAAAGATTTTGTTAAAGATCTAATCTAGTAAACAACGGGCACTCTAGAGGTTTCTGAGGCAAGGAAACTGCTTTCCAAGATGTGCGTATAAATAGTGCTTTTGAAGTGAACAGATAACTATCCTAGTATTTATGCCAGAATACTGGGCTAGGACATTTATTCAGATAAAAGATTTAATTCAAGAGATGAATTTATTTCTAGGGAGACGGCATTTCAGTTCATAAAGATATCGAACTGCTTGAGATATTTTTAGTTAGCCACGTTGGAGTCTCGCAGGTGGAATAGAGAAGGAAGTTGTAAAGAAGATATGACGTTTCCAGCTTGCATCATCATGTTTGCAATTAGCTATTGCAAAATTTATCCTAATGAGGCATTTTAGGCTATGTAACATCTTAAAAAGCAGAAGCAGAATCGCACTGTCTTCTGCAATTTCTATGAGAACATGGAGGATGCTTAAAAAATCTACTGGTGGATAGTGATGCCATTGTCCAAAAAAAGGGCTGGGATCTGTGAACTTAACGTCAAGAAAAAAGAACGTATTCCATAATTTAGGAGCAAGTTGAGTGAGAATATCTATAAGCGGAAGGAATTCGTTTGTACTAATGTTAATTTTTTAGGAACACCAACAGTACAGTCGACTTGGAAGCATGGACCGCGATTGATGCATATAGATGGCTCTAAAGCAAAAGGACGTATCGGAGTCTGTTATTGGGGTCCAACAGAGTCAGGCAGCCATTAATGGGTCACTGAACATCTAAACGCTTGTAGGTTTTGTATAAGAAGAAACGGCACTACAAGTGTTTTGCTAGATGCTAGACTTGTTTGAGTTCGACTCTTTGATAAGAAAAACTCACATCTTCATACATTAACCCAAACTTCACCATAATTATAATTAAACAAGATTGGATGAGGTGTTCTAAGTAAAAGGGTGCCTGTAGTCCGCATTTTCAAAACAGAAATCATTCGTGTAGCAATTCTTTGTTTGAAGTCAAAGTTATGTTTCTCTTTCTGCGTTTTATTAGGTACTATTTCGTGATTATTAAGAATAGTCAGGTTGGACATTCTATGTTCTTTGAAAACAAACAATAAACTATTAATATAATCAAGATTGTTCTTAATAGCAGTGGTGGAAGTAATAATAATTGTGATGATTATTATTTTTTAAGTAAAAAAAAAAGTACAGTACGGAAAACTCACTCTTTAGCTCAGTGCTTAAATTGGAATCCATAAGATTATTTTCAGCTGTCTTACCTGCAACAAACATAACTTGGATTAATTTTAAATCATGCACTATCAGTTAAAAAATTAATAAATAGAATAATAAAAAATACAATTCTCATAAAATAGTTTTTAAATACTATAGTATTGAAAATGTAATATCTGCATTAAAACGTCTTTTTTCAGAATATCAATTTTTGTTACAGGCTGTGAGATCTTCCTTCCTATGCGGAGATGAGTGTACTAATAGTTCAAGTGGTAAAACCAACGGTTTCTGCCGCCTCCTGGATGTCCTGGAACTTAACTCGTTCAATGAAATTGGTAACTGAATAATTCTGAGCATCTAACCTATAATTCTCTGAGCAAGTGACTATGAACAAATGTCGATTTGTATTTCGCTAATAACCATTTCTGAACGCTTTGAGTGCTAACTGTGGAAGTTAGTATGTATTTAAGAATTAATAAGTTTTTAACCGCGGTAAGATGTTAGTAAAATAATGAAACTTAGATTCAAAAGTGTTCAAGGTTGTGGGACACAAAATTTTACTTTGATCTATTTGAAGAAGCATGAATTATGTGGACAACACACGACTAATTAGCGGTAGTCAATTAATTAAAATTAATAATTGCGTTATAATGAGGGCATTATGCTTTGGTTCTTGGCTCGATTTGCTCAATTTTATAATTTGTGAATCATTACCTTAGAAATGTTGAAATAAGAATTCAAGAAGAAGAGAGAAGAATAAGAATTTGAGAATTCCTAGTATTTCGTTAAGTTCATGTTCAACTAATTATTCATTTTGAATTATAACATGAATTCTTTATTATTGACAATATTTAGGTAAAAACTATTCCGATATGTATGCATTTTTTATAAAATTACCAACCTCTAAAAAGAGAAACTGATCCTTTCTTGATTTATAATATTTTATTTAAAAAATGATAAATTGAAAACGTAGTGAACAATAAGTAGTCCACTTACTTGCCAAACCAGTGAGTCCAGATAATTTCAATTACCCGACCAAGTTAGTATTAACTTGTGATTAACAGCAGGCCTATAGTAACAACTGGTTTGGGCGGCATACCCGTATCCTTATTGGCCGAATTTTGTAATTATAAAGTATTATATAATTATAAAAGTAAAAAGTAAAATACTGCTCAATTCGTCGAATATTAAAACTTTTGTTTTTGGTATTTAATTAGTATGAATGTTACAATAGTTTGTTTGAAAGTATAGAGCGGTCTAAATAAATGCTATTAATTTTCTGTAATTTGACAAGCATGAGATGCATTAATTTTAGATCAGTTTCTTATTACAGAGCAAAACTTAATAAATACTTCTTTCAGTGAAAGATAGATCCATAAGGAGAAGTGGAATAGCCACTTCAGGGATCTGGCGTCTCTGTAGGCTTCCCAGCCTAACAACACAAACTCACAATAACGACAACTCTTAATATTTTAATATTGTCTACATACGTATAGGGTCTGCGGTTATTGGCTGGTGTAATTTTTGAGTTGGAAAAACCACAGGATAACTCAAGCTCAGTTTAATCCATTGTAGAGGAGCAGTGGCTGTGACTGCTTGTGAATGAAGGCGGCAGTGTCGAGAAGAGGGTCTTCAAGTTACCAGACGGCCTCTCGGAGTAAGTAGCCTTACCTGTTAAGTTCCCTGGGCCTAAGAGAAGTTGTGAACTTCCCTAGAAAGCCTGCGAATTTTTAGATGTTGGGAGAGATGATTCGGATGATTCAAGGAAGCAGTCGGTCCAAAAATTAGTTTATATTAAAGAGAAACTAGAATAACTTGCTCAACAAAAGTAAATGTCCTTAATTATTAGTGAATCTACAAATAAAATGAATTAAACGTACCAATTAAAAATTCAGATGTCTAGTTTGGGTTCAGTTTCTAGGATTAATATGTGTATAATTAGTTTGTTGTTTTTTTCTTCTTATGACCTGCAAACTGAGCTAAACATAAACATTTCAAATGGGAATCCCAAAGTATTCTGACTCGATTGGTGAAAGTTGTCACACACTGCTACTAACGCCTTTTTTTGTTGTTAATGTTTCTGAAGTTTCCGTTATTTTCAACTCAAAATAGTTTTTAATATTATTATTTAAGGTTTTGACTTGTAATGATTTCAATAATTCTAAAGTAAAAACTCTTTTAAGAAGCTCTCACATTTGTGAAAACATAAGTGATTGTTTTTGCGTTAATGATTTTAGTACTCGTATAATAACTTCCTTCTGTCTACTTCTAGCGTTCGCCTAAGATTTCTCGATGGACAGTTAGATTTTCCTGCTAGAAGACGTTAAGGAACAACGCCTAAAATTAGTCGTCCGATGATTGAGTGAGTCAGGTTATAAAAAAATAAATAATACAAAAAATTATGTTTATTAGCGTTTAAACAATATCTATTTAGCTAAAAATGTTTGTCTTTTATCTTCCCGCTAGCTTTCGTGTTGCCAGCTAAGATATGTGATAAAACAAATACACTCTGCCTTGTTTCAGAGAAAGAATGAAACCGAACTCACTTAGTGAGAATGAAAGAGTTGGTTTAAAGGAACTTTCCACCTCTAAGAAGATACCCGCAATAAAGTAGGCTTAGATTTTCCTTATCTTCCACTGGAAGTTTAGACGAAGGGTGAGTCGACAGGACAGATAAAAGAAAGGAGGCCAAAAGAAGAAGGGCTAGCTTCATTGATAGTATTCCGATGAGGAAAATTTGAAAAGGAAAGATTTCACAAAGAACGTCTACTTTATTTTTTAATGTTTGCGATTATTTCGTAAATAAATGATATGGTAAAAGTTTTTTTTTTTTAAATTATGTTCAAATTACTCTGAATTATTTTGGTGATGTTAAGTTAATGTAATTTCTCACTTCAATCCTCTTTTAATGTTCAGTTTAAATAGCAGTTACTTTTGACATTCTTATATTTTGTATTTCATTTTTCAGGAAAGTACGATTACTTATACATATTTGAAGGCCGGTGCTGCTGACCATTTTTGGAAGGTTTCTGAGAAAATTCAACTCTTCCTTTTCAACAATTTTTGAAATTTTATTCTTATTAGTAGAATACAAAAGGAAATCCTGGAATATTTCATTTCATAATTAAATCAGGTAAAAATTTTTTAAAAATATTTTTTATTGTTTTCTTCAATATTTTCCGAGTTCGATTTTTTGTTTTTGTTTTTTAAATAAAATGGGAAACATAACCTTCATAACTTACTATTTAGAAATAAAAGAAACCTAAGAGAAGGTTAATTGAAAACTACTAATAAAATGGTAATGGCCGTAACAACCAGAAGCAGCAACTTATTTTTTTAGTTTAATTTAATACTTAAAACATCTCAGGTACTCATTTAAAGAAACCTTTTTAATATTAATTAATTTAAACGTGTTGACTGACAAGGTAACTTCGAAAAAATTAAAAAAAGAAAAATCTATTGCGCCTTTCTTACTTTTAGGTGCTTATACACAGATTTTGTAAGTTATACAATTATATTGAGTGTGTGTGTTGTTACTTTTAGTTTTTATTAATTAAAAACAATTCCTCCTTTATATTTTCTACGTATATGTCTTATTTGTTAGTGTTGTGGTGTCAGCGTAAATGTTTCTGTTGTTAGTTACAAGTCAATAGCTCTCAATACAAATAAGTGTATGAGGCTCGCGTTTTAGAGAAGTTTTCCTCAAGGTTTTACGTAAGTTCCATAAAATTTAACGAAGATTAAACGTGTTTTTAAAATTCAGAGGTTATAGAATACACGTTACTAGAATTGTGATTTGCGTATGGATTGTTTTTTTTCTTGACTCTGTCGTGCTTTTAAACGATAAAATTATAAAGAAATTTCCTCTAGTATTCTACTCGTAGTAAACAGTACGAGTGTGATTGTTATAGAGGTGTTAGACGTCACATTCTCGCTGTCCATTATTAATGGGCAATTAGTTTAATAAATAAGTAACCTTATTAGTTATCAAATTGTCTATGTTCGCATTATTAACTTTTTGGTAATTAAAAAACAAAACAAAAAACAGAAGTCTCAAATTTTTGAAACCTTGACGAAATTAACAAGATATTGAAGTTATGTAAAATGTAGAGGGAAAATTCGTGACCTCATTCTACGACATAAAAATTTATTATATGGTTTTATCATATATTTTACAAGATATTTGTATATTGTTCAGGGTTTTTGGTATGTGATGAAAGATTTTGGTGAACGAGTAGAAAATGATTTTTTTTTTGAGGTGGGGATGGTAGTGTTCGAAGATAGTGTTAGAGAGGAGGGAAGGAACTAGATAGTTGCTATCATGGTAATTTCTTAATGAAACGGCGAAATGGGTTATGTAATTACATGTACAATATAATGTTCAGGGTTGACGATAAGATAACTTAAGGGAAGGGATTAGCTATGAGGTTAGCATACTGGACTCCCACGCGGAGGTCCCGGGTTCGAATCCAGCTGCTGACCCTTAGATTTTCTCTTCCTAGGAGCTTCTTACAGCTCACTGTCCGGTGATGGACAGTGTTGTCTGTAACGAGAGAACACTGTCCGGAGGCCGGCAGTGCACTGGAAAAAGCTCCGGGCGCTAATGACCTCAGCTGTTTATGCGCCAAAAAAAAAAGAAAAAAAAAGATAACTTAATGGTCACATATAGACCAAATTTTCTTGTTATTGAATTCTTTTTGTTTTTGACTCATTTTATATCCAAATAATTTTGTGTTAAACTAGGAAGGAAAAAAGTACGAATGTTGGTATGTTATAGTTAACAAGCTTATGGAGGTAAATAAGAAAAGCTCACAAGAAGGCTAATGATGTTTGAAAAGATGAGAAAAGAATGAATAAAATAGATAAATAAATGAACTAAATAGTTAATTAAGTAATAATATAATAATAAATTAGCTGGGGAAAAATGAAATAATTTGTATTTATGAAAAATGTTCGTGAGGTAGACTTACAATTGACAAAATTTTAATGAATTGGTTTTAGTTAGATCATTGCAACGATATTGCTAAGGTAGGTTGGGCAGTTTAAAGTATATGTCAGAATTATGATTCTCTATTTTTCTGTAATATTTTGCTGTTACAGTCAGTGGTGATATGTTTATCATCTACTTTATCACACCGTGAACTATCTAATTTCTTTGATTTTATCCTCGTCGCACGCATTTTTATAGCATCCCTGACCCATTACGGGCTTTAATCCATTCATCTTCAGAGGTTTATTAATTAGTTTAGTTTAGAAATTTCGACTTCACTTATATCTCCGTCTCGTACTACATTTAAGTTCAACACTTTAAGTCATCTGTGTGACCAAAAGCGAAATGTATCGGAAACTACGTCAACAACAGTCGACATTAATCAACAGTAATCTTTCCGATCCTATTACACATTTTCATAAATCGCTGTACGTTCATAAATTGAATGAATAAGAGGACGAAGGTCTACCACTCATTTCTCTGTTTATCCGCTAACTGATTATTACCTTGACAAGGTATTGAATACGATTCTTGTTGAAACCTTCATCCATGAGGACCTTCGTGAAATTGCTAACTGATTTCATTATTTCATTGCTACTGAGAAACCCTTAAAAATTTCCTCTCCCAACCTTTACAAAACTTTTTTTTTAAATAGATGAACTCTTTTTTATATTATTATTACTATTTTATCTTTACGTAAAACTATTTAAATTTTTTACTTGATTATCTCAATTGTTAGTTTTATTTATTAAAAAAAAGTTATGGGGAAAAAAAGTTATCTTTCTAGTCATAATGAAAAACTGACCATTTATTTCTTTGTATTATCATTATTTAACTGTGAGGGGGGCTATCGCTAGAATATATCTTTTTAAATAGTTTTAACATAAGTATGCAACTGATATGTTTTTTTCGATATGACGTAAATTCTTCCATTTTTTCATTGAAAAAAAAGTTTAGAAGTATAATTATTGCTGCAAATATTTTTAACGTTATACCTTTTTATTTTTATTTATTTATTTTTTTTTATTAGGCATTATTAAAAGTGCACACAGTATTGATAACAGCTTTAATTAAAACGTGATATTTGCGTCAATTAACGTTCGATGGATTAACGTCAATGGAACTTCAGTTTTTGAAAGCGTAGATACACTGATATTTGCCCATATTTCTGGATAGTAATTTGTCTTTCTGAGGGAATACCAGAGTAGGATGGCTGAATCAGACCAAATGGAATGCACGATGAAGATTTTAAAGGCAGGCCAAGCATTATTCTGAACATACATGGCTATGGATTTTGGAAAGTACTTGAAACTTAGCATAAAGACAAAGTGCTTTTTAAATCCAGCTCCAAGCAGGGTCAATTTGAAAACAAAGAAAAAATATGTTAATACAAAAATAAAATAAAATTGGACATATATGTTTCGAAAAATTATAAGAGCTCCCTTTTCTGTTCTGTACAAGTAGTTTGAAATTTACAAGCTTTTTATGAATAATCTCTTTAAGAGATCAGCGTCTTAGCCCTTATGACTTCTTGATTGAGTTGTGTAGGGATCAATTTTAGGATAACCGTTGTAACAGAATGACTGTAAAAGATTCGCATTAAGGTTGTAGTCTGATTTTTGGATTGTTGAAAATGAAAAGGTTCAAGTCCTTATTTTTGGACGTGTATTTGCACTAGGAGAGGTTTCTTTTTGGGCTATGGAAAGCGTAGGGTTGTCCTAGCCCATGTTAATATAGTTTTCCAGTCCTGGTAGGTAGGTTGTTATTTTATTACCTAACTTAAAATCAAATGTGGTTCTTTAATTTTTTCCCTATCTTGAAGTCGTCTATAACTTAAAGGTTCAGTTGTCCGCCTAGGGCACTAAACTAAATATACAGAAAGTAGATACTTAAAAAAAAATACAATTTAGTTAACAAAAATCTTCCAAGGCAGATACAAGATAAAAAAATCTAGAGATAAACTTTGACCTAATATTGTTAATAAGCAGTTTACTGATAGCTTCTTATTTCTCCATTTTATACATACTGATAAACAAATTTTAAAATATATCAAATTATTAAGTATAAAATAAAAAATAATTGCTACTATTTGGTTATAGGAGCTGATAAATTATCTTATCTCTTAATGATGTGGTTACTTTAAGAAATAGTTGAATATGAAATTTATTATTTGGAAAATTAAAGAAGTTCGAGATTAAAACATTAGTTTAACTTCTAATTTTATTTAAGAACTGCCGAAGCGTATAAATTATAATTGCACCTTTTGCAACTAAGATAGTTAAGAATCTTGGGAGCATTTCTTGTTCCCTTGACCTCTGTATAGCCTTACAGAAACCATTTAAATTGTTTAAAATTCCTTAATTCCTTTAAATTAAAATATTTTTTAAAGGAGGAATAAGTAGGTTTGCTCTTTATTTTTAAATGACCGGGTAATTTTTGATGAATTTATTTTATTTTTAATTAATTGTTTTAATTTAAGTTGAGTTGCGTCAACATCTGAAATCATTGGCGCCCGACCTTCGTACGGTGTTCGCTCGTCAAGTCAATACTGTCCCTCACCTAGGAAGAAGTCCCTAGGAAAAGAAAAAATTGTGGGCCTGCAGCTGGATTCGAATCCAGGACTCCACGTTGGAATCCAGGATACGCTATCCTTTGAGATAATAACTTCCGTCTCTACATTGCTATAGGTAATTGTTTTTGTTGAATATTTTTAATGTTTTAGGTGTAACTTTCTTTTGTATTATTACGAAATAATCCCTCTTGTTTAAACAATTTTGTTGGTTACAATAAATTTATTGTATTGAAACCGTCCTATATTATAAATATATATATAGAAGGTTGTGTTTAATGTTTTTATCTACAGATTGTTATAATTGTTTTTCATTATTGTATAAATACTTATATATATACTTCAGTTTTGTAATTATTTTTAAATTTATCATTAATTTCTTAATAATACCTTTTTATCTGGTTAGCCTAAATTCTAGCATTTACAGCCACAGTTATAATTAAATATTTTACAACTACCTTTTTAGGTATATAATTTAAGATAAAATCTAAAACCAAATGTAATGAAAACTTAATGAATTTAATATTTCATTTTTATTTCAAAATTATGATTCTTCAAATTTTAAAAAATTGAGTTTTTACTTTATTTGGATGGAAGTATATGCAAGTATGTGTACTAATCTGTTAACAGATTAGGATGAAATTTGATTTCGGTAATACTGTTGGAAACTGGATTATCTCATATAGCCACCACTGTTTTTAAGCTTGCGTTGAAATGGTTTTGCTAAGTATTGGAAATGGATCGATCCAGATTATCCCGTATTTGTTATGACAGACTATTACATCTCGACTCTTTACCGTCCAATAATATTAAGTTCAACTGGGTAACCCAAATAAAGGAGTTTTTTTTATAAATGTTGGTTACAACCATCTTTGGGAACTGCAGGATCCTTATGTAATCCGTAAAAATCTAAATACAATTTTGTCATCGTATGAAGCCAATTTACACAACACTGACTAACTATACTCCTCAAATTATAGCATTTATTAAGAAATATTCCTTTAAATATCTCGGATGTTCAAAACTATCTTCTACTTTCTCTACCATTTCCTGTAATTAACATATTGTTCCAACTTAGAACTTGCAGTAATTTCTCCATTAAAATCGTTCACAAAGCAATAGCCTACTTAATGAATCCTAACCAGCTCTGTACACTTTGTAATCTCCATGAAAATGAAGATTTATTCCATTTATTTATTACCTGTCCGCTTTATGAATGCATGAGAATAAAGTATCTTCCTCAATTATCAATCCAAACCAGGCAATTATTTCATTTACTGTCCCTGCAATCGAAATCCGACTGTTTAAACAATTACAATTATATCGTAAATGTAGTAATGTTGCGCTCATCAATGCTTAACGACTAATAGAAGTCCTCATTTAAGTTACAATTACATTTAGAAGGTTAATTTTCATTTGTAATGATTATTTTACATTATGTAATTTTGTATTTTCTTTATTTAAATTATGTTTAATTTTTATCTAATATTATTTGTTTATAAAAGGATTTGTGGATGCAACTCCTTCTGTACACCTTTTTGGTAAAAACAGAATAGAAAAAAAAAATTGATTTCGGCCTAGGGCAGCTAGTAAGGCAAGATTACCAGGATATAGAAAAAAGTTGATTACGAAGTTTTGATTGCATGTATCACAGTTTTGACCTTAAAAGAAATTGGAAGAAAATGGATGATGTAAGGTTACCAAACTTGATGTTGCAATGGATTCGATAAGAAGGCCGAGATTGTCCTGGAGAGATGTTCGTCCTTTTCTCTTAAGTTTTCGCTTCTCAAGTAGTTTTCTTGTTCAAACGCAAGGTTATTTGCGCAGATTAGGATTAATTTTTTAAACAATAAAGTTGATTAAATGTTACAAAAAAAAGTAAGTTCCTATATATTTACTTTGCAATGCATATGTGGCTATAAATTTATATTGTACAACTCAGAGAGAATAATTTCCATTTAAAGATCTCCTGTCGCATTCATGTAGTATTAGAAGTTTACCCGTTAGTTTCACTACATGCCTCAGATAAATGCAATGACATGCAACTGAAGTAAACATTAATGAATTCTGCTGCATACACTAATTGACCGTCTCTTATTTATGATTACCTACTTTTTCTTTGTTCATTAGATAATTAAGTTTAGTTATACTCAACTTTTTTCTTTTTCTTTTTACTTTTAATCTTGATTTCTCATAATTGATCTTGACTAATCTAATTAAAAATTTAATTAAATTACAAAATATTTGACTTGGTTTAAAATAACCAAAACTTACTTTAAAATTCAGATGTATTAAAATTAAAATTAACTATCTCATAAATTTGAGTTTTTTTATTTCAATTTTAGATTCGAAAGAAACTTGTTCGACTGGTAACGATGGTACCATGGATTTTGAAGACGAAAGGATTTAGAGGTCAAATAAGTGCTGTTTTTAAGAATTCAGAAATCGAAAGCATCATCTGATTTAAGAACACAAGCAAAAATCCTTCTGAAGCATAAGGACTGTGTACGAGGGCAGAGGATAATGACATGGCTCTTCAGAAAGAACAATCGCAGAGGTAGCTTATTAAGAAAATCTTCTGATCAATGTTGCATATTAAATTCATTTAATACGGATAAACCTCATTTCTTAAGAAAACATCTTTATTATTGTTTGTCTTAAAATAAACCGAAAATGGAGTAGATTTTAAAAGTATCTATCTATCTCTGTGGCTCAACAACCCTTAGTGGGTCCTGGCCTCCTCTATTAAGATTTTAAAAGTATATTGATCTAAATAACTTAAAATGTTTGTTAATAATAATAATTTAATGAAATATGACAAAAAGAAACTGGAAAAATTAGAGTATTTCAATCTAATAATGTAATTATGATAAAGATGCCTCTAAAGATTAGATAATGTTAAAACATTTTCAAGGCTACCAACTGACCTCATGTCTCGCGACCAAGTTTTATTGAATATTGTATAGCCTGGTAGTGAGTGGCGCGTCATTAGCTTGTGTGTAGATTATTATCAATGGCATTTGTATCATTGAAAGTTATATTTCATTTTGTGCTTATATAACAATCATTATGTGTATTTTATTAGGATGTTGATTATTGATCCCAGAATTGTCTGGGGACAAATTATCCAATTCTTTTAGAAAAGTAAATTTACTGCCTAATCCTTAAATAATAGACAAATTTTCTTTTTTTACGTTAAAGAAGTTCCTACGTTTGATACCAAAATTCTTTTCTATCAAAGCATTTTTTACTTCTTGATATCAGTTTCTCAACTAAGTTTATGTTGAAATTGATGCCAGCTGATATCGTTGATTTCATCGGTCGGAGCACATATATTTTATCTATTTCGGACTGGTTGAAAAACATGCCAACAGCAGGTTCGATACCAATAAAAGGGAGAGGCGCCTAATTTTGTTTCCACCTTTCCCGAAATAACCAAATGACCTGGCATTAAGATCAAAATAATATTCTTTCAGTTCCCTAGAATATTCCAGCACTATTTTCGTGGCGAAGTAGAATAATTTATTGTTTTCAATCCGACTATCCGAACACATAAATATCCCTTTAAAACTAAGCCCCGTATTTGCTCATCCGAAATATGTACAATAAAGAACAGCATAGTTATCTAGAGACGTTACCAAATGATCTCCGGTTCCTGCTGCTCCGACCTTACATTCATTCTGAAACCATTCATCCGTCTTCGAGTTATTTTATCAGCCTGAAGTTTAAGTAAATTATACATTTCATGGAATTCCTTTTTATTATTGGTCGAGTAAGCCGTAAAATTACCCAATGAGGTAGCTAACATTGTTTTACAGCAATTTTATTAGGCCCTTCTGGTGTTTGAAACGAGTAATAGCGCATAAAGGCTGATTTTATATATATAAATTGTTCGACCAATTACATTTTATTTGATGTAGACCAATAGATTCCCTAATTATCTGAACAATTTTTATCTTTATAACTATTTTTTAATAGAAATACGCAAATATATACGTATATAATAATATCTATTGAATACGTATTTAGATAATTAAAAAAAAAAAATTTAATTGATAACTGAAATGTTTAACTAATAGTAATCCCCTTTCATGGCAAATAGTCGTTAAATCGTAGCAGTGGAATAAAAAAAAAAATGATAAGACTAGTTCCAAGGTTGAATAAATAATAGTTATTGTATACAAATATTATAATGGCATTGTAAACGTGTGGTTCCCAGCTAAATAATTAGCAGTCAGACCCTACATTCCGATAGATTGGAGTTACCAATGAGCCCTTAAATGGATTTAGGACTCCTCTTTACCTAACACACGTCATTACTCTACAGTTCTCTACTCCTATATTTCGTCCACTAGATCTGATTAAGCTGGAGGACAGTTTTCTCACTCAACTAGATTAGATTTATAGTTAGAAACCATTCTCGGATTTTTATCTACTCTTTATTTTTGCTGTCTGGGCCTGATCATGAATTTGTGCCTTAAGGCAACTTTTTAATTTTCGTATACATTATAATATTTTTTTGAGTCACTCTCTTCACCTTTCTCCAATCTTAACGAATTGTTGGTCTCATTTCGAAACTCAGTATTGTTCAATTTTTCTGTACGGAAGTGTGATTTTTTGTATTTATATTTTTTGTATTAATTTCTTTAAAACAAACGAAATTTAACAATAAATTGTCACCTCTTCATAATTTTTCAATCGCGATTTCCGCACTGAGAGCGGATATTCCTTTGTGAAAATTAAATTGAATTGCATATAGATTCATGAGATAAAAACATTCACGTTATTGCTCTATGATTCGTTATCATTATATTCGCAAACGATCTCAACGATGACCTTTAATTTAGGTTAATGAATGAGAACTAACGCAAAAACTAAATAAATAATAAGGTAAATTTATTGCTAAATGAAGAAACAGTAGGTAAAAAGTTATAACAGCAGAATTCCTTTAAATAATCCACTATTTAAAATTTGAATGACTCCTTTTGAGATGTAGAGAGAGGAAAAAAAAATTACAAAAGCATGCGAGACTAATTACATAATCTTGTAAAAATAAAAAGAGACATGTCTACAATTTGTATGTACGAGTATTATTGAAACTTCAAAATAAACATCTACTTCCGGACATGTTTAATTTTTGGAATCTTTATAAACACAATGAAATTTCATAACAAACGATGAACAGTTAATAAGAAATGTCGTAGGCTAATTTTTCAACTTAACCACATTTTACATGATGACCTAATCTATCTAGAAATAATTACTTATGTAATTGTTACTTAAAAAAGCTTTTAATTTGTGGTGGACATTATTTAAGTAACGACATGACAGATTTACATAACTGTTTGACTAAGTAGTATAAAATGGTTTTTAGGTTTTTAAGATCTAGGCTGTTTGTTATCTTGTTAAAAAAATTAAATCTTTTGGCATAAAAGCAAACATAAGATCCGTTTTTTACGCAAAGCCCTGAAGATGTTATAATGTTTACTTTTTTTATAACTGTGGTCATATCAAATTTTAATAAAAAATAATAATATGAATAAAAGTAATACAAAATTCTGAATGATAAATTTTTTGGCCGAATTAAAAACATTTAGAAAGAATTTTATTCATAGCTTGCCTGCTTTCTTATTATATAAACTGATCAAGATAAATTGTACGTATGCATTTAAATTAGATTTTTCATTTATCTGGACTTCTTTCTTTGCTTAAAAGATTACAAATATCATTAGATCTCTAGTATTTCCTAATGTTAGTGTCTAATTCTATACCCATTTTTACTAAGCATTACAATCTTGTCAAAAATTTCTCAGCGGAATTACGTGGTTTGGGTAACCCTCAATTCAAATTATATTTAAACGAATAGTTGCTGTTAATGCAGTACAAGGTATAAACGAAATACTCCAGAAATAAAAAAATTGAGAAAATAAAACATATTATTCCGTTTTATTTTTACTGACGATTCCAATTTTCATCATTAGTGGCCGAAGTTTTTTTCTACTGACGACAGTTTCCCTTTTTTTTTAACGCTTGCTTGCCCAGATTTCTAATCAAATTAGGTAGTTTTTCAGGTCTACCTATAACCTTGTTTGGTGCCGTAGAGTGTCTGATTATTCGAACCAAACAGCGTAGCTCCTCTGGCCATTTCTTCGAGAGCTTGAGAGGTATTTTATTGTCGCGCCTGAAAAAATGGTATATGTATATTTCTACCTAATTCGAACTATCGGCGCCCAGCTTTTCTGTGGCCAGCTGAATTGCCAGTCTAATCTTTTATAGATCTTAAAACATTGTGGCAGCTACAAAACGCTCTGTGTTCTGTAGTTTACAGAGTAAAGAAAAACTCTATTTTAGTGCAAATTGAACGAAATTTTACAAGTATTTCATACATTTTTGATGGATCTTTATAATTAAATAAAAAAATGGAATGGACGAATCTTTTACTTTTCCTAAGGGAAATATTGCTATTAATAACAATAATAATAAGAACGAAAAGAAGGTAGAAAACAAAGTGAAACAAAGATAATGGCTGATGATAACAATGGAGAATAGTAGTCGGCGAACGTGTTTCTCTGGAAGATCGATAGCTGGAAATGGTAGTGTGATCAGGGTGCTGGATGTATTACTATAGCTAAAAATACTTTAGGCTGTGTTATTCTGCACTTTAAAAAAATAAAAATAATATCTTGGTAACCGTCAGCTGCTAATTTTTTATTACCACCGAGAAGGCACAGATCCATTACTCAGAAATATTTAATAAATATTTAGCTTGTCCTACATGTATTGTTAGTATAATTTAATAAAAAAGAAGAAGGCCTTTCCTGCCATCGATATTCGTAGAAATTTAAAAAGAAAAAACTCTTGACTCTAATACCAAATATTTCTCTACTTATTTCTTTTCAAAGCAAAACATTTTCTTTTATACCCTGAAAGTATTACATTAAGGTTTTTCTATGATTAAAAGATGTTTTTCCTTATTTTTTCTATTCAAAAAGCTGACATATTCATTTGAATTTATTTTATTCTTTCAATATTTTATGTACAGAGAACTTCCTAGTTGTTGAATCATTTTTATTTCTAAGCCTGAATAGATGTTAAGCCTTGCAATTAATAGTTGTGCCCTATTTTCATTCAAGTCAAATAGTACCTTAAGACTTCATCAATACTTGTCATCAAAATCTGGGCTAAACATAGTATTGTTTATAACAATTTTAGATATCAATCTTAGTAATCGAAAAATATTTTTTTTGTTTTTTAGAAGTTAATGGGTTTTAATTACGCTTATTGTCATCTTTTGTTACACTGATACTGTTAGCTTTTTAGAAGAAATAGGGACTTAGTGGGATCATTTTAATAATAGAGGGTAATGTTTTGTGGAATGATTAGTCAAGTGAAAAATTCCTTATAATAACCTAAACACAAGTGTTTGTAGTAAAATGGAGTGGTTGTGAATGCAGTTGGATGAGATATACCACCGCAGTTATGGTTATTTTAAAAGAATTAGGTGTTCAACCAATTTTTTGTAGTCCCCATGGAAGCACTTTCAGAGTCCTGTCCTAGTTTTCTCATCCTTTTGGAAGCATACGTATTGAAAAAACTAGTACTGAATAAAATAATTGTCTACTAATGTAAATTTACATGAAAATTGAAATGAACGTTATTTATTTTAGACGGACCTCTATGACCTTAATGTACACTTATAATTTCACATATTTATAAATAAATTGTACTTTCTACAATACAAATATATATATACACTTACTGTTACAGGGACATATTCAACGTGCACAAATAAATGCATTAAAATTCTAATAAATAATGGTACTTAAACATTATAAAATCACACTGATGTATGATAAAGATATTATGAAATTGAATATTAAAAATAAAAAAAATTAAAATTATAAATATTTAGCGCTAAACCTAAAAATACATTCTGTTAATTATTTAATTAGATAAAAATCTGATTCCTGTTAAGCGAAAAATGTCTATTTCAGTTCGTCTATTTTCAGTCTACACAGTTGGCGAACTAATTAAAATTTAGAATTCAACATGTTAAATTAAGTTTTAATTTCCATCTGGCAGTCCAACTGATTGACTAATTAAATGTTAACTATTTTTCAGAACAGCCAATATTGCATTTGAGAAAAAAAGAGGGAGAATCCATACTCTTAATTTGGTGTTAAATTGTCTTCAAGCTCAACTTTTTGCCTTTCCAGTTCCTATCATTCAGTAATTCAAAGGAAAAGCTTATAAGGAAACAAGGTAGTACATTTTGATTTTTGTATTTTGTTTTAAAGATCATTAAGATTAAATAGTTCTGTAAGACAAATTAGATGTGGTAGTCTAACCACCTACCAAGCCTCAGATCACATATTTTTCATCTGAAAGCCAGCGCAATCGTATTTATTGCTAATATATGTGCTGGATCCTAAATTATTTAATACAGAAAAAAAAACTTGTTCAAGCTTAAATGCTAATTAAAAATTGATTTTAAGTCTGGTTGCATGCTACAGAAAATTAGTTGTTCATCGTGAATAATGTATCTTTAGGCTTATCCAGTAAAGTTTCTCATAAAGTTGTGGGTTATAAAGGTGAACTTTCTGAATTATGAGAGATTGTTTGATTAAGAAACAGTTAATGGTATTGATTTCCCGACGACAGATTTAAGGAACTCGATTTAATAAAAGCAACTTTACTGAGAGAAATAATAAGAAAGTAACTTAGCAAAACATTTATTGTTTAATAAGCCATGTGTAATATTTGTGTAATTTAGTAATATAACTGACATTAACTGCTGAAACTTTACGGGTTCAGGGTCAAACTAAAATAGACAATGTGATTTCCGTCGAGCAGGAAGGGCACACACGTGTATCATTGTTTTGTAAAGTAACATGTGGTTTGGTCATAAGAATGCATTTTAGTGAAGCGTTCTGGGAGATTAAAAAATTTTTTTTTTCTCGCGGTTAAAAAATTGAAATAGCCCGTAATGGATTTTTATAAGAATTCATTTACAAACACTTAAACTCTTTCTACGAGAAATTTTGATTCTAGATACAAAATAATCTTTAGACAATTTTACTTTCTTTTTCCTACGCAAAAGGAAGTTTTACAGACTTCCAGTTTATCGATTCTTTTATCGAAAAAGTGGTTTACACAAATTGGTTTTGGTGAGCATAACTCGAAATTTCGCAGATGGTGCACGAATAATTTTTCATTTATATGTCACAATCACCTTTCGCAATAAAATTTTGCTGAAAATGACATTTTACTGTACCAATTTTTCCTTTTTTGAAAGCTTTTTTTTTCTAAAAATAGATTCAACGTTTCACTACATGCACTTATAAAAGGTAGTTAGGCTTCTCTACACAAGATCCATTGCAGTGTTATGAATACAAAGTGTTGTTTGTCAGCTATATTACCAAAATGCCTGGAGAGCTACTGGTGTTTCTTAACATGTTTGGCTTGTAAGTAAGCTTAAGAGTCTTGAGAGAGTTTGTATGTTGTTGTTGCTATAGTTTGCTAAGGATTTAACCACATTAGCTGAATGTGTAGGACATAACTTTTTGTGCAAATAAGTAAGCAGCCGCTGATCGAGGATATTGATAAATATGTATCTCTATAAGCTCTCAGTGAAATCCAAGTGAAACGATTAAGATATAAAAATGATCGAAAAAAAACTTCGTGCAAGTACATAAACAACAATAGATAAAGTAATCAGCTCTAACCAGGAAGATTGTTGTTGGGGAATCCCAACTGATCTCTTATTCAACACTCTACACGTACTACTTGTAATTTCATCGACTTGCGACTTCTAGCTTATACATTTCTTTCAAGTATATTTATAAAACACTATAGCTGCTGAAATCATTTACTATTTGGTAACAGTACTTGACAAGTCTTTAATAAAATTAATAAATTAGATATTAATAGAACATTGTTTCTGAGGAATCATGTGTTTTGGTGTTTAGAAATAAAAATTCTTTATGCCGTTTCTAATCACAATTAGTTCAACTTGAGAGTTTAGATAGGTTATATATAACTGTTGGTCCATATGCTGTAGAAGTTATTGCACATATTGCTAATTATTACACTGAAAACCACAAACAAAATTTTCTCAATCTTTGGTAAAATGATGTAAATAGTTTTTAGTGGTACGAGTAGTACTATATGCTGCAATAAATTCTACAGAAGATTTGCTTACAGTTGTTAATAACAAATCTAAGCCCAGAAGACGATCTAAATATAGTTCGAAATGTTAGTCTAAAGAATTATTATTTCTTAACTGTTCAAAACTCAAGATTCCTCCGAAAATTATCTTAAAGAAATTTGTTAATTTGTGCGCTGTTTATTATAATTTAAACTAATTAGAAATTGTACGATTAATTTGAGCTTATTTTATCCTAAGCTCAGTCAACTTGAATTTAGTTCGTATGATCCAGCTTGATATTACTTTTGATATTATTGTCGCTACCGATGCATAGGTTTTGGCCAAGCAAAATAATAAATGAAAACGATTTTTAAGTTTTCGCAATTGGTAGGAAAATGGTTAAAACAATAAAATACTTATGTCACGGGCTGAACAAAAAAATAACTTTTTAAGACTTTTGTCCCTAAGGAAAACATCTCAGGTTCTCAGAGAACCGGAATCCCAATGACTTCAAAACAATTTACGGTTCATCAGGAGCTTTTTAGGAAATAAGAGCTGTGTATGTTATAATGTAAAAAACTAGAATGCATAGAGTTATTAAATTACAATCTCAGTTTTATAACGTAACATATAGCTAGAGCTTACACTGCTCCTTTTCCATCAGAAACTCCTGGTGAAGGTACCAATGGCAACCGAAATGTTATCTAATATTCATTTAAGAAATAATTTCAGAATAAAAACGTTACTGGCGTTAATATTCCAATTTTTATAAAAAAATTTAAAATATATTAACTACTTCTTGCTAAACTAAAACGAAAAGGTTATCAGAAATAGCGGAAATGACCATTCGTTATCTTGCTCGCTTTTAATTAAATGTAGGTCGTACAATTAGCTCCCACAAGGCAGTTAAATATTAAATTACCACTCTTAAAAAAGGGCTAGAAAAAGATTTTTCAACACTGATTGCCAGTAAACTTATATTTATTGTTTAGCTCTTTAAAGAGGGAACAAATTTAAAAGAGCAATATCTGCAACTACTAATTACTGCTAACCACAGAGATTAAAGTATTGTTTGCAAAATGATCAATGCATCAGGCTTAAATTGGTTAGTGCAAATGGATTCATGTGAGAATCTTTTACTGAAGGCTGTATAGGTTACTTTTTGTCAGGAGCAAATTAAAACAATAGGTCAGTTAGAAAGTATTACAATGATCTCCATTAACCATTATTAATTTAATTTAAACGCCTTATTTATTTAATCATTACTTTAAAATAAACTCATCAGAATAAAGTAATGGCGGTGGCGGTGGTACGTCACTATGGAAATTCTATTACCAAATATTACATTATAAAAGAAAACAAAGTAACTGAAGTTGATAGTGATTCTTTCACCAGAAGGCCCTCTTTAAGATCTTTGTCTCAAAATTGTCCACAGCTCCATCTGGAGTAGATCTTTATCTTTATCAAGTTATTTACCAGCATTGCAGAATTTAATCTAATTGTAATTCACGAAGCAATTTTACAATGAATTGATTAGAATACCTTTACTTTAAAATATTCTGAAAGTAGGAAAAGAAATCTGAAATAGGAATACTTAGAATCATTTAGCGATAAAAAGAAAACTGACATTGCAATCAATGTTTGTTCATTTTTTCCTCTTTCTCTTTCTCCAGTGCTTTAGTTGTTAGATTTTTTTACTTATTTATTTTGGAATTTCCAACAAGTTTAATGAGGACATCATTTATTTTGGAGGAATATGAGGAAGTTTGTTTTTTTGTTATCCCTTTACATGAATTATCATCCTTTCCACGTTGATGACACAAGTTTTTTTTTAGCTTTAATATTTTTTCAGATAACACAATATGAAAAATAACTTTCTAGTTTACTAGTTTCCTTTGTTCAATAAGTTTCTATGTTCTGCAAGCACGTACATCTGTGTGGTGGAGCAAATAATGTAAGTTACTCTAACAACTCCCACCGTAGCCAGAAGGGCGGAAGGACCGTGTGGGGCCATAAAAACAGCCCAACTAGGAGAGAGAGCTTTCGCGTGAGAAGTACTACTAACTTATGATACATATTAGTGTGTGTTCTCTCATGAGATTATATTACTTTTTTTCATATTTTGTTATTATTTTGTTTATCAAAGAAAGAAAAATATTTATTAAAATGATTTTGGTGAATGTCGAGGTGCGGTCTTAAATAAAAACAACTTTTTTGTTTTATACCAACGTTTCGGTAATTATTACTACCTTCTTCAGGGTCTGTACAAAAGGAATCAACTAAGCTTGAATGAAATGTTGGATACTTGCTGATTTGTGTACCTTTTGGCGTTTAATCAACCCTTATACTTAACTTTTTAAACTGTAAGTTTTTGTTAAGGAGTATTACACTAATATATATAAAATTGAACAAAACCAAAAATCAAAAACTACATAAATAAAATTATTGTACAGACCCTGAAGAAGGTAGTAATAATTACCGAAACGTTGGTATAAAACCAAAAAGTTGTTTTTATTTAAGACCGCACCTCGACATTCACCAAAATCATCTACAACAACGGTCGAAAAAAACCCAAAAACCATCATTTATTAAAATGTTAGTAATATTGGAGATGAGAAAATAATTCTTATAGTTTCATCAGCAAGAATTGTCTTAAAGCGATTTCTTAACCTCCTGTAAATGGTAAAATGAAAATGTACTGCCACTACAGTATTAAGGTTTTAAATTAGTACCTCAAAAGGTACTGCTCAAAACCCATCATTCCCCAAAGTTGATAGAAATAGAATTTATTTTATACTGTTGTGTCAGTTTGTGTATTTCATTTTGTTTGACAAAGTTTGATCCAAAATACAAGATCAGATTCATCATGGACATTTTAAAATATCCGGTCTTCAAGTCATTGTAGAATTGTGTAATCATATTGATGTATATTATCCGCAGACATTCTCTAGTTCTCTGAAAAGTGAAAGTACCATTCCAATAATTGGCAACAGAAGGCAGCGCTATTGTAAATAGGGCTTCGAACTAGCTAGCAGGTGATGATGGATAACAACTTTTAAGGTCTAGATTTTCGTAAAAGTTAGTGGAGCCTTAATTTAAGGGGTTAAAAAGTTACAACAATTGTGAACGGTAATAATGGCTAAATCTGTTGCAAAAATTAATTCCTTTAGGAAATGGAAATCATGCTTAGAGAACCGCACCACATCATATTTAAAACAAAAAAAAAAGTGAAAAATGCAATTCAATAATAAAGCAATCAGTAGTGACCATAAAGTTTCGTAATTGTATAAGTAAAGAAATTAAATGTATTCGTCCAGAGCAAGCTTATTTTCTTTAACTCTTTTTTTGGATTGTTTTCCATCGTTAGAATAGCAGTATCATCGATAACATTTGCAGTAATTTTACTCTATAGACTGTCTCATATGTTTTCTACGATTTATGTGACTTCTAAACCGTTTAAATGATCTGGCATTTTTAACATCCTCCCTTTAAGCTGATTGTACAGCAACTTGTGAATGGATATGGTATCGTGTAATGTTCAAACATTCATTTTTGAACACATCGCTTTAACTATTATTAATTTTTTTTTTAATAATTATTTTTATTTTATTTAATTTTTTTGGCGTATCGACTGCCGAGGTCATTAGCGCCTATTATTATTAATACTATCATTATTAAATTGTAATTTTTCTTATTACAATCATTTTGAATTGTACGTATATTCATGTGAATTGTGTATTTTTATTTTATTTTTTTTTTATTCATAAAAGAAAAACAAAATGAGTTTTCACTTTCCGCAGGTACTAGTGGACCAGCTGTTCTAAAGGTATATCCCGGTCTAGTAACCCTGAAGGTATCATCACTGCCGTATTACAAATAGGACCTTTAGTACAAATTGTATACTCAACAGTAGGGCAGCATTATTTCTCAACGCATCTCTAGAGTCTAAACCTCTGTGAGCGTTCAGCTGTACGTAATGGATGGATACGATACCAGGTAATGTGTTCGTGTGTTAACACCTCTTTACCATAGGTTTTTCTTTTTTATTTTTCTCATTATTCCTAATTCAGTCAATAATGGAATCATTTTTCATTCAACTTGGGTACTTCTTGTTATAATGTATAAAGATAGTTATTTTATATACAAAATTTTTTGTTTTTCTGGGAATATAGAAGTACTATGATATCTTTGGAATATCTTTTCCACTTCTAGGTAATGTTATATTATTAAGCATTTTTAAAGATTATTGCTGATAATTTAGAATGAGAAAACATGTGTGCCCGCTAATATTACAGATTGGTCGTGCAGTTGTGATTACTTGCATTAATTGTGTTTTAAAAAAAAAAGCAAACAAAATTAAGTTGTAAAACAATCCAACCATTATTTGCCAAACATAATGTAAAAACAAAAAAGAAAAAAAAGATAACGAGGTGGCTTAACAATTCAGGTTAAAAGTGACAAGAATAAGTGTGACAAAAATTTTAGTCATTTAAAATAACTTGGAAAACTAAGGAAGAGAAAACTAATAACTTTAAATTTTTTGTGATTTTCTCCGTATTCTACTAACGATTCTGAATTTACACTGGTAATATTCGTGTTAAGTTGGCTGGGTCCGAAAAAGTGGTTTTTACGTATTGTTCTTTGCGTATAATATGCCTATGTGGGAACAGCATAACTTAGAAAATCAGGGAAAGCACAAATTTCGTAATCTTTGCCACCAAGATTACCAGAAAAAGTTTTCACTTTACAATTTTGATTTTCTGTGCGTGTGTGTGTTAAAGTTTTAATTCAATTTATTTGATGAGAAGCAATTTTCATGTGGAAGTATTTTGTAAACTAAAACCGATGTGTTAATATTATTTGTGGAACTTTTGAATCCATCTGGTGTTATTATCTCAGTTAATCTGTAAAGTGTGATATCACATCAGCTTTTACCTTTCAGATATATCTTTAGGTAAATTTCCAAAAATGCCATTTACGCGAAAATAAAATGAATAGAATTGCTATTCACTTTAACAAAGTTATTATTATCTACGACATTTCAGTAGCGGGCATTTTAACTGCGAGATTCATATACATAGGATTCTAGTTCGTTCCTTGCTGACCTATGCTTCAGAATGTTGGATGAACTCCAAACCTGTCTTACATTGCGTCCGTTTCAGGAAGATGAGCGTTATTTTGATTTGCACGGTTAGCTTCTTCAGATAAATTGCAGGGTAGAAACTTTTAAAAGTGAAAATTAGCTGAGTTTGAGTCCTTTTTAACAGATTGTTAAAATTTCATGGTAAATTACGTTCTATTTTAAACGAATGTGGCTTCATATTTTTAAAAAAATAATTTCCAGTTTATTACACTTATATACAACTCTAATTTTCTTAAAAAATATGGGAATAATGTAGTTTTAATGTCTCCACAGCTTCGCCACCTTTAGAAAGCTATGCATGTGGCCTCTGCAAAGCTACGAAAATTCATTTGCGTAAGGCTCTAATGCAAGTAAAACTAGTAGGATTTGTATTGAGACAAAATACAAAGCAACTGTTTATTTTATTATGCAACAGCTCTATTATAACCGTGAACATTATTATAACCATTGTTCGATTCGGCTTTTGCCAGTACTTTCAATTAAATAATTCACAAAACTTGTATATATATAACAATTATATGTATTGTTAAATATATATATATATATATATATATATATATATAACAAAAGAAAAGAATGGAACAGAACCAAAGTTAATTTATTTTTAGTTAAAAAAGTAATTAATTTCATAATTTAATTATCATTCTTTCATTTTGTGCTATTTAGTCCAAAGGGTTAAAAGTTACTGAGTGATCATCCTAATGTCATTTTAATTTAATTGTAATTATTTCCAAACTGAATTAACTTGATAAAGTAATTCTTCATTAAGAAGTGTGGCTAGGTTAATTATTACAATGCTAAACTTTAGATGATAACATCTTTGCAAGGCTTTAGTATAATTCCCTGCTATTAAATGAAATGTGGTTAAAAATTTCACGAATGAAAATTTCAGTATAGTCTCTGAATTTCTCAAAAACCAATTTTTAGGAAGGCCAAATTCTGAGATATACCTAAAAAAAAATCTCTCTCTTCGCTGAGTACATCATTCAACTGGTGAACAAGATTATAAAATCCTTTATTTATTTAAGATTTACTATACAAAATTGTAACTATAAAAAGTAACTTCTGTTAATATTGTGTAAACGGATGGGTTGCATTAAATGAAGTAGGGCAAGCTTATAATATAATTTGTAAATAATATGTAACTGGAAGATGTTATGTAGCTCATTGCTGGTTCTAGCTGGGGGCAGTAAAAGAACTAATCAGAAACATAAAGCAGAAGGAGTTATCAAAAGTATTGATAAGTTAGTAACGTAGAAGTTGTACCATTTTTCCACCTAACAGATCATTGTGCTAAAAAAAATAAGAAGCAAAAACTTCCATCAACAAATACGTGCGATTAAAACAAATTGGAACAAGTTTGGTAGAATGCCAATGATATCGAATTTCCTGCCAAAAGGCTCAGTCTGCTGAAAATTTATCTGAAATGACTCTAGAAAATGTCATTCTTCATATGTAATTAATTGAATGTAATGTGTAACCCGTTTATTTTTTTATTCTCTTTTCTAGAAGTGTGTTGGTAATTAAATTAATTTAGATATATGTACAAGCACGCCTTCTTATTTGTTTTTGTTTAATCATAATTATTAAAGTAGGAATTAAGGTCTCAGATGTTTATCAGGCATTTTTGTTATCGAATCAAAAATAAATTTAAATCAAAGAATATTTGCTCCATAATAACGATATTTTCGTATCATAAGACCGCAATTCTGTTATCAATTGAACACACTCGTTGCTGGGTCGTTATCGCAGACAATTGAATTACCCTCATACGGGTTTATTCTTGAAAAAAAATAAATAAAAATAACTAGACGACTCTTTATATCGAAATCGTAAACATAGTGGTCCAGAAACGGAGCTAAATTTTAACCAAAGCAGGATTAATTAATTATTATCAAGTACGAACTATTTTTTTGAGTGATTTTGAAAATGTTAGGTATATTTGCCAAAATTAACATAAGAATGTGTAAAACCATTTCATTTATTTTGATATTAACTCTTACATCAAAATATTTTTTCTCGTTTTTGTAAACTTTTACATATCTAAGATAATTTTATCTTAAGACATTGTGTTAGAATATTTGACTATGTTTATCTTATCTCTACTTAATGATAAACATAAAGCTAGGTCCTACTGTAAGTCAACTAAGTGTTCAAAAACTTTATATTGTTAGTGATACTAGATTATTAAGTAATAATGTAGAAATTTAGTATGTAATTTCTATTTCTACTCATGCAATGTTTGACTAAATGTTTTGATGCCCTTAAAATCTTGAAACGCAGACAAATTTTGCTAGTACAAAGTTGCAATTTCCCCCCATTTAAGGCTTTACTTCAAAATCATTGTTTTGGAAACTGGTTTACAAGATAACCTCATTCTTCCAGAACACTGTCGAAATTTGATTTAAAAGATCTGACGCGAAAACAATTCTTTATCTTACGATAATTAGAGAAGGAAAAATTATAAATGGTTGCAAAAATGTTTTTAGTACAAACAAGTGTCTTGCATTGTCTATGTTTAAAGGAATACAGAAATTTTTTCTATGAATTTCCAGAAAATAATTATTAAAATATAATTTCCATATTCTTTTTAGTACTGCTTTGATCAGGTTAACAATGGTTTTTTTCTGAATAGAATAAGTACCCATAAACAAACAATATTATACATTACATATTTACATAACTTAAAGTTTTTTTTTTTTTAATAAATATTTACAGAAAGACCAATAAGCAAATATAATTGTGGAAATGACGTCAATTGTAGTTCCCATTCTTCGCATTGTACAACAGACAGTCAGTTCCACAAAACTGTGGCTTATCATTAAGTAGATGAATAGATCTCTTGTACCAACGTGGTACATTAGAGGTATGTTTCAATGTTGCTGGGAAAATTACCAAAATGAAAGTGATAGTTATTTGATTACATAAAATTGGAGAATACTCTTCTTTCTTCTAGGAGAAAATAGTTGGAACTATATTTGAGAAATTTGAGAAGCTAGCTTTCTTGCTGTTCAGTTTTCAGATATTTACTTCGCCATACTTGGACTAAAAATACTCTTAAAAAACAAATACAAAACATTTTTTATTGCTCAGAAAGCTTCAAAACCAAGGGCATTTTTGAAAACATTTTTTTTTTTATTAACGATATACTTATTTATAGTTTATTAACTATTTTAAACCAGAAAATAGAACTGAATGAATATGGTAATTATTTCCAGTACTTCTAATATCCTTTTGGAAGCCCGATGAACCGAAGAGATAGAGATAAGAGATAGTACGGATGGGCAGGGTAAATCATTCACATAGATTAACTAGCCGAAATGAATTGTGCTTGATGGTGGCTAGGGTGTGAATAGTTTCCACAATAAGTCTGTATACTCACAGTATTTAGTTTAAACTTAATTTATATTCAGCTCTACTGACGTGTTATGGACTGTAATATTAATTACATAGTATTGTAGTGTTAATTATGAGTATGTTAATAATAATTAGCATCCATCTGTTGAGAAGTCCGTAATGGAATTCTTTTAACGAATATTATTTCGTAAGAACTGATATTTCTTTCAAACAAATATTCCAAAAATGTGGAACGCGTTCGCACTCATTGGTTCTAATTTGGTATCACTGTAAATAAACCCAAAGACCACAGTAGCCGACGTTCTCCATCTGTTTAGAATTTTGGTTCATATTTCAGCTGATACTTTACTTGAAACATTAACATAGTGTTTATAGAAATAGTTTGCCCCATTACCGAGTAGTTTGTGTGAAGCTAGGACCTTCCAGCATTTTCAGATTGAAGTAAAACTTATTTTCGCCCAGAAAAGTCCCCAAAAAATAACAATAGAGTTAAAAGAAAAAAGAAACCCTCTTTTTTTTTCTCCGGAAATTTGGGGAAACAGGATCGGGCCCAATCGAAACAGGGGCCCTTAATAATAATAGTATTCTGAAGAGATTGTTTACGTTTTCCCCGCTGAAATCATTTAACAACGTAGGTTAATGTAAGTAAACTGTAAATGTTTCAGTCCTTTACTTTATTCCTTCTGATTGGTTGCCATAAGAATGGAATTTTTATTTATTTATTGGATTTTAATCGTAATTGTATTGTTTGCAGAAAACTGCTGGATTTGTGGCTCCCTGATAATAGTTTAAAGAAACTTACTTTTTTACACGTTTCCCAAGAAAGTCTGACAGAGGCGCCTACAGAGTTTGAGTGAGTATCAGTATATACGAGTAGTTATATCTATACACTCACAAATCTGATATGAAATCTTTACGCTTTCAAATCTACAAACACAAGAAAAATCTGGTGTGAAATATCCTCACGATTTTCTCTTCATCGCAATTTTCGTAATTAAATGTTCTTAAAACTTAATATTTGTACTTAAAAAAAAAAGTTCTCAACATCGCAAAGTTAAAATTAATAAAATAACACCATTGTGAAAGCGAAACGTCAGAACTTTCCAATACGATCGTTTTTAGATTCGCTGTGAAAATAAATACTTTTGTGGAATAAATGTTTTTATTATGAGGCAAAATAAAAAAAAAAGTTTAAATTGATGCAAATATTTGGGAAGTGGGATAGTCCAAAATTAATACCCGTTCTCTCTCCGTCATTCGTTTGTTTGAAAGATTGCCAGATCTGTTTTGCAATTCAGGCATTTTAGTAGCATTATGACATGATATGTTCAACATGCTTTATGTATTTATCTATGTAATTTTTATACAAAATTCATATTTAAGATCTATTCATGAAGAAAAAGAAGAAAAAAATCGTCTTAATGAATGGAAGATATATTTTTTATATAATTTTTTTCTGCATGTATCAGTCGGTTTTAACAGTAACAATAATGACAGTATTAGTCGAATAAAACTTCTTAAATATTCCTTCTATACGTCTTCAATTAAGTTGCACCATTCAGTACCAGGTTCGATTAACCCAATAAAAGCCAACTTGATATTTTACTCTCACTTTGGTTGAAGGCATGTCAAGGGTTGGTAATGAATGAGAAATATGTCCCGAAAGGAGTTCACAAAAATAATGATTAAGGTCTTCCTTTGCAAGATTTTTCTAAGTTGTTGATTTTTCGTATTTTTTGGGTCTCCTCCTAGGAATCTCCTTAGGTTCTGGGATCGAGTCATTGTTGAATGTTAAAAACTTTTTATCAAGCTTGGATTTTTGAAAGTTGATCATTATTTAAGTTAAGCATTTTTTTTGCTGCGCTGCCATAGCTACACTTCATTTTCTTGTTACCTCACCCTGAGGTAACTTTTTAGGATGGTAAGTAGATGCGTCTTCCACTTTCTAGCGTAGTGGTGCAAGCTGGCTGGCATGGCATGATGGTAGAAACGTTTTCTTACACCCAATTTTTTTACGTAATTCTTCTACCATTACAAAGTCTTCTATATTTTTATTTAGATTATCCAAAAATAATTAATTTCTATTCTTATAGAAAGCTTACGCCTATACTCTTGCAGTGTATGGTCTGGTCTCCCAGAACAATATCTATTACTTATTCCTTCCGCAATTCACAATATTAACATTTCATCAATTCAAAAGAATAGATTAATTTAATATCTCTGGATGGAAAATGAGCCAGAACACTTAATAGGTCTGGTTAAATAAAGGAAAGTTATGTATTTAACTTTGACATAATTAACACAGTTACCTCAAAATAATGAAATTTACAAATCTACACTACAGCACTTAAAAAAGGAAAATACATAAATTAATTTATTTGGCGTTTGTCCACTTGAACAAAAAAAAAAAATATTGTTTAATTTTAGCTTAAGTTTTAATTTTAATATCCATATCTCTTTTTAAAAAAGAGAGAATATTTGGAAAGATGTCAACAGGAATTTATGAACACTCAGTGTAAACATAGAGAAATGAATTACAATTTAACATTCGTTGATGGTGGTCGTTATAAACAAAAGAAACATAATTCTCTTAATGTCCTTCCCACGCTTTAATGCTAGTAAAATCTCCTTGCCCTTGAAGCATTGAATAATGATTTTTCATGATCTACTTTTTCTAGAAAAATCAAAGGAAGCTTTAAAACTTGGCATTCCATTTAGTTTCTATGGGTGATTCGATTCATATCAAATACCCTAGGAGGTGAAGTTTTTTTAATATTTTTTAAAAACCTGCCCCATAGATTTTCTGGAAATTTATTTTATCTTGCTTTTATTGACTATCATTAGTCACTGTTGCCTAATAATCGTGTCCACGATAGAAACTTTGTTTCGTAATCGTTCGTAATATGTGCATCCATATGTTAGCTCAGTGATCTAAAGAGTAAAGGTGCAAAAATACTTTTGTGGGAGTGACAGAAGTAAGGTTTCCTGTTAAACAGATACCATCTTATTTTGTTATTCCCAATTTAAGAAAATCATTTAGGTATAATATGGAATATTAAGGTAGAATAATAACCAAGAAGATGAAAGTAAAACTCGAAACTAGAGTTGTTGTCTTTCCTTCAACACTTCTTGTTTATTTTAATGAATACCGAACAGCCGAAGGAGGAAAAGTCAGAAGTTGCTATTAGAGGTGGCGACCTAAATCGCCCTTCCCCGTTGTACTTGGTGCACATTGATTTTCTACACTATTCAACTTGCTGGAAATACTGTAGTAATCCAATGTAGGAGCAGCTAGTGGTATATTTCCATAATTCTAGACTGTTTTTATTGAACATTTCTGTTGTTAGCAAATACCTTCTCTAACTGAGGTGAAGTAACATAATTTCTAAATTTTCATTAAAAAAATAAAATTAATTACTTTTTGAGATTAAAATTTAAAAAAGCTACGTAGGTTTAATAATTATAATAACAATCTTGATTTAATATGACAACATAACTTTCTCTATTGAATAATGCATTATTCAAAGAATATATGAATTTAAATTTTAGTTGTTCAAATCCAATTTTTAATTTTTATTCGATGTTCCAATTAAGTCTTTTGTTAAGTAGAAAAAGATTAATAGATTCTGACACTTCTCAGAATAACAAAATAATATAAGTTAAATTAATTAATTAAGCAAAAAACATCTTATTTGTAAATCAATGATAAATAATTCTTTAAAGATCTTATAAAAACATTTCAATCGTTCAAAAATTTCTCAGTGATACAGGCCGAATGTAGATTGACAAAATGAGGCCAGGCTCTTTTTTTTTTTTTGCTGTCAGAACTGAATGCTGTCTGAACTAATCACCTTGGAAACATACTGTAGAATTAGGATTGTTTCAATCTAGAAAGTAAAAGCAATATTAAATACATAGAAGTTGGAGCTTTTTCACGTTCATTTACTAAAGGGAAGTATTTATGTAATTGTCAAATTTATGTAATTAAATTTTCAGTGGGCTGTTTTAAAGGTCCCCTGAATTTGACAAAACACGTCTACAAAGCGAGAGTAACATCAAACCCAATATTTTCAATTTTCTTCTTTCGGGCGCTCCCTCATTTCAGCAGCTATTTAGACCTAATTACTTGTGTAATATTTAATATAATACTTCTCATTCTCAGTTATTTCTTGCAAGCATGATCTAAGCACTTCAGTTTGTGTTACATCATTATTAGTTACTCTCTAGATTGCTTTCTTTATATCTCTTATAACTTGTAAAATAACAGTTCGGCAATATTTTAAAGTTACGAAAATAAATTAATTGTTTAACAACTCTTTAATCAACACTGCGTTTAAATTAAGAAGTTATCAAAGAAACATATCTTTAAAGTATTAATTAAATATTATTAGATTTTATAAATTGTAAAAATAAGAATTTACATTAGCAGTTTTTGAAAGTGCTCTCATACATAAGATTTTGTTTTAAAGAGTAGTGAACATTAAATATATTAACTTAAATTTTATTATGTTGGTGGGTGTAGGAAATGGCTAAAAGCCAAGTACACTGGGATCCAAAAGATCTATTATGGCTGCTTTAAGTATTAGTAAATATTCCTAGAGTGCAATAAGTAAGTGATGTTGAGCGAGCTAGTAAGTATATTAATTCCAAGATGAGCGTTCATTGCTACTGGATCTTGGAGCATTTGAGTTAGTCTAGGAGTGTCTGAGTTAAAAGGAAATAAATGCCTGTACATTCAGGCGAGAATCACGTCCAGCTGTATGTTAATTTCAGTCCCATAGCCTTGAAGATGGCCTAATCCCTTGGTCGAAAGCTCGGCACAATGAAAAATACAAAATATGACCGAAATTGGCATTTATTTTTATCATCTTATTGAAACAATGAATGAGCCACCAAAAATAATGAACAGTAAAATATTATACTAAATTTTCTATCTTTTAACACAATAATACACGAGTCCTAAACCGGGTTTTGATACTAGCATCAAAATATATTTTATATGGCCTTCTATTTGCTCGGCTACCGTGGAGTCTGACTGTCACGAGTAGATGTTGAATTGTTGCAGGAAGTATAAAAGGCTGTCCTTTTTCTTATGAGGAGTAAAGAATAAGGTGATATCCCGAGAAGTTATATTTAAATCTGGAATAAACATTTCGTCAACTAAAAATAAAACTCTGAACATCACTACCACTTTGCATCATCAGTATTTGTCACATTTTGAGTTGGCGTAAATTAGGACTGATCAGTTTTTTTTCAGTCAAACTTATGTCTAAATAAGGCTTCTAAAACATCAATTAATTAAGAAAAAATAATATACAATTTTCTTTTTCTCACTGATAATAATAAACATTAGTTACTGAAATGTTCCAAAATATACTAATTATTTCAATTTAATAGGGGAAAAAATAGTAAATTTTAATTACACCTTTGGTTTAATTTATCAAATATTTTTGGTTTTTCTATTAACTTTATCAGCTTTTGTAATATTATGTTCTTAATAAAAGTTTTTTTCATGAAATTATACTTTCATGATACTAAATCTAAAAAATTAATGAGGAAATTTTTCATAATGATAAGCATAATTATTTATAACAAAACATCGACTACCATTCATTATAGTAAATTATTATTTTTTTTTAAATTATTATTATATTATTGATTACGGACGGTAGTATGTACCACATATATCATTGTCAATATTATTATTATTATGTGCCCCGTAATTTTATTATTATATTGATTTATGGTCCAATGAGTAAATAATAATGATACTAAAGCACGGTCATTACCTCTATCTAGTAGCAGAACGTAGAAAAAACGGCAATAAAATTTCTAAATGAAAAACTAAAATTAGCTTTATCTTCTACGCTACTTGAACCATTTAAATGACATAAATAACTCACAATGTAAAAGCTCTGTTTTCTTAAATAGCTGAAAAAAAAAGAACCTTAACCACAATATGTTTCGTTACTAAGGAAGTTTGTTCGATTTAACTTTTGGTCGATTAAATCCTTACTCTGCCTGTATAGTTTGAAAGATAGATTTTCTTTAGAAGTATTTGAACATTCTAAAAAGTTCAGCCTTTATTTTTGGTTCTATGACTATAGATCAATATTAAGCGCTTCTCTTGTTAATGCTTAACAAGTTCATCTTACTATAAACAGTTCTTTCTACTTTTCTTTACTTCCCACATAAAAAAACTTTTAACACATTTTCTGGAAATAAATAACCCGGATGTTTCATAGAACAGTTTTATAGAAATTATATTGTATAATTTTTTTTGGTCAAACGTCAAAACAATTTTCATATTATTGTGCCCCTTGTGGTGCAAATTTAGCATCCCCTCGTGAGTTATCTGAGAAAGAAGGTATGTCCTCGTCCTTCAATAACTAATCATTTATTTGGTAGAGAATGTAAAATCTAAAAATGTTCTTACTACTTATATAATATAAATGAATTCAGTTTAAGAATTGTTAAATCAATCATTTAAGTAAGCTGTTACTTACGTAAAGTTATTGCGATTAAATAAGTTAATTCTGAGTTTATTTAAGGATTTTTTGTTTCTATTAACTATTTGTAAACCGCCTACTCAGGAAGGACTTCTAATGATGTGGAAAATCATTTTGCATTGAAATTGTTTTTAAGGCGGAATTCTAGAACTTCATGCTTCTTCAAAAGTTCTTTTATTTAATTTAGCCTAATTGAAGACAACTAATATTTAATAAACATTGAATGTTTGTTGAAAACTGAGAACTGTAGAAAGAGAAATAATGCGAGTTTTTACACCAAATTTTTTAATTTTATGTACATTTTATCTTTTCATGTATTACCATTATTAAACAGATACAAACTTTAAAATGTTTTTGAGTAATGAAATGAATGAAATGGATTTCTCTATGTGAGGGTATAGAAGAGAAAGGGCCTAATGGAGAAAAGAGATTGGAGCATCTATTAGTTTTTGGGCTGTTCAACTAACTGCAATATTAGTAGAGACAACATTTAGTTGCCTGTTAACCTCGCCAATAACACTAACAAGGAAAGAAGAAGAGAGAGAGATAAGTGTGATCTAGAGAGAAAGATATTATGAAAATCGCCAATAGAAGAAAAATACTTTTGAAAAGCTTCTGGAAGAAAGAGTTGCTCTTTTTGAGGGCTCAAATGTTTTTCTACTCTCTTTCAGTAAACAAGCACAACAGAACCTATTCAATCAGCACTCCATCCTTATATTGTAGCTTCTAATTTTATTGATCTAGTGCTAATCTTATTTAGGAGTAACTGCCATTGCAGATTTATACTTGTTCAATATGGCCACACCCTCATTTGCCTTAAGTTTTCTTATTTGGCTTATTTTAAATTTCACTGCATTCTGCTCACCATCTACCCACATTATGGCAACATCATTTCATTTAGTGAATTAGTGACTTGTTAAGTCATTGCAAAGAAACAATGATTTACTAACCTAATAAAATGTTAATTTGTTTTTTTATCCAGAGAAAGATAATAACTACTTGTAACTGCATCATTCAATGGAATCATGAACTTCTAGCGAGTCCAGCATGGTTCAAGATAACACAAGTTTTAAGGCTTAAAGCCTGAAGTGGTTGCAAAGTTATAGGCTGTTATTAAGGTGAGTAGACATCATATCATGGTCTTGGCAAGTAATGTATAACTTTTTTTTTTTTTTATTGTAATTTTGAAAATGGAAATCGAAGAGTATCAGCTAAAAAAAGATGTTTTAGTGCTTAGAACCCTACTCCAAACAATTTCTCGCTTTTTAATCACACAGACAAATTAAACGAATTAAAACAGAACTTATACAAGTTTTATGCTTTAAGACATATTTCCGCTCTATATATTGATTGTGACATTTTATAAAATCAAAACTTTCTAAGCAGTATTACGAAAACTATCTTAAAGTCTAAGACCTATCTTCGGGACGATAAAAAATAAATTGTTTATTCGAATTGTAAGCACAATCAAATTGAACAGAAAGAAAACAAAACCAAATTAAAATGACAAAACAGCTGAAATAGTGGGAGTTGAAAAAGTTTGCGATAAAAGGTCAGAAAGCTATTGCGTGTTTAGTGGAAATTCAAGCTCCAAGTCCATGGATATTTTGGCATGACCTGCTTTCTTACGGATATTACTGATTATAGTTCAGTATGAATGTCTAGGTCAACATTCTTGTTGGCTAAAATATTTCAAAGAGTGGAAAAATGAAAAATCATGGACGGGGATCGTCGGCTCTCTAAATTGTTGCTATTTGTTACAAACAGCTGGTGTCTAATTAAGATAGATTGTACAATTAATTTCCCATTAAAATAGGAAAATTTTGTCCATAAATCATCATACCAAGTTGTTCTAAGATTAAATATTACAACTTTATAGATAAATTTTCACATAGAAACGATTTGTGACACTACGCGAATTAAAATCTATTTTCTACCCATTAGTGTTAGTGTGGGTGCTAGCAAAGTATTTAAAAATTGGAGGGCCACGCTCAAGTCTTACCTTGTAAAGTGCAATTTTAGTATGATATTAATAGCAAAAATTCTGATGTAGCGGGATACCTCGAGGCCGTAAATGGAAAATTGTTTCAACGATTTTTCTTAAAAGCGGTGTGCTCTTTAAACCATGGATGTCTAACTTTTATTTGAAACATTTTTCTTTAAAAAAACCATTTTAAGGGCAGTTTTGGGGAAAATGATCTTTTTAGAGTGCTATTTTGTTGCAGAGTACGATAATTTAATGTAACCGAAAGTTTTAGATTCCCTAAAGATTTTTTTAGAGCATCTTGCTGCTAATTGTCGATAAAGGACTGTGTTTTTCGTAATGTAAGATCGTCAGGAGGCTGGTAGGCAATGTACTGAAATAGATTCCATTAGGTATGGTGATGAGCCCTTAATTTTGTTTTGTTTTTTTTTCAAATCGAATATAGAATAATTAAAAATAATTCAGCAAATTTATCATCTCATAATCAAGACTAAAGAAGGCACCGGCAAGATGGCATTGTGGTGGTCATCTGTTTGTAACCACGACAGAGTAAAACCTCTTCTGGATGTCCACAATGTTCGTATCATTTCATCAATAAGCTTCCTAATGAAGCTTACAGGATAAGAGGCCCAGACTTTCGTTTAGAATACGGATTCACTTTGTACACTGACTAACTGTATCTTAAAGATGTCAAAAGTTTTTAAGAAGTGTTCAATATATATTTCATTAAAACAAGGATAAGTATGTACTAGAAACTCATCTGTCTATAACCTTTAGTACGAAGAGGTTGCTTCCAGCTAACAGTTTCAAAACTAACTTTTCTCATAACCATCATTACCAGATTGCTACTAAATGTACCTCTCTGATTTTTCTCATGTTGTAGTGCAATCATTGATCAACCACGGATTATTGCAGAGACTAATTGGTACCCCACAGCAGTTTGGTGACTAAAATTTACTTTCTGTCAAACTTGGTGTTACAGTTTTTTGAAATAACGCCCTAAGAAAGTAGAATGTTCCACAAAAGAAAACCTAAAATCGATTAGATTTGATGTTTAGCTTAATAGAAACCAAGATTTTTATCAAACATATGTTGCAAACTGATTGAAATACGTGAAATACTTTAAAAATAAATTAATAAATTCTCTTGGTTTTTCAAAGAAGAAGATATGAGTAAGGAAATAACTTTCTTTCAACAAAGAATTCTTGTAGTTTAATAACTTTTCGACAGTCTCATTAATAAAATTTAGTTTGTTTAGTTATAGAAATTCAAAGGAGAATTGTATCATGTAATAATGCTTTAAGAGATGGCCTTCAAGTGGAATGAATATTCGCTACGTTATCTCTCACAAGGGGGCGTGGTCTCCAAGTGAAAATCGCTAAGAGACTATAAACCCAGGTGGCCGGTTTGAAGTTCAAGTGTTCAGAAGTAGATAAAACATTTGAAAGTCAAACCCTTAATAAAAAAAACAAAACGAAATAGCACTCTCGTATTAATTACAATTTTCATTTATTTTGTCTTTCTGATAATAACAATAATAATTAATTAATAACTAATAAGAAGTTCTTATGGACCAACTGTTTCTTCCAACTACTTAGGGTCATCAAATCCAATTTGTAGGATGAAGAATCATGGTTTTGTACAGTGAATTCTGTGATAAATGGTTTAACTTGAAAATTAAAACCAATGCCCACAATTTTAGTAGTATCCTGCTCTAGGGTGTCTTTCTAAAATAAAGTGGAATAGATAGTGGTATGCTCGGAAAAAATATATGCCCATTAAGGTTGGTCTTTTTATGAAATCCTAAAACCTGTAAAGGAACTAGGTAGGGTACGTGCTCCTTCTTGCCAAGACTTGTAAAATTCTTTTTGATATCATATCCTTTATGCACATATACTATGCCTACCAAAATACTGTGCTCCTTAGGGAGACCCGTCATCATTTACAACCTAGTTCTGTTCAATTTAACGCATAATCAAACTAATACCAATCAAATCCAGACAGAAAGCTCTTGGACCCCATCCTAGGAAGGATTTCCACAGTAGTGCTTTTTTGTTTTCCTTCCTATCTGAGTTAAAGACTGGTTGCTTTTAACTTGCTGCAGGGTTTCGGCGGCATACAAGATTTTGCAGCAGAGTTGTTTTTGCCAGAGTGAAGATATTTTTATCCATAAAATAACTGCATCTGTTAAAGAATTTCAAAGGTAGGATCTTTGAAGTGAGGCATGAAAGAGGGTTCTTTTTTACAACATGAATTGTGAATGAGTGATGAAACAAGGTAATTTCATTTAAATTCATAATAAGGATATTCTTTAAGGAAAGAACAAGAATTTTTTCAAATTTTTTATCTTTTGTAATTGTTCAAATTGGTCAATTTTAAAGCCTTAGTTACTGAGTTTCATAGTAGATATTATATGTATAAATATTTCTGTACAAATAGTACTGAAAAGTGAGAATTTGTATTATGTTCTTTTAAATATAGGGGAAACAGTAGCTCTTTCTATTATTTTTAACATATAACATATCTGAAAAAAAAAACGTGTAGAAAATAGTGCCCTAAATTATTTATCCCCTTTATTAGTAAATAAACAATTAAATTAATTAAAATCGCCTGTTAAATAGGAGAAGATTTAATTACAATCTGTATGTGTTTCATCAAATGTCATCTATAATCATTTCCGTTGCTTCTGACCTAATCGAATGTCAAATAATTGGCAGTGCAAATTGTCTAGGCTTTTAAACAACTTAAAATTTATTTTAAAAAGAGGTTAATGATTCGGTGTATTATAGAAGTCTAATTTAATTACCCTAAATTTAAAAAAATATAATTAATGTTTTAAAGAAAAAGCTTAAATTATTTATTTATTTATCCATTGTTTTCCTTTTACTACGATCTTATTAAATCTTTAAAATGGAATTTTCGGAAGATATTTTTCTTTTAAGATTTAAAAACTATAAAAAAAAAAAACCTTATGGAAGAGATCAATTTAAATTAAAGTTCTACGGATGGTTGTCGAGAGTACTGCGGAGTGTACCAGTGTTCCTCAGAGAGCAGGAAATGCGAAGATTATAGTGTCAGATCCAAATGGTTTACTATTATGGCAAAAGTATGTTCTACATATGTCCCTGTAAGTATTTACATAGGTTTGTAAAAAGTTGTTAAGATGAAGAAGCAAATAATAAAGGGCGTGACGTGTTTTGCGAGCCAGTTCGCCTGACATTTTGGTGATCCTCCAATCAGATAGAAAACCGTGGATTAAGAAATTCTAAGCCTAGGTAGCAAGTAGCTACTTAAATGGGGGTGGATTCAAAGTTCTTAAGACTATCTGCTTTATTGACGTTACCTGTAATTTGTCCCATTTGGTTTGGATTGTTTACTCTAGCTCGGTTTATGGAAAGTTATAAAATGGAATGGAATGTTTTTCTTTTATCACTCCAGTTATACGCGAATGCCTCACATATTAGTGAATGCATTCCATAGCTAAGCAAAAATATTGAGTTCGTGAATTATAGAAAAGTAATTCAGTTGAAAATTTCATCTAAAATTTAGTGCTGAAATATTAAAAAAACAAATTATTAATGATAATATACACGTGTGAAATGCCAATTGTTGGCATTCAGCTTAAAATATATTATATATATAATTTTATTCTATTTTTACCTTGAGATATGTTACTAAAATTTTTGAAAATGACTTTTGTTAAAATATTTGTAATAAATTTACATATCATTACCTTCTCTGTTATTTGAATAGATTCTTAACCGAAATAATGTTCGATTTCTTAAGAATGCTTAATGAGAATCAATTCTCACAAGTTTATCTAGTGTTACATTTCCGTAGGAGGAAAAGAATGTTTTTCTTCTTTTGTTTGCGATTTTATTTTAAACTAATGAGATGTGCAATTGATAATTCTATAATATTAAATATAGTTAGTGACAAAGGTCGTCTTACATATCTCGTTGTCCTAACTATCTATCTATCTCATGAGTGCCCAATCAACAAACTAATAAATACTCTTAAATCATCTTTCCCGCAGGTGGTCGCTATTGCATGTAGCTTCCTGGGTGTTGCAATCCCACGGGTTCCTAGCACAGTACACCATGCACTCTCATCATACAATAGGCGACACACAATACAATTACACTACATTCACGTAAACAAGCGCATCAAGGCACATATACGAGTATACTACATCTCCAAGGGTTACCTTCCCTTGGAGATAGCTTCGGTAAAAGGAGTAAACCTTTAAAATCTGAATTCCTCAATTGTTTCAGAGGTTGGGCATAGGGCCAACAACCGTATCCTGCAAAACCATTAAAACATCTCGAAACCTCAATTAGTAAGTAGAGAAGGCTAGAGCCCTTCATGGGCGGCTGTAATGCCAAGAAAGAAGAAGATTATCTTACTCAGTGAAAGAAATTATTTCGCATTTCCAGCCTATTCGCTTCTAAACACCCTTTATAATCTCTCTACAAACAGTTCTTGATTGCATAATCTTATCAGTGAAATTTGGAACATTAATAAATATTTTCAACTTTTTCTTTATTTATTGTCATCATTTTTGAATTAAACTGATAACAATAACAGAACTTTAAAATTATTTTATTATTACAGATATCAAAAAAATGGCGATACAAATTTTGGTTGAAGATAATTATTCTTGTGTTTATGTTAGGAGAAGATAAATTGAATGTTGGAGGTTATATACAAGCGCACCTCCCCCTTAACACTATCAACATAATCAATCTTACTTCTTTCTTCTCTTTACTCCATCTTCTTGTTTACTGTTGCACTTAACGTGAAATACTGGAAAAGATGTCAATGTAAGCATGCATTATGTATTAATTCATTAGTTAGTTCAGTCTTAGGAAAAATATATATCTGTGTGGTAGTAAAATAATCTAAATAAGAATAGATGGTTGCTGTAGTTCTTGACTTAATGAGAAAAGAGAGTTTTTGATTTACTAACAACTCACTCTAATTTATGTACTAGCCCCGCCCGAGCAATAAGCAGTAATAATTTACTAATTGTGGTTTATTTTTTTTTTTTTTTTTTTAGTAAATCATTGTTAAATTAATTAGATAAACTAAAAAGGTAACTTCAAACTTCTTGGCAGCTCTTCTTTATAATATCTTGTTGGTTTGATTGCAAAAAAAACAGCTGTGTCCCGTTTGGCGGAGAGTAATCTGAATGCCGAATACTGGAGTTGAGTGACTAGTTAAATTTTTTGTAATATACCTGGTCTAAAAGACCAAACGCTTCTGCCTGTAGGAAAGAGGTATTATCTCCATCCTGTCTTAATGCTAGAGATGGCAGGTAACTCACTGTCTGGTAGCTTACTCCTCTCTTTAACTAACTTCGTTCTACAGAAATTATTCTCTTTCAGCCATCAGTGACTGCTATAATTTAGCATCTTCCTATAATTTATTCCGGGATACTAAAATGATTTAAAAAATCTTAGAAAAACTATGACAACCATAATTAATTACTCCTTTGGATAATTTCATTTGTATCTAGTACATGATTGCAAAAACTCTTCCATAGTTTTCTTCAAGGATTTTCAACTTTTAGATCGATTGAAGATTTAACCTTCGCCATGGAATTGTTGGTTTCAAGTGGATTTAGTTAATAACATAATGGTCAAGTAAATTAAACGCTCTGGCCTGGTGTTGTTTATGCTGCTTTGTAATATATGCACTGGCATGCAGAAGATTGTTAATTTTAATTATTACGTGTATTATTAAAAACAAATAGTGGATACTAAGAAATAAACTTCTAATTTTTTTCCTTATTTCTTTTTATTTATCTTATCTAATTTGTATTTATTGATTGATTATCCAAGGAAAATCCTCCTTTGTGTTTTGTGAAAGTGGTGGATGAAGTTTCCTTTTAAGGATAATGAATAATAAATTTTTTTAGTGCAGTTGTGAGAAATAATTTAATATAAGGCCCCTCTATATCGTACATTCAGCTTGCCCGATCTGCTGACGTGGTGTGGTTTGGGGTTATAACTTGAGCTTTTCTCTCTTCCAGCATAAATAATTTTATGTTAACTTAAGTAACATCTAAGCAACTTAAATTTAAAAAAATAATAATAATTTTTATGTATTTGTTTCAGTAAATCAAATTCGTTCGAGTAATCTCATCTCAAGATTGAACCTTGAGTTCTGCACAAGTCCTACAACTGGTTCAGTTACAGAAAGGTAAGGCGAGGGAATGAGTCTCGCCTCCTTAAGACTTTGCTTTAGTTTCTGCGCAGAGATTTATGTAAGAGAATTGATACTTGGTTTTTCAAATATCCCATAGGTAATTAAGGATGCCCCAAATCCACTGACGGTCTCACCACAGTAACTCTGGAAATCTATCTGAATATTTCCACTTATCCAGACGAAGTTTTTCTAATTGTAATTTTTCTGTTACGCGACAGAAATTAAAAATTTGACATCTGTTGTAGGAGCCGTTTGTAACGATCAAAATATGGTAGTCAGCTATAATCTAGTAATATCCTTTCAGAATTTAGTGATAGTTATATCTTAAATACCCTCAAACCCAATTGTTTTGATACAACGTTAATACGTTACATTTAATACCTTTCAATGGTAGATGAGAAGTTTTAGATTAAAATTTAAATAATGAAGGAAAATAAACAGTAAAATTAAAGTAGAATGAAGGATATTAATGGTACATTTGTTTGCACTAGATTGGTTTTTATTTTGGTCGGGGCTCCAAAATGGTATTAATCAATTGTTTTTAACAAAAATGCATAAAATAATATTGAAAAGAAGTATTAGAAAAGTTATTAAAAAAGAAATAAATAATTTATAATGGTGATGAATATTTAGTATTTAGTAAGCTAAGAATTTGTGGTTTCATAAAATAAAAAACTCCATTTATGAACGTTGTGGAAAGATTTATTTTAAAATTTAAAAAAAAAAAAATGGAAACTAAACAGAGATGGAGAAATTAAATGGATGGAAAACGTCCAAAAAGAATCATTACTCAAATTAATAATGTTGGTCCAGAACAATTATAAAGATTGATCTTGCTTTTCTTTTATTTTTCGCCTCTCCTCCTCTTGCTATTAACATTTAATTTATTTCATAAAATAAATGGAAGTTAAAGCTGAAAGGAGCGTGGCAGTTGTATTAAAATTCATGAATTATTTTTGAAATATCTAAACAAAAATAAAGATAATTTAATTTATATAATATCATATATCGCAGTATTTCATTTTATTTATTCTCTTCCCTATTGTACTTTAAAGGATTTAAAATAAGGCAGATTTTTATTTTGACTTTACACCAGAAACTCGAGTATTTCACATTTTGTGGTATTAACTCAAATTTTTATTACTTAAATTTGATTTGAAATATTTCATTCCTCCCAAAAAAAATTAAGAGACTTTAGGCGGAACCTAAATTTCATTCCAGTAAAATGTAAGGCTTGTATTTTGTACGGTGTTAACATCTACTTATATAATTGTGGATGTGGTGCATCTATCCAAAATTCCAGGTTGGAAGAATGTCAGTATACCACATAAGTGGGAAGTATAGAAAGACTTCGCAGAATTTCTGTAATTTTAAAGTTCAGGATATTCGCCTAAGATCTTAATTTGTACTTGCGAGTAAATTAATGGCCCTGCAAATTGGTCAACTTTTTCTTTGGACTTAGTATATTTTTTCATTGGTTTAGTTTTATTAGTTAGAAATTATAGATTTGAGTCAAATAGTAGAAAAGTTTTTCATGCTTTATTTTCAGGGTAACAAAATAATAAATATGTATGTACGTGAAATACGTGTGTAAAATACATGAACTGGACGGGTAAGGAGTCTGCAACACTCAAGTGTCACTTATCTCCTAGTTGGACTGAGAAGAGAGAAATAGAACAGGCTACTGATTTCCTGATGGAAAATTGAATATAGTTGATTTTATCCAGCACTGCAGAGCTAACCTTATTTGAAAAATAGAACGTCATCGTTTGAATGAAAGCAATTGATTTTATGCATCATAGTACGTATGTATTCTCCTTATTCACCTTATTTCTGACTGGTTTTTGATTTATGTACATTGAAGAATCAGTAGTTGCTTAGAATTAAGCTTTATTTAGCATGTCCCATTCAAAGTCTCGTGATGTAAGTACTAAGATGGTACTAATAATATTGTTATCGTGCAAAACAAAAAAATAAACGATATGCAGGCTATATTGTATTTAAGATATTAGCAAATATTATTGAATTAGAGGACAAAACAAGTGACCATAAATAAACAAGCGAATATTTTAATTTTTTACAACCCAATCCAGTTAAATACTAGATTAAAACTTGGCAAACAAGTTTTTAAAATTTAAAATTAATCAAATGACCTCTCACTACTAAGCCAAATTGCATTTTTGTAACACTTTTTAATAAATAGTAGTAATGATTTGATCATCTTAGTAAACTATGATGCAGTTTAGAAATGCTTCTTGCATATTTGCTTTTTCAGATGCGGGATTAGGCAGCAGTAGTAAGCAGAACAAAGGCGTCAGACAGGAACGTTTGGAAAGAAGTTCTTAGTGGAGGCCAGGGTTCGATTCGGGCTGTAGCGTCAGATATGTATGTATTCAGTGATTCAATTTGCACTTCAATACGGTCAAATCCTGCGGGGGGAAAGCTAGTGTACAGTAATATAACATTCATGGTTAGCAAAGACAAGAATTTGAGGAACATAACCGGTATCGGAAGCGGATCCAATCATGTAGCTCATTGTGGATAAGTTTTTTGCTCAAATAAAACGGAGAATTAACTTTTCTTATTCTCATGAATTGGGCGTTTTATAATCGGAGTATGATAAATAGCTTCGCAGTGTTCTACAGTTTTTGTCCATAAGAACTCATAAGTTTCAGTATTGTGTTGAATGTAGGTCTTTTGTTTGGGATGGATAGATTTAATCGCCCGAATAGAAAGTCTTAGGTAGAGTTATGTACCGTTAAATTAGTTTCTGGCTGATGAGTCCCACATAAGGGTACCTCTTGAACCTCAAAGAAATATATAATTTGAACTTTTATGGACCTCGAACTATATCGACCGTCCAATGCCACTATAACGTAAATTTTCCTTTTTTAATCACTCAAATTTTGTGTACCTCCAGTGAAAATTCAATTCAGAAAATTTGATTCAATCGCTGCTCTTCCTCTTTGTAGCGTTTGATAAAGTGATGAAAACAATTTAATGAAAGTTCTATGAATAAATACTATTATTCAACTTACACACTTTCAATACCTGAAATTCAAATTAAGAGATTTGATACAAAATTAAAATTCTTAAGCCCAAGAAAAATAATATATGAATTTAAAATTAGTTTATGGTTAGCAGGTTCAAAAAACAGAAATAGTAAGACTGCCTCCTAAGATTGGATTCAAATTTTTGAGGAATTATGGATAACATGCTTGTAAAGAACATATTTTCACTTAAAAGCATTCGATGATTATTTAAATTTCAATTATTTATCTAGGATACACTTCTTTCATGTAAGTTTATAAGTTCAAATGAATAATTTTTTTTCTTAGCAAAACAAAATAATTGATTCATTAGTTAAAGTAATTAACTCTGTTCAAGAGTTAATAATTTGCTGTCATCGGCTTTAGTGAAAGTTATTAAGTTCTAATTTTCAGTGAAATATTTCATTTATTATTTTTATTATTATAAAATAAGTGAAATTATAATGTTCACAAGTAAGTTCTGTTAGGTAGGAAACCAACCTTATCACCAATTTTTTTTTTCAATCTGTTGTATATTTAAAAACAATTAATTTCTCCTGATTTGCTAACCAGATTTATTTGTTTCTTTTACAACAATCAAAGCGATAAATCACCGGTCTACTACAGACGTCAAGATTACAGGGCAATCAGCCAAACTTTTAGGCTCTGTTCAGACAGTAATTGCTTACATTAATTGGACTATCAAATTAAAAATTATTACACAAATAACTTGTATGAAAGTTAACATGTCTCTGTTAATTTAGCGAAGGGATACGAGTATTTCATTTTCCAGCTGGTCTGTGTAAACGAGGGAATGTTTTTTTTAAAAAAAATAAAAAAAGGAAGTATTCCAATCATCTGTAATGAATGTGGCGCGTGAAATAAAATATTGCCTTGATAAAATCATTTTTATTTCTTCTTTTATTGTTACCATTCACTTTTCTATTGTGATTTCTTTAATAAAAGAAAGAATATATCTTCTAAAATTTAGGTCTCTTTGCATGCTCGAAAAAATAGAAGAATGAATCTTTCACTTTAAAAATGTAAAAATAGTGTAATCCCTTTATTGATGTAGGTAGGTTAAGTTATGAACATATGTCACTCCTCAATAGCGCACTGGCCAGTCAATTTCATAATACATTTTTTGATTCCATTTTACGTTACTGGGTACTAAAATCTGCCGTAAATTTTTAAGTAGCCGAATAGTTAGAAATCACTATCGATCAATCTATAATCCAATCATTAAATGGTAAAATTGCTACAAAAATATTTACTTTCTTTAAAATAGTTCTTAAATGAAATATTAATTATAAATCATATTAGTAGTTCTCTTAAATATTCTTGAATCCTCAAAAAACAAGTTTTAACAAGTTTTTCTTGTTATTTTTCAGGGGGGAAAAGTTATCTAAATGAAAAGAAAATCAATAAAAATAAATAATGAAATTAAAATCGCGCTTTTTATCATAATATTTAAACAAATAATATATACTCAAATAGTTGTATCTACTTGTGATATCTAAATCGATTGTCATGGAAAGCTTTCTGTCTCTCCTTTGGAGGATGAAATATAAGTACTCTCTTTCTCTTTCTCCCACTCACTCTCTCTCAACAAACATACATCACAACACAAAGAAACAAACTTTTTTTGTTTTCAGTGACCACTAAAAATTTCAAAAGTATTTAAAATTTTAAAAAAAAAAAATCTAACTTTGCTGATTTAGTAATAACGAACATTTTCATCATTGAATTTCATGACTATAATAAAATAATCATTCAAATCTAAATCTGTTGTCTTAGGCCCACCTATTGTTTGCGCTTTATGAATTTTAAACTTCGAACTTTTGGAAGCAAGTTTTATAATTCTGAAAGTAATAAAACAATGTATCACTTTTGCAAACCTAACCATTTTTTGTATAATTCTTTTTTTCTTTCTTTTTACGTTACTTCTCTACTTCTCTGGTCATGATATTTTTCTTTCTACATTTATTAGTTCTAATTATTTCTTTTAAACTTGGCATTCTTAATAAATTTCCGTCAATATAGAAACTTGAAGAACAGTTAATGCTAGGATTAAGCGTCACTTTAGGGTGGAGCATAACGTCCTAGTGCTTTCCAAGCGCCTTTTAAAACAATTTTCTCTGGATAAGAAAGAATCAAACTGAAAACAACCTTTTCCGGCCAATAGCGTTTCTTTAAATGGGGATTTTAGAACTCTTTATTTTTTATGAATTTTATGTTGCAAAACTCTTGGTTTATTTTTACTGTTATGCAGTATTTAGAGAAACGCTTGATTCTTTGCTAAATCCTCGCTAAAATAATTTTTTAAAGTAGATTGTTTTAAGTAAAAGGGATTTGTTTTATATTAGGAAAAAAAAAGTTTATTTGAATATAAATCCCGCTTAAGTTTTGAACCATTAATTCCTGTCGATCATAAATAGATTTAATTTTTGTTATTTAGCTGTTTTGATATCTAATCAACTTTACATACTTTCAAATAATAATAATCAACATGCCAAAGATTATTTCTAAACAAGTTTTATTTTCGAACTTAGAAGCAATGAAAGCGAACATTTTCGCTTAAAATTTAGCATTAAAATATCAAAAATTTGTTTCATTTGAATAGTAAGTAAACAGAAAAAAAAAAAGAAGTAAAATCGAAACGTAATGTCACATAATTAAATTTGAAAGCATGATCTCAAAGAACAGCTAATCCATTATTAATAAAATATTGATCGACTAATTACAGGGGCGAAAAGAAAAATTATCTTTTCATAGATAGATTTCGAAACAGTAGCTTTTTTTTTTATGGACTGAATGAAAACTCATAATTAACGCAATGTTTATCATCAGAAAAATCACATGAGAATGTAATATTAAACAATTTCTCACTTAATTAAAAATATGCATCTTAAATTTTTTCTATATTAATTAAAAATTTTGCAAATCATAATTATTGAGGTAATAAACATAATGCATTATGCACTTATTCCATATGTTAGGAAATAGTTTTGATTTTACTATTCACTTGATTTAATTAGGGTTTTGAAAAAAATGGTGTTCTTTATTTATTACTTTATGTTTGATGTTTTTTTTAATATAAAATTTTGTTATGAAGTTACGAATTTATTGATAAGCGTTATTGATAAAACAGCTTTTTTTTGTGCAAAAGTTTTGATAACAGGTTACGTTTAATTGAATATATAAGTATATATTGTCTGCTTTATCTGTTAGGCTTAACTATTATAGTTCATGTTAAGTTTATACTTTTCAAAAATAATGAATTGTTCTTTGAAACCGAGTGGAACAATCTCTTGTTTTTATTGTTTTTTTCTTATTTTATTTGAAAATGTTTTAGAATTTTTGGTTTTTTAATAATGAGAAATTTTGTCTTGCTTGGATTACTTTTTTATGTAAAATACAAAGACTAGGAAGATTTATTTTCATTTTCACATAAATTCTAAGACCTTAATCAATGTTTTGGTATTATTAAAACCATTTTCTCGATTTATATTTTTTGTTTTGTTCTTTTTTTTATTTATGAGAATATGTTGATGGAACTAGTGAAACTGCCGGTTAAGCACATGCATGGTATCAAGTTTGGCATAGAAATGTATGCTTCAGAAATAATGAAATTATATTGTACGGTTCCTAAATAAAAGTTTTCTCGATTTAAAAAATTGATAAAAAGTTTAAAAATCTAAAAATAAAACTCGTAAGGGTGTGTTATAAATGAGTGCAATGTGTTGGGCTGCCGGGAGATCGATCTGGACAAGGGTGGGCGTGCCTTGCCGCTAGGTAAGTCGCACATTCCTTGTCTGCTTGGACTCTTATCACTAGATGATAACAAAATCAAAATTAATTCACTTACCATTGCCGATTGGTATTGGCAATTTACGCCATCTCGTTTTGCGCCCTTTTTTACCCATGTCGCGAAGGGGGGCGCCTTCGCCTCACCTCAGCGCCCCGTTTTGTAAGAAAAAAAATTTTTACACCCGAGATTTGTTTTGATTACAATTTTTCGCGCACTTACACTTGAAAGAAAAAAAAAAGAAAAAAGTATTTGTTTGGAATACTACATTAAATGAGTGATGGCCGCGGAATACAATAACGTTCAAGGCAGGCCTCACTCTGCTGCCGAGCGCCGATAACCGACTGCAGGTGATACTAACTGATACGCTCCCCAGGCTGCCGGTTTATCCCCACTTTGATGTTTAGTCGGCCGGCTTCTTCTCCTATTCTAGCGCATGCGTTCGCTACTAATCAAACATAACGTTTCTTTTACTTTTTGGCCTTACGCATGCGAGGCGGGGTGAAGTGGAACAATTTGAGAGTCCAAAAATGCTTGTGGACCAATCTTAGAAGCAAGCGTTTAGTGCATCTAAATTGGCTGTAAATATAACATAAACACACACACACACACACACACACATTCACCTTATTGCAATATCATGCACTCGCCTCGCTATTGAATTGCTACAGCCACAAACAAAAACAGTTGAATTTTTATGTTTTGTTTTACAAAGTCCTTTTATTTATATTAACTTCTTTCAGTAATTTATCGGTTATATTTGTTGGCGACTTTCATTTTGAAAATGTAGTCAAGTCCGATGTGGTAGATAATAATAATCTTTGAATTTATCTAGCTTTGAGTTTAACGATAGTCTCGGTGCAATAAAGTAAAAAGCGAACAGCTCACATCTTGTACCATTAAGTAATGGCTAAGGTGATAGAAAAAAGGAATATTCCAGGTCTTCTTAAAATCATGATGCTAATAAATAGAAAAATTATAAGTTATTAAAGATTTTTCAAGAAAATTAGTCTTGGCAAGAAATACCCTCATGTATTATGTACCCCACATCGGGTCCGATATTATGTTTGTGCTCTCCACTTACTCGAATAAACGAATTAAATGGTGTATCGTAAATGTTAAGTATTTAAGTCGTAATTAACTATGAACATACGTAACTATCCATGTCACCATGTCCTTCCTATGGTGATTCCAAATATTGCGCGTACCCATTAAATAATATTCAAATTAGTTTTTTGTTGTTTCTTAAAAATATTTCTTAATTTTTTATTTGTTTTGAACAGATCGTCTAAAAAAAACAGCAATTGCAGCCAACTGGATTACTGTAATTCAGAAGTACAGCTTTTTAGATCTCCTTAAAGACAATTTCAGTGCAGTCAACTAAATTTTTGTGATTCAGAAGTACAGCTTGCATCAGAACAGCTCAATTTGATGATAAAGGTGAAAATGTCAACGTCTTTTCGAATGATGATATATTCTTATATATTAAGGTTTGTGTTAGCTGACATATTATTACAATCTTGACTCCAGTCTGATTTTCTTGTTGTAATAACAATAAAAATTACATAATTTGAAAATACATATTTATTAAGAATGATAAAATATCTGTGCTTAATAACCTTATAAGCAGTAACATAAACTGTTGAATAAAGACTATATATTGTTGTTGTAATTTTCAGTTAATTTATTAAAGCTTTATAATTTATTTTTAAATGTATAATTGATGTTAATTAAAATAACCTATTGGCTGATTAAATTTGGTATGTTGCCAAACTGTAGCTTTGTTAATCTTAGGGCAAAGATAGTAATAAGATATTTAATTGTTCACATGTTTCACATACTAAAGACTGAACCTTTTTTTTTTTTGTTATTATAACTGTCATCATGATTGTTTTAATTAAATTAATTAGTGTATTTTATTTTATTTTTTCTAATAGGTAATTTGTTTACGGTGATATTGTCATGACGTACTTATCTTACTTTTTTAATATCTTCTTTTTTTATATAATTTAATGAGACATTTGAAGTTTATTAGAGTTTTTTGACCAACCAGTGAAGTGTTCCAATGGTAATTGGATGTAATGCAGGGTATTCTCAGAGGAATTGGCAATGTAGTTATATTTTATGACCTTCTGGAAGAAACTTTTTTTTTTAATTATCTGTATAATCTTTTCGTTTTCTAATATCAGATAGTGATAACTGGTTCTTAATCAGAATTAGACAAGTCTTGGTTTCGGATGCCGCTTGCAATGATGAGACCCCAAACCCATCATTTTCCCTCCAGGATCGGTAGCCCCTAAAATGCTTCCAAATGTAATGGAGTGTGTTTACTGTACTGATAATGGTGTTTACCTCTTGGGACAGATAACGTTCAAAGTTGCACTTACATTTCAGGTGAATAAACGTTGCACTCTAGTTTATGAGAAAAATATCTCTTTTTCCATTCATGCATATGTTTTATATATTTAATGAAAGTTATAGACAGGATATTGCTTAGCTGTTGCTGACATGGGGATTTACAAGCAGAAGCCGTGAGAAGAAACATTGTTATCAAGTCGCCCACATCACAAAAGAATATTTAAGATCTAGCAGCTACACCCCGTAACTCCGTACTAACACCAGGTCACTTCGGCATTTCCCGGCTACACTTGTACCTATGGTAATAAAGTTCGCTGAATTGCTTGATCACATTGTAGACCCACATTCTTGTATTTTCAAAAAAAAAAAAGAAAAGCTGTGGTTTGACTTCACATGGAGATATTCGAACCCACATTCCCATATTCGAACAGCAATGTATCCACTTGAATAAAAAGTAGAATATATTTTATAATATCCAGTTTTTATGGTACTTTTCTTCTAGATTGGTAGCTATTTAGGCTTGTGAGTTAGACCTCTGTTTTTTTTTCCGTAGGCACTGTGTAAGTAAATAATTATTGTTGTAGTTTTGCGCAATAGATCTCGATAAATTAAAGAAAACAAAAAAAGGTACTTATAGAAATTTATGTAGAACAACATTAGTATTTCTGTCTGTCCATTCAAAAGAAGTGAATACTGATAGTTAACATAACAAATGAGTGAGCTAATTGACGGGTCCATTATACCTAATAACTTGGTAGCTTACTGATCAAGGTAGACCTCTATTACTTGCTTCACATGATCTTTAGCAATAATATTATTGTTCAGTTATAATTAATTATATTGAAATTATAGGCTATTTAAATTAAAAAAAAAATTTGATAATTTCAAAGGAAGTATTTATTGTTATTATTTTATTTAATACATACAACAGATCGTTGAACTATAAATTAACTATTTTCGGAAATTAAAGTTCTTCATGATGGCATATCATGTGTTCAAAGAAAATCGCCTAATTTGAGCCTCTAAAACTGAAAATTCCTTTTTGTAAACTGGCATTTCCTTTTGGCTGATTTTATTTAAAAACTCATAAGCGGATCCGGTGGCACCGATTCCAAATATCGAATTTGACCTGTGTTTTTAAGTGACGCTTCTCACACAAATACTGGCCAATTTCTATAAAAAAAACCGCTTTTGCGGAATTAGGGGGATCTTTAAACTGATTTTGTTTCATTACTCATCATACTCTCCACTATCTTACCATACTTCTCTTACCAGGCATTAAGAGAAATTAATATTCTTAATTTATTAAAAAAGAAAATTGAAAATAGATTAAAAAAAAAAAAAAAAAAAATTAAATGCGTTAATAAAAACTAAATAATAATATTTACCTACCAAATGTTAATGGTATTAATGTTTCACCACCGCTTTGATGTGTAAGATTCCGCTTAGTTAGCAACGTTCAAACGAAGGTGGGCTATTTTGTAGGAATTACCTACCTCCATAGAACAGAATCTTATCTCTGGCCCAGTCTATCGTCATATTACAATTTTCAAATAGACCATTGTTAATTTAATTTAAGTTTTATCTTTTCACAATTATCTTTAATATTGAACTAACCTGAATAAAGAAACAAAAAAAAAATCTTCTTTTCTTCTATAATTAAAAATGGTAGGAATATAAATTTGTATGTATGTTATCAAAGAAATTAGAGAAATAATTTGAATAGAAAAATACAGAAATTCTATTGAATAAAAATAGCCTCATTTTCTCGTAAGATTTTCACAAGAGAAAGTATTTTCGATCATGTCAATTGTCGTAAATAAAGTTTTCACCGCAAAATACTTTATTTGGATATGAAAATGATGCGGTATGAAAATATATAGAGTGCGAAAAAATAAAAAAGTGCAATCTTGGAATTTAGTTTGTACAGAATCTTATTTTTATCTAATGGTTATTAAAATGTGTGAGCATAAGAACCCTCGAAGGGACTGAGATTGAGAAGAGACAAACAAATAATATGATTTTTTGAATTGTATATCTGAAGCAACTGACGAAATATTTATATTTAAAAGATGTATTTTTATTTCATTTTTTGTGTGAAATGACTTTAGTAGACCGGGTTACATAATTTTCCTTATCATCTTTTGTATATCATTTTTATGTTATAAAAATATATGTTTAGATAAAAAAAAAAAATCTTATTTCAAAATTTGTTTGTATTTTTAAATTTACTTTAACTCAAAATAAATATGTTTATATTATGGCTCTTGAGGAATTTAGCGTAGTAAGAAAGTTTTATGCTCACCGTAGGATTCCGTTCACTTTTATAATTGCATTTGGGAATCAAAGTATACTAAGATAGATAGATACTTATCGATTTATTTAATAAAGATTACTTATTTACTTAGTCCGAATTTTCCCCCGTCAGTAATAGTTTGTAAAATTACGAATGTGAGAAATGTATGTGTAGCGAGGTAAATTTTTGGGTAATTAAGTGTTGGGAGAGGTTGAATTTATAAGCTCTAATATACTTAAGCATAGCACACTGTTTTATGATGGTTTAATTTATTTCTGGAGGGAGAAGTGGAAAAAAGGAACCTTATTGCTTCCTTGTCGACGCTTATTGTCTTGTGCTTGTTGACTCAAATATGTGCCACTATAAAGTGAGTTTTGTGACGAGTTATGTGCCTTAGAATTGAATGCTGCTGGTCAAAGCTTCTGCGGGTTTTTTTCTGTAAAAATAATGGGTAATGTGCGGTTTGGGTTTTGCGTAAGTGATGGTTTCAGTTTTGTATGGCGAAGTTCCCCCCTGTGGAAATGTTTTGAAATCTTGGTTTCTACTGTATGTCTGTTTTAGGGCTTTGCTAAGTAAAAAAGGTTTCCTTTTTTTTAAGGTAATAATATTTACAATTATTTTTTTTTTAAAGATAATATATAGTTTATCATGCGGGGTTAACGTCCAGCTTTGGTAGGATGCTGGGGACATTCTTTAATGTTTTTATCTACAATAAAAACTTATTACTCGCGGCACTTGACTTCCTGCTCTACCCTCATTAAAACTTATGTTACACACAAATTATTGTAGAAAACGATTAAGGATTTTAGAGAAACTGTGTTAATTTGAATTTGAACTGAGAGAGATAACAGACTCTTCAATTTCATTAATGTAGGTCTTAAAACTCTTTCACGTATTTGTATGGTTCAAAAGTGTCTGTATGATTAGTTAGGGACCAAGCTTCGAATTAAGCTAATGTGTATGTGTTCTGCCACCCACAGTCATGTGCATGTTAACGTTGTAGCACAATTAACTAAATTGACCTGACAACAAACGAGTAAACATTCGAAACAGATTTGATATCTTCCAAAATTAGGAAAAAATATCTCCACTTTTCCATCTTCCTTACTGCCAAGATGATTTGAATGAATACGCTTTGGCACTCTAATATCAGCTTTTTAATGTTAAAAATACGAGTAGATAAATTTGTATAAAAACAAAAGTAGTCGGCAAAAAAGTCTGTCTCCGGCACGTCGTGGATATTGAAATAATAACAATAATGACGTTGTTGGTATTACCGGCCAGAATCCCTGTATCTGACAAGTTGACAGATTCTATTACATTATCGGGCTCCACAATCAGCCACCCGTCCCTTTACCATCACTTGATTATGTCAATATTTAACATGCCTTCTAGTTTCCCTTCTTTTCTAAGTTAAGTGTAAGAAGTCCTATCGTAAAAGAAATACATCTGTCCGTGTCTTCAAGTGCTGCAACTCTGGAAAAATGTCTGAATACTCAAGAATTGGTAAGAATTGTCTCTGAACATTACTAATGATGAGTGTTGAATGAAAACACGTCAAATATTGAAAAGAAAGTGTTCAGTTAAATCTTCAATGGTTTTTATCTAATAAGTGAACGTTGCGCCAAAAATGTGTGCTCTCGTCAACGGCTCTGAGTTACGGAAGAGGATTATAATACGTGTGGAATGTAAGAACAGAAAACTTGACCATGGTACTTCATGTCGCAACCAACAACGTTGCGGCAACAGTTGGTGCGTTCAGCACAATTATTTTAGGATTATGGATCAATGAAATACAGAAACTAAAGATCTTATGAGTCATTCACTGCACAAATCGATTAACTGCACTCAGAAATATCTTAAATTGAAGTGTTAAAATACTTGGTTCAGTCATATGTAGGTTTTCAAATTCACAGTAACTCCCAATCATTTTTTGGACATGGAATAATAAATAATTTCAGAAGCCGCTTTCATTAACTCCGTGCGCTTATGTAAATCGTTGCAATAATTTAACTCAAATTCAGTAGCGGACGCTGAATGATAACGGTAAATGTATTTGAATCTATATTATAAACGGAATTTTAAAAAAACAATATATTATTTCATCGCATTTCTCCACTTTTTGTTTTATGGAGTTAGTATAGTTGTGCAGTGAATGGCCCATATGTCAAGAGATATTAATTTAATTATAAAATAATTATGCACAAGTAGCTTAAATCATTTGGAACCACATAAAAGAAAAATCAATCGAAAAGGCAGTGGCAACAGCTGCCATTGTAGACATATGCAACTTACATCAGATTCGTTACAACCTCCTCATTGAATACCATTTGTGTTTCTTAATAGTTCTGGTCTTAGTTAAGAACCGAAATGTCTGGCAAATACCTAAAACCTACTTTAGAAATTTACATCCAACAAACGCTACTTCAAAATTAAAACTGGAAAAAGAGACTACTGAGCACCAAAAAAGGTAAAGAGTAAAGTAAAGCCTAATTTTTCAGGCCGGCTTTGCGTCCAACTACCAGTAGACGGAGGCGATTGGCAAACATACTTTACTATTAAATTTCTCATATTAACCATTGAATAAAATCCAAGGCCTAGACCAGGTATTAAACCCAGTACCACAATACATATTAGCTTTGCAGGTCTTGCCTTTAGCCTCTTGCTCGGCTAAAACCGTGGCACCTAAAAAAGGTTTGGATATTATTGGTTTAAATATTTTCAACACATGTACCAATAAATAATTTATAGAAACTGCGGAAAGCTACAATAATCACATATGTATTGCGCAATCCGTGTTGATGGATTTTCGGCGAACTGTGTATTTATTGAGTACGGCGGGGATCTGGAGCAGTGGTTCTCATTATTTACGTCTAAAAAAAAAAAAAGGTAAAAATACAGTTTTGTTACACGTTTAAAAATTTTACTCCAGTAATTTAAACGGCATGAAATGATCGGTTTCCAACAAAATTAATTATTCAGTGGTGAAAACGTACAGTTTTCCAATTATTTATCACGTGAAATCACGGCAAATAGAGAAAGAGAACACCAGTACCAGGGACGTCGTGAAAAATCAATATCTCGTTTGAAATTCTATTAGCAGTATTGATGAACGGAGTGCCATTTACATTGAATAATAAAAATTTAATGACCAAAATATTGACATATTTATACATAATGGAAGAAAAATTTACTTAGTTATTTATTATAATTCCTTAAAAATGACTGAACCGTTGCTCTTTCATTAAATATTTCATATTTAATATACCAGACCTACAGCAAGTTATAATCTTTTTCATTCCTTCATCAGTTTAAAATAGAGTTATTGCACTATATTTCTTTTTTACTTTTCCAAAAATTGAGCAAACACTGGTTATTATTCAAAAAATCGTCCAGCATTTGATTTCCATATGTGCGATTGAAGTTATTCACCTATTCTCTAAGTTTCTTTAGAGTCTTTAGTCGTCACAGAATTACTTCCGAAATAGTATTATTTAGGTAATTTGTTACAGTTGCCTATGTCTTAAAGGCAATCTTCAAGGAACATTTACGGAATTAATAGTCACTTAATACTCTTGTTCTTTACAGGTATCAGTGAATTGTCTGAAAATTTTCCAACTAATTAATGAAACATTTCCAAGTTGGGATAAATAACTAAAAAATATATGACTAAGGAGTTTTATTTTCTTGGGTCAAGAGAAGGTGTCATAAATCTTTGATGAGGATATTGAGGAAGGAATTGCTTAAGAATTGTGAGACAAAAGAGTTCGTGTATTTTGTCTTTGTTTATGATTTGCCACTATGTAAACCAGACTGGAAGGATTTAAAGACTGAGCTATATAAACTCGTTACTTCGCAGAAAATGGTTTCATGAGAACAAATGATTTAGGAACATTATCTGAATTTTTGTCAAATTTGAAGTAAAAGATAGTGTGAATGAAACATAATTTTGCAGAAATTTGAGGGAATAATTTAAATGTATGGACACTGTCGTGTAAGTAGCGGTTTTTCTTTAGGTAAGCAATTTAACAGTTAACTTTGATTCCTTAACTTTTTTTATTCAGAACTAAATAAGAAGAATCACAAATTTCTAGTATTTGAATAAAACATTGCATAAATCAATCCTATCACTTGTTTAAAAGCTGATTACTATTATAATTTCCTTGTTGCCATTAGGATGGGTGTAGATGGCTTCAACTATCTCAATAATAATCTCCTATTTGATTTGAAATTTCCTTTTAATCTTAGAAAACTCATATATAACGTTTTTGATTATGTGGCTTAATGCAAATGCACTGTTTATTTATATTTTTATTATATTTATCTACTTTTTATTATATTTTCATTATTTTTCTTGAAGAGTGAGCTGAAGTAGATTTAACTTTTGATTATGACTATTCATTAATTTCAACATACCAATACATTGATTTTCCTCTCTCTATTAATTGACATACTAATTCTTCCAACTAATTTGATTCGTCATTTGATTATAAAACTGAACCCCTCCAACATAACTCTTCTAAAATTAATTTTCACTGTGTATTAAATTAAATAGCACAATATGTGTTGTGTGCGCGTATCAAACTAGATTTTTCATAACAGAATGGAAATTGATACATTTCTTCTTCCTCCTTTGAACTCTGATCAACCGTGAGTTTTAAAATTGGTTATATCCGATACAGTCTCTATTGAAGGTTTTCTTGAACCTCCAAACCAGTTTAATTCCAGAAGCCAGTAAATTTACTTTTCATTCGTATTTGAAGGATATTGAATTTTTTGTGTGTACCTCTTATAACTAAAATCTATTCACCCTATATTGGGCGCTCTAACGTGTTTTGTCATGTTGCAGATCTGGGTGGTGAGAAAGGAGTCTCCAATATAGCTGCTAACTGACTGCAAGTCATCACTCAAGAAAGATTTGAAAAGCTAGGCAGTTACCAGATATTGAAAGAGTATGTACCTGCCTACAGCCCTCTCAGATTCTGAGATTTCTCTTTAACATTTTAATTTGAAAGGGAGTTATGAGGTGAGTGATTTCTTCTTCCACAAGTAGGAGTACAATAAATATTCTTATGTCAGACACGTGCTTAGTATTCATCTCAAATAGCCATTTCGACAGTTTCGTTCACTGCCCACAATTGCAATAGAAAAAAACATAGGAACTAACCTAAATTTTAAGTGAAAAAAGTCCATTTTAACAAGAACAGTAATAGTGTTGTTTTATTTGGAATTCTCGTCTTCAGTTTCATTTAGTGAGAAGAGCTACAGTAGTTTGTGAATGAATTAAAGCTGAGTACTGTTTGTAATCCCCTGGTAAAAAGTTGATAATAGTTTGAAGATTAGCGGATAAAATTTGTGAGACAGGGTCACCTTGTATTTTATTTTTTATTTAGAATTTGTTGACGAAACATCACTTTCTGCCTCTGAAATTAAAGAAGAATTTTTTGAAGAGGTTATTTTTTCTGTACCTGTGGAAGCACACAAGAAATATCAGTAGATGAAAAAAAAAAACAGAATGTCTACTCAGTGCTTAAGTATTGATGAGAAAAAAAAAAAAGATGGAAAAACTACTTTTAACCCTTAGGGATATTCCTTGGAAAATTGTATCCTAAAAACTTTATACATGGATTTTTATAAACGGAATTGTGTTGAGAATCCAGCCCTAAGACTGCTTTATTTTCATTTTAGCAACCGCTAAAAATGTTACATTGCAATACTCTAAAATGATTTTGCATGTTGTTTTGCAATCGTGTAGATTTTCGATTTTAAGCCGTATTTACTTCTTAACTGTTAAAAAAAGATGTAGAACATGACTCATACACTAAATGTTACGATGGTTTTAGTTTTTAAACGGTAATTTGTCACTCTTTTTGTTACAATGATCACAAATTAAAGATATAAAATAAATAATAATAAGTAAAGGCGTTAGTAATATCAGTCATCCTTTTCTGCCATCCTTCAAAGGTCAAGGTATATACCAAACACACGCTCCCGACAATTATATAAATGTGTTACTTGGCAGCCAACCCTGCTCAGGTTGCAAACATTGCACGCTGCAATTATTTCCTTCTATCACGCTCTCTCTCTCTCTCTCTCTCTACCCGTCTTTTTAACTCTAACAATACTCTTTGAATTTAATTTTATTTTATTTGTAATTGTTTAAAATCTATTTTAGAGAACAAAGGCTATTTTTTTTTTTTAACACAGCTATGTTTAGGTACTTTGAAGAGGGTTTACTGTTACTAATTGCAGAATTCAATTCATGATCCTAAAATAGTTCAAAAATTATAAAAACAAAGGTAAGATCAATTTAATGTGCAAGGTCAATTTGGTGTCTTGAATGGAAGTATTTGCACTGCCAACATTCTTCGCTGCAAATTTTTCGTGAACAAACATTAAATAAAATCCAAGTACAAGTCAGCTTGGCCACACATGCCTTTACTCGGTCATCTAACGTAATGGTATCATTTGTTATCTGAAGTATGTATTACATCTAAGTAAACTAATCAACATGCAAGAATATTGAATTAAAATTTATTTCATTTTCTTTAGCATTATCATCTTGCATTTTTCTGTTCAAATTTTTTATAAATTTCTTTCTGAGACAGTATTTTAATGCTACTAATTATTTAAAAAATTCAAGTGTGAAAGAAAATGTACTCAAAGTAGCCAACGCTAATTTCTTATAAAATTTTAGCACTTATGGAACTGTTTGCCAGGGATTAATAGGCAAACAGTTCTACATCCAGAACTATTATTTACTTTTTCCCCGAATGTCCCCTTTCAATAATCTTCAGATTTTTCTCTTAAGTTATTATAAACATTTGTCTTCTGAAAACTAATTAATTGCATTTGACGTTTCTAATTTTGTATGTTTGTTTAATTTAAGATGCATCTACATCTGAGGTCATTGGTCTACATTGAAGGTCTGAGTTTATTACAGGGCACGACTGTCCTCCGAACATGTTCTTTTGTTACATCCAACACTGTCGATCACCGGACATTGTACTGTAAGAAGCTCCTAGGAAGAGAAAATCTAAGAGACAGCAGCTGGATTTGAACCCGGGGTCTTTGCTTGGGAATTCACAAGTGCATGTAAATAATAATTCTATTTCTAATAATGATTTAAATTTGGTAATATTAGTTTTTTTTAACATTAGAACATTTTTTAAAAAATTTAGAAAAACGCTTTTTTTCCCTAACATGCTACGTTTAGTAAGAATAAGAGTAAGTAAAAGTTTTCGATCCAGCTGTGGTGTGGTAAGCGAGCTCTTTTAGGCGAAATGTCTTCTTTTTAAAAGATTCATGATTTTCCTACCAAACGTTTAACCTTATTTACACCTCTGGTCTCAAGAATCAATTGCCTCTATTTCGCACACTAGCAATTGCAATATTCTTAGTATGGGGTATGAGAGACGGTGTCCCTCTTCCTTTCACAGACTGCCTTATGCTTGGGAAAACGTACAAAAGAGAACTATTGGGCTATGAAAAAAATTTAAGATTCGATAACCCCAGTGTATATTCTTATTTTTGTTTACTAAAAATGCCTGTATTATGAAAGTGGTGTAGGTACATATTTGCATTAAATGAGGAAACAAAATACAGTTTACCGTGAACTTTTTATTTAAATGATGTTCATAGATATTTAAAAACATTCAAGTTAGGTTTTTTGTCAAATTCGTTTATTTAGTATTTGGCTTTTTACTCCTTGTTTTGCTTGTTTGTTTATCTGCTATTCCATAGTCGTTCATAATAAGATACGAATGTTTCCATTAATAAATTCCATTATATAATCTTTATTACGCGATTAGATTCATTTTAGTCAGATTATCATATTATGATAATTATCCTTATAAAATTTGTACTTGTGAAGTTGTAACTTATGCATAATCTTCATTTTATTAGATTTCTTTCATTAAGAATAGCAAGTAGAAAATATGTAAATGTAAATGTTTCTAACTAGTTACTATTGTAGAATTTTTGGACAGAAGCCAATTTAGCTCTCTAAGAGTAATGTAAACAGTTGGTGCATTATATTCCCAGTCACATAGTAGAGAACATTGTTCAGAATGTTGACTCCAGGTTTTTTTACGCAATTTTTAATAAGCCATGCATTTCAAAATACACTTTTTAAACTTTGTTTTTAAATTAAATTTTTTCCAAGAATTCATTTGTTTAAATGTATAAATAAAATTCTGGTGTACAACACAAATTTTTGCTAGTACCCACAATAGATATTAAAATTTAAGTGACAATTCTTTATATAGATTTTCTGGGAACTTGGAATATAGAAAATATGAAGATGCTAATGAGGTACTGTACAAGAAATGGTTGGCTTGAGGGTGGTTAGAGGCCCATCACTGGACTGTGAGCTATAAGACGCTTCTAGGAAGAGAAAATGTAGGGGCCAGCGCTAGAATCGAATCCGTAATCTCCGCCTTTGCAGACTTACTAGCAATACTTATGGCTCCTATCCATATAGCACAAGAGTAACTCAGTAAATGACAGAAGATTATACAAGAGTCTAGAACATTGATGTTTCAGAGGTATCCATCGGTTAATTAGAGGGAAAAATGAGAAATTCTTAATTTCAATGTGGTACATGGAGTTCAGGTTAGTCTCGTATCAAGTTTTAAGCCAAATTACTTTTAGGTTTTAATTATTTTAGGCTGCTGTTAATTTTCAATGTTACGGTTAAACGCAGTTTATATTCAGAGAAGTTTTTTGCCTTTTTCTCTTCTGCACATTTATATCTAATTCACATTAAAAATGGCAGTTAATCAATAATTAGCTTGAATAACATTTTTTTTTAATAACGAGAAAAAAAAGTTTTACATTGAATTTATTTTATGTTTTAACTCCTTAACAAAAAGTTAAGTTTTATAATATAAATTTAATATTTTTTTTAGAAGTTAGTTTTTGAATTTCTCAGAGATACTCTGCTGTGTTTTTAAAAGGGAACGCACTAAATAACGTAAACCCTGTTGAAGTTAAGATTTGAAGTAATTCTACGCAATAAAGTACAACCCTATATTTTTCCTATACCATTCCTGTGAGTATTGCCATCTGTTGGGAGTTTGGGGACCTTAGCAAGGGCATTATTTTTGTTTCTTTGCTACGTTAACATGTACCTGCACAATATTGGAAAATAGATATGAAAAATAACTTTATTTAGTTTTATATACATTGTATATTAAATAATTATGAATAATTTTTTCATTTAGTGAGGGTTATTCTCTTTTTAGTTTTACTTTGTTTGATTATATTTTAGGTATCTCTTGCAATTCATTTTTAATATCGGAGTAAACAAAACAATAACACGAAGTATATTAAAATGTTATAAGATTACTAGCTAAAATTAGTTTTACATCTACGTCACTCATACCTATATATGGACACAAATTGGATGGATTATTTTTTCTTCTTTTTTTTATTGCTTCCTTGGCAGGCTGTAATCCAAGTATTCCTTGGGGTCTAGCTATGTAGGTTTCTTCAATATTCTACGTAGTAACTTTTCTTTTATAGCTTTTACCCAAACTACTAAAGAAACTAACGAATAGCCTTCCCTCTATCCAATCAAATAAACTGACCCATTTCGGTATTTTTTAAAGAATTTTTTTTTATTTATTTATTCCAGTTATTCCTAATTATTTCTGTTTCAATTGTTTTCCTAACTGAAATTACTTTTGGTCTCGTTTCATTCGTTAGCACCAACTAATAAAAACAAAATTAGTTTCCGCTCCTGTATTTTTAACGTAACATACAAGACACACTTATAAATTATTTTCTTTTGAAGGTAGATAAAAACTCTTCTTTCAGGGGGTTTAAAAACATGTGTAAAACATATGGACTTACTTCACTTGTTTTATAAAGTAATTGAAGTGTATATTAATAAGATATTGAACTGTATGTGGCAACCAGGTGGTGATTTTTTTCACAAAGAGCTTTTTCATCACATTTAGAATTCTGCCATAGTTTAACTAAAGAATTTTGTTTTTGTCTTATTAGTTTTCAATTATTTCGCCCTATTTTTGTTTTTCTTGATACCAGTAACAATTTCCAAACACATTTATGGATACAAGAAGTTAAAACTTCATTAACTTCTATGAAATTAGGTTGCGGTTACAAATTGACAGAAGGTGTATGTAGTTTCAGAGATAAATTCGCTGAAATTCTGCGCTGTAAAGTATAAAAGCTGGTATTCCTACCACCTGGAGGAAATCTGATTAAAAAGAAACCAAGCTAAGCGATAAAACTTTTTAAAGAAGAGGATTTCATAATGATATGATGAATTTGGGAGTTTGGTATAAGGTGAGTTTGAAATTACGAAAAGTTTAGTCGGTAATATTTTCTAAAATAACCGTCAAGATTTTATAATGATTTAATGAGTACAATGCTAGATGTTAAAAGATGAATTTATGGTATTTATTTACTTAAATACTGAATTAAAGTGACCACATATAATTATAATTTACTGTTGTAATTTGCGTTTTCTTACTCTGCTGTATTCAACACTGAATTTTTAATAGCTCTGATTCAGATTACAGCTGCAGTAATGTGCCTGCGTGTGATAATTGTTCAGGATAAAGAGCTCGATAAAGATAATTAAGTTGAAATAAATTGCCTATGCATTGGTATTTAGGAAGATGTAAAATGAATTTTATTATGGTTTTAACAAATACACGTATATTATGAATGTAATTAGAAAGGGTCAGTAATATCTGATAAATTAAAAAAAATGAAATTGAATGCAGTAAATGATATCAATTGTTATAAAATTTCCAAAAGTACAAGGGATTTTTATGAGTTTTTAATATCTCCTGCTAAAATTCGTGAAAACGTTGTTTAAAGACGAATGGTAAAGTTCTTAGAAAGCCTCAATAATAGTAACAGAAATCACTTTGAAAAAAATATGGACAGAATTAGAAACATATTTAAGTAAAACATGTAAGCTATTTTGAATGGTTATATCTTACTGAAATTATGAGCTGAAGTATGTGTGAAATGTTGAGAGCTGGCTGATTTGTTTAACTTTTTGTCATTTAACCAATCCTTATAATTTATTTTTAAACTATTTTTAACTGTTCCCTTTGTGATAGGAAAAAAGATCTTTTAAAATAACCTAAATTTTAGTAAGAGCAATTGATGTGTCTCACTTCCTTGTCTTACTGTAAGTGAAGTACTGTTACTAATTTAAGAGATATCCCCATGGCTTGCTGACATCTTGTGGAATCTGTGATAATAGTGATAAACTAATTAAAACTGTTTTACTAATTTAAATTTGTATTATTTCGTCGTGTTAACTTATGATTATTGCTTTCCTGTATTGTTTGTACAAATTGGCCTTGAAAGTATATAAACTCGCTGCCTAATTTTGATGTCTAATTCTTTTTCGTAATGAGAATATCGTGGTGGGGATCACTAAGCTAGAAGAGTTGTGGATTCGATGCTCAAGGACTTTATTTAAAGTAATTTTGAACTACCACTTAATATTTTGATTATAAATCAAAATAGCCATAACTCCAGTTACTTGAGATGCCTGGAACCAAATTAGGTCTGATGTGAAGAGCTTCTTGACCGTAGTTTTGATCCAGCACCGTCCCAATAGCGAAGGCCTTCGGCTGTTCTGAAGCACAATCTTTCTCCTACGGCGTTTGGCGCGTCTGAGGTGGTTATTTAGGGTCAAGATCAACAATTAACAAGTAAACTTCTATATCACTAGCCTCTGCTGGTCTCTTATGACTTGTGATTTGTCTGTTACTTTACAAAACTTAGTTTGCGATATGAGATCTCAGGCATTTGTTGATCAGAGGAGATAATCCGCAAAAACGATTTGTGGGCGAAACCTGAGCCATGTATTCAGGAAGTGTTTTTTATGTATTAAGAAGTCGGCTGCACAGTTTAAGGAATTGGGTCCCCTTTGTTCTAATCTAATCGAATCCAATGTAAAGTTATATTTAATGAATCTCTGATTCTCCTTCATTAATTTCAGCATCTCAAAAAAATGAGTTTATTGACTGCCAGAAGGTAAAATTGGATGAATACCAATACTAAATTTTTATGGCTAAATGGTAGGATTAGAGAAAATGAGATAGAAAATCTTTCAACTAAGGAAAGCTTTTCATTCTCCCATCTATTTTTGAGGATTATCCATTGGGAGTAAATAAGAAGAACTTCTAATGTTTTAGATAAATGGAGGCCGAATACTGGACAAGAGATAAAGCCTAGAAAGATCTTTATTGGAAAGAAATGAACATAATTGGGAAATATTGTCACCTATATTCAGTAGAAGTACTGGAAGAAATCAATTATTGTTTTCCATTTCTGGCAACATTTTGTGAACAGGTTTGGATTTCACCCATCTCAGGATAGTAGTGGAGGATATCTCAAAAAGCACAAGGTAACATTCAGTTTATATTTTGAGAGTATACATCCGAAACTGCTTAGTCGCTATAAAACAAGGTCTACTAGGAAGAAACCTTGATACTTAATGTCTTGATGTGATTGACATAATAAAATATTAAATTAATATTTTATCAAATAAAAACTGTTATATAACTAGATGATGTTACTTTTAATTGCTTGTAATTGTTTACATAACGGAAGACTTAGTTGCTTTCAACTCTAGCTCCTTCGATCTCCCGAAGGTTTTTTTTCTCTTGCTTTAAATATAAAGCTGAATCAAACTTTTTAAACTCTAATAAGTAAAACTACAGATTTTAAAAAATTTATAAGTATTAGAAATATAGTCATGAATGAATGACTCTTTGACTAAAGTAAAAACTATTAATTAATTGGTAGGTCCAGTAAATACCTTGAAGATTACAATTTCTGCCGTTGAAGTGTTAATTAGTAATGGAATAACTTGGGCCTTGTTAAATGACCAAAATTTTAAATATTCAAAAAAGCATATTTAAAGAAAAACACACACATACAATGTAACTTTCATGCTTGTATTTATATTTCAGATAAATTTAATGCGTGGCAGAACTTTTATTCTTTGACCATGGCGGCAAAATAATTTGAACCAACTCAAATAAGAAATGAATATTTGAGAAATCAAGTATTAGAAATGCACTGACCAATTTCTGCGTTTACCCATTCTAAGAAAGGATCAACAGGCCACCACTGACTTTCCATGAATATTCTAGAAGGTAAAATGTTAAGAAGGAGTAAAAAGCAACAGCATTATGATGTAAATTTAATCTTCTATAAGGAAATTATTTTAGGCTTTCTATTCTCTCAAAAGACATCCAAGAGAGAAAAAAATCGTCCAAAAATAAGTTGGTTCAGTAATGAAAGAAAGCGTTTAAAGATCCTATCTTGGAAACTTCTCCTTACCTTTAAAAAATTCAAGCTTACTTTCGGAAAGGAACTGTGCGGTATATCTGATAGTAAGTGCCACACTTACTTTTGATGGCATACATATTCAATTGCATTAATAAACAGCAAAATATTTAGTTAGTTTTTGTCGATGAAATATAACATGTAAAAGTGTTCGTGATTTTATCAGAACTTTGAAGTGAGTGGGGAAAACAAAAACAAAATTATTATTTTTACATTTGGAAATAGACAATGATAGATTATCCATATTTAAGTCTGCCACTGGTGCCAAAGTTTTAACAGTCCAGCATTGTAGTCTGCCTGTCCCTTCTTGATTTTTTTTTTTTTCTTTCATCTCTGCTACTTCCAGAATTGAGTTTCTAATTCTAAATGTGGACCTCGCGATCTCTTAAGATTTGTAGGAGTACTACGATTAGTTGGTTACTCGCTCATTGTTCGCTTTATTTGTTTTCAGTTTGTGCTATATTTCATGTTTTTATCATTTCCTTTATTGTTTTCTTCTCTATACTTTGACCAAATAGGTTGTGACAATGTTTCATTGCAAGCATTAGAGAAAAAAGTATGGTATTTGTTTTTAAATAGTTAAATACATACATTCAGGTAAATTTGTTATGTAAGCTTAGAGTAATTGTGATATCATTTAATATTTAATAGATACTGTAATATCATATTGAGCATAATTATCAATAAATTACCATAGCAACAGGAAATGATAATGTTTAATGACTATACTGACTGGTAGTTACCAATAGTTGTTATTATTATTATTGATATATATATTTATATAATTGCCCATTGTATTAGTTAATATAATTATATAATTTGGGTATGCAAAAGGTTAGGGTTTACGTAATTTATTTAGAAGCTATTGAGTTTAGATTAATTATTGAACTAACTTTAGTTGTTAATGTTAGTAATTTTGTGCTTAATTATCTTATGGCGAAAACTTAAATAATACCTAGGGTTGCTATTGTTATTATTACTCAAAAAAATTATTTACAAAATTTTTCTTCTGGTGGGTGTGTCTTATATAACTTGAAGGAACACGTTGCATAACTAAAAATAACGATTGGTTTTTCCATTAAGCTTGATTAAATTACCATGTTATTTATTTTTCTTAGTACTGTTGCAAATATTTCTAATACATCTAACGGCAAGCAAATAGATTCAAATCTGGGATCTCCGCGTGAAAACATCACTAAACATTGAGTTAATAATACCTTCCCTAGTTATGGTTATTATTATTATTTCCATAAAAGTGGGTTACTAGGCATACTTGCGTGCGGACGCCATAGAGAATGGTATTTCTTATTCCAGCCTCTATCGTAAACCTCTATAACTTGCAATACAAATTTACTTTGAGCGCTAAAAATGATTAACCCCCCTTAATTTTTTATTATAAAAGAATCATGTTCAAGAAAGGTGATACTGAGTATAAAAAAAACTTGTTCTTGACGCTAATGGTCTAAAAATCTATGAAGCCCTTCGCTCAAAAATATTTGTTTCTGTGAATAAATTCGTAGAATGAAGAAATTTTGTACAAGATTGAGTCTTCAGAAAGGCAAATTGGAAAGAAAAAGTTATATTTCAATCATTATAAGGTAGACAACAAATTAAACCATGATGAAAAAGTAACTATAGAAACAAAACAAATGATCAAAGTGTAATGTCAGCGTACAAATTGGGAAGTAAATGCCATCTCAGACGAGCGGAACAAGTAAGTGAAGCAAGTGTACCTACTGTGAGCTCGGCAAGCAACTACCCATCGGTTCTGTGATTCTGTTCTATAATTATATACATATCAGAGAGAGAATGCCAACCAGTTGTAACACCTTAGGTTAGTTTTATTTATACAGGAGACACCGGCTTCTATTTCCTCTGCTCTTCGTTCAACTACTCATTTTATTTAGATGATAACACCAGCAATGAGTTTTATTAGACAATTTATTTTACCAAACTGGAAACTAGCTTAAAACAGAAGCTCCAAAAATTGTCTAGCTTTTCATACATACTTTACTTGATAAAACACGTCGCCATGGGTCATGATTTCCATAAATACTTAACTTTGATGCCTAAGACGACTATCCAACAGCTGTGCGTGTTCTGTATGCTCTCAAGGCATGCCCTTATACTCTATGTGGATTTTATCAATTTTATTAGCGTGCCACTTCTCTGAAACAATTTATTTTTGTAACGTTCAAAATTAGGAAATAGCCTTTGGCCAGAATCTTCCTAACAAAAAGTTCCCGAATTCCTGACATTCAACACCCAGAATACTGAAAACTCTAAAAGAACTGTGTTGGCCCATCCATCGAACAAAAGTGAAGGCCCGGAAAAAGACACTATATGCGTATAAACACTATATTTCAAAGGGTGCGTGACAATAATCTTTATATGTACGGTAATATTCTGAAGAGAGCAGCATAATCGCCTGCTTTAGGACTCTAAGGTTTTACGTAGAAACTAGACTAATTTTGCTGTATTTGAAGACATTTTGTTTATTACAAGGGACCACCCCATAATTCGTGCGTCTGCGAACTGGTGTCTGTATTACACGTTCTCTGTTTTAAAAACATGCATATTTTGCGTTAGCTCACTGTTTATATTTTTCTGCATTGCCTTTTTTTTTTGAAAATTATTGAACACGTTAATGCTTATATTTGAGAAACCTTTCGGCCCTAGTTATTAATAAATAACAGTTTTGAGCCAACGCCTTCTTTAAAACAAACTATTAAAAATTTGTTTTCTTTTAGATAAATAAATATATAGCCTGGAATAACGTATTAACGGGGAATACGCTGCAACTTAGAGTGTAGAAGAGTGGACGAATAAGAAGAACTAATCTAATTTTCTTAGGGGGAAAATTGCCGCCACGAAACGAAACGCATCCTCATTCAGGTATTCCACACTTTAAACATCCTTGAGTGACGGCATTATATTATTTTTAATTTTAATTGAATACCTCGTTACTTGATATTGAAATTAATTGGATTCATTTAATTAAAATAATGTATGATTAAAGGTGAATCGGAACAATTGTGACCTAGCCTTTTTTCATTGTTGTAAAATGTAAATGATGTTTTGCGTGCTGCGATGATAATTAATTAAAGTTAGTACATCATTTAGAGTTCTCCATTCACTAATAAATGAAACATAAAACTTTCTCTTTTTCAAATTATTTATTTTGTTGTAAGAATGACTTTTTTCCAACATGACTTTCGCTTAATATTTTATACATGCCAGTCATATTTCTCGCTTTAATCTTTGGTGGTTAAGTCGTAAGTAATTTTGGTTGGTTTCCTTGAAACGAGTGTTATTAACTGTTTGATATACCATCTGATAATGTTTCAATTAAGTCCGCCTCCTTGAAAATTGAAAACTATTGAAAATCTATTATCAGAAAAGAAAAAATCGAATTGTTAGAGCATTTTGCTGAATCAGTCTTAACTGAAATAAGTCTCTTTGATGAAGACTGTCTTATCAAGAAGAACTCTATATTGTAGAGGCTCTGATCATTGAATGCGTATAAAGAGAAGCATTTATTTTATCAGGATAAAAGAGGAAATGTTATAAACATATTTCCCTTCCTTGAAGAAAATTTCACGAAGAATATTACGGCAAGTATTTTGCTGAATTTAGCTTTATGGATTAAGGTTTTAAGTTTACCAATATATGTAGCAAATTTTTCATGGAGTAAAAATAACACTTCTTCAATTGTAAGACCAGGCTTTTAGAATCAGCCATTATTAGATAAATAAGGATTAATTTCAAGTACATACGTATTTACAATATAAGTACAAATAAAATCATGAAGTATGTACATCTTATATTTTACTTAGCTCTTTAGAAGAAAGCTTTAGGTTACTCCTAAAAACAAATTTTTCCATAAGGTTTTTTTGCTTTTGGGATCTTTTGTTCACAAACATAAAACGCGCTTGGTATAAATTCACTAACAGTAAAAAAATCCTTTAAAATTAGCTAATCGCAATATTTCTCCCTACATCATAGACAACACAAAATAATCTTTGTTTTTATTACAATTTATGTTAAGTGTAAAAGTCCATACATAAAAAAAAAATTCTATCTATTTTTATATATATTTCATGTAATATTTACTTCTTTACTATCATTTATTCACTACGTTATTGTAAGTTTTTTCAATTATATTAATTATTAAACATTGAAACTACTATAAATAATATCACAATTTGAAATATATTTTGTATGCACCTGTGATTGAAACCTGTTCTGCATTTCATCATTTACTGAATAAAATTGGTGGTTTTAGTCAGTTCTGCTGGCTGGAATCTCTCCTCCTAAAAAAAAAAAAAAACTGTATATTAATAATACGGTCTTTATTTATTTATCTTTTTTTGTTGGTAGATTTCAAGAAGATGAGAGGTCCAGATTCTGTCAGAGATCTTAAATCGTAGCGCCATAGAAAGAAATTTCAATAAACTTATGGCATATACTCGTACTATATTTAATGAGTACTATTTCTTCTACAAAGGCAGATATATCTGGTTAGTTTATATTCCTAAAAAAACTAACTTGCAGAAAGAAGGTTCGCCTGAATGCATATAAACAACTTATCTTAGCAGATATATTTTTAATTTGTTCACTTATTTATTTTTAATTTGCACTCTTATCAACAGTTTTGTTAAAAAAAAAAAAAGGTGATGGTTATTAATTTGGATTGGAACGTTATATATATTTTGAGATATAAATCGCAGTTGGCAACATCACGGCGTAATTGTTTATCAGTTGAGATGTGTACTACTTAAATAGGCAGATGTGCCATTGTACTTTACAGGTTCAAATATCTATCTTTAACACAACATTGTTGTTGATTGCGTTACATAAATTTCTTCTCTAATTAATAACAACATTTTTTGCCAAATTAATTCCCTTCGTTTTACTTTCTTACCTAAACTTCTAGTGAGAGCAGATATTTCGATGTTTAAATTTTCTATTTTGAATTTTCTCATAAATATCTGTTTCGGGGATTAGTATATTATAAATGTTTTAAAAAATTTCCCCCCTCTACAGTCATCCTAAAGAGGGGAAAGAGTTTATTTCAGCATAAAAAATATAATAGATACATATATGCCTTTATTCCATTCTCGGTCTCATTTGGCATTAGAGAGATCTGTTATTCGCCTGACAGAGGTCTGTTATCATCGGAGAATTGAAATTCATGACTTTTCGAATCGCCTTTAACCAATCGATCCTCCAGCTTGTTTTCCACTTACTATGTTGCCCATCTGGTCTTTTAACTCATTGAAAATGGAAGCCCAGCCTTACAGATTGCATAGTTGGTGCTCTTGATCACTTTTGCTGGATGTTAGTTTCTAAGTTTCTTTAATAAGTCCTATGTGACTTAACTATATGTATACATTTGTGAGACTAAGGATTTCTGTTTTACAGCTAACATTTGCATGTTTAATATCGCAAATGCCTCAAATGTGGCAGTTATTTGGGCATTTTGTAAGATTTTGAAGTCATGTAAATGTTCGCCCCAGATTTTTTTTAAAAATAATTTACGGTTCACAAAAATAGACATTTTCTTAAATTATAAAAACAAAATCTTTCTTTCTTTTTAAAATATTTTTTGTTATACGATAAATGCCATAGGCAGCAAAAATTTTGGCGGAAGACATTTGGTTCTTTCCGTGTCTACATCTTATTTTAGTTTGTAGAACTATTTGACAGTGGTATTAAGGATTTTTACCCAGCCTCACAGACTCTTCTCCTCTCCAAGTCCAAAGAGAAAAAAATGTTTAGTTACAAAGGTGGACTATTTTTTGTTAGTGCTAATGTATTATACAGTGTGAAGCTGAAGTGATCTACTGCCGGGCGATTGTGGGGATCCATTAGTTTAGAATGTATGTGGGTGTGTGTGTGTACACATTTATATAGAGAGATGATGGCTTGAGTTCTAGGCATACTTGTGTATATTTGTGTTTGAACTGCCACCAAAAGAGAGGGTTCGGTGTGGGAAAACATAATGTAGGCGATGAAATGAGGCAGCTGTTCCCTCAAGCATTGAACTCAATTGGTTGATATTCCTTTTTGTTTGTAACTTTAAATTGTAGTAGGAGAGGGGAGAATTTGGAAATGTTAACTATTGTTCCTGCAATTCAATTTCATATAAAAATGTGATAAGAGAGTGAAACAAACCGGGAGTTTTTATTAGAATTTTATTGTTTAAAAAAAAATAAAAATAAAATGTGAATGGTCATCGTTAACATTTTCACCTGTGGGCGAGCTGTTTTTCATGACGATTCTACCTCAGACTCTGATGTAAAGAATTTTTATTGTAGCTACGGCTCGTTTAGTTGCAGACTTAATGCTTCCAAACTAAATGCTACACTACTGGAAAAAAAAATTATGATCCGACAGTGCTAGCACGAGCTTATGCATCTCAGAGCTGTTAAATTTTGCTTTTTCAGCTGGATCAGTTTCAAAGTGGGGTGAAGTTTTTTTACCTTTAGTTGATCGCTTGATTTCAAAGTTTTCTGAAGCCGGATATTTACGAAATCAAGCTGCTTCTATACATTCCCTTTGTTTTCTTCAAAAGTGGGAATTAACAATTCTGCTATTCACGAATTGCGATTCAGTGTTTTCTGCTGAAATTCGCGCGCCCCACGTATAAAATTCAATTCCAACTTCACATTTCTAAAAAAATAATAATGTCCAAAACATACAAAACCCTTAAATTCTTACTAAGTTTCATTATTTTTATTTCAATATCTTCACAAAAATGTTTTACTGTTCATTAACTTTTTTAAATAACAGACATGTAACCTCCCTCAGTCAACAACCATACTGTGAGACAGAAGCGTAATAGCAGATAAAATCTTTACTCCAAACTGATTTGATGGATGAAAGTACGAAAGCGGTGAAGAATACCATAAATATGCGTGCTAAGACGGATAAGTGCAAAAGTCAATTGTAAAAGACCTGTGAATGAAACACAATCTTAAGCTGTGATTCGTACAGTTAATAAATCAATGAAAGACAAAATACTCGGCTAAAGAAGATAAATTGTTGGTTAAATGTTTTTGGCAAAATTTCAAGAACATTTGAAAGAATCAATAGTACAATAAATACATTGTAAATAAAGATTGTATAAAAAAAATATTCATCTTTATTGCTGTTGATTTGGCCTTGTATATCTCTTTAACATCTTCAGTACAATTGAAGGGGTAGTTAACAATAAATCAGATCTACATATCATTATTACAACGCAGTAAGTACATCTGAATAAATTTAAATAATTTATGTCAGCTCTTACAAGACATAATATTTTGATAAATGTGATTAAAAACAAAATTAAACCTTAATTAAAACGTTTACATAAACGAACTACTTAAATTCACGTATGAGTTCAAAACATAAATGACGAGTTTTTAGTTCAGTCATTAAAAACGAATTTTTGCAAACTAGAATTTGACTTATTTTTTATTTAGATTGACTACACTTATTTGCTTTTGCGTGTATGAAATTATTAACGGAAATACGATACAAGTGAGGCTGCGGCAGGAGCGGTTTGCGATATATTTGTTAAACAATGCGGCCCATTGCTTTTTAATTCTTGTAATATACATATGTCCTTGATTATATGTTATTAAGACCGTCTAGAATTAAAAAAATATTTCTTACAAAAGATAGTCCAACGATTTGAAATAATTGCTAATAGTAGTGCTTTTGATGGCTTCGGTATTGAATTGAACTTCAAAAATGAAGTCAGACTAAAAATTGCTTTAAAATAATTTTATCTAGATTGTACCTATCTTAGCTGCAAGTCTGAAAGTGTGGATGGTCTGGTACTGGCATTTTTTATTGTGATTTTTATTTATTGCACTTGCGATTTTCAGCTAAAAATCGAATCATTACCGTACGCAATTATATTGATGGACAACTTATATTAATATTTATCCTGGACAGTTCTATTGTATTGATGAGCTTTTAGGTGGTGAGCTTTCCTCTAATCTAGAGTATGATACGTTGAAAAGGAGGGGAAAATTTGTAAAGTTATGTAGCATATGTGGTATGTATAAGATCACGCTAGATTTTATCGATCAAATAGTATTACATATACCAGAAACAAGCAGAATTAGCCTTACGAAAAGAGGATATACTACATATCGTTTGCCACAAAAAGATCTTTCTAAGGTCTATTTCTAAAGCGTCTTTGATAAATTGGTCACTTCATAATTCGATTTGTGCCATAAAACTAAAAGTTAGAACTTATACTTACGATTTCAAATTAAGACAGGTAAATTAATTAAATTAAATTTTGTTTTGTTCCATGAAACGTACATTTTGTAGTTTCTAGTTGTTTTTTAAGAAAATGGAACTTCATTTTTATTAGCATTAGTCCTACTAAACGTTAATGTGGCAAAGAAAAAATTGAAATTATACATAACTAAACGGCTGTAGACAATTTGGATCACGATACAAGGAGCGGGGAACAAGAGGAACAAAAATACGTTGTCGCGGACAAATCATTTTTGTGAAAGCATAAAAATAGTCAGAGGCCCAGCCACTACTATGAATAGCTGATGTGGCTGTCAAAATTGACAGTCTGAGGAGTAAATGTTCCCATAGCAACAAGCTCTTCATAAGTATTATACCAATCATCAAATATAAATAAAAAACTATTCGTTATGTTTCCTCAACATAAACCAAAGAATATACCCAGACATATTTATTAACTTTAGGTTGTAACAAATAGTCAAGATAACTTAGTAATGATAAAATGGAAGCCATTCAAGTTAAAACTAATTATATGAATCTTTTATTAACTTTATTTAATTAGGAATTATTTTTTGATTTCCTGTTGATGTGGTGATATAGTACTTTGAACTGGTGGTATTGCGTCGGGTGACAATATTTTTCAAGCTACTTAAAAATTAAACAGCTTATCAATGGATATGCACGTAATTACTTGAAAGGGATTTCAAAAGTAAATTGGGATATGGATTGACATTTTCGATTGTAATTCGACGGATCTGATTCATGGTAAATTATCCAGTGAGAACATCTTTCAGCGTACTTTCGAAACAAACCTACTTCCTCGGAGATCTAGTCAAGATGACGGCCTCATCATCCTGTTAGCGCACTCAGATTATTTTATTAAGCTTTAAGATCTTTATTAAAAATATGATGGCCTTTCTTATTTCTCTTCCATCGTATCCCGCGTCTAAGGCGTTAAGCCATTCTTCCTTATTATTCATCGGAGGCTCTCTGCAACTTCTGTGAGGTACAAGTGATGGCCAGTCACAATGAGAAAGAGGCAATACCAATCGAATGGGAACCGTTCTTCGCAAGTAGTGCACTCCAAATTCGCCTACTGCATTTTTCTTGTACAGGCATATTTTGTTGACCATTTCTAAAATAGGCGATTACTTTACTTTACTTTCACTAGCAGCATAACAACTTTTCCTACTAACAGGCAAATTTCTATCTAGCGAAATCTCTTCCTTTCGGATGGGAAGAGTCATATGACACTCTTCTTCTTGCCAGGCAGTCAGCCTATGTCAACTGATGGTATTTTTACAATAAATTAATGTGAAGTTTTAATGTATTAGAAGGACCTGTTGGCCGTGAGGTTGCCAACTTGATGCTTCCGAGCGATTATGATAAGAGATAGTTTGGATGAATTGAGGTTTTGTTAGATTGAAATTTTTGAAAATGAATTTGATAAAAAAGCAGGTTTTGACAAGAAAAGTTTGGTACAGGGTTCGTAGGTGAGAATCTAAAGGAATTTAAATTTGGAAGATTGTTCATTTCGGTTCGTAGGTGAGAATCTAAAGGAATTTAAATTTGGAAGATTGTTCATTTCAAGTCTTTAAGTTGAGACACATTCGAGACATGGATTTACCTGGATGTCTAGTTGACTTTTAATCTCTTTATTTTATCTAGTTTAGAAATCCCTGAACCGTTAATTTAAATAGTTTAGAAAACTTCCTTAACTACTAATTAGCTCTGGCTAATATCTGTACTGATTTATGATGTTTGCATAGCCTATTACCAACAAAGTAGAAAAACTGTAGATAATTTGAAATTTTAATGACTACAATGAACTTCTAATCTGCACGCAAAATACTGCGGGTAGCCGATTGTTGCTGTTTTTTTTAAAGGAAATACTATCAGACTAGTAATGAGTTCAACAATACACTAATTATATCCTAAATTTATTAGCTCGCCCTCTATTAGTCTACAAGTGTCAAAGTAATAAATGAAAAATATTGATTAAATTCAAAGAAGTTCGAATTTTTTAAAATTTGTTGAGTGATTTGTGTCTTCTTTTAAGTCTCTTTTACACTTTATCAGCCCAAAATAAATTAATGTTTATACAGGTTTTTGTTCGATTACTGCCCTGTGATATTTTATTTATTTATTTTGTAAATACTTATATAATAATACCCAATATAAATTTACAGCATCATAGAAAAATGTTCAATAGACGAGATTCCGACCGAAGGTTTTCAAAAAAGCATTTCGGGTTCAAGAAATATACATATCGAACCTCTCATTTGCTATCTACTGTTCTTAGGGAAGATATTTCGAATAGTGGTTGTCCTTAATTCCTTTAAATAAATCTTTTCAACTTTTCGAGTCTAATTTTCTTCTGCTTCAATTTTTTGATTCCTTTTTGAAAAATCGTTTGTTATGTTATTATAACCAGCAGTTTTAAAGTTCCTAACTTTACTTGTTCGCCGTACTTCTGTTGCTTCTATCCCAACATTCAAGTACCCAGACGAACTGCACGTTACTCTTCTTAGGGTGACCATTAAGTCTTCTATTACATCATAATCACTAATCATAAACCACGTCTACTGCGCATAACCGTGAGAAGTTCCTTTCTTCCGACTTTCCCTATTTTCTTGCGACGTTTTCCCATTCCTTCCTGTAATTTATTTTCACAAGCTTCCCTTGTACCTATCTTGTACGTGCCTCTGACCGCTCTTTGCCTCTGATTTAGTCAATTTTTTTTTTTAAAAAAAAAAACAACACAGGTGAAGGTATATTTATTGTATCATTTTGAATATTTATTTATTCTTTGTTTTCATAAAGTTCATCATCCAACGTTATGTTAACAGAAATTGAATGTTTATAACATTAAAAATAGACCAGAGTTTATAAAATATAAACTCTTTTTATTTCTTCAATTATTTATTAGATTTTTGTTCTCCTTTTTCTATACTTATAGATGTCAGTTTAATGTTTCAACTTATTTATTCGGAAGTGAAAGCTCTACGATACGGTTAAGTAATAATAACTCTTGCATCCCCTATAAATCCTACATAGGGCCTATAAACAAGATTAATGTTTGGCACAGTTGACTATAAATGCCCTGACCTTCTTTTCTATAATTATTTAATGACCTTATGATATGATACGTTTCTAAGTTTTATTCGTCCGATAGCGATTAATTATTCTTTGTTTAAGGGATTCACGTTAAGGCAGGTGAGTGTAGTTTAAATTAATCGTAAATGTAATTAAACCAAAAAAAAGGAGAATTGATTAAGATATACATTGCTGATTAAAAAGGTGTAATAAATCTTTCTGATAAAATTAATTGTATCAAGGTTGTTGCGAGAATTCTATTGAAACTAAACATGTAATTTTGGACTTTTTGGAATAAAATTTTCAACAGAAAAGAGATCCCCACTTTAGTTCGACTATTGGAGTGGAGCTCTATGTTTTCAGCGCAAACAATGATATCACTGTGTTTTGATTCCAGGGCTAGTTAGCGTCGGCGGTGCCAGGATAAATTGTTTTTATGGGTCCACATAAACATATTATTTAGCGAGTACAAAAAGGAAGAGGAACCAGTAATGCAGTACTCAAGAAAATCTTCCCAATGAATGAGGCAAGTAAGACGTATCTTCAGTTACAACCGCAAAATAGTGCGTACTTCAGTCTGAATATGACTACTGCGAAAGCTACTACCTTAAAAAGCGGGTTCGGTATAATAAATAATTTGGCTAGGAATAGGATTCATCTGTGTTTCACTCTAATCTTTTCTTGGGATTCTCGTAATTTGGAACTGAAGCATTTAGGCTTTGATTCAATTGATTCGTCTCAGAATTACTTTACGAAATCATATTATTACAAGAAAAGGATTCTGATTTTTTTTTTTGCTTTCAATTCGTCAAAAGTTTTGAGGATAAAATATCATAGAGTATTTGGCTTTAGAGCCATTCCTGCCGCACTTCTAACAAAGGTATAGTTAAAATACATATTAGAAATTAAGTACTTATTTAATAAAAATCCTTTCTATGTTTAATTAGTATTAGTTCTCAAAACAGGTGATAGGAACGTTTCAGTCTGAAAAAGAAAAAATGTCCCGTTATGTAAAATTAATAGTCAATACATCCAAGAATTGTATAAAACTTCTATTTCAATTATCTCTTCATCTTCAAAAACAAATCTGATTTACGCACTCATTTTTCATTTTTTTTTCGATTCCTAAAGTTTCCTTTAAACCGCGAATTTTTACTTAGATTGTCTTCTGTATAATATCACTTTATAAAAATAAATGTACATATGTATCTCGGTTTTGAGTTGCATAACCTATTGAATTTTGTTAGTTTAGTTGTTTTTATTCAAAACCCATTTTCTATATCATCTAATTTCGAAACTAATAAGTGAAAAAATGCAATACCCTAGATGTATCACATCCATTTCAAAAAAAAAAAATAGATCTAGTTCATTCACCCTTGCTTGGATACAGACCCTAAAGTTAGAGTCTCGTCCCCTGATGACATTTATTGACTAGAGACCATTGGCTGACATAGTACAACACAAAGATAGCTTTATCTTTGTCTCTCTACTATTCTTGGACAGAAACCTTTTTCTCACCTACTAAGTAGAGCATTGAATTTATAATCGTCATATAACTCAATAATTTATTGTTAAAATTTCGTAAAGATTTAAGTTTTTTACTAAAATAAATTTGTTCTATATAATAAAATATCAATATTCTTCGTGCAGTTATACAAAAAAAAAAAATTTCGCTTTTCAGATTATCATATGTTGGTCTAAAAGTTGGTTATATTGACTTTCTTCTTTCATCATACGATCTTGCATCCAAAGGGTTGACTGAGACCTTGGTTTTGATTGTTCCTTCTAAAAGAAAACGCCTGAATATTTTCGAAAGAGGAGTCCTTCGTTTGTTTCTACAAAAATTGACTGGACAGTTTCAGCAGCAGAAGATGCTGTTATGTAAGGAAGAAAAGGAGTACGTACAAACATTATTGAAATGAACAAACATAAATCTATCGCAAAAACATTTGGAACGACCAAAATTAACTAACTCGGACATACAGTTTTAGTTATTTTGTAGCAAACACTCAAATTGCTGAGTGAGTTCTGCGAAACACTACAGGACAAAATTGAATGAAAAGCGTGAATATATGAGCATATGGTCTCTTCAAGATTTTCATGTTGTTAAACGAATTACATGTTTATCATTCTTATTAACAATTCCCTGTACAAACGAGCTTAGAATCATACAGTGTTTTCTGCTTACAAAAGGCAGAAAACCCCATCATGTCAAATGTAATTATAAAACCAACCAAATAATAAAAATATACAAGCTCTAAATGCACACTAAGTTTCATTAAATTTTTTTAAATATTATTACAAAAGATGTTTTATAATACATTTTACATTTTAAATATTGCGCATTCACTCCGTGTGTAATCTCATATGTAACCACAGATGTAATCATCGTCAAGTTTAGGGTGAGTAGAATCCACGTTGAAGGATTAATTGAACCAGATATATTTAGGTTGATGTAAATATTAGTAACCGACCGATGTGGCTTAATTTTGAATGTAGTATTTGTTATTGTTGCCATGTCAACTGACACAAGTTTAAAATTGTAAAACTCTTTTAAACTAGTAAACTACATATGATATTGAATTAAGATATAAGTCATTTGTTTCGGCTAATGTAGTTGTATAATGTGTAGTAATTGGAATTGTGGTATTGTGTTACGTGTAGCTTCCGCAAGTTTGCTTTAGTTTTGCTCTTTTTTTTTTGTAACTTCATTTGTCATGACAGCCATCAATGTGAAGGTGAAATGAGTGTGGAAGGTGAGACGTAAGTTGTGATATTTTGCATGAATATAGGTTTGATTGCTACTAGGTATACATATATGTCCAAGTGTGAAAAGGAAATGAGTTAGGAGGAAAAACCCGTGTGATAGAGATCGCTGTAAATAAGGTATGTTATTTTTTTCTTATTACTGTTATGAAGTACATATGTGCTTTAACTCAACTTCAGCGTTGACACATTCCTTGCGGATTGCAATAAAATTAAGTGACGTTAGTTTCCCAAAGGGGTGTTGGGGCAAAGCCCCATTTTAAAACGAAATGTAAGCGAGAGGAATGTGGGGGAAAAATCGGGGTGTGGGGGCGAAGCCCCTCAAGTGAATTAAAATGATCAATAATGACGTGATTGTGCATAGTGTTAATAAAAAGTGTTTTACATTTGTATAATTAAATTTGGAGGTTAACATGGTCACAGCAAAACATTATCATTTCAATATTAGGTCATGTCTGTAGGAGTCAATTGTTAAAATTTATCAAAAATGTTTTAATTTTATAATATTTCCTAGTATAAATAAACATGTTATAATTCAGTGTTTTCTGCTTACATAAAGCGCCCGTCATTAAAAATACAATTCTAAAAAATTATCTATTAATCAAAAATATCCAAGATTTAATTCATAAAGGTTTCATGAATTTTATTTCTCTATCTTTCAAAAAATGTTTTATAGGTGATTGATATTGATTGACCATGTGATATCTTGTAACCAGTATGTAACCTCCCGCACTCAGTCACCAAGTATAGTTGAGTCAAGTAAAGCTACTAACCACCCTCTGCGAGAGTCTCTGTTCATCAGGTAATCTCATTTATCATTTCATAGGTTTTTAAGTGTTACAACATAAATTGCAACCTTTAATAATCTTTCCCTTTTAATCTACTAAATCAATAATGTTAATATTTTTATAAAATTCGATACAAAAATTGGCATGTTGAAGCAAATAAAAACATTCTTCAGTAAGATTAATCTTTTTTCAAAATTAATCATTCTGTATCCGATCTATTTTTAAAAATAAAGCATGCAAACTTGTAATAAGTAATAATGAGGGATAAGGTATTAAATCAACATAGTATCTTATTAATAATATTTATTAATTAAGAAGTAACTACAGGAAAAATACAGATTTATATTTTATTTCTGACACATCATTAATGGGAGCTCTGTGACGGCATGTACCTAACCAAAGAATCACTAGGGTACATCCGAAAAGAAATGATAAAGAACTTCAGTATTCATATCGACTCCCGACGGTTGTGATCGATCAACAATCGCGATTGATTTGGCCATACCTGTTTAAAGCAAATCAACCCAGTTGACTATTTACCTTGGTAGTTCTAATTAAAAAAAAAAAATCAAATTTGATTGAAATATTCAACTTAACCTTACATACGTAGGCTTAGCATTTTCTAGCTAATCAAACTAATATTTGGCCAAATTAAACCTCTCCCTCAAAATATGAAATTACTTCAAAAATTAAATTTCTTAAATAAAAGTTGAGTTTCTTAGACAAATAAGGTGTTAAATTAATATAACAAAGTCAAAATTCTTTAAATAATTTTTTATTTTTATCTAGTGCTTTCATCCTTGGGCTTTTTCGATCTTTTGTCACCTTAACTTCGTTAAGTTCAGCTTTCATATGAAATTCATTCATTTTCGTTGAATAAAAAGGTTTAACTTAAAAAATGAATGCAAGTGTGCATATCATTGCTTTAGTTTAGTTTAAGATTAATCTCAGTAAAGTATTTTAATAACATTAAGTAATATTGATTTGTTTAGATTAAATAACGCTGATACTAGAGTGTTCATCAATGGAAGCCGAAGTGAATAAGATGTAAAACGTATAAATATCCAGTGAAAATATACAAACAAATTTTCAAATAATAAAACAAAGATTCAAATAATTAAGCAAGTATTAGTTAGTTATTATATGTTATTATAAAGGAGGGTTTGCCCCATAATTTAAAGAAAATTTGGGAATTTTATCTTTTTTAGAAAAAGAGAAAAAAATTGTCAAAGTTGGGTGTTTTTCAACGTTACGCTTTTTCGTGCAGTTTTTGACGATCAACCCTTATACAACTGTCCTACCGGACAGTTTTATTATGCTTGTTTATTTCATAGTCCAAAAGTAAGAATTTTTACCTAAAAGTTGCGTGTTTCTTAGTAATATTATAATTCTAGAATAATAATCATTCTTATAAGGTTTGATAATTTTTGTTTATTTGTTTAAAGTTATAAAAAATTATTTAAAAAAGTGTATAAGTAATTTATAAAAAAAAAACGAATTAATTAATAATACTGCATTTATAGTTCCTTTTAATCTCTTTAATTGATATGAAAAAAATAAAATTACTACAAAAAATTTAATATTACATTCATATTTCAGAATGATGAAGAAAAGGCGAAAAAATAAGAAGGAAAACCTAAAAGGAAGGAAGGACTTCTTTTATGATTAATATTTCGCTTTGGATCGGAATAAGTTATATTTTCCACTTCCATGCAAGAAAGGTTGAAGTTGAAAAAAAAAACCAGTAATATTTGAGGAATTTAAAAACTTTATTATTTGGACAAATAAACCTAATTGACAATAAAATAAAGTAATTTTTGAAGATTTAATTCGATTTTATTGATAAACAAAAAGTTGTTGAAAATTGATTTACTAGTAGAATTCAGTAGGATTTTTTCAACCGCTTTCAATTAGTTTATTACAGAATTTCATGTGATTTGACTGTCTTATCTGATTATAGGTAAATTTTTAGAATCTTTTTTTTTTTTTTTAATAAAATGAATGTAGAATGGATTAATTTTCTTGAAGAAAGATTTAGTTTAACAGAAAAATGCTACATTTGTAATAGTATTACATATAAAATAAATAGTTACAATTGTGAATCAATTATTATTAAAAAATGCATGCATTAATTTCATTATTTAGTTAATTGTAAGATTTATGCTAGAAATTGCAAATTTTGTCTTTGAAAAAAAAATGCATAATTTATAATAATACAATGAAGAAAAACTTAAATAAACATAAATTTTAAACATTTTTCTATTACTTTACCTATATTTTATATTAATTTGATATTTTTATTAATTTAGTGGATAAACAAATTTATTTTAATTTAAAAATATGAACTTGTACAAGCTTCTAGAACAGGTGTTGCTATCTGGTAGCCAATCACAAACTAATCTAGTACTGTTTTGTACTTCATTGTTTTTGTTAATTAATTTACTTCCTGAACTTCTTTTTAATTAAAAATAATTATAATTAGGTGGTTTTATGTTATTATTAATAGATTTTATTAAAAAGAAACTATAATAAATTGTATTCGCTGAAAAAAAAGCAATAAATGAAAGTTCCTTCGATAGTGGCCATTTTGACTTGGCTTGTATATAGCTAAGTTATGTTTGCAGGGAGTGGAGGGTGGGGCGTTTTACTGTACGAACCTGGATATTAGTACGTCCTACCAAATTTTCAAATTAATAACCCTTCTAAACTTTGCTGCTACATTTTAGGCACATTGTTGTTTTTACTCCTTTTTTGTACTTTCTCCTCTGTACTAACCTGGTTATTCTTTTAGTACTTCTTACCAAACTTTCAAATTATAACCCTTAACTTGTAAACCAACCTAAAATATAACTGTCACATTTTTAGTAGATTCTTTCAACACTTTGTATATACTTTTCTTCAACAAAACATTTATCATATTTTCAAATAAGTTTGAGATATTTGGAGAGTTCGACTACACCGAGCAGTTGTGGTCTCCTCCATCTTCTAGATAATCATTTTTTGGTTATAGCACATTTATTATTAAATATTTTAGACATATTTGGAGAGACCGACGACAGAGTATCCTTCCCCCTTGATGTCTCAGATGATACTGAAGAAAATTTACGTTTTATATTTAAAAGTCCAGTTAGTGTTGCCCTCTGGTGACGCTTCTTAGAACTACTATTTTTGGAGACCGACAGAGTATCCTCTCCCCTTGTTCACCCAGATGATACTGACGTTTTTATTCTATTCTATATATAGCAGTCCAGCAAGTGCTGCTACCTAGTGGCGCTTTTAAGAAGTACTATTTATTACTTTTCCAGTAAGTGCTGTTATCTAGTGACCATTTTTGAAACTATTTTTTATTTATTTTTTAATTCCATTTATATTTCTTTCCAATTTATTGATTTCTCTTTTTCTATTTTGACATTTTAATCACTTTTAATATTTTTTAATTTATTTTTTTTATGCAAATATAATTTAAAACTATAAGATTACTAAAAAATAGGTAAATAAATGACTTTTCCGAATTAATGAATTTCACTTTATTGTTAGCAAACTTAAAACAAAATATATAACTAAATGGATTAGAGTCAAAATTGCAATACAACTACATTTTATAATTGTTTATTCGTTTTTATAACTTATTTATTAAATAAACGTTTTGTATTTTTCTATTGGATAGATGTACTCCAATGTATTTTGAAATTTGGCAAAATTTGTTGAGACGTTAATATATTTGATATGGTTTAATTTTCTTGAATAAAGGTTTAGTTTAACAGAAAAATCCTACGTTTGTAATAGTATTGCAATAGTGTTAATTAAATTCGAATTATCTACTAAAGTTTTAAAGTAGAATTTTTTCCTTTTATCCAGTGCTTTCATCCTTCGGCTATTTCGATCTTCTGACAACTTGCAGCCCCGTTAAACTTAGCTTTCACATGAAATGGTTATCCTAAGGTCCCTCTATACTTCCAGCAGCACACTGTAAATGAGTTGATTGGCATCCACTCTCCAATTCCGATAATAAACTAATCAAGGGAATCTATCTACACTCCATCTGTGGAAATGTTTTTCAGGTAATCTTATCTATTATTTAATACGTTCAAAATAATACATCATATAGTAACTATTTTTCATATAGTGTTAAGTTCAATTATTTATTATTTCACAGAAAAATTAAGATGTTTAAAACAATTTTCCCTGTAGGTAATTGATAAATTATCCTATTTTCCCCATTTTATTTTATTTTTTTGAGGAAGCTCTTACATTTTATAATACTTAACATTTTAAAATTTTAATACGTAAGTTGTGACGAGAGAAATTCGCGAATGCTCTCAACAGATTTCGTTAGTGTAGCTTATTATTGCATCGACTAAACTAAGTTTTGAATGGTATTTTTGAAGTTTGATTAAGCAGGCTCTTAATCGATCTTGTAGGTTACACTGAGTAAATTCTATTTAGTTTTATTTCCGCTTAAAGTTTATTAAACATTTTTTATATGTATGAGATCTTTTCAGTTAGTGTACCCTTAGTGTCAAATTTCTACATATTTTCACCATTTCATGTCTATACTCATTCAACCTATCTATTTTCAGACAGCAATGATTTTTGATATTTTTAGCTGTTATTTGCAAATTTTATTTCTATAACTTTTTTTCAGTATAGTAGTCAATTTCAGAGTTTGGTAAAACGGCGATTCACGTCTAAATTAGTCACAAACAGATAAACGTCTTATGAAAAGATGTAGGTTTTTAAGAAATGATAAATTCTTTAGTTTAATCACAGTATTGTTTATTTAATTTTTATAATATACATAAATTGTTATAGATGTTTTTCTGGAGCTTAATGCTAGGTAAAACTAAATAAACATTTTAATTACAATAAATAATGTTGATTTTCAGAATTAATACTGTTGATACCAGAGTACTGCCTGCAGAACTGTTCATCAATGGAAGCCCAAGTGAAAAAGACGTAAAACATCATTCCAATGTTAACGCATCAACAAACATTAGGTAGGAATCTATATACAGGGTGTTTCAGGGTTAAGTGTCCTAACTGAAAATATGAATTTAGGACCTCAAAACAAGAAAAAAATTTCCTCTGGAGGTATGCCCGTAAACGCTTTGTTTATGAGATATTCACGTCTAAAGATTTCCAATTTATGAATTATTATTAGGTAGGTTATAATAAAAGAAATGAATAGTGCCTTTCAACTACTTTATTAATTGAAAATAATGACAATTAAATGTAAATAAATAAATAATAAAGAAAATGAGTAATCGGTATCTTTCTTCCACAGCAGCAATAGCCGAACGCCACTGGATTGCTGTTATTGATTCAATTACTCTTCTTCTTAAAGAATGAAGATCATTGACCGGTACTTCATAGACTTTTCCTTTAATGGCACCTCAAGCAAAAACAATCCACTGGTGTGAGATCTGGACAGCAAGCAGGCTAAGCCACCGGTCCTGCTCGGCCAATAAAGATTTTAGTACGAATGATAAATTGATTGTATAACTGCTAAAATCACCTTGTGTCTCTAACTGCACATAGCACAAAGAACCTTTGTCGGGAACACATCGCAAAATAACTATTATCTAGTCGCTCCAAAAATATCTTATCTAGTCTAGTCTAATAACATTCATCACCTCTCTCCCAAAGAATCATGATGTTGGGTAATGGTAAGGGAGATGTTGTTGCTTCGACGGTCGGAGAACAACTATTCTCTAGGTTACAGAGGTAAATGGAGTCACAGTAAAATAAGTAGTAACCAACGTCGAGTCAGTTATTCTTAACTTCCAAAGACACTATCTGAGAGAGAATAATCAAGCTAATATTCTACGAAAATAAGGAAACTTTAAGTGCTAAATTAGTTGAAAAACAAGTAAGTTTTTAATCTAAATTGCATGTGCATGGCTAGAACACCAACTTCACTACTCATTATTTCTATGCAAAATAAAGTATAAACGATAAATCCCTTTTAGCTCCTACATTTTACTCTTCATTTATCTCCCCTTCCTCTGCAGTGTTTAAGTTTAATTATTTATCATTTCACAGAAAAATTAAGTTGTTTAAAACAATTTTCCCTATAGGTGTATTTGATAAATTATCAGATTATGCTATTAAAATTATATATGAAAGTTATATGTTCGGTTTGTCTTATACATGCTCAAATCCAGCAGCACTACCCTATAAGTTGAGGTGATTCACATCTAATTCCGACATTTCTTTAAAATTAGTACTTTACCTTCTATTAGGAAAAAGGAATTGCTAAAAACTGTGATGTATTAAATAAATTGAGTGTAACCTAACCTAACCTTTCTCTGCAATGAATGTTTAAAATAAAAAATGTTTAAAAAAAGTAGTGATTATTGTCCATTTAATACGGGAAGAGGTTAAGAATGAAGTTAGTATTAGTTTTAGAAGTGTCCACCGTGCAGTACTGTAATACTTGATGGAGGGGGGCAGAGCGATGTGTTCACGACAAAGGTTCATAGTTTCTTAGTTCTCTTTTATTTATTTGGCGACTGTTTAAATGTTCGATTGAGTTTGGGGGGTGGGGTGTTTATTTTGGCATTGGCTTTCGCCAAACAGCCAGCATCGTCCAGGTGCTAAATCGATTGAGTTAAGGTGTTGGGGCGTCGGGTTGTATCACGTAAAAGCCGTTCTTATGTTTTTAGTTCCGTGTTTCGGGTCGTTTTCTTGATCACCTGACCCTGGTGGGGCAGGGTGTGGAGAACCTTTGTCGTGAACACATCGCTCTGCCCCCCCTCCATCAAGTTTTACAGTACTGCACAGTAAACACAGCAATTTAGGTGATTACGGTTCAACTAATTTTTCTGCTAACATCTATTACATAACTTGACTGACTCAGAAAATACCATCTCATTAATTTGGGTTCAGGTCAAAGTATTTGTCAATAAATTGAACAAATAACTGAATAAATCGTGCATAAAGTAGATAACAGTAAGTACACAGCAGCTATATTTCTTGATTTAGCTGATATATTTGACAATTTTGGCATATTGGACTGCTATACAAAATTAGGTAGACTTCTATGTTATTAATTACATTATTCAAATCATACTTTTTTTTTAGAAGACCTAACTTTTGTATGTAAGAATAATAAAATTTTAATTTATTAATTACATTTTATTGTGGTAGATTACCATATGTATGAAAATAAATAAAAAAAAACAGCTAGAATCAGCTGATTAGATAACCTTCACTTACCAGCTGATCAGCCTGGCCAGTTACCGTCGGCCATCTTTAACACGTACGTGGTGTCTCTTTATTAACGTGATTTTTTAAATGAATATTAGTGCGTGGCAAAGTGAAGTTCGATTTTATAAATTGAATTTAAGTTATACTTAGTGCGTGATATACAGTTTTAGTGTAAATAGTATTGTGAATTATTTTAAAAAGTGACAAGTGCTTTTGGACTGGTGATCTATTGAGATGCTGATCAACTTGGATATTCTTTAAACAAGGTAAGACTTTATTATCAATTATTTAAGATATTTTTATTATTCTTGCATGAAAACAGCATGTCACTTAAATACTATACAAATATTATTGCTTCATCTTGCTTCGTTCAGTTTTGGTTAATTCTTTAATTTTTTGAACACTACAAAAAGTATTTAAATTGATTTCTAAACCTTTTTGATGAATTCTTTGATCTTTTTTTTTTTAATCGACTATGAGTTCAAAATTATTATTCTTGGATTACACTGGGTCAAAGTAGTCTGTAAATTTTATTACTTTTATCTTGGTAGAAACTTCTTTTTTTTTCTCGCTCAAATGAAATTATACTATTCGCTAGAGAGAAACCAGGGTTTTTTAATTTTATATAAAATCTTTTTTTTGCCAATAAGAATACCATAATGAAAGGTTAAACAAAACAACGCCACACACAAATGCAAAAAATGTCTGTGCACACTTAGCAGATAATAAATCATTCTTACACATTGTACATGTATTATAAATTTTAAAAACTAGTGGGACCTTCTTTGTTTCTAATCACTTCCAACTAGCGAGCTTTCATCGATCCTACTAATTTTGTAGTCGTCAACGTTTGTATTTGTTCCCAGTCTTCTAAAATAACATTTTTTAATTGTTCATAGTTTCTTAGTTCTCTTTTATTTATTTGGCGACTGTTTAAATGTTCGATTGAGTTTGGGGGGTGGGGTGTTTATTTTGGCATTGGCTTTCGCCAAACAGCCAGCATCGTCCAGGTGCTAAATCGATTGAGTTAAGGTGTTGGGGCGTCGGGTTGTATCACGTAAAAGCCGTTCTTATGTTTTTAGTTCCGTGTTTCGGGTCGTTTTCTTGATCACCTGACCCTGGTGTGACAGGGTGGGGAGAACCTTTGTCGTGAACACATCGCTCTGCCCCTCCCTCCATCAAGTATTACAGTACTGCACGGTGGACACTGTAATTTAGGTGATTACGGTTCAACTAATTTTTCTGTTAACATCTATTACATAACTTGACTGACTCTCATAATAGCATCTCACTAATTTGGGTTCAGGTCAAAGTATTTGTCAATAAGTTGAACAAATAACTGAATAAATCGTGCATAAAGTAGATAACAGTAAGTACACAGCAGCTATATTTCTTGATTTAGCTGATATATTTGACAATTTTGGCATATTGGACTGCTATACAAAATTAGGTAGACTTCTATGCTATTAATTACATTATTCAAATCATACGATCTTTTTTAGAAGACCTAACTTTTGTATGTAAGAATAATAAAATTTTAATTTATTAATTACATTTTATTGTGGTAGATTACCATATGTATGAAAATAAATAAAAAAAAACAGCTGGAATCAGCTGATTAGATAACCTTCACTTACCAGCTGATCAGCCTGGCCAGTTACCGTCGGCCATCTTTAACACGTACGTGGTGTCTCTTTATTAACGTGATTTTTTAAATGAATATTAGTGCGTGGCAAAGTGAAGTTCGATTTTATAAATTGAATTTAAGTTATACTTAGTGCGTGATATACAGTTTTAGTGTAAATAGTATTGTGAATTATTTTAAAAAGTGACAAGTGCTTTTGGACTGGTGATCTATTGAGATGCTGATCAACTTGGATATTCTTTAAACAAGGTAAGACTTTATTATCAATTATTTAAGATATTTTTATTATTCTTGCATGAAAACAGCATGTCACTTAAATACTATACAAATATTACTGCTTCATCTTGCTTCGTTCAGTTTTGGTTAATTCTTTAATTTTTTGAACACTACAAAAAGTATTTAAATTGATTTCTAAACCTTTTTGATGAATTCTTTAATCTTTTTTTTTTTTAATCGACTATGTGTTCAAAATTATTATTCTTGGATTACACTGGGTCAAAGTAGTCTGTAAATTTTATTACTTTTATCTTGGTAGAAACTTCTTTTTTTTCTCGCTCAAATGAAATTATACTATTCGCTAGAGAGAAACCAGGGGTTTTTATTTTATATAAAATCTATTTTTTGCCAATAGGAATACCATAATGAAAGGTTAAACAAAACAACGCCACACACAAATGCAAAAAATGTCTGTGAACACTTGGCAGATAATAAATCATTCTTACACATTGTACATGTATTATAAATTTTAAAAACTTGTAGGACCTCCTTTGTTCCTAATCACTTCCAACTAGCGAGCTTTCATCGATCCTACTAATTTTGTAGTCGTCAACGTTGGAATTTTAACCCATTGTTCTAAAATAGCGTTTTTTAATTGTACACGGTTTTTTTATTTTTCTTTTATTGGTTTGGCGACTGATTTCATCCGACAAATGTTCGATTGGGTTAAGGTCTGGCGATTGTGGTAAGGTGTTTAGGCGCCGGTTTGTATAATGTAAAAACCATTCCTAAGTTTCTAGTGCGGTATGTTTCGAGTCGTTTCCTTGTTGGAATACAAACGTTCCATCCAACCCTATTTTTTTTTAACTTTCACTTAAATTGTATCTTAATATTTTTTTGAGATTTTTTGAGCACTTGTGTTGGGTTCTTCTCGAACAGTCTTCAGAATTTTCCGCTTATGATCGGAATTAAGTTTTGGTGCATTGCGTGACCTACTAGTCATACTTCCGTATTTTTATTTATTTAATTTTTTTTTTTAATTTATAAATCTATCTATTTCACGAATACTTTTTCTATCATTTCACAACTACACAATAAGTTCACGAACTAGGAACTAGGTCTAGGAAGTTCCATATTAGTGGTTAAATAATACAAATTAGATTATTTATTCTCTAAACTGACTGATATGATTTTTACAATTCAATAGGTTTTTTTTGGAACTATATTCATCTGTTTTTTATCTGTGCAAAAATTTCGATTTGTGCACATTTATACGCTTGTTCACAGACTTTGCATTCGTGTGTGGTGTTGTTTTGTTAACGTTTCATTATGATATTCCTGTTAAAAAAATAAAATAAAAGATTTTATATAAAATAAACAACTCTAGTTTCTCTCTACCGAATAGTATAATTTAATTTGAGAAAAAAAAAGAAGACGTTTGTACTAAGATAATAAAAATAGTAATAAAATTTAGGTAAGTGTTCACAGACTTTTTTGGCCCAGTGTACCTATGTTGTTTTTTGATTGATTTCTAAAGATTCCTGTTCTCAAGGGTCTTGATTTTAATAGTTCATTTTATAGGACTTTAAGTAGAATATTTAAATCCAATCTCAGAAACTCCACATCGTAACTCGCCCCTTATTAATTAAATCCTTGGGGTAGATTCAAAAATAAATAATTGATACCTACGTTAACTTTCGTTAAGAACAAACGAAGGTCTTCCCCTTTCGGTGAATGTTCAGACGGTTTTTCTGTTGGGTAAAAATATTACGAGCAATAAAGCTTGAATCTCATAGACATGAGTAATAACTTCCGATGTTTTCAATAAATGTAATATCTTTCCACAATTTGGATATAATGTATTTCTTTTGTTTTATTCTATCACAGGTTTTCTTTAATATTCACCACTATCAAATCAGACAAAAACCCCACAGCACATCATGAAAGCTTGACTCTCCCAATAGTTTGCGTTAGAGACCAGGTTGACTATCTCTGGTCTTAGTACTGAATCTCTGCTAGGACACGATGAAGCCCCTGGCTGGGCTGGTTCTAGGTTCAAACCTAGTGATTGAGGCTATTCTATTAATGTAACTTCCAAATACTTCCCTAACCTGTTGGTAAGTAAATTTACTAATTCTCCATTAATGTAAATTATAAAATAAGCGTTGGTTTTTTTGTTAACTCATTATAAAAAAAAAATCCTCCGAGTCAAGAAAATTCATTTGCTTTAAGAAAATGAATTCGTTAATGAAATTTTTCTACTCCCAATGCTACTTTGTTTAAAATGTTTTATTGGCAATCTATTTCATTATATAAGGAAACTAACTTGAAAAGCAAATAAATTAGAGTTGACGCGGAAAAAATAATTAGAATGTAATGAGTATCTGAAATATAAATAAATAATAACATACATAACATGCAAATATTACTTCATTTAAAAAAGAAAAAAGCCAACTCATACTTAAAACATCAAGATTGCCAAGAAAAATGTATTAGGAAAGGATGGGAGCAATTTATTGAAGTGCTCAAGATTTCAGTTTACTCCATTTTTTTTTGTGCTAGCTAATGGTAATTAAAAAAAACAATAGAAATTGAAAATTGCAGCCCGTATAGTAGAAAAAAATTCATTTTTTTTTTAATTATTTATTTTTTTAAATAAAGTAACTTAATCAGTAGGTGTAGGGAAACAAACAGTAAGAACGAAGTATTAGTTCATTATAGATTTTATTATAACTTTTTTAACTACAATAAATTACAATTAGTTTTACATTATCATTTTTCGTCTAGTTAAAAAAATGGAAACTAATTTATTGTTTGATTATTCATAATGTTCCTGAAGACAAGACACCGAACATGGATCAGGGTAGAAACTGATGTAGAACTGGATCCAACTAATTCCTTGAAACAGAAGAGCACAATTGGCCTATTATGCACTGTTACAGGTATGATAAAGTATCTAAAGTAATGTAATTGGTTAATCTTTAAACCAGTTAAACTAGCTAACTGTTTCACAGGTTAAACTGGTTGTACTTGTTACACTGTTCTGGTGTACTGAATAAAGAATCAAATCGGTTATACTGGATCACTGCTTTTACTAATAAACTAGTTAAAACAGTAACACCAGTGTAACCAGTTATAACAGTTATGCTCGTTTAACTGGTTAAACTAACTACTTAATCGGTTTTCGGTTGATACTGATTAATCGGTTAAACTGGTTTTACTGGTTGACTGGTTAATCACTTAAACTTGTTACTAGTTAATTGGTTAAACTAGTTTAATTGGTTACCATTGTCAATTCGCTTCGCCTAGCAACTTATTTTCTTCTCCTTTTAATTTATTTTCTTCATTTATCCACTTATTTTACCTATCCACTTATATATGCTGGTAGGTAGATCTACAAGTAGATAGATGAATACATTAAGTTAATAGGTGAAGAAAATAAATGATGGGTGAAGAGAAATAATTTGATAAATGGCAAAAGTAACCAGTTGATAGTTAAACTAGTTAGCCTGTTAAACCGTTTAACCGATTAAGTACTTAACCAGATAAACTGGTTAACAAATTAGCTAGTTTAGTCGATTAACTAGTTTACTAGATAAACTAGTCTGTTTCCAGTAAAAAAGATTACCTAGTTTACCAATTTAATTAACTGAACCTGTTAGCAAGGTTAACCGATAAACTGAACCAGTTTACCATTAACTATTTAAAAAGTATAACCTATTTAACGCAGTATTCTGGTTTAATCGGCTAATGGGTTAACCAGTCAACCTGGTTAACTAGTGTCCGGTTAAACTAGTTTAAATAGCTAACTGCTTTAACTAGTTTATCGGTTAAACTGGCTAACTGGTTAAGGTATAACTGGGTAACTAGTTAATCGGTTAAACTTGTTAACTGTTATCGGTCATTAATATCAACCGGTTAACTGGCTAAACTGGTTAAACTAGTTCAACTGGTTACCTTTGTCATTTATCAATTTATTTTCTCCACCAATCAATTGATTCTTTTAACTATCCACTTCTTGATCTTACGCCTATCCGCCTATATTATAAATTTAAGTGGATTGGTTAGAGAATAAGTGGACAAATGAAGAAAATAAGTTGTAAGGTGAAACGAAATGACAAAGGTAACCAGTTGAACTAGTTTAACAAGTTTAGCCAATTAACCAGTTGGCTAGTTTGACCGATGAACAGTTAACAAGTTTAACCGATTAACTTTCTACCCAGTTATACCCTTAACCAGTTAGGCAGTTTAACTGATCAACTAGTTGAACCAGTAAGCTAGTTAAACTAGTTTAATCAATTTACTAGTAAATCAGGACGACTAGTTAAACCCATTAGCCGATTAAACCAGTTGACTAGCTGACAGATTATACTGTTTAACTAGTTAAACTGGTTAATTAGTTTATCGGTTACCCTGGCTAACTGATTCCATTAGTTAAATAGGTTAACTAGGTAATTTGTTTTAATGGCTGGCTAGTTTAACTAGTCAATTAGTTAATCGGCAAAACTGACAGGCTGCTTTGTTAACCAGTTTTTAGCTGGATAGGCTAGGTTAGGTTAGTTTAGTTTAGTTTAGGTTAGATTAGGCTAGGCTAGGGTAGGTTAGGTTAAGTTGGGCTAAGGTTAATTAAGCTAGGGTAGGTTAGGTTAAATTAAGTTAGGCTAGGATAACGTAACCTACCCCCCCTTTTAATTAGGCTAGGTTAACCTAACCTAACCTAACCCTCCTTTTAATTAGGTTAAGTAAGGCTAGGTTAACCTAACCACACCGATTTACTAGTTAACCAGTTAAACCAGGTTCCAGTTTAACCGGTTAACAATTAATCAGCTAAACCGATTACGCAGTTCAACCGATTAACTAGTTAACCAGTTAAACCAGTCAGCCAGTTTAACCGGTTAACTAGCTAATCAATTTATCTGGTTTACCGGCTAAGAGATTGAACTATTCATCCCGGTTAACCTGACACCTGGTTTAACTAGTTAAATTGGGTAACCAGTTAATCGGTTTTATTGGCTGACTAGTATAAGCCAAAGTAACTTATTACCTAGCTATCAAGTTAGCCTGTCAACCAGATGAACTATTAAACCGATTAGCTGGCTATCTATCCAGTTCAACGGATAAACTATTTTACTAGTTAAACCAGTTCGCCAGTTTAACCCAATAAACTAGTAAGCCGCTAAGCCGAATAACGAATTAACCAGTTAAACCAATTTATCAGTTAGATCAGTTAGCCAGTCTATCCGATTAACTAGATAACCATAAAACTGTTAAACAGATAACTAGTTAACAATTTCAATTTTTTAACCAGATCGCCACGTAGCCAGTTTAGCTGATTACATGCAACATGCAAAATAATTTTAAAGAACTTACGTGAAAGGTGGAAGTAAATATTTAGTGCCACGTCCTGAGAAGGATCCTTTCTTGTTCACTGCCTATACAGTTCTCAAATGTAATGGCATTTCTCTTGCTACCTAAACCAAACATTTTTTTTTATTTTTATATAAACTATTTTAATAAATTGTATGTGTATAATAAAATGTACTGCTTTTTACTTTATTTAATATTTGTAATAATATCTATTTCTTTTTCAGTCTGTTTCTTCTTGTTTTCGTTTTTTTTTTTTTTTTATTGTTATTATTTTATTTATTTATTTATTTTGGAAAACGAAACATTTCCTAATAAGTGATGCATTTTCAATTGATCTGATCTTACTAAGATACATGGAAAATTTAAATAAAATGAAAAAATAAAGAAAACAAATGTAAAGAGACTGATCTTGCATGATGTTTATCTCATTGTGCAAATTTGAAAAAGAGATTGCAAACGTTTAAGAAAATTAAAAAAAAAAACTTATTTTAAAAATAAAATTTCACTAACCTTTGTACAATTATCTTCAGGTAATACCAGCAACAGGAGTAGTGTCAATTCACATCCAGAAATCAATGCTGGGCAAAGTGTTGCAATGAAAGAGATAGTTGTTATCAACACGAGCACCTCTATCTAAAACCAGCAGCCTGAAATAATGTCACATTTACTTATGTAATTCAAATTACTAATGATTATTCTTAAATTTTGTTAACTTCTTAAACTGTAGAATGTATTATAATCATTTAATCTAAAATAAAAATATTTATTTCCTAAGAACTTTTGTTCTGTACTCTGTATTCTTCTCCTTTCCCTTAATTTACAGTAACCTGTAATTAAAATCCCAACATTGGGTATGTTTTTATATCAGCTGATTCTCAATTATCGATGTTAAATAAATAAATGCATTAACCATATTAAATCTACAATAATTGAATCTTTATAATTTAATAATTGAATCAGCTAAATTAAAAACATTCAAGCATATTGGACATAGATAAAGAGTTACGTGTACAATTAACAGGATGCAGGGAGACACTACATAGTACCCAATAATAAAATCTAGTTAGGATATCCTGACGAGTTATACATTTATTTAAGGTAGAAACTATAGCGTAGGTAAGAAAAGTTCAGAGAATATAGAAACAACACTGCTAATGAACAAAAAGTATGAAATGTTCCAAGGTGTCAAACCACAGGAACGCCTGAAACAACTTCATTACTGCAATAACTATATACACTGGGCCAAAAAAGTCTGTGAACACTAACCTAAATTTTATTACTTTTATTATTATCTTAGTAGAAACTTCTTTTATTTTCAAATGAAATATACTATTCGATAGAGAGAAACCAGAGTTTTCCATTTTATATTCAATCTTTTATTTTTGTTCAACAGGAATATCACAATTAAATGTTTAATAAAACAACACCACAAACGAATGCAAAATAAGTCTGTGAACAGCTGTATAAATGTGTAAAAACATTAAGATAACAAACAGAAAAACGATTGAATAAAGTTTCAAAGTTCTCTATTGTATTGTAGAAACCACAACAGTCAGTCTAGTGAATAAATTATCTAATTAGTACATATTTACCCGCTAATATAGAAGTTCCTAGAGCGATTCGTGAACTTATTGTGAGGTTGCGAAATGAAAGAAAAAGTATTCGAGAAATTGGGAAGATAGTTCAAAAAACCCTTCAACGGTGCATAATATAATTAAAAAGTACGGAAATGTGATTAGTAGGCCACGCAGTGGACGGCCACCAAAACTTTATTCCTTTCATAAACGGCAAATTCTGAAGTCTGTTCGAGAAGAACCCAGGACAAGCGCTCAAAAAATAAGTCAAGAATTATCAAGTGGTTATGTGTAAGCGTAACACCACAGACAATTAGAAATAAATTACATGAATACGATTATTGCGGTCGAGTCCCAAGGAAAAAACCTTTTATCAATAAAATAAATCGTAAGCGCCGATTGGATTTCGCGAAAGAATATGTTTTTACGCCTTCTAGTTTCTGGGAAACCGTAATCTTTTCAGATGAGTCGAAATTCAATGTTTGTGGGTCTGATGGACGACAAAAAGGGTGGCAAAAAAAAAATGAAGCCATGAAAATGAAAAATATAAAGCCAACTTTTAAGCATGGGGGAGGCAACATTCTGGTGTGGGGGTGCATGAGTGCTAACGGAGAGGGCAAGTTAGATCTAATTAATGGTAAGATGGACCAATATGTGTATGTGGATATATTAAGACGCAATTTAAGAGAAAGTTCAAAAAAATTAGGGTTGGGGAGGGAACGTTTGTCTTCCAACAAGACAATGACCCGAAACATACCGCACTAAAAACTCAGGAATGCCTTTTATATAATACACCCCGGCGCCTACACTCCCCTCCACAATCGCCAGACCTAAACCCAATTGAACATTTGTCGGATGAAATCAGCCGCCAAATAAATAAAAGAGAACTAAGAAACCGTGAACAATTAAAAAACGCTATTTTAGAAGACTGGGAAAAAATACAAACGTTGACGACTACAAAATTAGTAGGATCGATGAAAGCTCGCTTGTTGGAAGTGATTAGGAACAAAGGAGGTCCTACAAGTTTTTAAAATTTATAATACACGTACAATGTGTAAGAATGACATATTATCTGGCAAGTGTTCACAGACTTTTTTGGCCCAGTGTAAGTATTTACTTTTAAAATCGTTATATTCATTAGGCAATCGAAAATTCAGTTTAAAAGGTTTCTATTACGTACATCTATGTCTAGTCTTATGAACTAGTAAGTTGACTTAATGAAATGCATTAGTGATGTCGATAAGATAAACATCAACACTACAGTCGATGCTTAATCGTAATCAAGCAATAAAGTAAGTAATTTTCAAACAACACGATAACAATAGTTGATCGACCTGGAATGGAACCTCACTGCTTAGAAAACACTCTGATGTTTTAAATAAAGTACGGAATTTCTAGCTGGGTCTCTGCTTCCTAAAATTTTGGTACACAAATAAGTTGATAAACTTTCCACTAATCAGGAAAAAATACATAATTTAAAGATTGATGAATCCCTTATTACTACTTAACTATTCTAATTCCGTAATTCTAAAAGACCTATTCCGTTATTCACAAAGACTGTTTAAATTAGAAGATAGTTAAAAAAAAAAAAATCGTAACAGAACATAATTAACAAGTGCGAAAAATTCGGAAGTGTGACTAGTAGGACACGCAGTGCACATCCACCAAAACTTAATTCCGTTCATAAACGGGAAATTCTGAAGACAGTTCGACAAGAACCCAACACAAGTGCTCAAAACAATATAAAGATACAATTTAAGTGAAAGTAAAAAAAAATAGGGTTGGATGGAACGTTTGCCTTCCAACAAGAAAACGACCCGAAACACCGAACTAAAAACATAAGAACGGCTTTTACGTGATACAACCCGATGCCCCAACACCTTAACTCAATTAGCACCTAGACGATGCTGGCTGTATGGCGAAAGCCAATGCCAAAATAAACACCCCCCCAAATTCAATCGAACATTTAAACAGTCGCCAAATAAATAAAAGAGAACTAAGAAACCGTGAACAATTAAAAAATGTTATTTTAGAAGACTGGGAACAAATACAAACGTTGACGACTACAAAATTAGTAGGATCGATGAAAGCTCGCCTGTTGGAAGTGATTAGAAACAAAGAAGGTCCTACAAGTTTTTAAAATTTATAATACATGTACAATGTGTAAGAATGATTTATTATCTGCCAAGTGTTCACAGACATTTTTTGCATTTGTGTGTGGTGTTGTTTTGTTTAACCTTTCATTATGGTATTCTTATTGGCAAAAAAAAAGATTTTATATAAAATAAAAACCCCTGGTTTCTCTCTAGCGAATAGTATAATTTCATTTGAGCGAGAAAAAAAAGAAGTTTCTACCAAGATAAAAGTAATAAAATTTACAGACTACTTTGACCCAGTGTAAACCAAGAATAATAATTTTGAACACATAGTCGAAAAAAAAAAAAAAGATCAAAGAATTCATCAAAAAGGTTTAGAAATCAATTTAAATACTTTTTGTAGTGTTCAAAAAATTAAAGAATTAACCAAAACTGAACGAAGCAAGATGAAGTAGTATTTAAGTGACATGCTGTTTTCATGCAAGAATAATAAAAATATCATTAAATAATTGATAATAAAGTCTTACCTTGTTTAAAGAATATCCAAGTTCATCAGCATCTAATAGATCACCAGTCCAACAGCACTTGTCATTTTTTAAAATAATTCACAATACTATTTACACTAAAACTGTATATCACGCACTAAGTATAACTTAAATTCAATTTATAAAATCGAACTTCACTTTGCCACGCACTAATATTCACTTAAAAAATCACGTTAATAAAGAGACACCACGTACGTGTTAAAGATGGCCGACGGTAACTGGCCAGGCTGATCAGCTGGTAAGTGAAGGTTATCTAAGCAGCTGATTCCAGCTGTTTTTTTTTTATTTATTTTCATACATATGGTAAACTACCACAATAAAATGTAATTAATAAATTAAAATTTTATTATTCTTACATACAAAAGTTAGGTCTTCTAAAAAAGATGGTATGATTTGAATAATGTAATTAATAGCATATATGTCTACCTATTTTTGTATAGCAGTCCAATATGCCAAAATTGTCAAATATATCAGCTAAATCAAGAAATATAGCTGCTGTGTACTTACTGTTATCTACTTTATGCACGATTTATTCAGTTATTTGTTCAATTTATTGACAAATACTTTGACCTGAACCCAAATTAATGAGATGGTATTTTCTGAGTCAGTCAAGTTATGTAATAGATGTTAGCAGAAAAATTAGTTGAACCGTAATCACCTAAATTGCTGTATTTACCGTGCAGTACTGTAATACTTGATGGAGGGGGGGCAGAGCGATGTGTTCACGACAAAGGTTCTCCACACCCTGCCCCACCAGGGTCAGGTGATCAAGAAAACAACCCAAAACACCGAACTAAAAACATAAGAACGGCTTTTACGTGATACAACCCGACGCCCCAACACCTTAACTCAATCGAATTAGCACCTAGACGATGCTGGCTGTTTGGCGAAAGCCAATGCCAAAATAAACACCCCCCCCAAATTCAATCGAACATTTAAACAGTCGCCAAATAAATAAAAGAGAACTAAGAAACTGTGAACAATTAAAAAATGTTATTTTAGAAGACTGGGAAAAAATACAAACGTTGACGACTACAAAATTAGTAGGATCGATGAAAGCTCGCCTGTTGGAAGTGATTAGAAACAAAGAAGGTCCTACAAGTTTTTAAAATTTATAATACATGTACAATGTGTAAGAATGATTTATTATCTGCCAAGTGTTCACAGACATTTTTTGCATTTGTGTGTGGTGTTGTTTTGTTTAACGTTTCATTATGGTATTCCTTTTGGCAAAAAAATAGATTTTATATAAAATAAAAACCCCTGGTTTCTCTCTAGCGAATAGTATAATTTCATTTGAGCGAGAAAAAAAACGAAGTTTCTACCAAGATAAAAGTAATAAAATTTACACACTACTTTGACCCAGTGTAATCCAAGAATAATAATTTTGAACACATAGTCGATTAAAAAAAAAAAAGAGCAAAGAATTCATCAAAAAGGTTTAGAAATCAATTTAAATACTTTTTGTAGTGTTCAAAAAATTAAAGAATTAACCAAAACTGAACGAAGCAAGATGAAGCAATAATATTTGTATAGTATTTAAGTGACATGCTGTTTTCATGAAAGAATAATAAAAATATCATTAAATAATTGATAATAAAGTCTTACCTTGTTTAAAGAATATCCAAGTTCATCAGCATCTCAATAGATCACCAGCTCAACAGCACTTGTCATTTTTTAAAATAATTCACAATACTATTTACACTAAAACTGTATATCACGCACTAAGTATAACTTAAATTCAATTTATAAAATCGAACTTCACTTTGCCACGCACTAATATTCACTTAAAAAATCACGTTAATAAAGAGACACCACGTACGTGTTAAAGATGGCCGACGGTAACTGGCCAGGCTGATCAGCTGGTAAGTGAAGGTTATCTAAGCAGCTGATTCCAGCTGTTTTTTTTATATTTATTTTCATACATATGGTAATCTACCACAATAAAATGTAATTAATAAATTAAAATTTTATTATTCTTACATACAAAAGTTAGGTCTTCTAAAAAAGATCGTATGATTTGAATAATGTAATTAATAGCATATAAGTCTACCTAATTTTGTATAGCAGTCCAATATGCCAAAATTGTCAAATATATCAGCTAAATCAAGAAATATAGCTGCTGTGTACTTACTGTTATCTACTTTATGCACGATTTATTCAGTTATTTGTTCAACTTATTGACAAATACTTTGGCCTGAACCCAAATTAGTGAGATGTTATTTTCTGAGTCAGTCAAGTTATGTAATAGATGTTAGCAAAAAAATTAGTTGAACCGTAATCACCTAAATTACAGTGTCCACCGTGCAGTACTGTAATACTTGATGGAGGGGGGGCAGTGCGATGTGTTCACGACAAAGGTTCTCCCCACCCTGCCCCACCAGGGTCAGGTGATCAGGCGACTCTCGTACAAGCGCCCAGCTTGGCGAGGGGTCTCACACACACACACACACATCCACCCAGACACTTCCCGGAGTTGCCAGATCTATTCTCGTTTACGACCGAACAACCCGCCCGAGAGAGCAGACTGACTGGCTTCTAGTTGCCCAGCTAGTAGGCCGAGCGTGGCCGAGCGAGCCATGGCGGAGAGCCCCGACTCTCGTACAAAGCGGAGTAAGGAAGGTATAGGGGCCAATGATAAAGGGGGGGCCAGTTAAGTGGCAAGGTACTGGGGAACAAAGGCACGGGCACAGGAAAAGCGTAGAGAAAAGGGAAAGCAAGGCTCCGGAAGTGGGTACGGAGACAGAGTCTCTGAAGCATAGCGGGGTGTTTTCAGATGTAAATTAGCTGGGTGCACTTCTCTGATGTTCGCTTGATGCGGGAAGCTAACTACCAACAGCGTAGCGACAGTGGAAGCGATAGGCAGCAGTTGCGTAGTAACCACAGCGTGGGCGTCGAATGCACAAACGAAGCAGCGCAGGTTGTCTCTATTACAGCAGAGAGCAGACTGACTGGCTTCTAGTTGCCCAGCCAGTAGGCCGAGCGAGCCAAGGCGGAGAGCCCCGACTCTCGTACAAGCGCCCAGCTCAGCGAGGGGTCTCACACACACACATCCACCCAGGCACTCCCTGGTGTTGCCAGATCTATTCTCGTTTACGACCGAACATCCCGGCCGCCCTGAAGACTTGGCTTCAGCGGTTACTGCGTGGGGAGGGGGCAGAGCTTGACCAACGGTCGCCGACTGACCCCCGTAGCGGTGCGCTCGTCGGCCACACGACCGACTCCGTCCCGACCCGGATGCACCGCGGTAATTCGTCCGAGAGGCCATTGGCGTGGAGGAAGGTGCTCCTGGTTGATGAGGACGAGTAGGCCCGGGGGGATCTCAGTGGCGGGGAGTAACCATTTAGAGCGTTGTTGAAGCGTATGGAGATACTCCAACCGCCAGCGCTTCCAGAAGTCCTGCTGAATCCGGTCAATGAGAGCCCAGCGCGACAAGCGATTCATCCAATGAATCAGGTGATCAGGGGTGATCAGGTGAACACATGTACTGAACATATGATGTGCTACGCCGCCATCTTGCCCAACTGTGTTAAAAGGGCGTGGCAGGGTGGGGAGAACCTTTGTCGTGAACACATCGCTCTGCCCCCCTCCATCAAGTATTACAGTACTGCACGGTGGACACTTCTAAAACTAATACTAACTTCATTCTTAACCTCTTCCCGTATTAAATGGACAATAATCACTACTTTTTTTAAACATTTTTTATTTTAAACATTCATTGCAGAGAAAGGTTAGGTTAGGTTACACTCAATTTATTTAATACATCACAGTTTTTAGCAATTCCTTTTTCTTAATAGAAGGTAAAGTACTAATTTTAAAGAAATGTCGGAATTAGATGTGAATCACCTCAACTTATAGGGTAGTGCTGCTGGATTTGAGCATGTAGAAGACAAACCGAACATATAACTTTCATATATAATTTTAATAGCATAATCTGCTAATTTTTCTGACTGAAGGAACAGAAATTCAAAAGTGCGTTCTGTGATGAATTGCATGTATTTACAATACAAAGGACATAATTGAATTGCTATATGATAAACCCGAAATACAATTGTAGCTAAATTAATACATAATATAAAAGGATATCCTGTTAAATAACTAACAAACAAGAAAATAAACAAACATCTGAGGAAAACCACGACAATTAATAGAGTACAACATATAACCAAAATGCACGTACAGCATGAAAGTAATTAATGAATTCCCTTATGAAAGTAAATGAATCCATCATGAATAAAGTTATTGAATAATGATAATAATTATTTGAATTAAATATGTGAGGGCGATAAGAGGTTAAAATGTATGTGCCCGTTGAGGTGAATTTAACTTGTGTACTTGGCCTGGCCGGAGTCGCTCTGTTGTGACGATTGTAAGTGCACTTACGTGGTTGTGGTTATTCTTCTTTGACTTTGGCTGCTGCAGCTCTAAAAAATCCAATGATGGTCCCAATGAAGTAGAATAATCCATAGAGGGAAGTGAAAACTGGTCGCACAACGGGTGTTCAAACTAACTTTTACCAGCCATATATGATATGTGTGCTCTGAGGTTATAGCGCGGCTACTCCCCCACGCACGCACACACCAACCACTTGTTTGCTCTTAACAGAATTCGCCCCCCTCCCATGCAATTGTTTACATAAAACTATATTCTTTTAAGTTTAATTTTGTTGTTTGGCCACAACACGTCAATATGCTTGTACCAGGATATTTTCTTTTCTATTATTATTACATTGGCTAAAAAATTAGTGAGTCTGTTTGGGGGTTGATTTAGTACTTTACGGATATACTCTATGTGCATTTTAAGAGTGTAGTCATACAATGGTGGGATGGAAGTTTCCAGGTATAGGATATAATCGGGTGTGTTTAGAGGCAGATAAAGTAACCTCTTTAGAAAGTATTTCTGTAGCTTCTCTACTTCTTGTAAATTTAAGTAGCCCCAAACCTGTGCGCCATAGCATAATACCGCTCTTATTGCACTATTAAAGACTTTAATTTTGTTGTCTAATGAGATATTTCTATTCATTATTACTTTTCGCCAAACACTATTAACAGCAGATTTAGCTTTAGCTACTTTTTCTTAACTATTTAGTTTGAAATTGAATGATGGATTTACGATCATCCCTAAATACTTGAAAGAATTAACACTCTGTAGTCTGTCTCCCTCAAAGAACCACTTCTCATTTTTTTCCAATCTCCCCCCAGCCTTCCTGCAGACCATGATCTGGGATTTATTTAAGTTTACTTTTAAATTCCATTTCTCACAGTAGTCTTCCAAATTCCCTATCATGATCCGCAGAGAAATAGGAGAAGAGGCAAGCAGCACAATATCATCGGCAAACATCAAAGTTTTTATTTTACACCCATTTATAATCACACCCCCAGTTAGATCATCCTCCAAGTCGTTAAGAAAAATCGAGAAAAGTATAGAGCTAAGCAAACATCCCTGTTTAACCCCCATTTGGGAAGCAAAAGCAGTTGAAAGTCTATTTTTGGTCTATACTTTTGTGTAAGAATCTTCATAATAACTTTTCAATATTTTTGTCGAAATGCCGTTAACAGATAATTTATAAAATAAGGCTCTCCTATCTATGCTATCAAAGGCCGCATGAAAATCCACGAAAAATAAATACACTTTTTCTTGTTGGCTAAATTTGATATTAACTATATTATATAAATTAAAAATGTTATCTATTGTGCTATACCCTTCTTTAAATTCCGCTTGAGTTTCTTTTATGATACCACGTTGCATTACCCAATTTTTTATTCTCTGCATAATCACCCCTACAAACAATTTAGCAACCGTGTTGGTGAGGGATATGCCTCTATAGTTCTTGACATCTTTCGGGTCGGCCTTCTTATAAATTGGAAAAATAATACTCTCTTTAAAGGCTCTAGGCACTTCCCCTCTCTACCATATCTTATTAAAAATATCCTGCAGTAACGCAACAAACTCCTCCGGTAAATTTTTTAAAAATTCAAAAGGTATTCTGTCCTGACCCGGGGCCTTATTATTTTTACTTGTATTTATTACACTCATAATTTTATTCTAAGAATATAAACACTAGTAAGGTTTCAGTAAGGGTACTTACTACCTAACAATTTAATAATGGGATGTTCACTCACCTATTAATACAGGCCATCATTTGTTTAAGAGAAAAACTAAAAATGTAGATCGTCGACTACAGAAAACATTAGTTGTGTCATAGAATCGAAGAATTAAAAAAAATTAGACCGTCTAAAAATGGTTTTGTGTGAAAATGATAATAACATGCACATTTAATGTTTAATGTAATTTAATGTTAAATTTTCCAATCAAATTAAATTAAAACCTTCTTTCAACAAAAATTTAAATTAAAAATGGAAAGATTTTATTTATATGAAAAAAAGTTACTATATGATGTATTACTTTGAACGTATTAAATAAAAGATAAGACCTGAAAAACAGTTCCACAGATGGAGTGCAGATTGATTCCCTTGATTAGTTTATTAACGGAATTGGAAAGTGGATGCGAATCAACTCATTTACAGTAGTGCTGCTATAGAGGGACCTTATAACAATCATTTCATGTGAAAGCTGAACTTAACGGGCAAGTTGACAAAAGATCGAAATAGCCAAAGGATGGAAGCACTGGATAAAAGAGAAAAATTCTACATTAAAACTTCAGTAGATAATTCGAATTTTATTTACACTGTTGTAATACTATCATAAACGTAGGTTTTTTTTGTTAAACTAAACCTTTTTACAAGAAAATTAAACCATTCTGCTTACATTTTTAACTGAAATGACTTGTACTATGAAATCAATTTTCAACAACTTCTTGTTTACCAATAAAATTGAATTAAATCTTCAAAAATACTTTACTTTATTGTCAATTAGATTTATTTGACTAAACAATTAAATAAACTTTAAATTCTAATAGTTTTTTCAACTTCGTTTCTTCTACAAAAAGTTTAGTTCAAGATGTTCTTCTTTGTAACATACTAAATAATGGATAAGATTACCTTAAGAACATTTCCACAGATCAAGTGGTAGGTAGATTTCCTTGGCTTCTTCATTCTACAAAACGGATGAGAACCATGTAATATATACCAACGTACTGTTGGATGTAAAGAAGAGAAACGGATGTTTGCAATGGAAATTTAGAAACTAACTTCACATCTTGTGAATGACCGCAGCAATCAGAAAATTTTTCTTTAAAGAAAAATCTTTTACTAAGCAGTTCAAGTACATACTATATACTTTGAAATATCACTACCCATTACTAGTTACAACCTCAATTAAAATGAAATACCACTGAGTTTCTCCATCGTAGCACCCTGCTTTTGTATCCTTGACCGTTTTCGGACTTTTATCCATCAACAAACGTTCATTAATAATTTTAAATACATCTTTGTTTGCACGGTCTACTTTTACCTCCGCTTCTCTTCACAGCACACTTGTTGAATGAAGACACAGACTGAGGAAGGTTACATATATGGTTACAGACAAGATAACATATGGAGTGAATGCGCGAGATTTAAAATGTTAGTTAATGTACTGTAAAATATCTTTTGTAGAAATATTGAAATAAAATTAATGAAATTTAGAGAGTATTTAAGGCTTGTGTATTTTTGTTACATAATGTATTTTGTAAAAATTGTATTTTACATTTGGAGGGGGCGCGCTTTTTGTACTTTTTAACTTAACTTGAAATTATTATTGTAAGGGATAAAATGATAACCAAGTAATTCGACTCACTTAACAGATAATGCTTAAATAGTAAAATCTTTAAGAGACTTTCAACATGAATGGGCAAGCCAAATGTTCATATATTCTCGCTTTTTATTTATTTTTTCTTATGGTATTTCGGAGAATTTGCTTAGCTGTCTTTGTATTTGGTACAAATTGAGTCTATACAAAATGTCAGAGCTATAGTTAATTTTGGTCGTTCATAATGTTTGTTCAAATAACCTTGTTTTTGTACTTTTCAGTATTTTCTAAAATGTCTATACGTCTTCCTCTTCTTCCTTAGGTAACATCACTATTTGTTAGTGATACTGTCCAGTTGGATGATAAGGTGGTTTGCTTAAGTTGAATCCCGTTTCGATGTATTTTTACGATCGGATGTGTTCTTTGCTCAAATTTTTTCTCCGCTTTGGGCAGTATATAGGTATTATCGTGTTTTGGACAGACTAGTTTGTAAATATTGCTGTTAACATGGTTTTTGTTTCGGTATGTTCACTTATCCTGTTTTTTGATCAAGGAAGGGGACACCTGGAGAATCCGACAGGGAACTCGAAGAGTAGGTGCTGGTGGAAAAGTGTATGAAATAAATAGATTAAGATGGGCTGGCCATTTAATTAGGATGCAGAACACTGTTACCGCTAAGGTCATGCAGTGTTAAGCCTGTTGGAATCCGTTGTCAAGGAAGGCCGAAAAGTAAATGGATTGACCAGGAATATCTGGTGGGAGAACGAAGGCGCACGATAGGGAGGACTAGAGGAATTTCTTGAGAGACTAGGGTTCAGTTCGGGCTTCAGCGCCGGATTTTTGTCTCTTCAAAAAAAACATCTAAAATACATAATATATATAAAAAAAATAGGTGTCAGTGACCTTTGCACGTCATTGAAAGATATTTAAAAGGAGATATTCCATAAACCTGATATCATGGCAACCTCTCCCAACTTTTCATATCACATGAAGTCATGAACGGATTAGTTAATTAAATATTCCGAAATTTTGGTATATAAGCCTTTGCCATAACTTATATTTTTCTATGTTGTCACATCATATTACTTAATGTATTGCTTATTTTATTTAACGTAGCAGACACAAAAAAACGGACACCAATAAAATGTTAATGCAGAATGACGTTACGTACCTAAAACTGCTTATATTGGGGGAAAATATGTGCTCATTAGATATGTCCATTTTGTTGTTCACCGCAAATATCTTTACTAAAGGAATCCTGAATTGTTTTAAGAATATCCTTACAGTTTTTCACTTCAACAAACAAGAAATTAAAGTACACTTGAAGAAATGAACTTTCTAGAATAAAAAAATTAACATTTTAGAAGTAAACAATTTTTATTAAGATAAATTTTGAGAGGGAAAGAGATAAATAAAGAGGGGTACCTTTCAATTATGTGATATGTTTGTAAAAATATAATCTGTTCTTTTTTTTCAGCCATTTCTTAACAAATAAACATTTTTAATGCCCAGGTATTTCGTAACAGTAAAGCTGCATTACTTTCTTTTATTTTTATTTTTTTTTTTTGTTGAACAATTAAGTTTTTTCTATAGATATATTTAGAAAAAATAAAATTCTTTAAAGTACAAAATAAGAACAGTTGGGTTTAACTTTTAATAATTATTAATATTTACTATGGAAGTAATCTTAATAATAATTCTTATTTTTACGGTTTTGCGATATTTTTAACATAAGTCAATACTGAATAATTTACAGAATCTAATTATAATTTTGTTGCATGTTTATTCATTTATTCTTTTGCATAATATTTATACACTTATAAAAGAGAATTAATTTATTGGAAGAAAAAATAAAATTCTTATATTACACGATCATTTATTAGTTCTTTTAAATTAGTATTCTGTTACGGAAAATTAGCAATAATCTATGTTGGAATTATGCAAAATACCAAAGCTCATATTTTTGCGCAATCCTGACGCTGATACCACTTTCTTTGTAGAGTATAAAAGAGCAGTTTAATTTCCGTTATTGGATACTTTTTCCATAATTCGGTTTTACCTATTTAATATGTCTGTAGATGTGTTAGTTTACTTATCTTGGCTTCTGGTCAATACTGTAGATGAGGGTAGGCTAGTGCTTGCGACAGTCTGTTTTCCCGTTGATGTAAGACCCGAAGACATTTTGAGATACATCTGGAATAATGGCCAGGAACGCATCGTATTACATTATCAGAAGGTTCCCGAAAATGTGAGATACGTCTTGGGAGTTCAAGAAATGCTTAAACGAGCCCGTGAGTACGAGAGGACAGTTCTGTTCGGGAAAAAGACGATTAAAGGAATTTTCAGGATTAACTCTTGGTTTGGAACCCAAGAGTAATTACAAAGAGAATACCCGTACACAGAAATGTGCTATCAATTTCTGGGTAGTAACAATAGAAATTTAGAAAGAAGAAAGCATGCTTTTGGGCCTGACATTAAGGTTCAAGAATATTCTTCTAAAACAGACTACTTTATAAAAGACGGTATTAGAATTAATAATCCTTAGAAGTTTTCTTGATTTCAATTTCCGAATTCAATTAACGATTTCTATGTAATGGCAAATAAGATCTGCCGATTAGACCTGGCTTTTACAGAACCCGTATCTTATTTGTGCTATTTCTATAGACACTGCCACTTTTAAGTGCAATTACCAATTGATTTTAGAGAGGTTAACATTTATATCTCTCCATCTCGTGAACATATAAACAAATTAAGTGATTCATTCACTGAAACACGATATTCAGGGATTATTTTAGATTTAGATATTGAATACTCAAGAGGCATGCCTAAAAAGGTCTTTTACAAGTTCCAAGCAGTCTCTTCTTGAGCAAATGACACAGAGTATACGCGTACACTTAAAAGAAGACAGGTGCCTAACAAATTAGGCCAAAGCCAAGATATCCACCATCCTTGATTCTTAGCCATTCAGTCTCTTAGAACATCTAAGCATAGATTTTTGAGACGAAAACTCAAGAAAGTAAAGCCTTCAGCGCAGGCTAACAACAACAAGCAGATACAAATATTACTTTAACATGATTTTATCAATAACTGATGCCTTGATAGAATCCCTTTAATTACCAGTTTTTGGTTATTTTGCCTCGTGGCTGATTATTTAATAATATTTTCCGTAACTAATTGATTTTGTTTTTTATATTGCATTTCTGGAAGTTTAAATTAGTACTACTACTTTATAATTGTTAACATTAAATCACATTTTTTTAAAAAATACAAATATCCAAGTAAGTACTTCATGGAAGTTGTTCAAATGTAATAAATATATATATATATTGCTTACTTCTCGAAGAAAGTTTTCTCCCTACATTTTTTAGTAATTTTAAACAGTTGTTTTGTTTAAAAAATATTTTTTTTTGTTTTCATTGTTTTCCAAAATTTTTAAAATAATTAAAAATAGTAGAACCAATAATCCTTAAAAATATAATAAGTCGAATATCATTCCAATTATTGGAACTGATTGACATTCTTTTTTTTTTTTTTTGTAAAATTTAAGAACTGTAAGTACTTTTAAGTGAAAACCTTTCTTTTTTTCCAATTTAATTTATAAATTATACAAACTTACTTTATTTAAGTAAAAACAATTAAAGAAAGAAAATAAAAACAAATTACCGATAGAGAGATCTTTATATAGTTAATTGTTCACCAAATATAGAGATTAACTTTTTTAAATGACATCAAATCTTCAATTTTGACCGGCAATTTTTTTTCTTGATTTTGTCTATAAAAATATTTTCCTTTTTCATTCTATAATTAAATATATATGAGATTACGATGTGATGATATACCCCAGAGTTCAACCCTGGTCCCTTGATAAGTAAAGATTTGTATTTATTTTGCCTTTTTATTCAACTATTCAATATGGACTTTTTTTAAGCTATCATTATTAATTTTTATAACTATTGAAGGAAAGCTTTAAAAAAAACAAAACATTCTAATAGGGCGTGTTTTATTGATGCTATGAAAATGATTTTTTTTAAATTGTAATTATTTATTTTTAATTAAAAATGAGTCTAAATTGGGGAAAAGTAGGGAACTTTAAAATATACATAAACTAACTGAAAAAAAAATTGCGTTACCAACAAGATATAAAGAAAGTCTTGAAATTTTCACAATATACTTGCCGATTACCAACTGATTTCAATAGATTAAAAAAGCTTAAATCAAAAATTTTAATTTAAAAGGTCGTATTGATCAATAAATTACGTTTTCTTTTTCCCATAGGTTTTCCTTACGCAACACAAATTATGTCAAGAATCGTCAGAAGACGTAGTTAACACACTTTGACGGGAGAGAGTTGTCAAAATACGCTTGAGACACATCTCCACTTCGAGAAATCTCTCGTTATTTGGAAATGGAACCATTCTTCTGTGCCGTAAGTATGGAGATCAGGCATTCTGGACGTCCTTTGGAAAGAAATCAATGCGAAGAACGTTCAGCCACTTTTGAGATGGATTGGATAAGGTAATGGGGCAAAGAATGGGCCACCTTCTTCTTCTATCGGTCATGTCGAAGGCCACCATTGTCACATCTTTGTCAGACAGGCAGCCAACCAATCAATCAATCAATCAATCAATCAATCAATGGCCCAACCAATGTGACTACATTATTTTCGGTGTCGGTACTAGTTCTCGTCTGAAGTCAAACGATAGCAGCTTGGAGGTGAGACGATTCCAGAATTAACGAGGATGAATAACTACTGCATTTCACAAGTTTGCAGTATAAACTGCACCGTAGGCAATAATTGTAGGCTACCTCTGGTCTTTAGTCAAGGTAGTCAACGCTCATCTTTACATTCCTTTCCTTTCTTCTTAAATTTATGTCATCTTCTCCTTAATTGAAACCATTTATTACTTATATATTTTTTTTAAGTAAACTGTGAAAGTTTTCAAACCTATAACTTTACACCTTCCGGACAGTGCAATTTTCTGGCATGCGTTTATCCACATTAGAGCGGCTAAAATAAATCCGCTTCAAAAGTGATTGTACTTAATCAATTTTTTTTACAATTATTGTAATAATGCATATACACTTAAGAGGACTATATATATATATTTATATATAAAAAACACTTAACAATAAAGTCAAAAAGCCTCAATATGAGTAAATTTGTCCACCGAATAAATCTACGATTTTTTTTCCTTTTTTTTTTTTACATCACTGAAGATACCTAATTTAATATTTATATTATGTATTCCTAATTTTTTTTTAATAGTAATTAACGTATCCTATCTATGAATTTATTTATACATAACACTTAAAAAATAACTACGACAAAAATTCATTTCAAAAAAAGGAGTAATTTCTACACATTATTATTTTTTTTCACGTTCATAGTTGTTTTTAAAATAATATTTTTAGGATTCAAGAGATTTCAATAAATAACACTTTCTCCATATCTCTCTTTTTTTCCACTCCTTCAAATTAAAAGGGTTATTTATAAATATCCCTTTTTAAAAGTTCGCATAATATACAAAAGAACATTTCATTTTCTTTACTTATTTTTGTTTAATCCCCCCTCCCCAGTTAATTATTGTTTTATTTAGAATAACTGCCCAACAAGTCTTTTAGAATTAATTATATATTTCTTACAAAAATAAATAAATAAATAAAAACATGAAAAATAAATTAATTTACAACTGGAAAAATACATAAATAGTAATTAAAAAGTTTGGAACACTTTTAAAACCAAAAATATCTTTTGAAAGCTATTAACTTCAATCTCGAGTGGCCAAAAATGGGGGGCTCCAACTGGGGCTAGGCAAGAAAACTGTAAGGACCAACATACACGGCTTTACAGTGATTCAAACGTTTTTTATACTTTATATAAAGTTCAAGGTCAAAAACCTTATTAAACGTGGCAGCTTGTAGTTTTACTTTAGTTTCCTGAGATCGTACCAACAAATGACCAATATCTGGGTTTAGGCTTAGAAAACAACAGAAAAGTTTCAATATTTCTACACATCTGAACATGAACCATTCTCTGACGATGGATGAAAATCCGAGACCAGAAAGAAAGTAAGATTGAAAGGAAGCGAGTGATAGATATTGCGTTGCGGATCGGAACCAGTCCAACAACAAAGTTACTACATACTGCAGTCTCACTAAATTACGCAACACTATTTGACTTCCATCACATTGTATTCAGAGCAGTCTAGGATAGTCAAAAGAGAAATAGTCTTTGTCATGCTAGGTAGATGTGGGAATTCTGTGAAAGTGATCGTCTCGTCAAAATGAATCTCTTACTCGTGTTACTCTATTACGTATAAAAAACTAATCCTCTGAACAACTTGAAACGTATATTGGAGCATGTTAAAGAAATGCTTTCGAAGGTTACCTGTCCAACGACGCCCTTTTGATGTTGGATGTCACGCGTCAAATGGACAGTAGTGTAAAATAGAATGATCTAGCGCATACGTCACCCAAATGGTGTAATGATCTCAATAAGAAATCGAATAAGTATTTACGTAACTATAAGTCACATCGAGAGGTTTTTTTTTGCTAGAAATAAGCCAGACATAATTGAAACCTGGATATTATATTGGTTAGTACAATTTCGAGGGCATAGTCCATGTTATATATTTTTATCGTCATGAATAAATTCCCGAAACGAATTTAGAAAGCGAATCGCTGCAGCAACAGATCTTATTTTGAGAAAATAAATCAACTCCGGACCAACTTGATCTCAAGAAGGCAAAGGTAGGTCCTTTAAAAGATACAGATACGCTGAATCTTGACATAGGATTACAATCCAGGAAATTGGTTGAACAGAATGTCAGTGAAAAGAAACTACTGACATTTGAAAAGAACACTATCTGAAAAAATGTAGGTACGAGCAGATTATAGAGAGAGAAAAAAAAAGAAGCTTTATAGCCATTATGAAGAATAGAAGTTGGTAAGGCATAAAGCTGGGAAAGGTAGGGTATGTAATGAGAAAGAATGAAAGCGAGATTGTCAAGAAGATCAAAAAGAGAAAGCCCACAAGGTGGAAAGGGTAACCGCGAAATGGAAGAAACCTCCCTCCTTAGAGCATGACAGACTTAACAGCTGACTATATAGGGATGACTGGTGTAGCCACAGATTTAGAAGTATTACTAGATGTTACATCATCTGAGTAGACATTGAATTCAATATAAGAAAAAATCAAATTTGGAGCTTTTCGTTGAACTTTTTTATTTTAGACATTACGGACAAATTAATTATATATTTATATAAACAAATTATACGAACAATTATATATTATATATACGGACAAACAAATTATATATTTCATATATAAGCTTAGCGGCGAAGTCCAAACGAATGACATTGGAAACTGCTTTGCAATTTGCAAGTATCCATAATTATCACCGTCTACAAGCCTAAATCCTTAATCGCCCTACATCCCACTATCTTAAATGCCTTTGTTATTTATGAGTGGAAGCAAACGCTATATATAATAACTTGACCGACACAGCTCCGAGAGACATAACCACTTGGATTATTAGAGCAACGAGGTTAGCCACAACCTTCCAGGTTTTTGTGACCTAGCTTTAGTCGTAATGACTATTCACAATCTACATTTCCATTTAACATCCAAGGAACAGTATCACTTACTTTTTATTTAAAAGATTTTCGATTATTTAGTTGGCCTAACAAGGTTTCAGTAGTTAAGACGATATTAGGAACCGTGGGGACGAGATGAGTTATTTAGCAAAGGGTTACGATTATATGCAAAATCTGTTCTGGTTATGGGGAGTCTTTATTCCAGGTTAACGAAAGGACACTCTACACATAGGAGTTTTGTCTCCGCGGAAATGTTCATTGTGTTGTAAAAATATTTGTGCAAAATTTTCAAACAATTCTTAATAAATATTGATTTTTACACCCAAGTATGAATGATTAATTTAAATTTTCATTTCTATTTATGGAATTTCGTAGTTTTTGTTTTACATAAGTTACGCTAGATTTAGTTTAGATATTACAAGGAGTGGCTGTAAAGAAAATCCTCTATGACCTACAAATTTAATGTAGTTATCTTTGTTTAATTCCGTTCTGCCATATTATTATTACTTAACGTTACATGTAATTGTATAGTATGATAATGTTATACTGGTATTACTTTCACAGTGTTGTAACAGAAACTAGTATATAGTATGTAAGTTTGGAATAGTTTTAGATATACATGTACCGCAAATAATGGAACTTAATAAATCCCTAAAGTTAAGAGTTGTTCTCACCACAAAATTAAAAATACAAACCCAAAGTCAAATTTAAAAACCACTTTTTCGTACTCAGAGGACCCCAAAAATGGATATTTTCGGTGAAAAATAAAAAAAAAAAATCTTAACGAATGCCATATTCTCTCTTTACGAGAATTAGAGAAAGTAAAAAGTCTCAATTATTCATGACCAAATTTCTCGAGGTTCTAAGGCCCCGAAAATTAATTAACGAAGATAAAAAAAAGAAAAGACCATCTAAATAGGAGTAGAATGCTTTCCATGATTTATTGTTTTAGTTTTTAAAAATCAGATCTTACAAAATGATTCGCAGTGAAGCAATTCCATACTTTTTTCTTGTTTTTAACGAAACAGATTATTGTAAATAACAAAAAAAAAAAAAAATTAAACAATAATTATTAACAATTTTTTAACCTATAATATGCTCCTAATATTTAATTATATTACGATATCACATAGTTTTTTTTTAAAAGTTTTTTTACTTCTTTTTTTATTTTTTGGAGCATTCTAGTTTTTTAAATTTTTAATATGCCCAATATTCATCGCTGTTCTTAATTATAACTCGGCATTCTGGTTGTGCAGTACATAAAATATATAAAAATCTAAGTTAAAACAAAAAAAAAAACCCTAATGAAGTTTATAAAATATGTTCATACTTTTTTTTTTTAAAGAAAAATAATATGAATAAAATAATATTTTAGAACATATTAAATTTATACAAATTTCAAAAGTTTTAATTTTTGTTTTTAATTTTTCCCCTTTTTTTTTTTTCTTCCTAAAATAGTTCTTCAAGTTTTTCGACTTTTTATATAATACACTTTTCAATTTGGTTTTCCTTTTTATACGCTATAAAAATCACGATTCCTTTTTAAATTGTTTTAAATGTATAAATATAAATATGATCACAATTAATGTTTACGGCTTTTTCGTTTAGGTTTTTGTTAGTTAATATTTTGTTTTCTTAATTTTTATCTCTTATCGATTGATAAGATGTGTATATCTTATCAGATTTGATGTGTATATTTTTACTGTTTAATACGCATTAATTAGATGATTGGTGGTCATTGTTTATTTTGTTAAATATATATATCTTACTAGTTTTTATTATATATTTTTTTTTTTAATGCTTTTTCCTTCCTTTCTTCATGATCATGTTGCCGGAAATGAAGGCAAGAGTGGATGTCAGAGAACTAGAGCAGCGCTTTGAACAGCACAAGCACCAATGGACATCCGGTAGGTCAACATTTCAGTAATTCCATGCAGATGGACGAATGCAGCAGCTATTACGAGAACGTGGAATATCTGATGGCTCTGAAACTGTATGCAAAGGAAACAATATATATTGAAAGAAAATCTATCACATTTAAAGTTCATAAATTTATTTTTGTTAGAATAAACTTACCCAAATATCAAATTTACCAGGATATAAACATTCGGGCACTCTAAAGGCATAGAGGAATGCTCCGAGTAGATATAGGGATCCCATGAGTATGAGCCAACCTAAAGATGCATTGGTTAGAGCATTTAACCAACCTTCGGCCAGGGCATAATGTACAGCTGGTATTACACCGCTAAGTCCGAACACAGCAAATACACCTAGAAATAAGTAGTATAATTTAACCAATAAATTCATAGATTTACTAAATCCATGGATTTGTATGGATTATGCGAGTGTTTGAGTGGCAACAGAAACTATAAAACTAACTAAAATCCACTTCTTCAAAATGAGGAATGGAAATTAATGAACTACATCAACTGACTACATCGAATGAAAGTTTGAAACCAGTCACTGCTTCAAAAGAAAAATTTTAATCATAATTCCAGGTCAACATTCACATCACTTGATTCGAAAAAAATTACGTTCAAAATTAAATTAGAATTTTCAATTCGTTTATATTTCTTATGCTTCTGGAATGCAATAATTAAATAAATAGTAAATTTTTATGAAAGGTACATTACAAGTTGTCCAAGGAATACAAATATTAAAACACTTACTACATACCTCCAAAACTTTACTAACCCAAATATTCCTTTAATTTATTACTTTTAACACTATCGGGTTTAATCAGATATTCACTGCAATTGACCGTAAAGATAATACCATCTGCCTCTATCTGAAGCGTACACATTCCTCTTTTAATCGAATATATTAACTGTTGCTTTGAAAAATAATTTAAAAACGAAGAGATATAAAAATAAAAACTATTATTTGTCCGACGTCCAGAATTCAGATGAGAAGTTTTAATGATTTCACAAACATCAAGTAGAGCAAAAACTACTTCAAGAGAAAACGGAAAGTTATAAAAAAAAAAGTAACGTTAGTACTTGATATCGTCATAGCAGCGAGCTTAATTACTACTGCCAGGTGCAGTGGACACCGTAGACTAAGTAATCACCTATTTCTTCAGATGGGGTTTAACGTTTCATTGACTATCCTTTACTGACATGGTAAACAAATGATAAGAGATTTGTAAAAGACAAATTCAACAGATTTTAATGGCTTGCTAGTCTTATCAAATTTGCCAAGATTTCAGAATTTCTTTTATAACACAAGACTGATAAAACAAAAACCAAGAAATGCTTTATTTAAAAACAAAATTAATTAATTACGTACAAACCTGCTCTAAGAGGTCGAAATCTAGATTCGCTGAATTTGTCCCACAATGAGACTACAATTGACGCAATGCCCAATACTATAACTACTGTAAGATAAATTATTCTCGGCCTGATCTGGCAGTAAAAACCATAATACAACCATGGTACAAATGATCCAGTTATTAATATTGCTATGCCACAATAATCCAATCTGTAAAGAATAACATTCTGCATTAAATTGGTTCTATGCAAATGGGATTTTTGTTTTTGTTTTAGTTGAAGTTCTGTTAATATTTTAAATATCAAAAATTACTTAGCATTCAAAATTAGGTCCATCTTATTGTTTATTAAAGGTTACCCATCTTTTGACGAGCTGTTAGCTTTCATATCGAAACCACTCTTTAGGTTATTTGCGACGTATGGGATCATGCATTATTCTATTGGATGAGTTCTAGTTTTCGGTTCAGTAATGCTGAGTCTTTCTGAGCCGAAGCTGTACCCATAAGCTCCAATATTCACAATAGAAGAAATAATACATTTTTTTGTTTTCGTGTGATATAAATAAGGTCTCCTACAGTGCCAAAAAAAACATTAAACTCACGTTAGTGTGAGACTGATCCAAGTGAGCTGGCTTCACGCCTTAGGGTACGTTCACAACGGAGCTGTGAGCATAGATGATAGCGGAGATGATAGCAGTGATGCATCAGCGCTTATAGAATAACCTAGTACATTCTTATGTGAGCGTGCACAACGAAGCTTCGACTAGTGACTCATACTCGCTGGTATAAACGAGCATAGATGATAGAATTGAATTTTTCATTTTTCTGCTAGCTGAACTCCAGTATCGGAGCTTCAAAATGGAGGTAGAAAAATTAATTAGTGCTGTCTTTACTCATTATTTTTGGTTATTATTTTATTATTTACTTTTAAACAATATTTTGTTTTTTAAATCGTGCTTACATTTATTTTTATGTGTATTTATTTGTTTTTCCTCAATATAACCTTACCTCAGAGTTATCACTAGTTTTTCTTCTATAGTTATAGGATTTCCATGACAATTTTTCCTACGTTTTCTTAATTTTGACCTTATTTTTTCTAAAATTTAGTCAAATGTGGTTGGACCCATCCTCACATATTCAAAAAAACGATCCGGATAATTTCTAAGTTCCTTATATAAATAGTGAAATTCGCCCAAAGTACTTCGTTTTCTATTTATGGTATGTACATGATATTTTCTACATCTTTTTTTTTTTAAATATACCATTTCGTTGCTGGTGAACATAAAAACTCTTCTTCACTACTTGGACATGTTGCATGTATCACAGCTCCGTTGTGCACACTAATCAGCGATTATATTTTACTCTATCAGCTATCATCTCTGCTATCATCTATACTCACAGCTCCGTTGTAAACGTACCCTTAGTCACTAAAATCTGAATTACGACAGCAGATCCTCTTTGTAACAGGTAAACATATGAGTGACGAAAATCTATTACCAACTGGACTTACATTTTTTATTACTTTTTATCATTTGAAAATACTGCTTACTTCGCATGACTTGCTCCAAACAATATGACTCCATATCTTACAATAAAATATAAAATAGGTTGTTTTGATCATTCATTTAAGAATCACTTCCTTCTATTTCCTCAAGTTACCTCCCTAAGATGACTTTTCACTCAGTTTTCTGATTTGAGACCATCACCTTCTAGTAATATTGCCAATAAATTTGAAATGAATTTTTAATAAAAAAAAAATTATATTTTATTTTTGCTTACTTGCTAAAAAGTTTTCCAACAAATTCTGAGTGGCAGTATACTGTGTGAAAAACAAAGGAAAGACCTAGGCATGTAATAGCACCGACAAAAAACGTTCCAATAGCAATTTTATCAGAAAGTGGCAGTTCTTCAGAAGGTCGTGTCATGAAAACCAGCAAAACTGCAATGAACGCCACACAGCCTGGAAAGAAATAGAAATACAGAATTAAAATCATGACTTAAGATTAGGTTGTAGGATATTTAATCCAATCTAAGAAACATATTGCATTTCTGATGTTTCATGGATATGCTAAGAGATAGGAGTCACATTAACAGATAGCAGATTTTTTTTTTTTTTAAATTCCACATCTTTTTCCTACTTATTGCAAACCAAAATCTTAAATGAAATATTCGTTTGTCATATCGATCTGTAGATAGGTCGTTTACCAATTTATTTCATGAACAGAATTGTTCTGAAATTAATTTTAGCCTAATAGCCACGGTGGTAGATAATTTTTTTCCTGTTTTTGGTGACGTTAATAGTCAGTACTGATTGACATAAAATATAACAGCGGTCTTAATGTGTTGAATAATTTCTGACACCTTCCACATATGTATATGATCTTCGAATGTCGGATCTTAAACTACACATTATTATGCAATTCTTAATCATTATGATATTTATTCAATGATTATAAGAAAATTCTCGATTTGCAGAAGTAGTAAGTTGACACTTGGCAGAATCGTGAAGAGGCACCCTGAGAAAGCACTCTCTGCGATTGTCCACCTTTTTGTTATAAACTCATTACGATAGGAAACTTTTTTGTTAGATTCAAATACGTGTACTGAATCCAAAAACATTTTCTCCAAATCTGCCTAACAAGGGCATAAGTATTAGTCGATTAACCGCATTCTTTCCTTTCCCATTATATTAAGAACTTCTTCTTCATTATATTATCAATTGGTGGTTTCATAATTTTTCTCTGTAATTTGAAGTCTCTACTCCATTACAGAATCAATTTCACTTAGATAGTAGAAATGATTACTTAGTACGTTAAAAACTAATATATATATTTTTTTCTACTTACCTAAAAGGTGAGTCCAAATGTTGCCAGTCTCTGTGTGTATCCTAAATATAGATTTGAAGCACATCTTGAATGAAGGTAATGGTGGCCGATGGCCGTCGTGTAAATAATCGTTGTCTTGTAACCAGTGTGGAAGATGTCTAAAGTTGCATACTGACCAAGAAGCCGACCATACTTTGCGCATAAAATCGCCAGCTGGTTCTCGAAAACTTGAATTTACCAAAGCACCTAGATCCAAGTCGCGTAGTCCAACCCTCAATACTTCTGTCACCTAGGTCACAGAGCAGGCAAGTGGGCGAGGTTTTGGAGAAAATAACGTAACAAAAACACAAAATAAATAATTAATAATATCATTTTTGTAAGACAATTAATTTTAAGTGATGTCATATTACTTGAAAATCTATTGCTCAGTGTATGACCCTTAGTGGGTCGAGCTCCACTTTATGCAACTTTGTGTTTTGGCAGTGAAATAAATAAATTAAATTTCAAGTGATATATTTAGAAAGATATGAATGGTTTAGGCAAGATTATTTTTTTTAAAAAAAAAAACAAACACACAAAATAAAAAATAAAAATTAATAAAAGAAAATATCCTTCACCAAGAATAATAAATGAACATATAACTGAACATTAATCCAAACACTCTCGACAGTTTGCAACCAGAAAGCAATTAATCAAAATAAAATGAATGCACCCCAAAGTAACATAGAATAGCACCTATCTATCCATATAGAGAATATAAGTATGCATTACCAAGTTAAAGCATGCAACAATGCATTCATGCTCTACTAAAATTATCAAATAAATCATATTTATTTTAGATAGGCGCATCAATTATTAATATTTTCAAATTTTGACTGCAACAAAGCTTGTGCAGTATTTTACTTGGTGATTTCACTATTATATACCTTTTCGCTCTGAAAGTTATTGGATTCTTTAATAAAACCTTTTCATTAAGTTAGAATGTTGGATGATTTATATTCTAGAACCTATTTCAACGAAATTTTCGATTCGACGTACCTGTTCGGTTTCAAGTCATTTTATCGATTGTCAAAGTAGAATATCCAGTAACTAAGTAAAATCGCTAAGTAGTCAATGACGAATAGACTTATAAAAAAAAAAAAAAATCATCTAAACACATTCGAATTTAAAAAGACAATATAATCGTAAATTAAAAAGTTATATCAGCATCACATCAAATTAAAAGAAAAAAACTCAAATTAAAGTAAAGTTTAAAGGAATAGTTTATTAAACAAATATCAATGAATCGTTCTTTCATTTTCAGCGCAGTACTGTCATTCAAAAGAGTGAAATCCTAACATTATGTGACATTAACTCTATTCTTCACTAAAGTACATGTAAAACTTTCGGCGTTCACTCCAGAATCCCTGCCGATAAATAACTATATTGAAAAACCAATATGTAATTTGGGAACGCAAAATTCATGGACTGTTCAGTAAGTGAAACATACACAGAGTTTACATATAAGAAAGAATCAAGAACTTTGACATTTTGTTTGATAACACTGATTTGTTTATCTGCATTAAAATACGAATCAGACTACAATGGTTTGGTCACAATAAAATAATTTTAACAGAGAGATTGGCTAGATCGTATTGCTAGGTACCAGGGAGAAAGGGAAATTCCTGATTCCAAGTAAAAGATCGCTTGTATAACAGTATAGTCTTGTAACCAGTGTGGAAGATGTCTAAAGTTGCATACTGACCAAGAAGCCGACCATACTTTGCGCATAAAATCGCAGCGCAGTACTGTCATTCAAAGATTGAAATACATAAATTGAAATACATAAAATTAACGATACTGAGAAATTTTTGTATGCATCAATTAGTCGGGAAATTCATTTTAAATGCACACAGCTTCTTGTATCGCCCAAATTTATGGCTCGTTTACTTTGATTTGTTTTTTGGGGGGGTCTGCATATAGCTTTACTTCGGAGCGAAAAGGTTAAAATTAAGTATGCAAGCCAGTCATCTCACAACATTAATAAATGTTGTATATAAAATCTCCGTCCTGAAATGATGTAACAAACCCACAGAAGAAATGGGAGACAAACACTAATAATTTATTAACCTGAATTGGTTGTTCACTTTGATCCATAACAAATTTCAAGTAATTATGTAGAAGCTGCAAATAAATCCATCTTCATAAAAAAAACAAATCATAAATACATTTCTTAAATTAAGATGGATCCCCTAACCCCCCAAAAATTAAGTTTTAACATGCTTTTTTTATTAGATTAGATGAGGTTAGCTGACTAGCTACCTCATTGAGTTTCGGCTGGGCTCTCACAATAAGAGCACCCACTTTACACCTTCTGTACGATTAGAAAGGAGAGTGGGTTGTTTAAATTCTTTACTAAATAAGAAAATGCAAGCAAACTCTGCTACACAGGCTCTCCACAGTTTCAAACGATGTTACATTTCTGTAGTAAATTAAAACGAGTAGCTATTAATATGATTTGTTTACCCTACTAGTTGTAGCCTCTCAAACATCCAAATTCTCATGTCCTTATTCAACTGATATTGGTCTTTCCAATGTTACCACCTTTCTGCCCAGTTGAGTATGAATCTCTCCCTTATTTCTGTTTGCAATTGAATGTTTTTGGTAGGTATGCAGACTGGATACTCTTGAGATGAAATTGCCAATCACCTACATACACTGAGATACTCAGGGAAGTCATTCTTAAGTGTAAGAATTGTAATCAGAAGGTTGGAGAACTGCTGGGCCACATTGTACAGTCAGCCGTTTTGCCAACACTAGGTTTGGTGTACCCATAAGAACTTGGGGGACTTGAAGCTCAGTGACGTCTTATAATATTTCAATATCTTATGATACTGATATGATATATATGATCCTTCACATCTTAAAGCACTGTTATTACATCCGACGGTTGGATGAGCCTAAATTACTGTTTCGGAAAACGAAAATTGCTTCAAGATTAGTGCTTCAATATGTATGTTTAAAATCTGCTACAAAATCAATATAATTGTCTAAAAATTAGTGTGTCTTGTCACAAAACTCAAGATTTTTTTCTCATCAATGCCAGAACATGTTAATGGAAATCAGCAAATCAGGTGCATATAAAATATAAAAGCTACTTTATAAAATTATTTCGTATTTCAAGCTGTTCATGATTTTTTTTTTTATTAACATGCAATAATGGTATCTAGCAGTGCGTGCACTTTGCTAAGGCTATATTTATTTACAGATCAAGCTGATTTGAATAGAACTTCCTGAACTCTGCATGATGTAATGATTTAAATATTAATAGTTTTTCAAAATTCCAATTTACTTGTATGAATATTGAATAAGAGAATACGAATTTACCAAGCAATAGCAGCCCTCGATTCACACTACTAATAATGGCTACTAGTTCTACACTACTAGCACACGATAGTGCTGTTATGAGTACCCCAACATCCACATTATTGTTTTAGGACAGGAAATAATCCTAGCCTGTCAACGCTTCAACTATCTGGTTTTCCGAAATTTCTCATGTTTTCTAGTATGAAACCAATCTAGTTAAATTGAGTTAGTTTAGCCTAGTTTTCTCATTTCCCAACAGGAATTACAGAATCCATCAGGAGGATAATAACCTTCCCTTTTGTTAATCCATTTATGATGGCACTCTCCGAGTTATTGCTTAGGTAAAAATTAAGATAAATATCTGCTTTAAAACTGCAATGGATTCCAAGCTAAATCCTAATTCTATTATAAGTTAAATTAAATTCCAATATCTTCTTAACAAATTGCGTTTAATTTTCGAATTAGAGGCACTATCTACAGCAATAACTTTTAACTCGAGCTACAAGTATTTCCACTTTTATCTTGCCAAAAACTTCGTCACAATCTGCAACTTGGTTTATTTACTTTCATTTTCATAATTATAATTTCATTGCAATCTACAAATTGCAAATTTGGCTCCTGGTCCATCATTTCTGATATCAATCTTTGATAATCACATGTGACTTCATTGTAACCTAAATAAGGTTAAAAGATATCCCTCATATTTGGTCATGTGAGGAGAGCACCGCAAACGTTATCAGTCAAACAGTTCAAAAATTATCATTTAAACAGTTTTTTATTTTTGTTAAATTCCTTGTTTTATTTTTACTTAAAAAAAAAGAAGTAATAATTAAATTGTTTTAAAAGCAATTCAATTTGTTCATTCTCAATTTAAGAACTCTTTCGATCTTATTCCTCGAATCAGAAACCCTAAAATTATTGCTTTAAATCACCTAAGAGATTTAAAATTCAAAGTGTGAAAATTCGAGAACATTATTTTGACAAGAAACAAACAACAAACCATAAGTTTGTTGTTTAAGTTTCTGGTAAAGTTCTTCTATTGGTTTTCCAATTTGTTTTAATTCTTAAGAATTTTCTTCTGGTTTAGTATATGAGTATATGAGAGGATTGACTTCTACTTAATTGTGAAAAAAAAAAACTTTGCATGTAAATGGGATCTATTTGAGGTACCGATAAACTAAACTCAAAGTACAAAACCATCCAGAACCAAAGATAAAATAAAGAAACTAGTATAAAGTTACGTGGTCTAAAATACTTGAATTTTCTAGAATTGGGCCATCATGGACAGCTGTTCAACAGCTGTTCTATCTCCATGCCATGTGGTTTTAGAATTTATATTGTTTTCATATGTACAAAATAATTAATCAATAAAATGCTATTAAAAAAAAAAAAAAAACTCTTTTTATCCTTATTCCCTAAATTATTTCCAATCCTGGCTAAAACATTCTTTTTTTGGGTGAGATTCTATTGGAAGCAATTTAATATAAAGTAATTCCTCACGTTTTGAAGGCCTAATTGATTAGTTGTCAATGTTAAAAAAGGTTTTATTTTAGAAAATGATTTGTTTAATAATAAAAAAAAAATATTTTGTTTTATTAGAAGATACTTCACTCTCGGATTATGGTGGCTATTCAAGTAAAATATGTTGTTTTGCAACCTAAAATGGACTGTGCACAAAATTTGAAGATCGAAGAAAGACGAAATAATTTTTTATGTAAATAACATATATATTATATATGTTTATAAAATCCTGTCTACTCAGATAAAATTCCTGTTGAATGACGTATCCTTTTGATAGGATTCGTTACATACGAGGGTCGTTTGAAAAGTCCGTGCAAAGTCAGAGAGATAGCACTACTGGCGCGTATCGAGGTTATATTTAGTTAGTAGCATCTCTTGGAAGAACACACACCAACTTTCAGCCAGATCGGTCTATTTCTTTGTGTTTGGCATTCGTTTGAATCGAGGAAGTCGAGTGATTTTCAAAAAAATGGACGAAAAAGAATTTCGTGTGTTGATTAAACACTACTTTATGAAAGGCAAAACGCCTCAGGAGACTAAAGAGAAGCTTGATAAACATTATGGTGACTCTGCACCTTCGATTAGAACAGTTTATAAGTGGTTTCAAAATTTTCGGAGCGGGCCATATGGGCACAAGTGACGCTGAACGTTCTGGACGCCCTGTTGAGGTGTACTACTCCAGAAATCATTGATAAAATCCATGATATGGTGATGAATGACAGAAGAGTGAAAGGTGCGTGAGATTGCTAGTGATGTGGGCATCTCGAATGAACGGGTACATACAATATTTTGCATCAACATTTGGACATGACAAAGCTATCCGCAAGATGGGTGCCGCGATTGCTCACGCTTAACCAAAAACGAAATCGTGTGAAGTGTTGCAAGGACGGTTTGCAGCTGTTCCAGAAGAATCCGCAGGACTTTAAGCGTCGTTTCGTCACTGTGGATGAAACATGGATACATCACTACACTCCTGAGACCAAAGAACAATCTAAACAATGGGTTACCAAGGGGGGAATCTGCGCCAAAAAAGGCGAAGACCGTTCCTTCGGCCGGAAAGATTATGGCGACTGTCTTTTGGGATTCGCAAGGAATAATCCTCATCGACTATCTGGAAAAAGGGTAAAACTATTACAGGTGCATATTATTCATCGTTATTGGACCGTTTGAAAACCGAGCTGCAAGAAAAACGCCTACGATTGGCTCACAAAAAAAGTCCTTTTCCATCACGACAACGCACCAGCTCACACCTCAGCAGTTGTGGTCGCAAAATTAATGGAAATAGGGTTCCAACTCGTTTCACATCCCCCCCTATTCTCCAGACTTGGCTCCCTCGGACTACTATTTGTTCCCCAATATGAAGAAATGGCTGGCGGGAAAAAGATTTTATTCATACGAGGAGGTGATTGCAGAAACGAATGGCTATTTTTCAGACTTGGACAAATCCTATTATTCGGAAGGGATCAACAAACTAGAGCAGCGTTGGACGAAGTGTATAAGCCTAAAAGGAGACTATGTTGACAAATAAGAAAGGTTTACCCCAAAAAATTAAGTAGTTTTTATTTTTGCACGGACTTTTCTAACGACCCTCGTAAACATGGATTTTTAGAGGAGTTCAGAGAAGCTGAGAGATGCTTTGCTTCCTCCGAAATTACTTTTATTTTAAAGTACAAAAAGATTAATAATAATAAAAAAAAAAACCACAAAATTAACTCAAAACAGTCAAAAATACCCAACGAAATTAGCCGCATCATGTTGCATCCCTACCAACAGTCATAGTTTTTTTAGGTGGACCCTAACAACCTGTTGTTATCTTACTGGAAATAGAACGAATTATTTACAAAACCAACAGCGAATGACAATTTACACTTCAAACAAATTATGGTGTACAATTTGAATCTCTATACAGGTCTGTTTACCTTAAGATAAGCTTGTGAATAGATGTTTCAAGAAAACATAGACTACCTTTTCTTAATTATTATTCTTTTAATTACGATAAGGTTGGAACAGTTGTTGGCATTTCGACAGTAAACAAATATAGATAACAATGTACTGATATCTCACCATTAGTAAACCTCTTGTGAAGGCCTTTACTACTTAATATCTAATTTCACGAATAAAATCGCTATTCTAAATTATCTTAGATATCAAGATCGGTAGTTCTGCTGCAGGAAATCGTAAAAGTTCTTAATAATGATTGATTTGAAGAGAAATCTTAGGAGTAGCATAGACAATTCAGCAGGACAGGAACAGCATAGGACCGGTACCAACCAGAAAACTCAGTCAGTCAAGAAGTTGGCTGGCTTATGTCAACCGAAGGTTTTTTTTTTTTTTAATTACCAAAATAATTCTTAATTTTTAATGTAAATAGCGCATTAAGTTTTTCAAAAGGAAGTCATACCGTCATTTCCCCATTTATCGTAATTTTCTTTCATTGTATTCCCATTCTTGGCGGTTCAGCCACACGATGACGAGCCGTCCAGTAGAGCCCTTGCACAGTCTTCTGGCGTGCCCGTCGCACCGTCATTATCCAAGAGGTGTTCATCTCTTGCTTCCTACACATGGGACAGATAGGAGAATTACGTAACCATATCCATTTATTGGAGACAGTTTCATGCTAATGCATGACAATGCTAGACTATACCACTTCTAGAATTGTCACTTGTCTCTCAGAGGAAGCCCAGCATGTTTACTGGACATGAATCCTAGAGGATAACTGAGGGGACATGTTCAAGATACAATTGATGAGCCTTCAACTATTCTGCAGTACCAACGCGATGCCCTACTCTTTAGAAAAGCATCCAGTTCGACAAAAGAATATTTAAAACATATTTGCATGATGTCGCTGCAGCATCATATGGTTCTTAATACGGACCGAGCAGGCAATGCCTAAAACTAGGGATAATAAAATTATATGTAAATAGAATTCATTAAAAAAAGAGTTAATTTTTATTTACTTTGCGAGTTTAATTTAAAAAAAAAGTGTGTTAATAAAGGTTATTTTATTTATTATTGAAAATATTACGTGTTTTTTGGGAGGTAGGGGTGATTATGTCAACTTTATTGAAACATTTACCGCCGATTTATAAATATGTATTAAAATAAAATCGACCAAACATTAACTTGAAAATTTAAATATACAAAAACGCGGTCCTAGTCAATTTTTTTTTTTTGTATTAAATTAGAATTTACAAGAATAAAGAAGAATGCAGAACGAAGGAAGGTCAGCACAACAATTTACGGAAATAAAAGTAATTAGGTGTAATTAATAAACGAGAAAATTATTCAAAATTCAAATTGATTCAATCAAAAAAAATCGTTTTAAATAATAATTAAATTTCCCTGTACTAATTAAAACAGATATTGTTCAATATGCATTTTATTACTATTTATACTTGAATAACTGCAACAATTATTCAGTAATAATTAATAAATAATGATGAAGTTAGCGTAATATAGATAGCAGCATTTATTTCATTTATATGAAAACCATCTTAGCTCAGTTTTGCTAAACGATAATAGCTACACTTGTTATTCCAAATGATATGAAATATACATAATTACTAATCTGACCACGACACCTAATTTGGTTAACTGGACTTAAAAGCCCGTTCGAAAATGTAGGCATTAATTTAAAAAATAAAATAAATCAAGAGTACAATTTAGAAAACAAATATATTGGGCCTGAAGACCTTCCCAGACTGTAAGATTGTAAAAGGAATCAAGATCGGGGAAACGAATTATTCTCTGCCCCTAATTGGGAGATAATTTGAAACTTAATTCCAAATTTTCTGTATTTGAAGTAGGAACTTCTTTCGGTCAGCTTTATCCAGAGACTAGACGGCGTGTCTACATTAAAATAAAAAATACAATAAGAAGTTGGAGCGGCAGTTAAATGTAAGTTATGGAGCCGTTTTAGAGGATTTGACTTTAAAGTAGTAAATCCTCTCTGTAATTCTGTCTTCGAGTAACAGATATTCTTCAAATTTGGAATACAATATAATAAAGGTTGCAAATCTGTTTGAAGTTACAATTTAGTGAGGTAGTTAAAGTTTCAGTTCTTTAAATACTCCAAATATTACGTATTTTGGATGTAATAAGAAAATCGTTGCAGCTAAATTCTAGAAATTCGAGAAAAACTGAGACATCAATAAATGAGCTTTTCCGTTTATTTAATGACTTTAATAACATATGTGAGCTTCTGAGACGGTTCTTTTTTTATCATACAAAAATAATATTCTAATTCTGATAACCTTAAAGTATATCTGGGTGATAAGTCACTTTCAAAACTTGGATACAATCGCATTATTTCCCTTAAGACTGAAACAGAATGAATGAAATTAATTTTTGTTTAATCATATTACAGTAGCATATCATATCTTTGTAAAGTTATGTAACGTATGCTTCAATGTCTTTGCAATTACTAGTAGTTTACATACAAATTACAGTATTGCATGCGCAAAGTTGTAATAGTAGTGGTAATTTTGTATCATTTCTACTTGACAACAAAACTTTTTTTTTTTTAAATAAAATACCTATTTCTATCTTTTCTTTTTACATATATTAAAAATTTAGGTTTGCATTTTATCTCTTTAAAAAATGTAATCTGTGTTTAGAGAATCATTACTAAATTTTTAATAACCTGGTTCTATTTTTTATCATTGAAAGTGCTAATTTCATGTTTAACTCTTAATTGTTACACTTTTCGTGTCAAACATTTAAATGAAGTTTTACAACTTTTAGTTCCGCAATCTTTAAATTTGCTAAAGTATCCAGTAGTCACAAACTAGTCTGGCTTGCTGAATAGGCAGTTAATATGAAAAAATAACCTACTGCAAGTAAAATCGCTCTGGTTGCAATTTGAATTAAAACCCACTTTGGTCTATAAAACCTATAGTTTTTTTCAATTATAATGGATTATAAAAACAAATTTTGATCTGTTTTTTTAACCAAACATTTGACGCGAAGACAAACGAGAACAATATAATAGATTTTAAACAGGTAGAGATCATTTAAACTGGAACAATAAAAGAGATGAGAATTGACGGAAATAGAAAACAAAAAAGAAATGAGGATGGTAACGGTGTAGAAATGGGATGAGAGAATAAGAAAGCAGAAGTCGTTGAAGATGGCAAAATAGAAACTAAAGAAGATACTTAACATGAATAATTGGAGCCAGATGACTCTTTAGAATGTAACAAAGATGATGGGCGATGAAACACTGGACCAAAACTGATAGTAACGCAAGAAGATGAAACTTGGCTTAAGCTTAAGGATGCATGGAACGGTTGTTCTGAGTTCCAATATATCCAATAAACGTAGAACCTGGAGCTCCCCTGATAAGATCTTCTGGGGAATGAATAATAGAAACATATAACGCGACAGTGTACAGTGCTAATGATTAAGTTGTCGATGCGCTAAAAAATAAAAAATAACGACAGCGTAAATATTATCTGTGTTTGCAAATAAGAGAAAAATTTTATATTATTGCTTCTACTGAAATATCAGTTGTGTTTTAATAGATAAATAAGTATTTTTAATGAGTATAATAGATGAGTTCTAGGGTAAAGAAAACCGTAAAGTATATTACTTAAAAAAGTTTAAGAGAGAAAAACAAAGTTACAAATTCATTTAATTGTTCTAACTTGGGATTTTGGTAAAGTTACTAGTGTGAAGGAAGTGAAGAGATAAGTAAATTGCCCCGGTGTTATACTAAAAAGAATAACTTGAATGTTTAAAATAAAGTTTAAGATTTACATGTGAGGAGTCGATGAACAAACTTAAGAGTATTATAGAAGCTTCGAATACTGTAGAAGTCAAGATGAAAATTTGAGAAATATTAGTCATTTTTTTTTGAACATTTAATTACTATGCTGTACCCTGACACAGCCTTGATGTAAGCGACAATTCAAATGTAATCAGATAAAAGTGGGTAGGTAAGAGACCTACTTAAACATAATAACACATGTTGCATGTGCTTGATATTAAGAGATAAGATTTAAATTAATATTTTAGAACATAATTATTGTAATATTTGTTAGATCAATAGAATAGATTTTATTAATGCTAGTGATAAGTAGTTATTTTCATTCCACTTAATTATTTTGAAACTTTCAGAGGTGAAACTAGACTAACCAATAAAATTTCAACATATTCTTCCTCTACTTACAAAATATGAGCAACTAACCTTACATAGTGCGTTAAAAAACAAAAAAACGCGACATTACAGAGCTTTTTTTTTTGCAACTTATGAATTGCCAGCTTTTTATTTGAATCCTGCGCAACTTAACAACGTAAAATCCCACTATTTGAAAATCGCATTTGGTTAAATCCCTAGTTAACTGGACCAAAATATAAAAAGGGCACTGAATAGATTTTTTCCAGTTATTTTTAACAATTATTTCAACGATTCTTAAACTTTTAAACAAACATGTAGATCTCTTTCTAATTATTTAGAACATTTTTCAAGCAAACATTATTTAAGTAAGATTCTATTACAGTGGTGATGGTAAGAGGTAAAGAGGTTCTATCTATCTGTATACTATTAAATGAGTACCAAATATATTGCCAAAATTCCCAGCTGGAAGATGAGTGATTTCCTTAGAGGTAACAGGGGTTTCTGGAGTTGAGGTACTTTCATCAGAAATGCCAGTCTAATCAAAGAAACAAGATGAGTTTTGCCGGCTAAGATCAGATAGTCAGTAATAAAATAGATCACATCAATGTAATTAGAAGCACATTTTGGGTCAAGGTATTGATAGCAGTTGTAGTCTCTGCAAGCTAATAACTTAACTGTTATGGCGCAGAGCGAAAAATTTGTTTATTAGGCGCTATTAACAAATATATGGACATTTAAAAGAAGAGATGTCTTTTATAAACGAAAACCTAGCCATAAGTAATGATCAAGAAATGGAAGTAAATAAACCAAAACTATTTCTGGTATGGCAAAGAAAAGCGTAAAGCTATGAAACACTATAGTCACGATTGCTAAGAAAGAATACCGAATTATGGACATTCGCCATTGAACTTCAGCTCATATGTGTAGCAGTTCTATCAAGTTGAAGTAGTTCCTATTGTATATGCATTGGCAGGAAACCATAAGTAATTATTTAACTACCAATTGCGTTTTGCAAGCTTCCACTAACAACGTTCGTAAAGAAATATATTTGCCTTCAAGGATTTGTTCAAGGATTAGTCATGTTCTGGTTACCTACACAACCATAAGATAGTTTACAATAGATAGATACTCAACAGATAATTGCAATAATAATGTTTTACCTTAACAGAAATCATTAAAAATTATTATATAAATATATGTATTATAATATTCATTATAAAAAATAATTTTTCTAGTCACAGATTTGGTTTACAATCTACAAAAGTAAGAAGGATAGAATTAGTTAGAATAACTGATTCGTCAGAAATATGATTACGCATGTCCATTGATAAATTTAACGTTGTGTAGGGTAAATTTATGAGATCAATTGCCAAGTTTTGAAGAATATCTGTTGTAAATTTTGGAATTTTGCTCGTGTCTTCAAATCATCGCCCTCTTCAATCTTAAAACTCTCTAAACTCATTTTTTAAAATTATTTGTTGATGAAATAAGAGCACCACTCTGTCTCCTTTTTTTACGACTGAGTCTTGTTTGTAGCTGTCATATCTAACTGTAGATGGATTATCCACGCCACCTTATTATCGTTTTATTTTAACGCTATGATACCCACGACCTCAGAAAAAATGTCCTTCCGTTTGTCCAGGTCCCTCTTTGTTCTTCTCTCAATCTTTCAAAACATAACTCAATTTCTAAAGTTTGATCCAACCGCAGTCAGAGAACGAATAAATTATCGATACTCAACAGTTCTATAGATCACTCACACACAGCTGTGATAAGGAACAGGTGTGAGAATAGAACTTATTGATCACATTGCCATTTTTAAATCGATGAAAGCAGAGCTCAAGTAAGTTTATTGCATGCAAACTAGTCTAGTTGCATTTCTATTGTTTTATTTGTAATCTATAGATTTTACTTTCTTTTATTCCTCGTAAATAGAAGAATGAAAACAAAATTTTCTTAATTCTGTAATAAAGGTATTAAGCCAATAAACCTATAATTTAATGTAGGTTACCGAATATGATTATCAAATAACTACCTAATCAGCTTTTATACATAAAACACAAAACCTTTTTAGGCCGTAAATAACAAGTTTGTGGCCATTTGGGAAAATATCTTTGGCCCCTCCTAACATCATCATAGTACAGCATTTTATAGGGGAAATATATCGACTCAAAAACTTACAAAATACATCATTTATCATGAAAACATTTTATCTGGTAATGGATATTTCAGAGAAGTTTTGAGAGATTTGGTTGTCGCTTCCCTCTCTTTATAAGCATCGTTTCATTTCAGTGTACACGAAAAATATTGAAATTAAAACTAAGAATAATTTAAATTTCAAGATAAATATTTAAATTAGAACTTAAGAGAATTATAATAAATATTACGTAGATGTAAGGCAGGAGATGTTAAATATTCAAAACAACAATGTTTGTTTGAAATAAAATGCTCTGTTTTTATTGTAATTAAAATTAGTTTACGTAATCAAAAATTTACAAGCGGCTGCTCAATAAAGAAACAATAACGTTATAAAAAAAAATAAAAAATGATTATGATAAAAACAGAACTTCCCCCCAGAATAAAATAATATGTCAAAGAGTAGACTGATAACAATAACAATTAAAATATAATAGGAAAACAAATTTTAACGAAGCAATTAAATATTTTTTATGTATGAGAAACTTTTTTAAAAAAAAAACGTTCAAAACCGGAAATGATTTGGTCTATTGTTTATCAAAAACAATAAATACAAAATTTCTAAACAATAAAATAATATTCACAGCATTCATTGCTTTCCTTCCTGATTTTAGGGAAGTTATTTTGTTCAGTACTTTATGCACATTGAAATGCTAAATTATAACGAGTAGCCTGATGGAATCACAAATCACCTTCAACTTAAGAAGCTGATGCTGGATTTTGTAGATAGTGTTTTGCACTTATACTTAATGGATCATTCTCAAGGTTTTTTTCTCAATCTTAGTAATGTTTTCAAAGTGTAGACCGTCATCTATTTCTTTTTGCCAAATGCCAAGTAAACTCCTTAAACACTCCTTGCTTGGGCTCCCTTATACGTTGGTTACTAAAAAATGTTGAACACTATCTACAACGTTGTTAAAAAGTTCCATAATGTTTTTCAATTAAAACATTATTCTCATTATCACATTTGAACTATTATTACGAAATATTAAAAAGAGATAAGAGTTCTTGAACAAAAAAAAAAAAAAGAAGACTTTTTTTATAGACTGAACTCTTCAAAAAGTCTACAACTATCTAATTAGTTTATATATCTAGCCTTCGCTTTCTAGCAGTAAATCCATCACAGTTCTCAAAGACCAGGGCTTTTACGAGGAACTAAACCTACTTCCACGTCTTGTCTTTTTGGTTCTATCGATAATTTGTGGCAAAACTAGGCGACTTTTATACTGCATTAACAGTCTGCATAGAATCTTGGGCCAATTCGCGTTCGTTTCCTTTTTTTGCGAAAGTATCCTGCTGTCTAGATATACTCCATCTAAAAGACACTGTTATTAATTTTCATAATAGCCGACAGAATTGAGCAATTAACGATAAAATGTATGAACTCCAGTGTGATTAAAAAAAAAAAAAAAACATAAAATTGTGAAAAGTTTTTTCGAATGTTTTATACAGTTAGCATGAGTTAACCATGTGGTTCAAGAAAATAAACCAACAGGTGCAGGTTCGTAGAAAAAAAAGAAGAAGCAATGTCAGTGCAAAGATGGCCGCCCCATTATCGACACGCAGTGATCTTTTGATTCTTTAAATGTAGCCGAAAAAACTCATTGCAAGATGGAAATGGGGAGTTTCGGTAGTTCTTTTGTGCCTCTACAAGAAGTGTACAAGTAGAAAGTTAAAATCCAGCGTAACTTATGTGTAGGAATCCCCGTGATCAGATCTAAGTACACCATTGTGTATCATTGTGAAGAAAGTAGCTATTAAATTGGAGTTTTGGAGGAAGCAATATGCCGATGATGGCAAGGCGATTCAATAAAGTACAAATAAACGCATTGAGAGACCATACCTAATAAGAACTTCTTCATTTCGAAGTAGAAATAGGTCGAGATAATAATGCAGATGCTCTATCACAAAGTTAAAACAAAACGATCGAACAATGAATGAACGCCATAACTCGTTGCTTTAGAGCAACCAAATAGAGCAAACAGCGGCAAAAAAGTCATGCTCACTCACTTCTCTGGAAAGTTACATGATAAGGGGAGTATTGTTGCCGGCTTCCAGTAATCCAGCTAAGTATCTTTTGAAAATCCAAGAATCTTTTCCAAATTAATAATAATACCTAGTCCTAAAAGTTGCAATGATCAAGGTTTTACGGTTCATATTCATCTAAAAGACACTTGGAAAAAGGCGTTTTAAGTACTACATAACAACTACATAAAGAAATAAGAAAGATGGATTAGGAACACGTGATGCGAAATAGCAATGTACTATAATAAATCATTTCAATAATGTATTAAGAATTTACACGGATAAACCTAAAGGATTGCATTATTTATCGATTTATTTTTTAAAATTTTTATCATTATCTTTTTCGTAATAATCTCTCTTCTCCTCCTCACCATAAAAATTGAATTTAATTTTAAGGAAAAAAAACCCCGGAATTGTAAGTTCATAAAGCAAAAATAATTCTAATACAATCAACACAATACTAATCTAAATTTCTCATCCACTTAAAATGCAGCGCACAGCACATACAAATCCCAAAGCCATAGAAAAACAAACAAAAAAAATGTGTTTTCTGACCACTAAATTTAAATCTAATCAAACTATATTATTTAGTTAGATATATTTACAAAATTTGTAAAGAAAAAATATCTCACAGCTACCAAGACCATATTCTAATAAAAAAGCAAATTGCCAAATACATAAACACATGCAAACTAGATATCTTTTCAATTTCTCTGTCACTCTCTCTAGAAAAATTAAAATAAATTTTACGCACAATTAAACACTTCCAAACAAAATAAAAGAAACACAAAAATTGTGAAAAAACAATCAATTATCTAAACCATTATTTAAAAATATTAGTTGATAGACTATTATTTGCACAAAAAAATACAATTTCTTATTTTTTTTCTAATAAGTAACCAAAATTACATACAATGTAAGAAATGAAAATTAAAAAAGCCGTTAAATATATATATAAATTTGAGAAAATTAATATTTTAATTGTTTATGCTCAGGGAATAGTAGAGAATGGAGGAGCAATTATAGTATATTACATATAAACTACTTTTGTTGTTTCTATAGCACATTTTGTTTGGTTTAAATATTTTATTTTTCTTAAAAAACTTTTTTTATTTTTCTTATTATTTTTACCTCGCGATCAAAGAGAGTGGGATCATCAGGCGTGCTGGGTAATGGGCATCCTGTGTAAAGCTCTTCATCGGCTAATTCACTTGAATCGTCTGCTTCCAAGAAGTCCTATAAGGTCAAAATCAGGGTCACAAAAACGATAGTCTTTTGGAATTTTTTTTCCTTTAAATTATACAGATTTTTTTGAATTTGTTAAATAAAATTCTGAATGAAAATTGATTTTATTCTATTTATTATAGTAGAATATTGCTTACTTTATATTATTGTAATGAATAAATAATAATAATAATTTTTGCTGCTAAGGCATGGATTATTAAATTATATATTGTGTTTTAAATCAAAATTGGTATTTTATTAAATAAATTTAATATGAATAATTTTTTATTTCGAAACCACTAAGAAGCAGCAGTTTTTTTTATGTAAATCTCTCGAAGTAAAATTCATGCTTTTTAATTTAAATAAATATAGAATTTTGAAAAATATGTTTTTAGTCAGCGTTGGGAAGGGAAAAAATGGAATTTCCCTATTTATCTCGTGTATACTGAAAATTTCAAAATTAGACTGAATCGATAATGAGATTCCTTTGTTGTGAATTCCTGTGTATTTTGCACACAAAAAATGAGAATAAATTAATTTTCAGGAGAGCTAGTAATTCTCCATTAAAGATAGAAATTTGTATAGTAAATCTTCATCCTCTCGACCACTGGAAGAGACCACGATTTCACATTACCGTAGAAACGCGACTGTTCCCAATATAAAGTGAACAAAGATATTCTTTGCAAGCAACAATGATGACCAAATTCATGTATCTCCCTTGAAAGGGATTTTCCCACTCATAGGTAGTTACCAAGAGTAATCACAATTGCGTCAGTAGTGCTGCTCATATACTTTGAGATGCTAAACAGCATAGTGTACTGATCAGTTAAAGAATTATATAATTACAAACTAAATTCAATCAAACTATAATAAATACATTTAATATCAAAATATAACAATCGTTCCCTGTTCAAATTTCCTTTATAAACATTCTGCTATGGGTGGTATAAATAATAATGAAAGACTATTTAAATAAATAAATAAATAATTAAAAAAAAAAAATACACGTAAATGAAAAATGAGACAAACAATGGCCTTAACATGAGTTCACTGAAATTCGACACTTTAGTGATGGTAAAATTCAAAATAAATTGAGTGAATCGCCTCTGGGTGTGCGGACAATAATCAAGAGTTCTGTGAGTTACTCTCTATAAACCGTCGCGCTAATTGGAGTCCTCTACCTTCCAGTTTGAATTAAAATTTGATTTTCTTAACACTGAATTTTTTTTTTATGACTCTTTGTAAGTTGTCTTGATTGTATACGGAATAGTAGGGCCAAGTGACAGCTTTTGTATTAGCATGATCTCTTGGTCGCTTCCAGTGGACGGGTGGTCTTATATGTCGAAATGATTTACAAAAAAACAAAATTATACAACAAAAATGGTGATATGAATAAGTTAACAATTATACACAACAACATTTTGTAACGATTCTTGGACTTATAGAAAAAAGTGGAGCAGGCAATACAAAAAACAAGTGAAGAAGTATTATTCAATTAAACAGGACTCTCTATTCAAGGAGTGGCGAGGAGTAGGGTATCATAAAAAGCAGTAAATGTACAAAACGAGTTGTATGAAAAAAAAAGACCATAGCTTTAACTGAGGACACTATGTAGAGTTAGAGCTCACTAATAAACATAAAGCCCCATTTCTAATAGTATAACTGTGAGGTTATACTGAACTAAGAACTAAAAAGTTATCTGTGGTCATTGCTGGAAAAAATGTAATCCGGCTGAAGCTGCGCGTTCTTTATTTAAAAATGAAGGAGAAGGACGCTGACTAGCGTTTGTTTAAAAACAAAAAAATAAAATAAAAGAAATTATACTATTTTAGAAAGTATCAGGTAAAGAACTGCTATCATATAGGACAGCACCGCATGAACTAGGTCTGAACTAACATCCATAGTATGGATTCTCGCCAATTTCACTTAAAAAATCCATCTACATATGGTATTACAAAAGAATAGTTATTAGATAATGGAATGTACAGGAGAAATCCTTAGTAAAACGCGCCAGTGGCTGGATCGTAGTCAAATGGTATTTCTAGTTAGTAATTTAGGCAATTTTCTGGAATCAGAAATTCATTATTAAATCCTTTCTGAAGTCCTTTCCACTTCTACTGGCAATAAGTACAAGAATAAACTTTAAAAATATATATAAAATATAAATACAGATGTATCCAGCTCTTTTCAAAAATCGCATACAAATTTTGGGCCATTACGGATTTGGATTTTTAATTCGATTCCACACAGTCCACCATTCTATTATAGCTTTCATTCATTTCTTACAAGCGAAGTACCAAATAAACTAACTGTTTATTATAACTGAATGATTTCGGACAAGTGGGGTTATTTTACCTGGATAATGTATTTTTATTGCTTTTTTTTTTTTTTTGTATTAATAGGTCGTTTTTTTATAGACTCCATTACATTCAAAAATAAGCAAACCCATCATCATAACTTTTGCAATGTTTAGAAGTACAGAGATGATTAGAATAAGAACAAAACAATAAATTGTGGCCAATCCCAAAATAATAGTCCATCTATGGTATCTATGTATCTTTTTAACTAAGACTATAATATATCTAAATAAAACTTACATCAGACAATAAATTGGAAAACTAAAAAGAATAAAAAAAAAGAAAAGTTTAGCCAGAAGACTGCTTTTTCAAAACAATACTTTCAAGTAATCATTTGAAAATTAAATAACAATTTAAGGAAATTCAACTGCTTTAGAATGAACAAATGCTGAAAACTGTGGGAAAAACATCATGCAAATTTAAACATCTTTGTTTTTACTATGCTCTATCCTCAGTAAAAATTAGGATGATATGAACCTGGAAAGTAAACTTCGACTAGGGTGTCCTCAATTCTTAGATTCTGCACTAATGACAACAGTTCTGCCTCAGAGCAGTTTAATTATTTAGTGGCGAATTAGCTACTCCAAATCAACGACGATAAGCTCTCCAAATATATAAAGACATCCGGATTTTGGATATTATTACCCATTAAAAAAAAAAATGCATATTTCAACAAACTGAACTATCAAAAGATCAGGCCAACTAACAGTATCCGCCCCAAGAAAGGAAAGATTGATAAGAAAGCGAAGCTGCGCGTAAATATAACAAAGGAGCGAGAATGATAAAAACTGAACACTCTCGCTTTGCTAAAACGCCTACACTACAGTTTTGCAGAAAAATATCCTACTTTCATTAATTTGTAAAGAAAAAGTTTTTTTCAATAAACAAACGCAAGGGTGAAAATGGCCACTAAAACTCCCCTAATTAATCGAATTTTTAACGTAAGTAACAATTTGCAACTAAGGAGAGGAGGTGGAAAAACAATTTTTTTTTTAAAACAGCACAGTTTTTGTTAGCCCGCCTAATTATAATTACAGTAAGAAAAAAACTGGTGTTCATTTTTATCTAAGCTAAACATCATTGAGATACATACAATTGTGTACACAAAATTAAACTTGAAAGAAGTGCTATAAAAATTCAATGTGTTTAATTGTGAATGAAGTGAAGAGTTGAAACAATTTGAAATAAATTTTGTAAAAAGCGCCAAGGAATCATATTTAATCATTAAGTTGAAAAAAAAAAAATTACGAAGTATTTTCCTAAATTTGAAGATTCTAAAATAATAATTATATATATATTAAACACCCCCTTAAATGTACTGAGCATAAACAAACTAAACTGATAAATAAATGCCAAATACATGTAATTAGATACTTTTTAAGTTCGTAATAAGCTCTATTGTAAAATATATGAACTGATAAATAACTCTCAAGCACAACATGTTGCAAAAATTTTTAATAATCGGAGATTACACTTTAAAAATATATATATATAATTAAGAAATTTACTAATGAATTAATTTCATTCATATCTCTGTTGTTTCAAATCAAGGTGAAATTCATTACGTGATAAAAAAAGTATAATAAAAATTATGGGTCCACAGAAATATACATTTTCTCATGCATTTTTCTTGTACAATGTAAAATCAATTAATTCATGTTCTCATTAGTTATTAAATATTCATTGATAAACTTGAAATTTTAATTCATATTTTTTTTTAGGAGCGTACACTACATAAATATTACGAGGAAGAAAAAAAAAAAACTTGTCTTGGTAATGAACAATTAAGAGTACTGGGTTAATGGTTAATATATGGCTGCCAACATTTAGAGACAACTCCCCCAATTATAATTATTGTAAAAACCTCTCTTCAAAAAAAAAAATTCAATTCATTCTTGTTAGTAAAATGTGATCAATGAAAGCAACTTTAACAAAACTTTATCCATTCCAAAATCAGTGTAATAAGATTCCCGGCCGTCCAATAGAAATCCATTGAATGAATGAGAGTTAAAGGAATAATATAGCATTTAGATGAAAGTATTGCAAGGTTCCAATTATGTTCATTTTTTTAATGAACACTTTTACTTTAATATTCGCAAGATGTAAAATTTAAAATTTATACGGTTCATTTACACGGTTCCTACGTACGTAAGACGAATTGTATTACTTTTAAATGATTAGACAGCTACTCAGTTCAAACATTAACTTTTGATAAATTCAAACTAATTGCACGATAACTGGTTTCATTAAATTCATTCTATATCAATCAACCATTTGGATTTTTCTATTAAAAAAAAAACAAAATGATTTAACGCAGAGTTTTCCCCATGTCACACGATCATTTAAGATTATTTTGACTGAATGCTAGAATGTAAGTAGCACCTACTATCTTTAGGTATTAGCTTTTCAATGAGAAAAAACTATTCTTATTTTAGTTCTAAATACTAATAAAAGAAATGACATTTCCGTATTTAACAATAGAAATCAGCTAATGGACCTTATTCGTCTTTAAACGACAGAAACGTTTTATAACTTCATGAACTTGAATCATTTTAAATCTAGAAAGATTCAAATCTTTATTGTTTGAAATGAAAGAAAATAGAGAAGTTGAATATCTTAAACTAAATGAAGTTCATCGCACAATTACTAATGTGAGTTCAATGAATGATGCAACAATGGTAATAATGACTGATAATATGAATAAATGATAATAAAAGCCGAGCGGTAAAAGCAAGAGAATTTTTTTTATTGGTCTGCGATATAATAATTTTTTGGAAGCATGTCAATAAATTCGTAATAATTAAGCGTGGACGGAATAAATTACAAGTGTAATTGTTTGTTACCTAATTCTCAATTAAAACTTTTTTTTCTGAATTCTACAAATTAAAAAAAAAAAAAAAACCTTTTTAACTCGATTATACCAGATAGCGAATTAATAATTGAAAACTATAAGATTTAATAAAATTAATTAACTGACTTTTATTCTGTCCGAAAGATTTAGATCTTCACTTAATTCCAAATAATACAAAATATGCAGTTGTACATGCATTTATACAATAATTCCATAAATTATCCAAATTTTTAATTAGAAATTTCTGCTTCTATACTTAAATAAATAAGATAGAAATTTTACCTTGACTTCATCCAAACCAGGTAAATCTTCATTTAGAACTCCATCCCAAATTGGCCGCCTTTTCCTTAAACCCGTTAAAGGATAGGTTGCATCAGCTTCGTCGAAAGAATCATTAGCGTCCTCAAAATCGCTCATCCTACCAGTAAACTATAAAATAAATGTAATTTTTGTACAAAACTATATAATGTAAAGTCTGTTAAACTTAAAAAAAACTTAACTTAAAATCAAGAATAGGGGAAACTCAAGAAAAGTGAACATTTAATTCACCTTGTTACTTAAGATATGACCCGTCTTTTCAAGAACAAACAGAACCAATTTAGTACTTAAATAATAAAACAGCCACTCAAAATAATAATTTTAATTTATTAAAAAACTTGTAAAGTATTGTACACAATCTAAAAAAGGCAAAGGCGAAAAGATTTTTTTTATTACTATTTAAAAATAACAAGTGTAAATAACTTGTTTTGCGTAGTGTCCTCTAATTTTAACGAAAATGTAACAAATAAGACTTTTCTAATGCGTAGTGCTTAAAATATTTTTATTGAAATTCCTTTCTCGTACCTTGTACAATCATTAATCTCAATGAAGTTCATCACCATGTGAAATTTAGGGCTAAAGAATAAACAAAAGAAGTCTCTTTCTTCAAGAGGAACCTCTTTAGAGATAAGCTGCTTCTTTATTGAGAAAAATAGTCCTCAATAGTAGGAGCACGAAAAGTGCAGTATCTTAAAATGAGTAAGAAAGTCATTTAAAGTATTGATTAAATTAATAAAATCTGCAGAAATTAAAATTATTCTTCACAGTCTTTGGTAATAATTAATTTTGAAACAATGCAGCACAAGGTAATCCAACATGAGTACACAACAATCACTCTACTCTAAAAAAACAAGCTCTTTGTACAGTTTAACTTTTAAAAGTTCACAGAAATCTGAAGCCACAGCATTTAGTTGAGTGTAACATTTATTCATCTTTTTAATAAATATACAATAAAATACGAAAGTTCGACTTGATTTTTTTTTTAATCAGAAATATTAAAACTTAAGGAAATCGGAAATGTATGTTTATTAAAGTTATGATACTAGATCCTACTTTAAGAATGAATAATAAAATAGAACTTAAAAGCATTTTAAGTAGAGGTCCTTGACCGGCCATGGTCAAGCCTTTGGCTCTTATCTTAACAATTCACAAGGGCCAGTTAAAAAGCGATGTTAGTTATTAGCTTCAGAATGCAAATACGAAAATTAATGAAACTCAAGTATTTAAATATCAAAAACTGTATTTTATTTGAATTATATTTTTCTTATTCCTTTTAACAAATGAACCATCAACAGGTGAAATATTAACTTCACATTTGTTCAAAGTAATAACCGTAAACGCAAGTTTTAAACACAGCCACCGAAAAAGTACTCCTTTTAATATTCCTGATGAGGTTAATCTAATGCATTGTATCTAATCTATCAATTGCATTAATATCTGCCGAACAACATCCAGCTCTAAATATGTGCCAATAAAACTAATTAAAGGGAGATATTGTGTTCTCAGGTCAAAATCAAAGTGGACTTAAAACTAAAATTTAAGATAAAACTGTTATGGATATAGTTACATCAGTAGTTCAAGCGCAAATAAATGCTGTCATGTACGAGGCATTGACCTACAAAGGATTATGCAATTGAAATAAGTTTGATCTGCAATCAAGTGTTTGTAACAACAAATATGAAATTGGCATTCTTATTTTAATTAACTTCACTCAAAGAAGAATTTTTTTAAAAAAATTGCTCTAATTTACGATGTGATAACAACTTATTTAGTCCATAATAAATACATAACCAAGTATATATATATATTAAAAATAGATGAATAGAAATAAAGAGAAAAGAGTGATATCTCAAACTTTGCCAATGTGCTCATTAACTTTTATCACCGTTTCCTTCAGTTTGACACGAATAAAAACAAATTCAAACATTTCCATTCCTAACAAGGCGCCCATGAAGGTTTTATTAAAAATGCACGCTTACCTATGGATAAACTGTTCTACTTTAAGCATAAAACGTGTAAATATATTTTGAAATTATTTTATTCTACTGTGAACAATTAAAAGTTTTCCTTTCAAGTGATTTCAAATCTTAAGGTAACTAGTTTTTCATGAAGAGAAATTACACTCTACTAAAAGACCTGTGAGAGCTTACAAACTAGAAAACGTATGAATGGTTTACCTTAAAACTTGCTTTATTGAAATTTGTGTTGAGGAATATATGCTACCTATTAAAGTTGGCGGCTTCACGAATTATGCGAAATTGGAATGCATTTTGTTAATAATTTGGAAAATGCCACCCTCCACCAGCACCCACTGAACTAAAAGAAAGAGAAGACACGACAGCTGAGAGCTGATGTACGATAGCAGGGCTACCAACATTAGTGATATGCTACCATTTGATATTATACAGTCATGCAACATGAATTATGACACTATTCTAGTAAATTTATTATTTAAAAAATATAATATAATTTCTAAACATATTAGTCTTTAAACTTTGAAATTTAACGTCCAAGTAAATATTAATAATAAGACCAAAAAAAAAATTATATTTTGTAATAGTTGCCCCCTCTCGAAAAAAAAAATTCTTTAATGAACGCACGATTTTCTCTAATACATATATTATTAACTTATAAATTTTCCAAAATATTTTAATTTTACCAGTGTAATAGTATTCTTACAAAATATGAATGTGATAAGCTTACAATTCATAGAAATATCATTCAAGAAGAAAGCTAATAGTACTTTCCGCTCAGAATCGTTCCTAATATAAATTTCAAAAGCTTCAATCTGAAGTTATAGCCAGCTTTGCGCGTAATAACTGCACTAAATTTAAAGAAACCAGTTAGTGCGGTTTGCGAGAAGAACAAGAAAACCGAAAAGATCATTCAAAGAATTCGCACACTGAATTGTTTCTTCATACTCATTTAATTCTCGTTAACATTATTTAAGCCTTATACTACTCATGCATTTTCCCAAAAGTGCTTTATTCTAAAATGAATTATCTCTGGAAATTGGCACAAATTTTGTGTGCAAACCTTAAACCAAGAACTAAAGAAAATTGTAACTATTATGACCAATATCTTATGACGAATTTTCCGCAAAAAAGTTATAAACTAAAGTTATAGCCTGCTTTACGCGTAATCACTATACTAAATTTAAAGAAACTAGTTACTGTGGTTTCCCTCCATTCGCTGTGATCTACCTTTGAGTAATGGTGTGTTATTATAACTTCATTTAATACCCTTTTCTTGGCAAAAATTGGGTTTAATGAGGTTTTATAAGATTTCTTTTATATAAGATAGACGGATGGCTTCAATTCACATTAACATAATTTATTTATGTTAAAATAATACAAGAACCTTAAAGCAAAAACAAAAGAAACAAGTACCATCAGCACATACAAAAATTAAAAATAAATTGAAGCTGCGTGGTAGCAGTAACAGAAAATTATTTTTGATATTTGATGTTTTGTAGGTAGATGTACAGAATAAAATACGCTTCGAAATCCAATGGTCTTAAAATTAGCTGGTTAAACGATTTGTAACAAAAAGACAATGAACGAGAATTACATTTTATAGATCATTATTTTCAAAATTAAATTTCTTTATACACATCCTTCGAAAATCTTACTGAAAAATATTATTCTTAGCATAATTAGAATAATCTCACAAGATCTTTTTAAAAAGTTATTATTAACTATACATTTCGAAAAAATTAAACTATCAGATTAATAGTCTTCCTAAAATATCTTAACATTACTTGTGACTAATATTGCAATGGTAAACACTTACTATTGCTTATTTTAAGAGCTTTATTTTAAATGTTGAATGACAAAATAAGTTCACTTAAGTAAAAGGTGCAGCTGAAATAAAATAAAATATTTAATGAGTGAACAAACTAATCAGAAATGTAAAATAATAAACTAGCTATACTAGTGGTAAATAAATATACTTAGATGCCTCTACATTCAGAATACAATGTAAACTCATAGTCCGCTACATTCCTCCATTGAAGGAGTAAATACTAAAGAGAATAAATTAAAATATTTACTTAAAATTAGGCAGTGCATAAAGTTAGGGCTAACCAATAATTTGCGACACATAATAATAGTCCAAGTCCTGAATGTAATTTACAATATAAAATAATAAAAAAAAACATGAAAATCTTAAAAAACTTCACTTATCCACAAACGTAAGGAAATAAAAATTCACAATTCACTTGACACATTATTGTATTACAGATAAATAAAAAACTTATTTTATTTTTTCTGAAATAATAATTTTTACGAATGAATGACCAAAATTATTTTTGGTCATATAAAAATATTAAAAGAATATGATTTTAATAACGACTTCAGCTTCCACTGAATATTTCAGGCGTTCAATTCACAGACTGCTCTTAAGATTAATCGTGTTTTTTTTATCTTAGTCCCTTTTTAATATGATTTTTTGTTCCACTTCTTGTTCGCCATTCCACTATAAACAATTAAATGTACAAATAATTTTATATTTAAACAAAACAAGATGCCGAAATCAATTAAATAAGTTTCAAACTTATATTTTTAGATTTCTTTACCAGAGAATGGATTGACTAATGAATGCAATTATCTATCAAAGCCTACTTCTTTTTTTTAATCCAACGTCTCTTTCAATAGCCACTGCGGTCATTCTCTCGAATGACGAGATATATGATATCTCGTAGCACATTGAAGCGTGGTTGTGAAAGACATTTTTTCATAGCAAAGAACTAGATTGTGGATCTCAACGCAGAGAAAAAAATGTTAAGGACAAAAGCAACTTTCACTTCTCTTCACACCTTTTTCTTTACCTGTTATTTTCTCTCTTTCAACTTTATTACTTTATTAATGTTATTAAAAATTAATTGCAGCAAAGAAACACACTTCTTCATCTGCATGTAAATATTGAGCCCAGCTGGAGCTTAGTTCCAGCGTTTGATCAAAGGGAAATCCGCGTTTCTTAAGCTGAAGCTAACATTTTCCGGGTAGAGATCATTGGTTAATTGAATGGATGAGTGGCAGGAAGGTTGTAAAGAGGTAAGGATATTTGTGGAATCTCTACGCCCAAGGCTTTCAGCTAAACCTTCTTTTAGAGCTCCAAATTGATGGGAGAATGTACAAGTAACATACTCCAACAATCTTGAGGTGCAATGGAAACTTGTCTAGGTGTTGGAACAGAAGCGAGCGAGAAAACAGACGAGTTGGCTATGACGGATGGGTATTTTGAGATCTTCAACAACGTACTGTTCTATGTATTATGGTCCCAAGGCGATAGTTAGTATCACGAAGTTTCTGTTCTCCCCGAGAAATAGTTTGGAAATTATATTAATGCATGGATTGTCAGTCATTTACATGAGAAAGGAAGGAATTCCTTCCAACCATAAGTGTCGTAATTTTGATGTGGGAGAGAAAAGGTCGTTTATCTAGTTCGTTACTTCTACCTTACTAGCAAAGGTTTAGTAAGTACTAGGTTTAGTGCGGATGCACTAGATATAAATATATCTCTGGATATTCCTGAACAGAAATCTTCCTGGCATTACTTGGAGAATACCTCTCCTGGATAGGTATTCTCCAAGTAATGCTAGGAAGATTTCTGTTCAGGAATATCCAGAGATATATTTTGCCTAAAAGTAAAAACCCTAAAGGTTTTGCGAAGAGGACTTTTTTAGAGAAGGGTTGAAAATGGGTTCAAGACTGTCAATTAGGCTCACACTACAGTGCACACATCGTTCACTCACCACACGATCCTTTTTTTCCGCAAGCAAAAATTCTAATTTAATTCTCGCAAGATAAGAAACAAAAATTAAAAACAATACGAGCGTTGAAAGATCCATCTCTATCTAGTCAAAGCGACTACTTTAAAAGGCGCTAATACGCCATTATCACATATCATTATGAAGATATCAGGTTTTTGGTAGAACTGCCCACGTCTCTGGACAGTTTACCTTGTCTTCGAAAACTCCTCCTCCTGTCGGGTGGGTCCGGTTATTCGTCCGAAAAGTCTGTTTTTTTTTGTTTTTTTTTGCAGATAATCATATCTGGTGATGGTTTCTCAATCCGTACATTGAAAAGGCACTTGACACAGTATAGGGATTCAACAGGGAAGAGATGTTATACATACAAACCCAGTATCCTCACAAGTCATTGCCTGGCGAATGTAACTTATGGTAGAATTTTCAGAAAACAAGTTTATAAGCGTTACAGGAACATTTGCGTTATTTCCAGATAACATATGAGGTCCCTACAGTCAACCTCATCAACTTCATTTTAAAACCATATCAGATGCATTTTGTAACCAGATATAATGGTTTCGCCATTATCTTATAAAATATCAGTAATTTATTAAAAAAATATTATTTTTTTTTAAGAATCCAAATCACCTGCTCAGGTCCACTTTCCACAAGAAGCATGATAGATGGGCTAGTGTCAGCATTCCGAACACATTCCACCTGATGTGAGGACCAATCCTTGCGTTGGCAGAACGTTGAACAATATGGTGTACGGCGACACATTGAACATTCAGCAAATGCATCACGATTGCAATTGGAACACTAAAATAATTGCAACTGATAATTGTTTGCAATATCCAAAATATGCACATGTAGCGAATAATATTGATTATAATTTTTAAGGTAATAAAATAATATAACAGATAATTTTGTAGATCAATATTTCTGATCTTTGAAAGAGCATAGATATTTCCTAGCTTACTGTGTTAGCTGCTTTTGCTTGAATTTTCCTCAAACCTGGGCTAGTTACGCCGAAGCTTTTTTCTTTCTTTTGTAATAGCTAACTTCTACAGAAGACAATATGGCCAGGCACTTTCTATTATGTACCAACTTGTAATTTGTATTTATTATTATTTAAAAAAAGAACTGTTACTATAATTATTATATTCTAACAATGCAGTTAAAACTGTATTATTATTTAGAGATTTTATTAAAAGTATGTTAAAAGTGATCGAATTAAACATTTGTGTGCACGTAAATGTTGAATAATTAAAATTAATTACGAATAATAAGTTTAGATTTAATAAGTTATTCACATACCTTCTTACTGTCAGTGTTATCATCTGATGGTTGTAACCCAACTGTATTTAAGGGATCAACCACAACTGCAGAATCAAATACAGCCCTGCAACAAAGTACATCGTGAATTAAGTATTTTTTTTTTTTTTGTTAAATGTACATACATGCATTCAAGCTTTACAACACTCTTTTCAAAGTACAGCTTCTTATGCAACCTCTTTAAAGTAGGTATGATCTTTGCCTTGCACTTAAAATGCCATGAATGTCATACAGCAATCCAGTTATTGAAACGCAATCCAACAGGATGTGTAAGACCATTTCCTCCAATTTACAAAAGTTAAATGACATTAAATAAAGAGGATAGATTACCTTGAACAAGCTTCTTCAGTTTCTGCTCTTGCAGCCAAAACTGCTTGCTCTTTATCTCTTTTATGAGCTAACTGCATTACTTCTTTTTCATTCTTCCACTGAGCTTTTAACATATCTACGTCTTTCCGAAGTTGTTCAGAAAAATTAATCAATCTACGAACCATCTAAGCAAAAATTTCAAATTAAACACACAAGGCTATTAATTTGTAAAGAGTGAATAAAAAAGTAATTTCCTTCAACATATCAGTGAAGAGCACACTATACGTATCACTATTTGAATTTTTTTCCTCAATAATCCAAAAAGTGCTTAAAACTTCACCAGATTAACTTTAATGGTTTTCTTATTTATGCTCTATCGTGTACTAATGTATTTAAATAAAAGTTTAAATACTAAAACTGCAAATAAGGCTACACGAACCTAAGCTTGAAAGCTTGTATACTTTAACTGGCGAATTAGCAAACCTCATTCGATAAAATATTACTTTTTCCTTGAAAAGCTAATTCTGTATTTAAACTGGTTTTCAATCTTCTCGAATGTTTTAGGAAATGCTGAAAATTGACAATCTATTAAATACATTTCATTGAAGTAATTAACCTCATACAGGTAGTGATCTCAATAGAGATTTTGGCTTTCCGAGTATCCCAGCCTAACAAAACAAACAACATTAAAAACCATCACAATTACTCATAAAATATAAAAAGGCTTGAGGAAGCTGATGTTGTGCGCAACTTAGTTGAAAAGTTATCGGGCAGAACACTTGTCACCTAACACTTATACCAGATATTTTTTCTGCTAGTGTTTAACTCTTTAAAAGGCGCCTACATAATCGATTACTGTCTTGAAAGGAGTCGAAAATTAATGAATCGACTAGTTCTAGAGCCATCTTTTCTTGAATAAAAAAAAATGATCTAATTTTCCAAATTCGGATTACCTTCATTATAGATAAAAACCACTAAATGAAACAATATTTTGTTACGACTTACCCTGTCTAATCTGTTAAGAGCTTCCGGCACGGAAGTTGGGTTACCATTTGTATTAATATTATTTCTATTGCCAGAACCATCGTTGCTGTTAGTTGACGTAGTAGTAGGTGTAGAGGCGTTAGTGGTTGTTGGATTGGTGCTGTTGCTAATTGTGACGCTGCTGTTGTTACCACCCGGGGAAAATGGTGAAACGTCCTCTGTAGCTACGATGGTGGCCGAAGGTGAGTTGAAATTACCACTGTTACTGCCACTCCCACCTTGACCAGGTTCCAAATCTAATTTAGGAGATAAAAACGCAATAAATATATTTTTTTCTAAAAATAAATCTAGAATAGAAAAAATAATGGGGTGGAATAACCTATTTAAAACCGATGATGGTTCAAACCTAACCCACACAGAACTGGCTTCAAATTATCAAACAGACGTTGATAATTCTAAACGTGCACTAGATATATTTTTCTGTTTGTTTGTATTGTATTGTATTTTGTCAGTCTGAAAATAAGTTCTTTTCTTCTTAAATAAAGTTAACACTTAACAGGGCAAATTACTATATTAAAAGCTGTTGAAATTTACCACTAGTAGTGTTTGAAGCGCAATTAAGCCTATACTGTTCGTTCAGCCAAACTCCCTTCTACTTAACATTTAATATTTAATCTATTTGACATATTGTATTATTCATTATTGAGAGTAACTTTTGAAGGATTCAGATGTGCTTATCACTCTGAAAAAAATATGTTATAATTTATAATTCATAAGTTTTGCGAACATATTTGGGGCTATTCGATTTTATCAAATAAAATTATATACTGGCCAGAACTCCATCAGTATTATCTGTTTCAGATGTTAACACAATTAACAAAGTATTTTACTCTATTCAAAATTCAAATCTAGTACGACTTCCTATCTGGGTTCTTATATCTCTGATGGTCTTTTAAACCCGATTTTCAAAATATATATAAGTTTATATTTTCTAGTTTGAATTACTTGATTTACATTTTATGTCCCACTCAGTTGAATGTAGATTTTTGATAACAATAAAAAATATATAAGTTATAACTATATACAAAGGTTTTACAAACCTCCACCAGAATCGTAGCTGTCTTCCTCATTGCCAGAATTATCTCCATTGACATCATTTTCTCCTTTTCTTTTTACTTTTCTGTTACTGTTTAACTCGTTTTTCTTTTTTCTCTTGTAAGGTGTAAATAATCGAACAGGTCCAATCTAAAAAAATAAAATAATAATAATTAGATAATGAAACACGTCAAAGTTGCATTATTAATTATTATAAAAAAAAAATCTTACAGCGCGTATATCATCACAACATGCTGAACAGGTACAACTCGTTGCATGAGGTAACAGAAGACCTCCATCGATCAGCGCTTGTAAACTTCTACCTCCAAATCTAATTTGCAATAAGATTTATTATTAAAAAAAGCTCTAGGTATAAGGTAAAGCGTTTGTCAACAAAATAATAATAACAGAGAAACGGAGTAAACGCAATATTTTTGTAAAAAAATATAGTTTGAAGAGTACATTATATATTTTCAGTTTCTAAAAAGAACATTACTGGCTGATTTTCTGGATGGTAACCTGATGTAATGGACTTCATCTTTAATTGAGAAATTTATTCTCCATTAGAGTATTAAGTAACCAATCAAAAAGTCTTATAATTACAGGAGTTTCATTATTAATATAATATGTTACATAAATCCAAAACAATTATACTAATATGTGACTGTTCACTATAGAACTCTAGGAAAAAAAACTATATTACTCTGTAGTATTATTATTCATTTGTGAAAAGAAAAAAACTTTTGATTTTACAGAAGATAACTGCCACCAAAACGTTTATAGGAGGGCCCTCACTCTTATTATGTAAACTACTGAGGCAACATTCATTGACTAAAAGTAGCTAATAATTTTGAGATGGATTCCAAAGCGTTCTTAACAAAACATGTTCTCGTAAGGCTTGTATCGCAAACTTTAAGAGCAATAAGTGAAATAATTATTTTAAATGTGCACAAAGAATGAGTGGTACGAATCCACCCACACAAGAAACAAAACCAGCAAAGGCGTGTGCTTACTGTAATCATATTTTTTGTATTTGTGTATTTTACGTCAAGTGTATAGATACCTATGTGGACATGCAGAATAAACGAAATCGAACTTATATGTACTACTTTTTTAGCCCAATTATAACAATCGCGGCTGAAATTAGAACTTCTTAGGGCTTGTCGAAAGACCAAATAGTAATGTACAGATTAAGAACTGAGAGTATAATTTTCAATTAATTCCAAAAATTTAATTTAAATGATTTTTGAAAATATTTCAAAGCAAGTTACAGAAAAAAAAATGTGCGTCCGCTTGCAACGTAGCTTTGCATGAATTGTAGAAGAAAAAAAAGCCACAGTGGAAACTTTCTGACCACCCACGGGACCTATAGTTATGCAATGACTTGTATTTAGAAACCAGGGGCAAACTGCTCCTCCAACGGGGTAGGCTGCAAAGGCACTTCTTAGAATGGCTGCTATAACTTCCCCGCAAAACCTACTCTGCAGCAGAGGAACAACACATTTTCACATCAAAATTAGACGTGAATTTTTTGACCCACCTCTTGAAAAAACATGAAAAAAAAAACAAATTGGAATAAGTTAAAGGAAATTACTAAGTTCAAAGAAAATGGTATGTGATAATTTTCAGAAAATCATTTAGATTGATTGATTTTGTAATTTTGTTTAAAAAAAATAAAGAACATTCTCTCAGTCTCTTGAGATACCCATCCAGAATAAAGAAATAAGAATTGCCGAATTGATATAATGCGTACATACGTACAAGTATTATTTATTGAAAATGTATTTCTGATCAAAAATTTCTAAAATAAAGGTAGCAACACTTCTCCAAATTAAGAAACTGTACATATTTGATTTGTTTTAAATCAACTTTCATACCTAATACTTCTTTTCCAATCCTTGCTCGAAGCACGTCCACATAAAGCTTCAAATTCACTAGGAGTATACCATTGATTGGAATATTTGATACATCTTCCTCTGCCTCCAGATCCAAATTTGGATTTATGAAGTTCTGCGCTAGTATTCTATAAACAAGAATATTTACAATTAAAATAATTTTTTGTACATAATAATCAAATTATGTGAAAATAATTTTCGAAAAATCCAAAATTAAAACAAACCTTGCATCTGATGGGTATGACCGGTTGACTTGCAGTGGCTAACCAAGATGCATTATTTGGTAACTGGCATTCGTCATTATTTTCGATTACTATATGCGTTGCTTTCAGATGCCCATTCTAAAAAAATTTCACCATTAGCTGATTCTTAAAGAGTGAGCACATTAAATATTTAGGATTATTTTTGGTGAAAGGTTGAAACTTGAATAGAAGCGTTCAAACATGCAGAACTTCAGGGCGATTCAGCATTTTTCTTATACAGAAGTATCTCTAAATAATGAAAACATTATTTACTACTAAATTGTTGAACCAATGTTATGTACGGCGCATAAACCTAGACCTTAAAGAAAACCTTTAAGTGTAGAAGTATTGAAACAGATTATTGATTATTGTTAAAGGTGTCTAAAGAAGATAAGAATGAACCGAAAAAATTATGTTATTATTGATAACATAGGATATTGAATTAATGGAAACAATGGAAGGAAAAGTTGTAATTAAATAAGAATTAAAAAGGTATGAAAGTCTATCGTAGTAACTTCATAAGATTTAGAAAATCAAGACATGTACAATATTGTCAACGACAATTTTATTTTTGTGTAAATTATTTTATCAGATTTACTGATACATACAAATGCCAGTTTGAAGACTTGCTCTAGACATATAAATTACAAACAAGGTGAGTATGAAATCAGGATTTCTGAAAAAGTATCTATTTCCTCCAACAATACCCCATTGTTTATGATTATCACATTTTACCAAAAAAGAATTCAAAGAAAATATAAAAGCGAACATGATTCATATTTGGGCAGATTTTTTTAAACTGCACAATAGAGTGAAGAAAGCTTGCATAAAACATGTTTTTCATTTGTTTTATTTTTTGAAACAAATTATTACGAAAAACTTTATTTATGATAGATAATTAACTACTGTGGAATTTTCTCTTTAATTACATATTATCTAACCTGGAATGATTTATACACACAACGCGTTAAGCAAATATTCACTTGATGAAACAGGCAGAGGGGGACTCTTATCTGGTTTACTAAGAGTTAACAGTGTAAAAAATTGGGTATTAAATAAAAATGCTACTTAATTTTGTGAATAAAAACATTTTTTTAAAGTACTTATTATTTTAAAGAATTTACTTTAACTAAAAGCTCATTCTGTACATTAAACATTTTAACATACTTGCTGAACGCAAAATCATATTCTTGAAAGTTGTTTAAACATAAAATTATGATCAAAAATCTGTGTTGCTTTTTTAGAGATCTTAATGTATTATTTTCTTTTTTTTAAGACAGTGAAAACTACACTTTTTTGTTGTTAGATCTAATTTTAATTTCTTAATTTTTCTTTTAAATCTAATTAATTAACCTCTTTGAATAGTAAGAGAGCGCACAAGAATTGCATTTTGTAAGAGCGCAGGAAATTTTCTTCAAGAAACATACATATGTTTCTTAAATCAAAGATAGTGCAGGACGTTAAACTTGTAAATGAAACTCCTTATAATGAAGCAATGAGTACAAAACGACTTCGACAACCCATTCCACCATAAAAAGTGATCTATTTATAGAAACACATTCGAAATGCTTCACTAAGTCTAAACAAATTTCGTGCCCAATGATCTTAATGGGTTCCGTTTTGATATTAAGGTTAATATAATTAAATTAATTATTCTCCTTTGCAATAATTTGGAACTTATTTTGTTTTTCTTAAAAGTACGTAATCCGAATTAGTGATAGATGAAACGTTTAGCCTTATGTTATCACGTAATTTTGTCTTAACAGAATTACTACGATTAAAGTGCGTTCAATACGTAAAAATGCTTGAAAACTACCACACAATTGCAGCACTCGTACACATGTTTTGAGTGAGCCATCTTCCAGCGCATACTATATTCATTTTTTACAAAATGGTAAAATGATGCTACTGTTACAGTCAGGAATTTTGACTTGCCAAAAGACTTCCAAACCTAACAACACTAGGCAAAAAATTTCAAGCAGGAAGACTTAGTGAAGTTAACTTACAACTGCTAATGTTATTTCAGTATCTTTCTTTACAGAGCGAAGTAGTTCAATCATTTCTATGTCTTTGCGTAACAGGTAACCCAGTCTAACGACATTATTTGCACAACATTCACAGAACTTACTACGGTAAAATTGTATACAACTTCAATTCAAATGTAAGTTTGGAAAATCCCATTAGATAACTTCAGCCAACAAGTCTTCTCTCACTATACGTATAACCAACTTTCTGCTGACAATGTAAACTACAGGTACCACAGTATATTAATGCCCAATTAACATAATAACTTGTTTGGCTTCTACCATTGATCTCTAGGAGGAGTCGTTCAATTTATAGTTTATTCTCTTTTTTGGCACCCAGCATTCTCAGCACACTGCCAGGCTTCGGGCAGAGATCTCTCATTCCACACAACTCTACCCACCCTTGACCATAGTCATGACATTAAATAGGTCCTTAGAAGAAAAAATCTAACAGCAGCTTTGACTAGCTCGAATCCTGGGCCTAAGACTTACAAGAACAGTGCGACACCTTTAGGCTGATCTCTTTCTCTATCTGCACAGATCACTAAATGATCATTTTCCGAATCTCCTAACCATTTCCAACAGATGCAAATATTTGTAATGTTCAAAATTTTAAATTTGGAGTAATTTCAATTCCCAAAATTAATATAAAAAAGCACAATGATGCTGATAAAACGCATTACAGAATCCGAAACAAGTTCGAAGGGAACTACAATAAACAATAAACATATACAAAAAAAAACAAGCAATGAACAAACAAAACTATCTGCCAAGATAGATCACACTATCGAATCATCATCTTGAACTATAAATAAAGCCTGTTCGCAGTATTGAACATTTTTTTCTAATTCAGTATCATAAGAAAAAACGCATTTTAACCCTTATTCAACAAGCATTATTTTATAAAATCAGAAATTACCACTTAAAATTGATACGGTCAATGTTAAAGAAAAATAGGATCCTGAAAGCTTACAATGTCTAAGCAGAAATAGAGATAGAATCTGCGAGTGCATACTCCGAAATCCCAAACATTGCACACATGAACTTTCTCTTCGCGCAGCGTTGAATGAGTGTGAATTTGTTTTGCGTGGGTGTGTCTGGAAGCCACAGGGATGCCATTATGCCTGAAATATGGCTATCCCACTTCCCCTTTATAGCATTTACAATTATTGTTGGCTACATTTAAAACCTCTACTGAGCAAATCACAAGATATTATTAATATTAACCATGAACCATTAGTACCAAATAAAGAAATCGCACAATAACCGTGTTAGGTTACTCTTTTTAACTTGAATGATAAAAGTAACACAATATAATGTTTTAAAAATATACTAACTTCGCTCCTAAACCACTGTGTTGTTCTATGTGAAACTTCACTACACTCCTTGTCATGGCTACCTTCGCACATGCAGCTGTTTTCCACGCATAATATAGGTCGTAATGACCCTCCTCCTGCAGCAATCTGAAAAATGAATGAGTATGAGTCCATTTTCTAACAAATTTCCGAACATATGGTCAGAAAACATGATAGGCCAGAAAGTGATCCTTACAGGAACTACGAGTGTTTAAGAAATGTGTGAAAATAATTCATACAAGTTTTTCCAAATCAAACATCTACAAAGAGGTCTCCCAGAGTTAACCTCAAAGATATCCTACAAATGAAATAATAAGTAACTGAGCTGATACGTCCAATTTTGCACAGTTAAACGGAGGTAGCAAATTAAGAGAGTACATAAAAGGCACTAGATGACATGTGATTATGACCTACCTGCAACTGTTCTTGGGTAATAACATTGAACGCTGTGGCTCCTGCAGCAACATTTATGATTGATGCAACTGGTACGGCTGAAGAAACTGATACACCTTCCACAGTAGAAACAGAAACTGTTGTATGTTCGGCAGCCGAAGTGTGATTTTCGTTATCGTCGGATTTGTTCGCCAAATGATCGGTAATGTCCGGGAGAACGACTTGTTCCGAAGATTGTTCTTGCATTTTCCTTAAAAAAGGCGCCAAGCGCCTTTTCTGTTTTGGTTAACTTGAGTAGGCTATGAAGAGGAGGCTACTTGTCAGAAATTAATTGTTCAATCAACTAGTTGGGAAATAGTAAAATGGCGTGCTGTTGACTTGCTCACAAGAAGGGAGGAGATTCGATTTGCCTCACCAATAGGTTCTTCTCCTGATATAAGTTCCTCTCCCCACCAACGAGGGCAGCATATGCGCTGTGTAACATCTTTGTCTCTTATGTTTTAATCAATAGCATTTGGTAAATAATTATTGTTTATGTTAAATTATAAACTTGTCTTTTAAAAATTCAAGAATTAGTGAACTGAATACAAAGTAACAAAAATATTTAAAAGTATACTTCGAATGTAGGTTTCAAGTTGAACTTTCATATTTTGTTGATTTATACATTCAATTTAAGTATTGAAACAACAATCAACAATCATGCAGAATTATTAAGCATTTATCAATGAATTAGGAACATATATACAAATTCTTTTAATATCTTAGTCTTACCAAAAAGAAAGTTTATTTTAATTTTGTTCGGTAAGCCCCCCTCCAAATGATATTGTCTTTGAACTCCATGTGTAAAATTGAAATTTAGTATGAGATATTAACGTAATGATATTAAATTAGTACGATAGTACTTCCAATTTCATAAAAATAAACTTCAAAGAGGCACTACATCTAAAGATGATTATTTTTTGGGGCTTATTATTTTTCATTGTTGCTGAATTTTAAGCTTTTTTCCTCCCCAACTCTTTTTAAATAAACTTAGATATCGTCTCGTCTATACTTAAGATGAACAAGATACATTCATTGCTTCCAATCCAGATACAGCTGCCAAGGCATCCCAAAGTCTCCCAATCCACGTCCACATTCTTTTCAGCTCCCCCCTTATACTCCGACTGGACACAAAAAGGAAAAAAATTACTAAATGGATCTCACTCTAGACTAAGTGGTAGGAAATAAACAGCCAGTAAAAACTGTCTCGATTGTTTACTAATGTTACAAGGCCTCAATAGAAAACAAAAAACATATATTATAATTAGTTATTCGAGCCACAAGGAATTTGTTTCGAGATTGAGTGACAGAAAATCACAAATGCTCCCTACAATGCTTCAAATTTAATCGTAAAGAGTGACCTTTAAGTTCATAAATTCCGTGATTTCTCAACTGCCCATCCTAATCCTTTTCTACCAAAGACTCTCCTTCTTCGCTATCCATCAAAAGATTTCCTCACGGACAATTATTCATCTATGCCTCAAATTCAAATAAATGAACACTGAAGTTTTCTATTCAAATAAATAAAATTATTGATGTCCATCATATTGAAATTTAATGTTTTTCTGATTCCTAATTATTTGTGTCAATTTTGTTTTGCAGTTGTAAATAAAAATTTGATTTATAAAAAAATGATTACGGCAGTTTTAATTAATATTAGTATTTATTAAGGCAACATAGAACCATCCGACGGTGAAAAGATTCGTGATTCTATAGACAAAATATAGAATAAGCCAAATTGTCTAGTGCTAATAGCATTCCCTCTAAATTGCATACCTCCTCACAATAGGATTGAGGGAATTTTTTCAAATATACTGAAGTTTTCTGTACGCTAGGCTCTTTCATATGTCGATATAGTACCAGTAAGGGTTCAGTAGGAATAATAATAAATCAAGTACTTACCCTTCTATGTTTTTGTAAAAGTGATGAGAAAAGAATCTCAAACTCTCGATCGGTTTTTGGATTTCAAGCCTGCCTATCCGGTATTTAAATGCTATACGGCCCGATATGAATTTTAATCCAAAATTAGAACGCCTAATAAAGTTAGAATGTAGGTGCGCGTACACGGTAGCTTGTATGACAAACAGACGTGACTTTTTGCAGTTCACTAGAAAATGGCTCAAATTTCATTGAACTTGGTGTTTTAACTGCCTTTAAAATTATTAAATAAAATTTTGATTTGAATAATTTTATAGGGTTATTTATAAAAATCTAAAAAATGTGCTACATACAATCAAATTTCAAAAAATCAAAACATGACTAACAGTTTAGGGCCGCGTAAGATAGCCTGGCAGGACTGACCACGGGTTGCCGCACCATACTATAGAAGGTAGTTCAATCTACAAGATGTAGATTTATTTCTCTGCTCTTCAAAAAATGCGCAAGGCATTGCAACCAAACATAGTTTGGCTAATCTGACACAAAAACATCCTCATTAGCAAATTAATGCAACATATCATAACCCCTTAACTTCTTAGAATCATATGTCAAAACATGGAACCAATCCGTTACTGAGTACCATTCGTCTATCCACTCTAGCGTTAATAGCCTTTATTCAAGGGTACACCACGCTAGATTACCGGTTTGCCAGAAGGTTGTTGAGCATTATTAGCTTGGGCGATAGTAATATTGGTTCTGGTACTTGTAAGAGCCCCCTTTCGCTGGTAAACATTCCTCCTTTCAGATCTCGAGATTCAGTCCACTATTTCATATAAATTTATAACCGGCTTTTCTGTTGCTGTTTTAAAGCACTATTCCCGTTTGATTGCAATTCTAGCACAGCTTTCAGAACCGACGGAACCCCGCCTGAATAATGTACAATATATATCACTATTATATACTCATCGTGTACTACAGCATGTAGAGTGCATTGAGTAAAAGGAACTAAGTTGAGCCTTCTTTAACATCTGTTGTTTTGACATATTTTTTTTTTCACAGGTCGTATTCAAACGTCCATTCACAAATGGACTGTTTCCCTACCACATACTGAGCTTTTCTAAAGTAGTGACAGAAATGAAAATGAATAAATAAAATTAAATATCAATAAATCTAATCCAGAAGAGCGGAAGTTTGGAGAGAAAAGTAAGAAAAAAAGGTTATTTTATTTTTTTAATGTTTATTCATGCCTTAACATTACAGAGTCACATAAAATAAATAGCGTAGCATCTATTCACTCTTGTTTTGAGAGAGAGAGATTTATTTACCTATATGTTATATTTATATGTTTTTATTTTTAATAAATTCTCTTTTCATCTTTTTATCTCCTTAAAATTTTCAAACACTTTTTCACTGACCGAGAAAAATACCAATTAAATTTGTTTATTATTTTTGATCCCTCTTTTTATTATTTTAGTTTTTATTATTATTATCTGTTTTGCCCTTTCAGGTGAACAAAACAAAAACCAAAAATAAAATATATGTTGGAATATAAATCTCTTTTGTAAATATTGTGTTATTGTTAATTCAGACATAGTGTGAAGTTAAGGGTTAGTGAAGAATGTTAATATTGGATTAACGATTACCAATTTAGGTTTCCTCCCTTTAAGCTAAGAAAAAATGTAGCATGGTCAAACTAAGTTAAGCTTGAGCTTTTTTGTGTTTTTAATTACTTAAGTATTTTTAGAGAGGGAAAGTAATACTCTCTCCATGCACAAGTATCTCCCTTGATTTCCGTGATTGTGAATACATCGCGAAGAGGTTGTAGGGACTACCTTTTAGATAAATTTCTAGACTAGCTACTACTACCAAAATTTAGCCCTATACGGTGGTCTTTAAGGGCCGATTGTTAGGAACCCATCAAGGGCGATTAGAATGATTACACCATTGTCCCGTCCCGTCTACGGCTCCAGCAGCTTTTTGGCTGTAAGGTAGTTTCATAGGCCCAACTTGCGACAAACGAGTCTAACCAACTAGTTCATTTATCCATTGTACGCTTATCTAGTTCAAAGTTCTGATCAATTCAACACTTATTCCTTAAACTGCCATTTAAATTTGATATTTTCGGCTACCGAGGCGCCTAAATCACTCTTTACTTTAGTACAATTTAAACAGATCAATTTCTTAAGTTTATGTACAAAAATAGAACCTGCATCAGGCAATTAGCCCATGCTGACTAAAGTGGCCTAATACTATCTTAAACAGCGCTGTAGGCTCAGTAAAAAATCTCCTCAAAATGTCGTACAATGGGTAGGTTCAGTCTCAGCTAAGACAAAAGGACATTCATGTCCTGTTAAGTAGCTTGTTTGCAATTAGAGATACATGGCACTTGTAGTCCAGTGGGATGAATACAAAATGGCCGATGGTAAAACCTTGGACCTTGTAAAGAGGAGAATTTTCCCTTATCCAACTACAAGGGGTTAGCACAATAAGCCTCTTTCAGCTGCAGAGCCTGCGAAACTGGACCCACTGCTGTTTATAAATCTAATCTAGTATTATTAGTACTTTTTCATTTTCCAATTAACCCTTCTTTCACAATCTACCTACTTATTTATTTTTTTCTTAGGAATAAAACAAATTCATTTTAGTTATTTTAAAGTAACAAGAGTTGAAACTAAAAAAAAATAAGCATGTTAAGACATCTTTTTTTTTTTTTAATTCTTTGCTTCGCTTAAAGATATGTAATTAGCATTTATTTATACACAAATCTTTTTTTGTTTTACGTTTTTTAATAATAAATTAAGATTATCACATAATATTTTAAAAACAAAATTATAATATCTACACTCTTCGAAAAAAATTAATATATATATGATGAAAAATTGATAACGATGTTAAAAAAAAAAAATAATAATCTACGCAAAATATAGTATTTATATTATAGTGTTCCTTATTTTCATTTTTTAAAAAAGCTCAATGATTTAATGTACTTTACGGATATTATACTTGTTTATGTTTCTTTTAAGAGACTAAATCGCAGCTTCAAATTTACAGCTCAACATGATAGTTAATTAAGAGACCTCTGACGTATTGATAAGCTCCGCCAACTTGTTTTATTTACTATTTTCTCCTATTCGGTTCATTTTTCCTTTCCAATCGCTTTATTTATTTTTTTTTTTCAAGAAAAGAAGACCATCAATTTGAAGAATAACCAGACAAGCTACAGTTGAAGAAAGTCGCCTAGTTCCCACCCTTGGAGGTCTCCCTAACTATCTTTAGGTCGAACTATAGTAAAACTAGAACCATTATAATTATTAATTTTTACATATCTAATACATTATTTATGATTATTAACTATCATTACTAATAACTAAATTCGGCAAAAATAACAATCGATTTTTTTTTTGTTTTCATTATTTTCATTATTGTTACAAACAATATGACAAATCAACAGATAGCCAAAAAAAAATGATACAAAAACAAATTATTTACAGATTCGCATAAAATATATTCATTTAAAAAAAATAAAAATAAAAATTGAAAGCGCTAAATTCACAATTAAGACTCTTAAATAGGTATGTAAGCAATTTAATCTTCTTAAAAATCTTATAGCCATTATCATTAACAATTTTATGAGCTCTTTTTGCTTGATTCATTTTTTGTTTCTATTTATTTATTTAGGCCAAACTTCCTTCTAGTAGAATATAGTTTGAATACTTTTCAAAATGGGCAGTGGCATTTTTTTTTTTTAAATTACTTCTAAAACGCACTCCTTAAATTGCTTTCTTTTGTATCATAAAAAATAAAACAGTTGTGCAGTGCTCTTATATAAACACATCCACAGTTTGGGACGGCCGGGAAATATTTTATGCCGTTTTCAATTTTCGAAACTAAAGTTAAAAGCCTGATGAGTTCCCTTTGATTTCAAAGCATAAATTTGTTTCGCTCTTCGGTTCTCATTCACCCGCATATCTCTTATTTCTTTACTTCATTCCTGAAGCTTTGAAAAAACTTTTACGAAATGCAGAGAAAAAAAAAAAACACTAACAATTAGAGATACATATTGGGAATGCAGTAGCCCTTTTTCTTATTTCATCTTCGGTCAATAATCTTTGATCTGACACCAGTAACGAAAAAAAGTGGAAGTATTGATAATTTAATCAATACTATTGAGTAGAAACCTAATAATAATAATTACTTTTTATTTTTCTTAAGTGCCTCAATATCTGATACCATTCTGGAGCACTTTTTTCTGTTCACTGCCGACTTCAAGATAGGGATTGTAAAAATGTTGCTAGGAAGGAAAATAAAAAAGACATGTCCCAAGGTGGACCCGGAATAACTACGTGGGAATCCAGTTCTCCAATCACTGAGCTACCCCTTCCCTAACGTAACTACTGTAAATAATATTGACCGGATTATACGTTTTATAATAGAAAGGGAATAAAACGTGTGTCCTATTGAAGTCGCAAATGGCGACCAATTATCACAATTAAGCACACGATTCTGTAAAAATCACTCTAACTTTTTTGAGTATGAGGTACCACCTGCAAATACTATCAAAAATTCTGCAGTTCAAGAAAAAAAAAAAAAAAAGGTTGATACACAGAATATAAAACTCTCCGATTTTTCTGTTAAAATAAATTCATTAAATTTTGACGAAATTTATATGGTTTGAGACGTGACGTTTTATCACATTATCTAATTCATGCACAGTTTTGTTTAGTTTTGAGCATTCAAAATTTAGTAACTTGTTCAAGGTGAGACTTCTAACCGTGAATGATGAGGGAGCACTGCACGTGACAAAAAAATAAAAATAAAATCGAAAGAGGAATTGGTAAAATTCTGCACTATATTATTAACTCTGTCTAATAAATAACTGACTGATAACAATAAACTTTAAGAGACTCTTAAACAAAATAAGTAATAAATGATAACACATTCTCTAATAATAATAAAAGATTAGTTAAATATAATATCTCTAAGGAGAATAAACACTTTTTCTTTTGTTATGACATTGTTCTTCTTAGAAGCGACTAGGATACTAATAAAAATAAAATAGAAAAAATTACGAAAACTAAAGTTAAAACAGACTTTACAAAATATTTAACAAATAAAAAATGAATTATTGTGTTAATGGCTAAGCCAAATTCAAATTCTATTTTTAAATATTATTATTGGTTTTGTGTTTGTTATTTTCCTGATTAATAATAATATTACACTACCTGAGATGCCATCATTGAGGATTTTACAACAGAGGATCTGTGATATATTTTTAAAAGCACTCTTTTTTTTTTTTTATTAACTTTTTTGTTTTGTATTTTTTTTTTTACTAAAGTGGCTAGTTACATGGGGCCAGCTGTGGGGATTTACTTTTCTTTCTTGTATTTCATCTTTTTTTTTTATAATATATAAATTTTTATGAAATTCCTCAGCATACAATTGCTTCTGAAATAGGATTCTCTGTAATATTTATCTGCCAAGGACCATTTGACAGACCAGGAGCTGAACGTACACTATCAACAGATGATGAACCTTTCAATGAATAACCTAGAACAAAATTAATAAGATATATTGAAACAAATGAAAAATATTGTTGGGGAAAATTAAAAACTAATTTAGCAACGCCACTGTTGTGATCGAGTTATCTTTGAGTTAGAAAAACGGTGACTTAGATATCACTATCACTAATATTACATATTGTAAAATAATTGAATTATTGAGTAACTTAATTCATTATAATTATTTTTGACAAGATTAACGGGAAGGAAAATGGAAATGCAATTAATTAACGAAAGATTCATACCTAAATACTGATATACTTTTACTTTATCATTAATGGAGATGATACCAAAATTTTAAATTTTACTCAATCCATCAAATGGTCAAAATTTATATAAAAGCAATTACAAAAATAATAGTAATAATAATAATAAATCGACACACAATAAACATCTCATTCAAAAATAACCGACTCATCTATCTAATTATTATAATTTATTGTTGCAATAAATACAGTGAGGAGCAGAGAAACCGCACCTTTTGTTGGCATAAAAAAAAGATAAGATGTTGAATTAATTTATTGCAAATTTAAGTGTCAATAAATTAGTACACAGTCACAGTATAGTTGGTTTTATTGCACCGCCTTATTGTTTAGAGCAACTAATCAATGGAGTCATGATAACAATAAATCTTCTGAAGACTTTTACCCGAACCGCTTCATCAATCAGTTGGCAGTGGCCTCCACGATCGCCAGACCAGTGGCTCTCTTTGTTATTTCTTTTTATGAGAATATCTCAAAATTTTGAATATCACCCAGCAATAATAACGAAACTTAAGAATGCGGATTAAACAAGTAGTTCAACCAATAACACCGGCGGTACTACGAGGAGTAAATGAGAATTTGACTTTTCTTCATTTGTATGAAATTCGAACATTGATATTCGCCACCTTCCTGATTTGGCGTTTAAAGCAGTGATTATTTTTTGCATATTTACTAATGTGGTTAATAACCTTAAGTTAGGTTTGTGTGGTTTCACTGCCCTGAAGTAAAAAATCTCTATGAATACTTAAGTCAACCATCCACTTAATAAATCTAAAGAGATGATGATCCTTTAGTATCATATTTTTTAGAGATAATGGTACATTTTTGCGTAAACCATTAAAATCTTTTAAAATGTAAATATTGTAAAATACTACCTCACATAAAAAGTAATCAATAAAATAATAATAAAAAGGCAGTCTATGAATGTTACAGCGGTTGTGAACTTTGAACATGCATGAGTAGCTAGAATATCAAATAATACAAAGTGAATATGAATAAAAGGGGAAGTAATAAAATACACAGAAATATTAAAAAAAAAGAAAGAGAAAACAACATAAAAATATTTCAGAGCAAATATATGCCATGCCAGCCAAAAAGTCAATCAAAGTAATAATTATGTGCATAAAAAGCTGACTTTTGTGCATATTACCTGGTAGAAGAATATATGTATTTAAATTTTGTTCTACATTTTTCTGTGTTCTTTAGAAGGATGCATAGTGGGGGCTTACACAAGGATTAAACAATGTTTACAATTAGTATTAATTAACAAGACTTATTGTTTTATATTCTGTCAGCAAATTATTAAATTATGTCATTTTCAATGAGTAAAAAAAAAAAAATAATAATTATTCAAAATAATAAAGTTTTACTTTCACATAGTATTGTTTACTTTGTGTTTTTTAGCCATCGATAAATATAAAACTAAAAAAATGTCAACTCTAGAAGGCGAATTGATGAAATAACAGAATAATCTTACTATTGGTAAAGGAGGAGTATTGCGATCAGGTCAATTTTTAATTTCTCACCAGCAATACACGTCTTGAGATTCCTAGATCCAGAATAAGTGTTTAAAAAAAATGCGTGCACGAGTGAAAACCAGTTCAAAAGAAGAATTAAATGACCTTAATCATTAAATTTATTCACAGACCAACCCAAGGTAAAGAATTGCACGGTTTGTGAAATTGAATATGTTAATCTCTACTTAAAGAGAGTAAATGGTAGTTGAAAAAATAGGCGATTACTTTACTCTACTTAAAGAGAATCAAAAACTTACATTTTACTATTTTGTTCAAAGTGCAGATATGTGAAACACTGGTAAAGAATAAAAAATGTAATAAACAAGAAAAGATTAAATAATTTGCTCTTATTAAGTTTTAATTTCTGTAAAATGTATTATTTTTTTAAAAAATTCTGAATCCAACGAATACAAGTTTAGTAGAACTGTTGCATTTTTCGCTAACATTAATGAAATATAAGGGAAGATGTAGATAAATAAAATGATGGGCCTATGCATTTATTAAATTTTGTTTTAATTAAATTAAAAGAAAGTGATGGAAAAAATAAAAGGGTGTGGTGAAACTAATACTCAAGACCTAGAAGGAACAGCTGTTAGAGAGAGTAAATCTATCTGCACTACTGAATCCACTATCTTCCACTAATGAGGAACTAATAAAACAAAAAATGGAAAAATGACGTAGATAGTAATTTCTGTAAATGGTTAGTATTTGACGAACTAGGCAATAAAAGTCAAATCTCTATAAAATCTAACTAAATCAGACAAGGAAATGGCTGAATATAGTCAGGATGAAGAACCAAAGGCCAGGTTGTGGTGAGTAGTTTTAGCTAATGATACACAATTTTCTGCGCACCAAGAACAGACTTAAGCTAGAGTAAACAGCATCCATATTTAATTTATTGATTTGGAATAAATATATAAAATGAAAAAAACAAAATTAGTGAAGGACCCCCGGATAAATTTGAATTAAGCGAACTATCGCCTGGGGGTAGTTCGATTAGAGCTTAATCTTTTGAATGCTCTCGAAAATCTTGCCCTCCCAAATTTTCCCACGATCTCATACTGGACAATCTCACGACTGGAAGGCTTCACATCAAGTTGAACTGGCAATTTTAAAATTTTAAGACATCTGAGCTCACTACTGAAAGGATTGGAAATCCTTCAGGACAAATGGCTTTCCAACGATAAATATCCACATCTGTTTCGACGAATCTGGCACAGTTTAATTAATTGATTGTAATACACTAAATAACAACAAAATTACTTATCTTTCAGCTCGATAAAGTCAAATGAAAAGGATATATTCTTAACATTTAAATATGTATGCAGTGTGTACTTCAAAAAGTCCAACACGGAGGACTCAAAAGAGTTTTTTTTTTCAGTATTTTAGTTTTTGTTTAGTTCATGTTTACTTTGAAAATTGAAATTAGACAAATTTATTAAGAAAACGAGTAAGTAAAAATTTAACCAGACAAAACAATTAACAAATATCCAGACTTCAAAAACCAAAAAAACAAATAAATGTTAACCAATGAAAACATAACAAGTAACAAACAAAATTAACAGGAATGTCTTTTCTTTCTTTTTTAACTCAAGTGAATACTTTTTAACGAAAGAAAATAAATCTTATATAAATTTGATTTAAAAAAAAAAGATTAAAATTGTTAGTTTCTTTTCAGTTTGGAAGTTTTTTGTTCATCTTTTTCAGCAGGCAGAATGAGATAGGACAAAAAGCAAACAAAAACTTACACTAGGCAAAGCTTATGTGCGTAGCCGAGAGATATGTAGGATAACATCAGCTTCTCTAACCCCAACACTACATTATGTGCATTTACCTTCCACTGAGGATGATGTACTAATCCTCTTACGACCCACTCTGACAGCTAGAAAAAGAACAAACCAAAAAAAAATATTAAAATTATTAGTTCCGACTAAAATACTTATTAGTAATTTATAAAATATTTTATATGTTTAAATACAAAAAAAAAAAACCTAATACTAAAAACATCTTAATACCACTTGTAATGTACATAAACTAAAAAAAAAGAAAAAGATTTTGATAATCTATAGTAATTATCAAATTGCAAAAGTGCATCTACAATATTGAAAATTCAGGTGATGTAACTAGTTCTCTATTTGGGAGCATTTATTTTATTGGTAACTACAATTTATTTTGTACTAATTAAAGAAAAAATTAAACACTCTAAAACCGTCGTTTAATGGCTTACGATTATTTATCTATAATAAAAACAATCTTTAGGCTCCATAATCATTTATTGGTAAATAAGTGATTAAGAAATTTATTTTAGAATAAAATGCACCATCAAGTAAACAAAAAAAATAATAAAAGAAATGGCTGACATATTCTGAAATTGTAATTCCTATGAAATATTAGATTTTATTAATAGTTTTTAATTACTGTGTTACTCACGGGAAATAATTCTAGGTTTTAAGAAAAGTGCCCGGAAAATTATAGATTATATTACTCAATTTTTACCTTCTTTTTAAAATAATGCTAGTATTGTTAAATTTCGCATGTAGTTTTCACTGTAAATTTTTCCTTTAGAGGTATCTGAGTCCAACAAAAGTGGTTTCTAGAAAATGGACTTAAGTGCATATCTGTCTTAACGAGGGTGAAAATATATTTTAACAAATAAAATTTTTAGTAATTTCACAAAGATCTTGAACTGGTAACTTTAGTTTCAATTCCATGCATAATAGAACGCGACAGCTCTATTTTAAATTCTACAGTAAACGGAAGAATAATTTTGGTCAAATTAGTTTCCATTTTACTGAATTTATTACTCAGTTTTTCCTATTTTACTCTGAAACAAGATCTAATAATTTTCATTATTTACCATTGAAAAGAACAGTTATTCTCGAAAATAAATTTTACGAGCCCTCTAAGCAATTACAAATTCTTGTCTCTACTTCTTTCCTAATGATATTAAAAACTGTTATATTGTAATCTTTCAAGTTTCAATGTAAAAGTAATAAATTATAACAGGAAAAACTGTATTATGAAAAAGCATCTACATTATCATTTAGGAAATTTGATGCCCATAAATTTGTTAGAATAAGTCAATTGTATAAAACAGTTTTTAAGCACTGAGCAATATAATCATTTCTGCTTAGATAAGAAAAAGCAATCAATAATTTCTTCAATTTTATCCCATTAGCCAACAGAAGTGCTATTAAGTTTGAAGAGAACTTTAAAAAATAATCCCTTTGTCTGGTCTTTACAACTACCAAAAACCAAAAAAGAAAATGTGGCCACCCAAAAAAAGAGGTTTATAAGTTTTGATAATAAAAACTGGCCAGCTTTAGCTTGATAATTGATAATTAACTCTTGGACTTATTAATTACTTAATTGTAGTTTTTATAAAATTTACTTAACGTAATTTTAATTAATTAAAATGGTAATTGAAAAACTTTTGCAACTATTCGGATAGAGAAGTAAGTAATGAGTACACAGAGAATTTTAAAGTGAATGAGTTCAAACTAAGACAGTTAAATAAATATCATCAAACGCCACAATCTTATATAAGTTGCCCTTAATGATGCGTACTATAATTTATAATAGCATTAAAAGCATTTGATAAAAGTTTAATGAGAATTAAAATTAAAATAAATAAGCTGACTCTTAAAGAATTGATAACAGCAAAACTACTCAAACGGCTTAAATCTAAGTTAATTTACAAAGACATCCTAGTTATATATAAGAACAATTATTTACAATATAGTTTTTAATGTTTTATATTTTATAATATTATAATATTTGGCATAATGAATTAATAAGGGATTTGATTTAGAGGTTACACAGTAGCTTTAACCGCTTATTATGTGTCAAGGCTGAGGCTTCACAAATTATTTTTTGAACAAAGAAAATATTGCTTTTTATCCGTTTCATTTTATGTTTTATATTTTATGAACAAACATAAAAACATTTTCGAAGTGCATCCATCAGGTAACGCATTGTATAAACCTCCTCCATTCTCCATTCATAAAAAAATTAACTACAGGAGGGAATACGCGACCGGCCCCATGAGAGTTATCTTTCGGAAGTCTTAGGGAATGCTAGGTTACAAAATACATTGTGCGGTCATTTTAGACTATGCCATTACTCTGTTTTTTAAGGCTCGCCATTTGACCGTTGGTTTCTAGCTGTAATAGTAAGTTTCAGTTAAATGAATTTATCGGGTCAATGAAATTATTTGTACTATTTGTATATGGCAAAGATTTTGCCTTCCATTAAAGTTTTTTTTATTTATTATTATCCACTTAGTCATAAAGAAAACGTTTAGTTGAGACGTATACAACTACTTTTTCTATAACGAAGCTTGACAGAAAATTCAAAAGACATTTCCTATTTATTTCTGCCAGAAATTTGGAAAATAATATTAAAATGTATCCAAATTTCAAAGATGACCGTTGCAAAAAAAACGTTTCATTGTACAAGGATTGAAAAGTGACCATGGCTACATTCTAGCCTGGATAAAATACCCATGCTTAAGTCAACATATAAAAATTAATTAACTATAGGAAAGCACTTCAATAAAAAGCATGATATTAAATTAAATTTTCAAGTTTTTTTAGGTTAAAAGTTATAACAGTAACTAAAAGTTTATAGAAAACCCCTTTTATGATTACCATTAGATTAAACATGCCACAGAAATAAATAAAATGAAAAAAGAAACCATGCAACGAGTGATCAATACATACCAAGTGCAATTCTCACCATGGAAAGAATGTAAAAAAACACAAAGCAGAATGTGGTTTCAGTGACTTAAAAAAGAAGACATACCCAACATCTAGAATACAAAGCTTAATGGCACTTCTGTTCTTTTTGTACAATAGTGACATTTTTTTTTTTTCACGAAGTGCAATCGCATAATCAAAAAATAATTAAATTGAATCTTAAATGATATATATGTACGTAATAAGTCAATAATAATTATTATAACAAAACTGCACATTGCACAACGTTTTGGAATGGTTATGATCTTTTAACTTATCGGAAATGTAACAATAATTTACCACTTGCAATACCAATTACTGTAGAACAAAAACTGTTCTCCTCCATATAACACTGATTTTTTTTTTTTACTCGCAAAAGCTTAAAATAAATAAGATTAATATATTTTGTATCATTCAAATATATATTTTTCAAATTTTCTCTTCAATTTGATTATGAAATGCTTCCAAAAGTATAGCTTAATACAAAGAGTTAGATGTTAGATCACATCACTATTTCGTAATTACTTTAATTTACTAAATTTGCTAGATCAGAGTGAATCAGCTTTTTCAGACTGTATTGTCCTAAAACAGTATGGGTTTGATTGTCTTTGGGTGAAAGGTATTTTTCTCTATAATTATAGAGGAAAAAAACCATTATTTTTGGCAGTCAAAATGTGGAGTAGTAAAAATTAAAAAAAATTACCGAAAACTGTTCTCCTTTACAAAAAATATTGGTATATATAGGTTAAAGGTCCATTTTATTCATTCATTTGATTAAAAATGGTATACGCAGCGTTAAGTCAACGTAATCGCTTCTCTTAGCCTTTGAAGAACACGAGAATCCATTTCTTACAACTTTATCATGAGTGACCAATAATAAATGCTTTAAAAATCATCCAAAAACAAAGAGGCAAGAATAATAGAGTGACGAACTATGAAAATCCTACTTTTTTTTTTTTTTTTTTTTTTTTTATGAACACTGGCTTGAATGATAGATGACACTTTTAAACTATTTGCTTAATGTGAAACCGCGTTAAATTTCGCTTAAAATATCTATAAAAAAAAATAAAAATAAATAACAATTTAAAAAAAAAAACAAAGTGATAACATGTTAACACATTTGGTGATGAAGAATTGGCTTCATTATAGTTTCACATTTCTAAACTATTATGAGTTACTTCTTCAATGTAGAATATTCCTGGTATTCTTATTTTCTTGAATTTTCTTCGGCGCGGTATGTGTATTAAAAAGTGTAACGATACTACTGCTGCTTTTCTAGACAATCACGAAACACAAGATTCACTCTATTCCTAATTAAAAAAAAAAGAAGAGCAATTATATTGAATAAATAAATATGAATTTGATATTTGAAAATACATGAGATTAATAACGATGAATCGCAATAGTTTGAATATTAAATTTTATTTCAAATATTTACAAGTGCAATCACAATAGCGCATACATGTAAATATATATATTATATAAAGAGGCACAAAGGATTTTGTTTCATTATTTGTGTACATTTCATTAGTTATATTATTTTGATATCAAAAACTATCAATAACTAGAAACAAAAACCAAAAAATATCAAAACAATGATTTCAGAAAACTAGTAAGATGTCTTTGAATAGAAAGTAATTTACAAGAAAATTCTATGGTTTTAGGATAAAATGGTTTATGGTTTAGGATAAAATTAAAACCTTAAATATTTTGTAAGCTATTAAATTTTGAAAATATTAGTCCATATTTTTTCAAAAATAATAAAAACAGTTTTTTATTCAGTAAAATGTTATTTGGTAATGAAACCTATTTCGCCCTGATTAATGACAATTACCTGTAAACAATATGGGAAGTAAATGTCGTAATGGTATAATCAAACTTTGATTTTCTATATGCAAAATGCTCCGAATTTTAGGCCGAGATTGAAAAATTGACGGCCTCCTCGTAAGTTATAGATACAATATAGGAATAAAAAGTTTTAGGCCTCGCAAAACTACACATACTTAACAAATCTTAATAGCTGTTACTTAATCTATAATGAAGGATTGTTGAAAAATTTCAAATTATTTTAGAATTTATTAATTTACAATGCACTATATATAATTAAACAGGTTTGGTTACATAGATATTTACTATTTTAAATAAGCGTATTTGATTGTACAATGTACTAGAGCACGGAAAAAAAAATTACGTTTTCACTCGAAGAAAGTATCTCGGAAACATTTGGAATTCACATTCTTTTTTGAATAACATAATGCTAATCCGGAGATAAAGTTTTATTATATAACAATTTCAAATTAAAGTAAAACAATACCCTACTGAAGGATTCCATTTTGCACCAATTTTTATAAAATTACTTTAGATTACTTTAAAATTTATCTTCGATCAAGGCAAAAAATCCTTCATTTCATATTTACTTCAATTTTTCAAATTTCTGTAATCACAAAATAAGGGATCAAGACGTAATATTTTACGCTTAGTTTTTAATGTAAGTAGTATGTGCAACTGTCTCTTAACGGATTTGCTTAAGGTACGTGCAGAATTGTCTCTCAAAAGGAAGTAACAACTCTTACAAAGGGTGTCGAAGGCAAAACAAAACACTATAGTTATGATCAAAGATCTGGATGTGACAAGAGTTGAGTCAAAAAACCAAGAGCTGCTCTACGAATACCTATCTTAAATAGAGGGTATGTTAAATAAACCTCACGACATTGCCACGATGTGTCCCTAGTCTAGACAAAATCTAGGCAAACCCCTTCCTGAAATTAGTACACGTACCTTTTAAAAAGATTCAAGAATATTCTCGTCACTTTATAACATTGGACCTATCTTAAAAAATACCACTAGCACACATTAAATTTAAGTTCAATAAAACGGCATTTTCATTTTGTTAGTTGTTAGTATACGTGAAGTAAAGAAGGCAGAAATTAACAAAATTGCTTCTTTGTCAATCAAAATGTTTATAATTAGTCAAAAATTTCCTATTAGGTGCACAATATTTTGCAAAATCATTCTATATTTACATCAGAAGCATTTCACATAAACTTTAATAAAAAACTATTGTAATATTAAAAATATTAACAAATGAATGGTATTACGAAGCGTTTATTAACACTTTAAAATAGTTTTTAAAATGTTTATTTTAGCTTTTTATCAGCCCACTTTGTTAGCAAAATGCAAAATAAATATAAGCTAGCTTAACAAAATAATATCTAACTATTTAATAAAAAGTAATTACAAGATGGATTTTTTTTTTTTTAATGTTTAATCATTTAAATAATTATTAAAAAGCTAGTTATTATTACATGCCCTTGCATAAAACTAAGTATTCTGCGTCAATCATTCACTTGATAGCTCACGATTATACTCTGAATCAGGTGGAAATATTATATTTAATTTTCTCCACCATTTTATTTGTGACAATATTATGATTAACAGCTATTATGCAATGCTGCTATTTGTATAAAAAAAAGAAATGAAATGACAATTTTAAGCACTCCTTTTCGGGATCATGTCAATGAATGAAAATGATTTTAATTAACGAATGAACACCTACTCGATATAATGTTAAAATCTAACTGGAAATAAATAAGTTTCTACACGAAATAGCAAAAAGAAAGAAAGAGAAAAATTAAGCAAATCTTCTTGCACGATTTTAATAATGAAAAGCAAACAAGCAGCAAAAATTGAGAAAAATATTTTCTATAACAAATCATGTTTAATTTGTGATCATGATTTTCCAAACAATATGTGTCCGTGGATTAACTACATATGGTAGAAATCTTTTATATATTATCTCCATATTAATGTTATTTTCATTTTGCATGTTATATAACCACCAATCTTATTTGATAGAAATACCTATATAAATGTTATTTAAATATTTATAATATTACCATTTAAACAACTAATAGCTAGTCTTGAACTATGTTAGCACTTACCGTATCCAAGGCCCTGAAGAAACAGACGAAGAGCCTCACTTATCTTACTTGGTTGTTCCTCTAACACCATTCCACAGTCTGAAATCTAAAAAAATAAATAAATCTGAATTAGATGTTACTACTTGAGCTGCAAGTGTATGTTTCCGAGGGAAGATTGTTGATCTTCATGGTATGGTTTAGTTAGTAACGAAGCATTTTGCAAATAAAACTGCAATACGAATGAGAGTGGTTTCCACAAATGTGGTTAAACATCTTTTTTCACAAGTGAAGGTATTGAAAAGATTAGACTAAAGTTCAACAAATTGAAAAGGGCAGTGTCTCGTGTCTGTACCACGAGAAATCTTAAAACACAATAATGTTTCCCAATTCAAGATTATAATCTTAGCAAAGCATGACAACAATATTAATTTCTGTTTGAGTCTGATTTAAAGTGCAGTAATCTAGTCACTAAAAAAACATAAATAAACACTACAATACTTATTTAAAAGTCTTTTTTTTCCCTTGCTTATCTCATTTTTGTTTTTATCTCTTAATTTTGTTTACTTCACACAGTCCTAGCAAACATTTTTTAAGTAAAGCCCTTTTGATAAAACTACAAAAATATTCGCTTCATCAGATAAAAGACTCTCTTCATTATATACATTTTTTTTTTTTGCACTTATCAAGATATTTAATAATTATATATCAACATAAATACAAACTAACCTTCATCCATGATGAATTAGTGGGGTCTAATCTTGAGTTGAGCGTGACTGTATCATCCACATGTGGACTAAGTGATCCAGTGATGTTCATTACAGGCATGGCTAATGTTAAACCTTCTTTTCTATTTGCATCCGTGCATCTAGTCATATTTAAATCGGTACGACGTATATAGCTATCTATGAAACGAGCAAGGTTGCCTGGTTGTACACAGCGTTCAAAATAACTTCTGTATACCTGTACTAAGTCATGGTTTCGTTCCTCAGTGCCCTTAAACATGTAAATGAAATTAGCAACAAATCAAAATGTAATACTAAATAAAAGTTATTGTACAAGTGAAGAAAGCTTACTATTCCAAAAAACACTTTTTAAGTGTTTTTGTTTACATTTTTTCAATAATTCAGAAGAAAAACTCTAAATTAGACGAAAAAGCTAACCGCTAAAGGTTAGGTAAGGTAGGTTTTATTAAACTTAGATATTGGATTAAATTGCATTTTAAAAGTGCACAAATTATACTAGATAGAATTTATTTCATTTTTTTATACTGACTGATGTTCATTGCACTTACAATAAATTGTTTACACAACTGGCATTGTAGGAAATATTGGAGTTGATTAGTTACTAATACACTATTATACTGGTATGTTTGTCATCTAAACTATCAGCAAATGATTTAAATGTGGTATTTTCAGAAAAATATGCAACACTATCGCTATATTATTCACTCATTGTGTGTTAAAAGCTTCCTTTTGGGTCTCAAAACAGTAAATTGGTCTGTAAATTATTATATTTAAAAGGGCTAGCTAACTAACAATTTTAAATTGTATTTGTTTATACTAAATTCAATAATTTACTACAATAAATTTATATTACATTATTTTCTTCTGATGATTAATTTAAAATGAATATCTGCTACACAAACGAAGCAATTGTCCACAAAACTGATAGAAAAATTTGAAATTTCTTCAGTAAATTTAGAATAATGGGTCCATTAATTGCAATAAAAAAAAATATTCGTAATTTAAATAGAAATATTATAATAATATAAAGTTATTACCCTGCCAAAATGGTGCCACATAAGATAATCTAATACGCCTTGAGTCATGCCTTTTGATTTAAGATACCTTGCATTAAGTTTCTGGTATCCCCATTCTATCCAACCAGCTTGGGTTGATACAACATTTATTAGGCAAAGTGCTTCAACTTTATCAGGGTGTCCGAGTGCAAACCTTGCTAGTACATTACCACCAGCTCCAACGCCCAAGCCAATAACTGTTCTTAATCCAAAATGCGACAAGACGAAATTTAGTTGAGCAGCTAGCTCGTCCATTGTTGGGTATTCATAACTATTAAAAAAAAAAAAAATAAATAAATACAAAATTAATGAATAAAATAATACAATTAAAAAGTTTTGTAAAACTAATAGCTGAGGATTAAATATTTAGAACAAATCAGACTTCTTCCTAAACTTTAAATAGTCCTAGCCGTGTTTCAACCTCTTGATAATGAGAACTTAAAACTCAAAAAATGTGAGTGTCTCTAAATTTTAAATTTAACTGAACATTTTGCCAAAAGTAGCACGAATGTGCATGAACAAAACAAGCCTGCCATAAAATATGTTTTGAGCATTAAAATCTGACATTTTGCCTAACAGCAAAAATCTATGTAAGTATGCAATACTTTTGACATATATTTGTAATACTTCTGAAGTTCTGCTAAGTAAAAAGTAGTTCTATAGTTTTAAAAGAAACAACTCTTAACATATAAGCGTTTACTAGCACTTATTCTTACGAAATAAAGGTGTATATTTCTGTAAACATTTCATAATTTGAGTGCTCAATGCTGATTGATGAGTGCTAATTCGGAAAAAAAAACTTTGTAAGTACCACTATTTCTTACAAGTATCTACAAATTTCTTACTCTTCTGGCAGTGGAGTAGCTCCCTCTTCTTGTCCAGGAGCGTTGACATGGTAAACACAGAAATTTTCTAACAAAGCTCTCATTTCGGAGAAATTGAAGAAAGCTTGAAAACATGATATGTCTGAAAGGAAGAAAAAAAAAAAAGAAAATTAAATCAGTATTTAAAAAAATTAATTTAAGAGCATGATAAAAATAGTAAATTTCAGAAAAATATATTCATTCCTAAACTATGAATTCTAACCATACTTACTTTTTTTTTTTATTCCCAAACTAAAAAATTCTTTTCTGCTCTGTTTAAGTGTAGGTATGGAAAACTCTGTATTTTTCCGTAAGCTTAACGTTTCGGCAAGGAATGTGCTCTCTCTTACGAGTCAGTGGAAACGGAGGCATGCTACGTGCGATAAGTAAGATCCATACAGGAGGTTATACTCTGTTTTCTATCAGTAATACAACAGCAGCTGTTGCCTTCTTGATTTGATTTTTTTTTTGATTATGCAGTTTTATATTCTAATTTATTTGTATCTGTGTTCTATAGTTAATTAATATATTTCTTCTTTTTTGCCATTTTATTTTCCATAATTCCAAGTTGTTGGTGTTGAACGTTTGTTGAAGTATTGTGGTGAAAAGGCTAAGAGGGTATTTTCTTTTCTTTTTTTCACATTTACAGAACAAAATGAAACGAGTGCGACGTGAATAACAAAAAGGAAAATACTTCCTTCGCTTTCCACGCCACTAAACTCCACCATAGGTTCATCACCAACAATCTATTTCAATAAAATAACGAAAGCAAAAGGAACACGTAACATGCTACAATACTACATTTAAAAACAAACTGCAATAGATCTCTTTTCTCGTGGACCTCCCTTCACACGTAGCACACCTTCGTTTGGTATCAGCCAGACACACACTTCCAAAACGTTCGGCGTACAGAGGCAGACGAGTTTTCCAGACCTATAACAAACAAGGGACATACGTAAACATTGAGAAAAAAAATGTTTATTGCAAAATATTGTTTGTTAAATATGACCATTTTACATGATTATAAAATGAAACTCTAACCTTTGAAATAAAACAAACAAATATAAAACAATAACCATGGTCAAACAGAATTATCAATCAGATTTTGGAATCTTCACATTTTCAATCAGCGAAAAATCCATCTTAAAGTGGATGTATGATTTCTCAACTCTCATAATCACTTAGGTTAAAATACCAAATTGATGAATCAAAATGTTATTAACCTATTTTTGAAAAAATGCATTTATTTATTCCGCTGATGAAAAATCGTTTTAACACCTGATGCCAATATTTGGCAACCACTCGTAGCATTTTCAATGCTGTGTCGTTCTTCGAAAATACACAGACAGAAAGCTTTGGTATTATTATCATTTAAAGAAAGTTTTCTTCAACCATCAGGTTAAACAAATAGAAATAGGAGTACTTACAGTTAAGACCAAGATCGTGGTAGGTAAGAATTGCTGGTTTATTTCTACTCCCTTGTACGGCAACCATCAGGCAACCTCGGTCAGTTTCCACCCTTATCTCTTCTATAGTGGGATCATCTCTGCTCAAACTGCGACTGCTAGCCATTTGCATTTGGATGTTTTTCAATTCTATGTCATCCATACTGTCCGAAGGCATCGTGCTGAAAATAACAATATCATTACAATTCCAATAATAAGTAATGTGGTTTTTTCTGAGTTGTGCTGGGTGTTTGTAAGAAAATAAAGAGAAAGTGGGAGATAATATTATGATTCAAATGCTTGTAACCGTCACGAAAAACAGATTAGGAAAATCTTTATACTAAAAAATTAAAAATAAATAAGTAGTAAAACTCAATAAGATGTTATTGCTCCCCATCTTATCTTAGTTAAGTTTAAACGTTATATTCATACATTTATCACTGAAGAATTATTACTAAGTAGCCTAATACAGCAACATCTTTCTGCCCGCTATCTTAGGTCAGAAACAAGAAGAGATATTTCCACACTAAGGCAATTCTAGATTTAGCTCAGATTAAAACAAAAACAGTAAAAATATAGACTGACACCTTAAGACATTTTTACAGATAGATAGCCCCAGACCTGCAACACAAAACACACTAACGTTTCTAATGAATTACTACAACAAAGCCAAGGTCAACAGCACAAACAACATTTTTAACTTACACCTCCAGTTCTTGTAAAAATTACAGTTTAGTAAGCCCTACTACAGGAGGTAGTTAGTTGGTCTTTGCTAATGTTAAGATTTAGAGCAAACAGTTCAACTTTAAATCCAAATTTTACTAATTCTCTTCTACTTAAATATATTTTTAAACTTTTACATGAATGTGCAATGAGTATACTTTCTGATTACAATGGATTTTGGTAAGTTTGAAATGCTAACCTTCAAACATTTAAAAGGCTTTTTTTTATAGCCTTTTTTTTTGGATTCCATTTTTCGTTATTTATAGAAAACATAATTGTTTTTTTTTAGATCATAAAAATTATGTACGGTTGAACATTATATCTAATACATTTAGCTATTAATAAGAACCTAAACAGGTTTTAGGACCTAAAGATGCTCTAATTAAAACAGTATTTAGAAATCAACCTAAAAATTAACAGAAAATAAATTTCTTTTTTCTACATCTCCATGTTTTTTTACAAAAGTTTCTTTACTTTATTCTTATCTTTACACAATTGTGATGAGAATTTAGGGATTAATCAATTCTAGATTAGCTACTTTACAATCTATAATGCGGAAAGTATAAAAAAATAAACTCACTGATTACATTGGTAAATCCATGATTTCTGTTTAGTAAAAGTTGTACGTATAACCAAAAATCCACACACACTATACTAAATAGAAAATAAAATTAAAGTTTTCCTTTGACTGTAACAAAACTGTTTTCTCTGGGAGGTATCCAGAAGAAGTAATGAAAGTTTTAAGAATGAAGAACACTAGCAGCGAAGCAGAAGAAGAACACGATACTAGTTGCGACTGGTTTAGAAAAGAAGTGGAGGCAGATTCACTAATTGATATTAATCTGGCCGACATCCTTCCCTTGGATATAAATTGATTAATGATTGCACAGATGGTGTTTGTTTATTACATGTGGATATTAAACAACATTTTCGTAGTTTAATATTTTTTTTAATATTTATTTCATTTATTAATAAAAAGAGTCTAAAATTAATAAAAATAAAATTATTTTTCAAGCTTTGGACGATGTATGTCGGCTACAAATTTGCGAAAAAGAAATTAAAATAAAAAACAAACCAACAAAATGCGGAACAGAGTTTGAGAAAGATTTCTCTATTTCTCCACTGAAATAATAAACTTGATTTATTTAATCGAACGACAATTCATTAATTTAAATAGGTTCACTCATTGATAATTTAAACGATTGCAGTACTTCCTCTTAGTAGGCGCAAGAGCATGATGGCATTTCACAGCCACGCAGAGGAGCTTTAACCACTTATTCGAGCTGAATTCTATCAAAATCGGACTAAGCGTTATGGAAATATTGGTTAATAATAGTTTTAGAAAGGGCCTTACTTGGGTGGGACAAACTCCCCCTCCTTATGAGGCACAGCGTCGAGACTTTTAAAGTGCAAATCTGTACAAAATTTCGATTCGAATGACACTTCATTCATGAAAATCGGTTCACGTGTCGATAATTTGAAACGATTCCAATATTCCCCTTAACAAGTGTAAGAGCTGATCGCCGCTTTAATGTTACGTAGGGGAGCCCTATCCCTATCGTCCTACCAAATTTTATCAAAATCGGGCCAAGATTTACAGAGTAATTAGTAATAATAATTTTGGAGGGGGCCTTACATAAAGGGGGCTAACTCCTCTCCCATTCGATGTACAGGGTCGAGACCCCCAAAAAGGCACATATTTACATAAAATTCCGAATCGAATGACACCTCATTCATGAAAATCGGTGAAAATAGGCGCTACGCAGTTTACAAAAAAGGTAACAACAAGAAGAAGAAGAAGAAGAAGATTTTTTGAAAAAGCCGTTTTTGCTCATTTTTGGCAACTTTTTTCTCGAAACCTATTAGATCTGGGTGGTTGCAAAAAAATTATAGTTACAAAGGAGGATTTGCCCTTTATTTTAAAAAAAATTTGGGAATTTTATCTTTTATAGAGAAAGAGAAAAAAATTGTCAAAGTTGGGTGTTTTTCAATGTTACGCTTTTTCGTGCAGTTTTTGACGATCAACCCTTATACAACTGTCCTGCCGGACAGTTTTAATATACCCATGCAAGTTTGAGGCACCTTTAGCTGAAATACTTCCCTCATTAGGCAAGTTCTGGAAGGCCTAATGCGCTAAAATGGTGGAAAACTTTGGAATATTTACAATCCTAATCGACTACTTTTTAGTACAAATAAAAAAGTATTCTTTTGAACTGAAATAAACCAGGTTTTTTTTATCATAATTGAAAATTTTATTGCTCTAACTTGTAATTTCATTTTCCACTGAAATAAAATAAATCTTGAGACAAGACTTATGGAATTGGGAAAAGTTTTTATTAGATTAAAGGGAATCAATATTAATCGCTGGATACAGAGCAAAAGATTAGCTAAGTGGTAAATGTATAAGTCCAGGATAGATGTTTAATAACAAAGAATTTGAATAACTAGTAAATCGTAAAACTGCCCTGCAAAAATCATGCAGTTAAGAGGTCGACGAAATAAAAGAAATGAAAGCCTTTCTCAGACTAGATCATAATAGGATCTGTTCCCCAGGTTTTGTAGCCAAAATAGGCACATATTACCTCGCTAGCAGTTTTATTCAAAGAAACTTCTTATCATTTGAACGTCCTCGTACTTTTCACAAGAAGTTTTGCAGAAGAATTCGTCTACAACAGCGTTTCCTAACCTTTTTTTGGTTCACGTACCACTTGATAATTGCATGATGCTAAATTGTACCACATCGTAAAAATGATTTGTATTTTGTGAAATTTGTTATTCCGAGCGTGTTATTTTACTATTATTATCTTTATTTGTATAGAGATACAATGAATCTGTTCACTTTATAGGTAAACTTTGTAAAATGTAAGATCTTAGTTGTAAAACTTTATTTAAATTAAATTTAATGTTGCTTGGATAAAGCTTACTCATTACAATCCAGTCTCTTTAAGCAGATTTTTACATAGTTATCATTTAAGTTCTATCATAGATAATTCTATTAAATTTTCTTTATCTTTTATTGATAATGATGTAGCTTTTCCTAAATTTTCTTTGTAGAAGGGGTTTAAAATCCAATTATTATTTGTGTTTTAGGGTTTTGGGAAATACTCCATGAAAGACAATTTTAATCCTGTTAAATTTGCCATTATATTTTCTCGTATATCTTGAGGCAGAGTAACCTTATTACTGTACATATTAACAACTTTACTGTAGAATATTTAATTGGGACATGTTGGCCCTAAATAATAAACTCTCTAGTCCCGCTACTAAAAGCGATGATCGCTCCCTAATCGGCCTTTATCTAGGTAGCAGGCATCCCAGCTCTAAAGGATAAACAAACCTAGTCACTGTTATCTTTTCATGAAACCAAAATAGGCCGGAAAATTAAGGGAAAAATTGGGCTAAAAAAGAGAAGCTGCATTTACCTGCTGTCTGAACCACAATTAAATTGTTAGGAAATCTTGAGCAACGCTGCCTATGAGTGGACTCCTATAAGGAAACCTTGTAGGGAAATGGATTTGCAGAGTAAAAGCGCATTATGAGGACTCCAAATTTCTCAGCATTACTTCCTACAGATTGCGGAAATTTACTATCAAACAGCATAATGTACAAATTTTTCATGAAGTGATATAAATATCAATATTGTTGGAAGCACCAACAATGACCACGACCAATCAATATGCTACAGCAGAAATGAGAAGAGTGAGAAAAACAAAACAAAACCAAGTCTGAGATAAAAAAAAACAACTTCCGGGACTTCATTTACCAATTGGTTACTCTTCCACTCCTCCTGATCCATCCATCCCTTTGTGTTCTTTCCGTTTAAGAGTACTTCACCCTTGATAGAGGAAGTAACTCTTCCTTACATACTACATCCGGAGGATGATGGCCGGCTGTATACAATTTCCTGTCAGATTACGTGACTTAAACACTTGATTATATTCAATACTGTTGACAATGGTCCCTAGTTTTGGGCAACTTTTTATAGATTTAAATTAAAATTAATAAAGAGAGAAATAAAATCATTTATTATGACTGTAAAATATACTTGCTGATAAATAAATAAATAATATTGAATATAAATTACTGAAATTTATTAAAACTGTCCAGGTAGGACAGTTGTATAAGGGTTGATCGTCAAAATCTGCACGAAAAAGTTGTAACGTTGAAAAACACTCGACTTTGACTATTCTTTATAATATAGGGCAAATCCTCCTTTGTACCCGTAATTGTTTTGCAACAACATAGATAAAATAGATTTCCAAGAAAATATACGTTGCTGAAAATGGGCAAAAACAGCATTTTCAGAAAATTTTCCTGTTCTTGTTACCTTCTTGTTAACAACGTAGCGTCTAAACGTGTGAACCGATTTTCATGAATTTAAACAAAAAATAGCACTTAAACGAAAGCCTGAACAACTCGTTTTTTTTCGAAGAGTTATAAAAGAATTTGGAACCTTTTTAAGGCATCGAAAAATACAATTTTCCTTGTTTTAAGTAAATAAAAGAGGTAAAAAACCTTCAAAATAGAGAGGTATTTTAGGAACATAACGTCAAAACAAAAAAAATTACAAATATAGCAACAGTATAACTCGTATTTAATTTGGGAGATAACGATATGATATCGCTTATTGCGCCACAAATTATACAGCATCCTAGATAGTAACTTTACGACTAACTAATCTTTTGATATAGATCTGGTAAATGGTAGCAAGTATGATATGGCGCTTTATGTATTATGAGTTCTTGGACATTAATGTCACCCATACCACACAGTTGTGTATTTTATTCATGTCGGCTGTCACTTAATGCCATAAATTTAGTAGTAAAAGGACGACAGGTTAGAAGTCAGTTGATAGAACATGAATCTGGACAGTGGCTGCATGATATAGATTAGGGCACCAGTGACAGCCCTATTTGGTATGTTGATATATATGAGGCACAAGGTTTTGTATATTATATTATTCAATATTCTAAGATATTTTTTTGGGCCTAACGTTTTTTTGTAGGGGTTTGTCGCTTTTTTTGACAATGTTTTCCCATGGAGGTAAGCGTAATTTCAAAAAACAAAAAATAGACAGTGCAGTCACGTTTCCTATTTCTGTGTTCATTCCTACTTCGGAACCTTATCTGAATTTGTGTATACGAAGAACTAAATTAGAGTTGCGTAAAGCATTAAGAATTCCTCGAGCACAATTCTTCCAATCTACCGATCTACAACAAGCGAAAGTAACACCCTACCTACACTGAAACTACAAGTATTTTTCTATTTTCCTAATTGTCCCTGGTGATGTGTGAAAAACAGAGGAAGCACCGGGGATAATGCGGTCAGAAACTGCCAACTATATCTTCCCTTCCACACAACAGTACCACCATCCTCACGAGGGGGTTAGATGACTAATGATTATGGAGTTTCTAAACTCAGCTTCCCTCCACCCTCTCACCACTTAACAAGAGCTTTGGAAAAACAATTTTCCTCTCTTCAATTTCCCCCCTATTCGTTCACAACTTATTAGAAGTTAGTATTTGTGCTTCGTGTGACATTTATTGCTTTGGCGCTGCTCTCTGGATCTATGTGTTTACTAGCGGAAAACTCGCAAATGGAAAGCGGACATCCAGCGTGAAAACATTCTCATATAAACTCTACTAATCACAACACAAAGTATGCGCGTTTTTGTACGCCTGTCTGTTAGACACTGATCTAAACAATTTTTATAGAGGAACTTTTTAAATTATTTCTGAGCGAGAAAAGAAAAATCAATAAAAAAGAAAAGATAAGGGCAGATTTTTCACTTTCACAATTCAAGTTTTTACATCCAAAGAAATCTAAATCAGGATGACGCAAACTGGTAACATTACACAGGGTAGCGTGCATCCTTAGACGCGTCAATAGTATCAACAGCCAGGAGATTCCAATCAAAATGTGGAGAATAGTTGCCTTTCAGTATATCATTTACTTGCCAGGAAGTGTGGGCTAGTTGGCGATTGTAGGCCTTAAAAACAGGGTACTTGATACAGGAAACGCTGCTGAGTGGAATGGTGGCCAATCACCATGGACCGTATAGCAAAGGATAATCCACTCATATACCCACAGAGAGTAGTTATTTTGCTGAAGTTCGTTGATATCTCTGTGGACCGTAACTTCAATCTAACTTGACAGAGACGAATCGAAGAATGACCAATGATAGTGGAGGGGTTACACGATACATACGTATATACGTATACTAGCCGGCAGTTGAGCACTACAATGTCTACAATAATATTGCAACATAAATTCTGTATCAAATAATTTATCATTCTAAATAGTTACATCAACAACTCAAAACCAAGGAGAATTTTGATTAACTGTAAAAAGTTGATTCCCAATAATATCTTTTTAATTATTAGTTGTAAAAGTAAAAGTAAAGTAATCGCCTATTTTTTCAGGCGGGGCTTAACATCCAACTACCAATTAGGTGTCGTGGATGGAGGCGACTAGCAAACGTACTTTACTATTTCTCATTTAACCATTAAATAAAATCCAAGGCCAAGACCGGGAATCGAACCCAGTACCACAATGCATATTAGCTTTGCAGGACTCGCCTCTTAAACCGCTCGGCTCTACCGTGGCGCCTTTTTAATTATTAGTTGTATACTTAAAACATTGTAGTGTACGTCAGAAAGGGTTTATCAGAAAAGGAACCCCAAATCCTCTAGAGGCTTATTTATTTATTTTTGTTAAATAAAAAGTAAAACGTTAACATATATGGGGAAAAAAATAGTATTATACATAGCAAAAATACTTGGCATTCAAAGCGCAAAAACTAAACTATTCAACGTTACTACCCATAAAAAGAGAGAGTTATGCATACGTTTACCCACTTGCAGCATGTTGTGAGCGTTAGTCCTAACATAGTTTTGAGAATAAACTCTGTACAGAAAACTAAAGTGCTTCAAATTTAAAAATAAAAAAAAACAACTTGTTTTAACAACAACAACTCTTTTGCTGAGGTATTTTAAAAACTCCAACTACAAATATAACTATCTTCTCAGCCAGATGGTGTAATTATATTAATTTTACAACCAATTACTTTAAAATACTTTAGGATATATAGAGAGCAAACTTACTAAAATTGTAATATAGGCAAGAAAAAGATTCTGGTGTCAAGGTTACCCAGAATTGGTTTGAACAGTGCGTGACTTCTTCCATTGACAATGTAGCGACAACGCACACTGGCTGTCGCTTCCTTAAAATGTTTCATCAATAAAAGAACTAGGAAACTTATCTCTCCCTAGGGACTAGATAAATATCCATCACACAGTCATAAAAAACAAATCTACCAACAAAAAATAATAACAAAAAGAAGAGGAATTTCATGAGATATTAATCTCATTTTATCCGGAAATCCTGTTTCCTATTTTTAGAAATGGTTCTGGTTAATTATATTGGTTTATGTGCGTCACCTAATTATAGTACGTCATGAAGCGATGTATGTTTTGTTTAATTAGATAAATACATTTTTACGATATACAATACAAATAAATTACTTAAAATTGTGCACCAAACGTTTAATCATTTTTTTATAGACAACAAAAATCTCTGTCTTAACCTTTAATTAAAAGACTTCTTCAGAAAAAGATCCAAACTTACTTGATTACTAATACTAAACAAATGACTTATTTATAACTTGAACTTAAAACCCATCTCGGTCTACAGGATTCAACGAATACAATCTCTTCAGTCCAGGAATCATTCGTACCATAACTTGTTTCTAACAAACCCCACTAAGGGACCAAAAAAATAAAATTCCATAAAACTCTCTCCTCTCCGCCATAAATCCTCCTTTACTCGAACTTTCTCAGACCACCTAATGTCACCTTCAAAAAGTTCTAGTCAGTGGCAACGTAATATTCTTCCTACACAAGTCTATAGTAAGTGTAGATAACATTTGAGTAGTTTACGACAAAATGATTTATTTCGTTTGTTTGCACTCAGTTATGCTTATGCGCGTTGTAAATATAAAAGAAAGTTAAAATAAATAAATAAATATGTACTTAAAAATATCAAAATTCTATAAGAAATTTTGACTAAGTTCTTCAAATACTTTTGATGATATGAAGTTAATTTTTCTTTGCCTTCCATTATTCAAATAACTATTGTAATCCCTAAATTGGTACCTAACAAAAGAATGTGAAGAAGACAAAGAGAAGAACATGTAACAGGTTCGATTTTAAAATATTAGAAATTATTAAATTAAAATAATTAAGAAAATTACGAAAAAATCTAAGATGAATCTTCAGTTCCAAATAATTTTGCACAGATTTGAAAAGAAATGATCGGAGAAATTCTTTCAATTTTTTTTACCAAAGTAAAGAACATACGATTTTTAGATGTAAGAACAGAAAATTACTCCTGTGAAATGAATCAGGACTGTCACCTTATAACAAGATAGCGTTCACGAGTGGTAACGGCAGCGAGCGATTGTTGAAGGACAAACATAGTTTTAAGCTATCAGAAAGCAACTAGACGACACCGATTGATAAATTAAAGTTGAAAAAAAAAGTGAAGTTACGAGGGTCGTTTGAAAAGTCCGTGCAAAGTCAGAGAGATAGCACTACTGGCGCGTATCGAGGTTATGTTTAGTTAGTAGCATCTCTTGTAAGAACACACACCAAGTTTCAGCCAGATCGGTCAATTTCTTTGTGTTTGGCATTCGTTTGAATCGAGGAAGTCGAGTGATTTTCAAATCGTGTGAAGTGTTGCAAGGACGGTTTGCAGCTGTTCCAGAAGAATCCACAGGACTTTAAGCGTCGTTTCGTCACTGGGGATGAAACATGGATACATCACTACACTCCTGAGACCAAAGAACAATCTAAACAATGGGTTACCAAGGGGGGAATCTGCGCCAAAAAAAAAAAAGGCGAAGACCGTTCCTTCGGCCGGAAAGATTATGGCGACTGTCTTTTGGGATTCGCAAGGAATAATCCTCATCGACTATCTGGAAAAGGGTAAAACTATTACAGGTGCATATTATTCATCGTTATTGGACCGTTTGAAAAACCGAGCTGCAAGAAAAACGCCCACGATTGGCCCACAAAAAAGTCCTTTTCCATCACGACAACGCACCAGCTCATACCTCAGCAGTTGTGGTCGCAAAATTAATGGAAATAGGGTTCCAACTCGTTTCACATCCCCCCTATTCTCCAGTCTTGGCTCCCTCGGACTACTATTTGTTCCCCAATATGAAGAAATGGCTGGCGGGAAAAAGATTTTATTCAAACGAGGAGGTGATTGCAGAAACGAATGGCTATTTTTCAGACTTGGACAAATCCTATTATTCGGAAGGGATCAACAAACTAGAGCAGCGTTGGACGAAGTGTATAAGCCTAAAAGGAGACTATGTTGAAAAATAAAAAAGGTTTACCCCAAAAAATTAAGTAGTTTTTATTTTTGCACGGACTTTTCAAACGACCCTCGTATACATATTAAATGTATTATAATATATACATAACAGTCCTTGAATGTTTATAGTTTTACTTTATGTGACGACATAAGCTAAAGGTTTTTACAAGATGGACGTTAAAGATGTTTACCAAGTAAAATTTATATTTACGTGTAAGTGTAAATTACTGTTCACTGATTAACACAGGAAAACAAAATACTAATTTTGGTTTATCTCTTCGATTTTTACTTCCTCAAAAAAGAATTATAACCGGAAAATTTTGGGAATTGATTTTTCACTGTGAGACAACAAAAAATTGTTGTTTTTTTTAACGCTATCATTTCCATCACTGGTTGGGAAATTACATCATTCTAGGTCTTCTAAGCGGAACTTATTTAAGGAAACAGCTGTGCAATTACGGGCGAACAGTTACTCTCTCTCCAAGCTAATTTAATGAAGGATATGCATTTCAACAAAGCTTTTTACATAATCTCTGCTGGAAATGAAGCTGGTGGAAATTACAAGGGGGGAAAGCGTGAAGCAAAGAATTTTTCACAAAAAATCGCGTCAACAAGAATGGTGCTGATTGTTGAAATATATTATTTATAACAGTAGGCGCAATAATATTATAAAAAAAATCAAATAATCACTTATGATGGATAAAGATTCGAAACCGGGCCGAAATTAGAAAAATGTTGAGGATAAAATCAACGATAATATCCAACAGTGCGGACCTAAAACCGCATTCATTTAAAAAAATCAATTCTAATACTATGGCAATGCCAATTAGAGCTTCCATTTTGTTGGGTGGCTACTTAAGTCTAAAACAATCGTAAGAATTTTCACTTTTCAAAAGTCAACAAATACGAGGGTTGGCTGAAAAGTAATGCACACATGCTTGCAGAGCGCGAACGTAGAGCTTGAAAAAGTGCGCGAGGTGGCATTTGGAAGTCAAATTTCCCTTATTACGTATGCGCAGTTTGAACTCGCTGAATTCAGCCAGTGTACTTTTAGACGCCGAAGTATGGACACGTGAACTGGTGCTATGTCACTGCGAGATAAACAGCGTGCTGTTATCGACTTTCTTTTGAATATTGTAACAGGGGACGAATCATAGGGACTAGAAGAGAAAAGGCTGAGCACTGAATATCGACATGCGTCTTCTATTCGGTCGAAAAAATTCTTCTGTCTGTGTTTTGGGATGCTCACCAAGTTTATGTGATCGATTTACTGGAACCAGGAGCAACGGTAAATACTTCTCGGTACGTACAGACTCGTAAGAAACCTCCGACGTCGAGTTTGTCGCGTTAGAGGCAGCATGGCACCAATAATCTTGCTACATGACATCGCTCGTCCTCACAACTCGCGCGAAACTGCAGAGGCTTTGGAAAAACTGAAGTTTGAACCAATTCCACACCCTCCTTATTCCCCGGATCTTGTCCTCTGCGATTTTTATTTTGTTTCCTCTACTCAAGAGAGACCTCAAGGGTAATCACTACTCCTCAGAGGATGAGGTGAAGGCAGCTGTCAAGTCCTGGATTCAAGAAAAGTCAAAAGAATTCTTCAGTGACGGAATGAAAAAAACTTGTTTCACGTTGGGAGAAATGTACTAGCGTTAATGGTGACTACATTGAAAAATGATACATAATTGTGAAGCTTAAGAATTGCACTTTAATATACTTTCTGTCCGAACTTAATAACTCTTTTCTTTCCCCCTCTCCTAGCATGTGTGCATTACTTTTCAGCCAACCCTCGTACTTCAAATTTTCTTCTTTGGTTATATTTTGATCATTTTCTTCAGTAATTTCCCAAACGGACTGAGCTCTCTCTGTTAATTCCTGTAAATACTTTAATCCTATTTATAATTATTATGATTTTTAGCTTAAGGGGGGCTCAACATCTGAGGTTCGGTGACAAAACATCACGGGACAGTGAGCTGTAAGAAGCTCCTAGCAAGAGAAAATCTAAGGGTCAGCAGTTGGATTCGTGTTGGAATCCAGTAAGGGACCACACAGCTAATCCTCTTATAATAATAATACTATTATAATAATATATTTTATATATTATATAAATAAATATAAAGAACATAGTATTTTGCCATAATTTAGCGGAATGAAGTTAGATTCTTCTAAGTTTTTACTGCTAAGAAACATGAAAACTGTTTACCTGCAAATATTTCATTTTTGTTGCTTTCTTTAAATAATAAAAACGTAGAAATAAGCAAGGAAAATCCCTGCTGGGAAATATGGTACGGAGAAGGGAAACTAAGGAACTACGGTCTACTGAGAAAAATAGAAACCATCATTTTTCTTTATGTTAAAGGTTCATGGTTAGTTACACTTCCTTAAAAAAAAAAAAAAAATCAACAATATTACACAGCTTCCCACAGCTGGCGGTGGAAATCGTTGAAGCAAGGATCAAGTTTTTAGATGTGCTTACTGTGTATTAGGGAAATATTTCTTTTCATCCACAATAAGAATCCGTTTCTACTTTGCTCTCTTCAACAGTGGAAGTTGAAATTTGTTTTACCGGAAATATAACGACACTTCCACCTACTCAATGGAGAACGATAGAACGACCAAAAAGAGAACGAAAATCTCAGGCGGGTTAGGAAAATAGATTTCTGAATCAATCTGAAAATTGTACCACTGATTTTCCTTATAATCTTGGGAAATCTACCTACATAGATTATTTTCTTTCCTTTATTAAAATTATGAATTATACAGGGTGTTCATTTTAAGACGGCTCTAATGCATTTCATGCTTAAACGGTTAATCTGAGCAAAAGATGGTAGAGGAAAAATTTGTTGCCCGTTACCTCTAGTTCCAAGAATATGTGAATTGATTTTAAATTCCTGCCGGCTGACGCGCGACCAGATGTAAGTGTTCGCAGTTGACCCCCATTTTCATATACACCGTTTTAAAGAGTATTTTTAAAATTTAAAAAGTTATGAAAGAAACCGGAAACCGCAATTCGATATCTTCAAAATTAAAGGTGCTAGGCCATTTCCAAAATCTGCTATTTATTAATCATATTTCAATTTTTTTAACTTATTATCCAAGAGAAAGAAGAGCACGCGATAGGTCATTTTTATGTATTTTTTCATCCCCTTTTTAACTAAAAATATTGCCAAGGCAGTAAAGCTAGTATTTTTCTTAATATCGGGAAATAAGTCGTTTTCCAAGTGAATTTTCTAAGAAAAATCAAATGTTAAGAGCTTTAGATGTTCTCAAGCATACACAAAATGGCTAAAAATTAATTTTACATCTGTTACAAACAAGAAGGTTTAATAATTATTTGGTAATTTTGGGAGAGTTGCGTTTAATTACCCAAAAAAAATTGGAAACCTCCTGCCACATATTTAAGTGATCAATATCTTTCATGTAAAGGATCAAAACTTATACCTTAATTTACCAAATAATGCACTTTACGCAGCTTGTGCAGGCATGTAGTGTGCCTTCAAAGGTGCCTCTTCTGGCTCGCAAACCAGGTTATCAACTCTGCTCTCTGTATCTCGCGCCTTCAGCCGTGTATGCGGGCAGGAATCTAAAATCAAGTCACATATTCTGAAACTAGAGGTGACGGGCAACAAATTTTTCCTCTACCATTTTGTTTGCTCAGATCAACCGTTTAAACATGAAATGCATTTGAGCCGTCTTAAAATGAACACCCTGCATAATAAAGGCAATAAAATATCATTACGGTCAAGTATCAATCCGATTATAGATATTTCTGGTGTCCCTGTCGACTTAAATCAACTTCAAAAAACTTTATTTCTCCTTAATTAATTTTTGTAAACAAAAAAATATTTGTTAAATTAATTTAGTTTGGAGGGGATTACAGTGTTTTGTAATCTTTTAATTATTTCGTTACCTAAATTACTTTAGTATTTTAAATAACTAATTATGTGAAGGTTTCAGCCATGACCTAAAGTAGTAATGTGTGCTAAGCTTTTATCACATGTTAGTTTATTTTAAAGAAAAATAAAAACTGGATAAATAATAAGACTAAAAAATAAAATAAGACATTATAAAATATATTTTGAGCGCTAAGGGAGATACAGACATGTATTTTTAAAATAGTTCAAAGGTTAATAATCACTTGACCTTTATTCAAAAAAAAAAATAAAAGAAACCTTTTTATTGAAATGACCGATGCCCCCCACAAAAATAAAGAAAATTCAATTCAAATGGAGCTCCCCCCCACTAATGTGAAGCAAACCCTCCTAGATCCCAGCCTAGGCTGCATAATTACGAGGGTCGTTTGAAAAGTCCGTGCAAAAATAAAAACTACTAAATTTTTTGGGGTAAACCTTTTTTATTTTTCAACATAGTCTCCTTTTAGGCTTATACACTTCGTCCAACGCTGCTCTAGTTTGTTGATCCCTTCCGAATAATAGGATTTGTCCAAGTCTGAAAAATAGCCATTCGTTTCTGCAATCACCTCCTCGTTTGAATAAAATCTTTTTCCCGCCAGCCATTTCTTCATATTGGGGAACAAATAGTAGTCCGAGGGAGCCAAGTCTGGAGAATAGGGGGGATGTGAAACGAGTTGGAACCCTATTTCCATTAATTTTGCGACCACAACTGCTGAGGTGAGAGCTGGTGCGTTGTCGTGATGGAAAAGGACTTTTTTGTGGGCCAATCGTGGGCGTTTTTCTTGCAGCTCGGTTTTCAAACGGTCTAATAACGATGAATAATATGCACCTGTAATAGTTTTACCCTTTTCCAGATAGTCGATGAGGATTATTCCTTGCGAATCCCAAAAGACAGTCGCCATAATCTTTCCGGCCGAAGGAACGGTCTTCGCCTTTTTTGGCGCAGATTCCCCCTTGGTAACCCATTGTTTAGATTGTTCTTTGGTCTCAGGAGTGTAGTGATGTATCCATGTTTCATCCACAGTGACGAAACGACGCTTAAAGTCCTGCGGATTCTTCTGGAACAGCTGCAAACCGTCCTTGCAACACTTCACACGATTTCGTTTTTGGTCAAGCGTGAGCAATCGCGGCACCCATCTTGCGGATAGCTTTGTCATGTCCAAATGTTGATGCAAAATATTATGTACCCGTTCATTCGAGATGCCCACAGCACTAGCAATCTCACGTACCTTCACTCTTCTGTCATCCATCACCATATCATGGATTTTATTAATGATTTCTGGAGTAGTAACCTCAACAGGGCGTCCAGAACGTTCAGCGTCACTTGTGCCCATATGGCCACTCCGAAAATTTTGAAACCACTTATAAACTGTACTAATCGAAGGTGCAGAGTCACCATAATGTTTATCAAGCTTCTCTTTAGTCTCCTGAGGCGTTTTGCCTTTCATAAAGTAGTGTTTAATCAACACACGAAATTCTTTTTCGTCCATTTTTTGAAAATCACTCGACTTCCTCGATTCAAACGAATGCCAAACATAAAGAAATAGACCGATCTGGCTGAAACTTAGTGTGTGTTCTTCCAAGAGATACTACAAACTAAACATAATCTCGATACGCGCCATTAGTGCTATCTCTCAGACTTTGCACGGACTTTTCAAACGACCCTCGTACATATATTTAAATAACTTTTAACCTTGCGTGAACTTCTGTAACAGTAATGAAGGGTACGAAATATGGGACTAACGTAACTGATATTTATGTTATCAAATGTTTTTTTTTAGATCAACAGCTGTTGAGGCTAAACTAAACATCTCACTAATTACTAATTAATTAATTGAACATGGCTAACAAAAACAAGAACAAATTAATTAAATTAAAATAATACCGTCATCTCGATTGATTATGTTTAACCAATAAGTGATCTAATTAATTAGAAATGACCACTTTGTTAACATTAATTAATTAAAAATTTACTTTGCTCTTTTTTTTTTTTTTAAATTAATATTTTATTCTTTTACCACGTTTTTAACTGGAAATAAATGTTTCGAAAAAGGCTGTGCCTTCTGGATAAACGGACAAGGTAACTGAACAAATTGACTCAAACAGCTGTGGGATATTAATACGCAACTAATTCCAATTAGTTATTAATTATTAAAAAATAAAATTTTTTTTTTTGCTAAAAAAACAAAGTGATACTTACTACTTCAGTGGTTGAACTGCTAATTACAAAATTAAGAGTGTCAGATGATTGTAAGGGCATTGTTATTATAATATATGGGAAAAAACAATTACGACGTCACAGCGGTTTTGGTAGGAAAATGGGAAGCGCAAAAATTTTCCATCCCCCCCAAATAAATGTATATTTTTCATTTAAATAAATGATAGATTAGATAGAGTGCATTAAGTAGAATGATAAAGCTTAAAACAACATACAGCCAAAATCAGAGCTTATCTACTTTCCCACACCACGAAGATACCATTAAAATAACAAATAGCACTTTGAAACTATGTACTGGCTATTTTAGCAGATTAGGATATTTGCTGGACTAGATAACACAATTTTAATGTTTAACCTAGGTGGCCCTAAATGTTTGCAGATTCTATACTCTGCGTCACAGATCTACGGAGAAGATATTTACGAAATAGGCTTTAAGCTTGAATTTTAAATTATACTTCTCGCCGATTGAATCGCCAGTGGCCACGCGACTTCCTTGTAGTCGGAAGACCTAAATCATTATTCTCCTATCTCTCCTCACACTCTCCTCTCTCCTATAGAGAGTGCTACCACGTGCGAGACCTGTAAAGCTAATATGTATTGTGGTACTGGGTTCGATTCCCGGTCTAGGCCTTGGATTTTATTTAATGGTTAATAAAAGAAATTTACAGTAAAGTATGTTTGCTAGTCGCCTCCGTCCACGATACCTAATTGGTAGCCCCGCCTGAAAAAATAGGCGATTACTTTACTTTACTATAGAGAGTGCTACCGCTGGGTAACTTCTCTCCTCCTGCTCTCCTCCCGCACCAGTTCATCTCATTCACCTCCTCATATTCTCCTCTAACCTATAGAGAGTGCTACCGCTGGGTAGCCTCTCTCCTCCTGCTCTCCTTCCGCACCAGTTCATCATTCTCTCCATATTTACTTATTGAATACAATGTATTCAGATTGTAGATTTAAAACTGTCCGGTAGGACAAAACGAAATTGCTGATTGATTTAAAACAAAAATGGCCATTTTCGCGTTTTCATTTGAAGTTTCCTATTTTTTGGACAATTATGAAAAACTAAGTGAAACCGAAGCCTAGGCTGGCCACTTCAAGAAATAGGGTGACAGCAAACTATACTATCTTTTTTTTTCTAAAGTGGTTAGCTGAAACCAGCAAGAAGTCATATCTCGGCGGGGTTTCTGGATACACGAAGATAAATTTATTAAACAAAATCAATTCTTTTAAAAGAGTTGATTCGTGGGTAGCCCATAGTCTTTTAGTCAACAAGTAACCATCATTACAACAGCTGGTAGGTCTCAGGCGTTGTTTATCAACATCAATGCCATCAAGAATGGTTAGGAAGTCCCGCTTTAAAGTACCTATATGTTTTTTTGTTTTTTTTTAAACAGACTACGTCTAGCCATTGGCGAAAAATACCTTTAAATTCAAAATTAAATGCATTTATGCAGTTTTACATTCGCTGGCATTCAAATAGAGGAAGCAATAAGGATTGTAGGGGGTGGGACTGCAGGTTCCCAAAAAAGGATAATAAATCCTGATTGTTGAAATTGATTAAACAATTTTAAAATAGTTACAAAAAATAAATAACTCAAGTGGCAAAAACAAAAATTACGCTTTTTTTTTTTTAATCGCCAAAGTTTACACTGTCACATCACGTATGTTTGATAAAAATTCTGTTTTGTTTTATATAACCAAAGAGTGGACCATAATATGTAAACAGGGATTACAACTATAAATTATAACAAAGTGGACCAAACTGGACAAGAGATAACAGCCAATGGGGGACGCGAATAGAGGAGTACGTATTTTAGCAAATGCTGCCGGGCAACGTTAAGGGCTCTCTCTCACTTAGGATATGACGTCAAAACCTGGCTACTACTATAGTCCTTCCCCCACACTCTTGCAAATATATATATTATAACACCTGTCACTAACATATTTTGTACTTCAGTTCATCGTATCTGCATTTAGAAGTTATGAACCTTATGTAAATCTAGTGACTAACAATCACTGCATACCAATAAGTTTCTGCTTTTTTTTGCTGTCCAATTACCAAACCTGTCAAACACTTATTTATGTTTTTTTGTTTTGTTTTGCTATGCAGAAATACAAAAAAGAAAAGTTGTATACGAGGAATTTAAACAAGGTAATATTTTAGAGCTAACAAATTAGCTCATTTTGCATAAATGAATAAAGATGTACAGGGCCGGAAAAAGAACGCACACTATTCAACAATCTATTTTTTTAAAGAGTTCACAAGAAGACAAGACAGAGGGAGGATACACCAACTTAACAATAACCATGTAAAAATATCTTTTAGACTATAAGCCCTGAAGATGAACTAGTCCCTAGGTCGAAAGCTCAACAGCATAAATAAATATCCTGACTGAAATTGGCAGTTATTTTTTTCATCCTATTGAATCAATGAATCTGTCACCAAAAATAATGAACAGTAATTATATTGTATAGTTTTAATATAGTTTTAATTATATTAAAACTAACGAAAACTTCATTTATTAAAGTAAAGATATTTCTTCAAAAATAATTTTAGATATGATAGGTTAGAAATTGAATAGAATTATATTAAAATAAAGTGCGTAATTATATGAGATTGCCGCTTTTTCATTCAAACACAGGTTTAGCCATTATTTATTTGTTTATTCACTTTGCAATACGTGAAATTAAATACATAAAACATTTAAATTTTATTGAATATCATAAAATAATAATTTATGAATACAAATGATCTACAGAGTTTGTTTATTCTATAAAAAGATATATTTTAAAAGATTTTTAAAGATCTTATCCATCGGGGAGGAAAAAACCAAGGCCTGAGAGCTTTACCCAGGAGCCGCTCTCCAGAATGAAGAGTCTGATTAAGCGGACGGGTCTGGAGGGTGAGCTCTAAAGTCGGGGAGCCACAATAGATCCAAAGGGATCGCGGTGGCGTAGGCCTTGAGGCCGCCCTAATTTAATCTAATCTAAAGATCTTATCCAGAGTTTTTCATGCTTGTGGCTCTTGGTAAGATTTATCAAAAATTATTTAACCAGTTAAGCGCGGAATTTAGTTTTAAACCCCCCCCCCCCCCACAGTGTGCGGAATTAAAATCACGACAATGACGTGTATACACGTCGAACGCAGTCAGGGCAAAACAACCAAAAGTTTACAACGTCATAATATGGTCACTGCAAGCGACTTTTTCCTGCAATCTCTCTGGGGCTTACAGATTACCAGAGCTCTTCTGTGCTCATTCAAAAATCTTGCACCGTTTCACTTTATGTATTGCCTCTAGTTAACTAGGGACGCAAGAGCTTTTTTTTTACTAGGAAGAAAAGAGTGCTTTGAATTCTGTGCAAAATGAAATCATGCTCCTACTGAGAGGTCTGAACCTCTATCTAAGGTAAAAAAAACGGCATTGCACAAGGGTTGAGAGCTTCTATTTGTGCGCCTAATTCCCCAATCCCTAATGCGGAGACCAAACATGTACCAACCACTTATCATTTGGCTGACTTTCACCGCAGTTCTATTGGTAAGATAAAGGGAAACATCCCACCAAATAATATTCTAATTGTATTTTATTAAAATTTCGAGTTTTTATAGTTAATGGCAATTTTATATTTTTCCCAACGAGTATACAACGTCGAAGGCACCGTAATGGAGATTTGGTTTGACGTTTATACACGTCAAATACACTTAACTGGTTAAGGAAAAATGGCTCACTACTTAAAACAGGTAGCCGACCCCTGACTTAGAGGAATAACTTTTTCCAGTAATAATGAGAGCATAATATCTATTATCTATTAGGGCAGCACTTCTTTAAGAATAGAAACAAAAAATGCTCTTCAGAGATTACTTCTTGGAGCCGATTCGAAACCAGTCACAATCATGTGAAGGATACAATCCGTGAAGAAGTCCAAAGAAATAGTTTTCTTGTTGAAAATCACAAAATGATTCTTCAACTTTCTTCATCATGAACAAAAAAGCTTCATGATCTTCAACTCTATAAATGTTGCATGACCACGAAGTGAAGGTAAAAGAAGCAGATCGCAATAAGAAGAGTGAAAGAAGAAAGAAACGTAGAGTAAAAATAAAATTTCTGAAGTCTAGACATGTCTCTGCGCTGGTTATTTTTTTCTATTTCCCCTTATATAAATAAAAGACAAGCCTTTGAACTATTAGCGGAGAAGAATTATTTTCGTTTTTTAAGTCCTCTAAAGGAAGAGGCTGCAATTATCTCAAACAAGTATCTTACGATTATTCCTCAACCTCACTTCCCCATCCATTCATTTATTCAGAGTTTTATTTTAGCCAAGACTTGGGGGCATGATGAGATGTGAAAGAATGCTTTAGCAAAGCAACAAAACTTACCTGAATGCAGTGAACCTGCTGTTTCATCTGTGATTGTGCTTTACCCACCACTTGAATATACAGCATTCATTTATCCTTAACTCTTTCCAAGTTCATTAAAAAAACATTCTAGAATCTTCTTTAAAAAGAATGAGAAGCCACAAAAATTCTTAGTAAAAAGGAAAAAATAATTTTAAAAAGAAACTGGTGTAGATCCTCATTAGAGTTTTCCCTATTCTTCTATTTATTACATAATTCATCGAATTGCCTCCCAAATAGATATGCCTGATATTACTAACCAACTGGCTACTACCGGCAAACTTAGATACCATAATCAGGCATCATAAAGACACCCACATCTATCTGGACATCGTGGGACTAACAAAGAGGACGAACAATATTAGAAGAAGATGAAGAAGAAGTGAAAAAAACTATAAATGAAATAAAATGCATAATTTACCAACAAAAAATAGTGGAGTTCAATATTAATATTGATGTTATTAGTTAATATTTTCCTCTTTACAGATAATGGTTCTCTGGTTTGGTAAACTCTTTAGGTTCAATAATTTTCCTACCTCTAACCAAATTATAGGTTAATTTAGAGGAAGGGGAACCGCCCCTCTCTTCGCAGCCAACCAAATCCATTATAAAATCCATTACAATATTATAGGCACTCTATCCCCATCCCTTCTCCATTTTCCGAAAACAATAGAATACCATTTATCGTCAAAAAAAAATAATGATATAATAAAATTTTGATTGGCCCAAAATATTTATTGTGTTAGGCGAGTAATTTATTAATCTGTTACGTAAAATAATTCGATTATCGATTTTATTTAAGAACAATAATCCATTAATACTCGTAGTATTAATGGATTAATTTTACATTGAATGGTGTAGTGTACGATCTTTTCAAAAAACCGGAAATATGGGCTTTTTGGAGGGAGAACAATTAAATGTATTTAATATTAAGATACATATCCGGTTTAAGGACTACCAGCTCATTGTATGCCCAGTTGTTTCCACAATATTCTAAAAATGCAACTTATTTGCATTTTTTTTAAATAAAATTTAGACTGGCTGGGAAGGGATTAATTGAGTGGTTAGCGAATACTGGGGATTCCAAGGGTTCGAATCCAGGCTGCTGGCCCTTTAGATTTCTCTCTTCTTAGGAGCTTCTTTCAGCTCACTGCCCGCTGATGGACGTACAGTTGTTTGTATCGAGAGAAAACTGGCCGAAGGCTGGCAGTGCATTAAAAGAAAAAAATACACCGGGCGCCAATAACCTCAAGATGTTGACGCGCCTTACATTAAAGCAAAAAATTACTCTGCGCAATATCGGTGATTTCATCCGCATGTTACTCTGATCGGTTACAGATTTTCATCAAAATTAAAAAAAAAAAAAAAAACCCTTCAAGTATGCGTACAGCAATTTGACTTCCACATGTAAAGCTCGTGCAAAGCGGGTTATTTTATCAAGGTAGGCTTTAACCGGCTTTAAATCTTTCAATGTTATACTAGTAAAACTTAACGGGCTCTCCAAATGTACTAATCATAATAAGCAGATCATAAGAACATGGAGGAGAAGAATTCCTTGCTTAAAAGAACTCTCAGTAAACTTTTAACTTAACCGACAAATCTTAATGAAGCTTAATATCAAGTAATGGCTGCAGTACTAAACAAATAAATACAAATAATAAATTACCTGAGAGAATACATCCTTTATTTATAAATTTTATTTAAATTTATCTTTAAAATATATCTTTAATAAAAATAAATTCCCCAATGCGACTGGTCAGTTATAGAGGCATTTGGGTTTAATAATTAATATTAAACGAACTAAAAAATAATAATCTCGCAGAAAAGAGAAGACAAAAACCGAACTGAGTGAAAAAAAAAAAGAAAAAGCAAAACTAAGTTTAGAAAAATAGCGCAAGGATGGCGCGCCACGCTGGACACTAAGGCAAGCTGATGATTGTGGAAGTTCAAAGTCCATGCTCCAAAGCCGAGGGCAGCGGAGGCGGCTACAAGTCGGGCGCGATAGTCTACCGACCTTGGAAATAACCGTCGTAGCATTGATTGTTGTTTGGCCCAATGACGTGCAGATCGTAATCAAGAGAGAACCAAAAACCTATATATATATATATATATATACATCGCCATGTTGTACCTCACGAACGAGTTGCTTTCCCGCCTCTCTCTTCAGATGTCTGGCGTAGCTTGGAGGCGGTACACTCGTGCGCTGGGTTTTTTTTTTTTTTTCCCCTTACTACAACTGTGTGTTCAATAGGTCGGCCTTGTTCTATATAGATTTTTGCAGGGTGTACACTGGTTGGCGAGATCCGCACATCAATTGTGGAAAATGTATTTTCCGTTCTTGTGAATTGCTTCTTCTTTTTTTTCTGTTTTTGGTAGCAAACAAATTTTTCTTTTAAATAAATTGCATTTTCTCTGCAGTAAAGGATCCTAAAATTCAGTTTTTTTTTACTTGACACGGCTTAGTTTTTCCGACAATAATTGTAGTTCTAACGGAGAAATTTCGTTCACCACGGAATTTCGGTTACTGTCTAAATATTGCTTAGTTAACTAAAAATTGTGAAGGCCATGCCAATTGTTGGTTAAGACAGGGCCTATCTTAGAATAAAATTGATCGTGATTGATTGAATTGTATAAAAATTGATCGCACTTCCTTTAGCCACATTTTTCTTCTAGGTCAATTGCACAATTTATGATTGATTTTGGGTTTTTTATAAATAATGTTGTCTGTCTTAGTGTATCTGTGGAATTCTAAGTACAGGGTGGGACAAAAGGTATGAACCGGTTTTAAAGGGTTCTGTTTGATTCAGTACAGAATCTAGTTTTTTACATTATGTTAAGTTTGAAAGATGATATCACGTAGATGGCTTCTCGTCTCTTTGAGGGGTGACGTGGAGTGGGCCTGCGCGCTCACCAGATTTGAGCGTTTGTGATTTTTTTCTTTGAGGGTACATAAAGGAAAAAGTTTTTAAACATCGTCCACATACCCAGGAAGAACTTAAGGACAGAATCAGAGAGGAAGTTACGGCAATATCCATCGAAATGTGCAGAAGAGCGGTTGAAAACTTCAGAATTCGCCTTCAAGAGTGCATCGCGGCTGACGGCCGCCACCTACGTGATATCATCTTTCAAACTTAATGTAAAAAAAACTAGATTCTGTACTGAATTAAACAATATAAACATAATTTCTGTAAGTTGAATTGTTTTTGTTTTATATCCCTTTAAAACCGGTTCATACCTTTTGCCCCACCCTGTGTATGTCGTCTTTGTTAATAGGCCATAATCATGTGTAAGTATGGTCGAGGAAGGCTAGGAAATATTTATTATTATTAGAGATTACTTAAGGTGATAATTAGATACTAAAATATTTTATGTGAGTTACCAAAAGTTATCAGAGTACCTGTACAAAGCTATTTAACGTGAAGAATGGACCAATCACAGGCTATTAAATTGATAACATAAATGGTATATCAGAAAATGTTCATCCATTACATTTATTAGACCAGTATTACAAAATGGTCGACCCCTTTATGCTCATAATTATGGTAAAAAACCAATGTTTAACCCAATCTTAATGGTTTATTAAGAGAAAACAATCTTAATTGGATATCTAAAGTGGCGAAGTATAACGTCGACCAGCCTCTTTTTGCCACGATCAACTAAAGAAAATGCCGAGGTAACCCTTGGAGATTAAACTGGACGCTAATGGGCAGAGGTTTTTCGCAGTTATACCTTAATCTAAATTATTTAATGGTGAGGTAAGCGAAGCACAAAGGACTTAAGCGATCTCTTTTGGCCGGAAGAAGGTCGTAAAAAATCAATAATAACTTCGCGTTATTGAACAAAATATAAAAAAATTTAGGAAAATATAGAAGAAGTCGTTTTTCAAATATTTTTTTTCTCTATTCGATACAAAGACCGGTTTTTAGAGCTCAGAAAGAAAAAAAACTAGAGAAAACTTAATATCGACCAAAAACAAAATTAACCCAATCGCCGTACATGGTTTTTATTGCAAAATAACTAAACACAGATAATACTCGAAGAAGGAGCATAAAGCATAAATGAAAGCACAGCTTAAAGTTAGTTTTGTAAATGTCACGATAAAATTTAACCACAAAAACGGTTTGGTACACCATCAACGAGAGTTACCATTTAACAACTGTCTCTTCTTATCTAGACAGAGCTGTGAATTGTGGTCTAACTTGAAACATTCACTATAGTCTGCTAAATACCAACATCTCCTTGGTTCGCTTTGATCAGAACTCATTATCTATCTGGCAGACACAAAGCACGTCACTCCAAAACACCGTCTGCTTTAACTTCAAATATAAATAAAAATAATTAACTAAATTTTAAAACATTTATGTTAAACACTTAGATCACTTTTTGTAAAACATTGTGTGGCTATAATCAACAAATTGTTACTAAACATTTTGTGAGTGTGAATACGTATTTCTCTTCTGAAAGAACCTTAAACGTTAAGACAATAAGCTTGTAGATTCTGTTGACGTGAACGTCCCAAAATCACTGAGTGACATGTCAAATAAGGCAAATACTATTTGGAAAAAACTCTAGTTTACAAGAAAACCAAAGTACGTATATATATTGCTAAAAAAAGTCGCGTGAGTGTGCATATTAGGGGCAAAAATTAAATTGGAAATAAAATAATAGTTAATGGAGCAGAAAACTCCCGACAAAAACCGATCGCATTCGGCTTATCAAAGAGAAAAGAAGAGAATTGATGTTAAAAAGTCGCGGCTAAGGCAGGTTGGGTTAGAGATCCAGTGATTCCTGGAAATCTGTTCTTTTTCTTATTAATTTTCCAACTTCTAACCCATCGGTCCTTAATCGCATAGGTTTGTGCTGACTTTACTGGCCTGTAGCGAGTTTATCCGCTATATCTCAGGAACGGATGATCGTACAGAGTTCAAATTTGATATTTCATTCTGGTGCCACCAGCGGAAGATGCCATAAATTTTTGGTCAAAATAACTGCACCGGAAGTACCACTTTACTGAATAGATTTTTCACTTTTTTAACTTTTTTAGAAAAACTGCTTTTCCGATTTTCTTTAAACTTGGTATAATTATAGCTCACACATAGCTCTACAACTTTTATAGGAAGCGATTTTCTGTAATACTTCGATTAAGGGCATTTTTGGGGGGAGGGGGTAGTGGGTCAGTCCGGTAGAATGCCAGTTCGCTGTGTTATATGGACTTACTTCCTACTGAATATTAATTTGGATTAAATATGGAACTTAAATTCTGTAGACCGAAGAAAATTGGTCAACCGGAAATACCATTTTGTAAAATCGATTTTACAGTTTTTTTTCAAATGTTCTCGTAAGTTACATCTATGATTTATTTTAAATTTGGTGTACATTTATAGCAAACTATTTTATAGCTTTTCTTAAAAACAAGTTTTCTGAAAACTTCCTGTAGGGCAATTTTTTGGGGAGAAAGGGGAAGGGGTTGTTATTATAACTTATTAATATACACTCGTACTATAGTAGTAATAAATGTTTTTGTTACAACTAATTGCATATTAACGTAATTTTAATACATAACTTCCATCAAGTATATGTTAATTCCAGCTTATATTTAATGTGTATAAAAAAAGTTACGTACAGATGTTTTGTTTTATTAAAAAAAGAAAAAATTATCAACTTCCTGTATGAAAACGATAATGATCAGATGATGATGATGGCTACTGAAAACAATGGAGGGAGTGCATTTCATTAACCTAATTCTATTTCCTTCTCCACGATGATGATGATGTCATACGAGACAATACGGTCGATCGAAATCGTTTGTTAGCGATAAATTATGCGTACAATTGATTCATCTTGATTGAAAAATAATTTATACATAAATCTTATTCAGGGAGAAAATTATATGCTACGAATCGTGACTAAATATTGAAGGTGAACTCAAATTGCGAGAGGAGAAGGAACTACTAATTATGTCATACAAGATATAAAAATTATTCGGAGTTCTAGCGATGACTATTACTTAATGTGGGATCGAAAAAACTGAAAAAAGTGACTTAAAAATCCATTTTTTTGAATGTTTAGAATAAGTTTAATTTAAAGTTCTCTACCAACACAAATAATTTACAAAAATCAAATCCTAATTAACTGTCAAGTTTCAGAATTCAATACGCCGAAAGGCAAAAAAAAACAATTTTAATTAGGACTTACAGAAATAATTGTACGGATAGATTTCTCTGTTCTGTAACAAGATTGTTAGTTCGAAATGTACGACAGTTTGTAACAAGGGATGATGATATCAAGACAAAATTAATGATTATACTTATTTTTGGACCAATTATCCCGTTCTTAGCCATTTTATATTGGTAATAAATTGGGGAATAACAGGAGTCAGTGAAAAAATAGAGAAAGCAACATCAATGCAGGTTATAAATATTTTCAGGGATCCTTTCAAATAATAATTAAGACTAAACTAACAAGTTTTCCATTAATTAATTTTTCCTTCCTTTTTCCTTTATAAGAGTTTTCTTCAGAAAAGCCAATTTGAAGACACCTGGGTGCGGAAAAGTGGTGTTTAGAAAAGAGCAATGGGGTCAAGGTTCGGCAAAATCTTTGGGAGTTCACATTTTAATGTTTGGAATTGAAAAATAATAATAATAAATAACTAAACCACCAGAGGATCTGATGCTGCGTTTTGGCCGATCTCAGCGGTCAAGATTATCACTTTTTTTGTCAGCTGCTTTGGTCCTAAAATAGTTGTAAAGTATTCTTAACGTCTTTACTTAATAGAAACACATACACGTAGTCTCTCATACTTCGGCTCTCACCAATATCAAATAGCAGAGATAGAATATACAGAATACATAGAATATGGCTTATAGAGAACGGAAGAGTGTCCATGGCACCATGAACCAGCTTGGACTAAGAAGCCGTTTTTGAAGAATACGGGAGAGGAACAAGGGCCCTGAGTAAATCTCCCCAAAATACCTGAACTATATATACTCTTGCGGCGATAAGACGGAAGTTTCAGTCACCACGGAAAGGTTTTACCACAATCTACCGGTTTCCATCTACTGGATTCCATAAAAAAGTCTGGCCAATAACTAGAAGTTGAAACGGAGTAATCCGTCTCTGAGGAGAATAAAGTGGAGTAATGCTCTGCATCCTTAAATGCTGGTTTCTCTGGGATTTTCATGAGAGAGAGCACCTGGATGGTTACCCTCCTCAAGAACTCACTTCTCACTTCTTAATTTCGGAATGCCATCTTTACAATATCCGGAAAAAGGCTTTGACTTCCGGAGGAAGGGATTAGACAGACTCACACACAAAAATCAAGATAACATTTGACAGGAAATAGTAATTTTATAGGGTTTTATGGGGACTTATTGAGCTTTCTTTACAAAAATGTTTTATTTAGAATGCATCTACTTGTATACTATTAAAGGCAACTGACCTCAGTAAATACTCTAAAGTTTTAATTTAAATTTGATTATTTAAATAATTTAAACCCTTTCTAAAGAAAGAGTCTTATATTCTACAGCAGATTTGGACTTATCTCCGAATGAAAACTGTACTCGTATTTCCAGAAAAACAATGCGGTATTTTATTGTCAATTTCCTTAATCTGAAATCTTCGAACCTTCGCTAAATTTTTGAAAAAGGTATTGGGCCTGTGTTACCGAAATATTTAAATTTAATTTTATGGTAAAATAATGAACTGTTTACCTACTACAATAAAAGATAAAGTACTTTCTAATTGCCTTTTCTCAATTTTTCCTTTTCAATTTTTCAGCTCCATTACACACATCACACTTACAACAGTTCTATTTTTCAACTTTTATATTTATAAAAGATTTTTCATGGAAATATCTCTAGAGGAAATTGTTAGTTAATGGAAAAGTATTGATGACAAGTTCAGCACCCGTTGTGCTAACAATAAGGTTCCATTAGATTACACAGCAGGAAACAGATGGTGGAAAGAATATCGACCAAATTTTCACCCAATATATATTTATTGTATATACACTCTTCTAAAAAGGATTTTACGTATACTACTACGATCAAGTCTGTCTTGACAAAATGATTTTTATAAATATTGTACATTTGTGGGTAGAGAAACAGTATTAAAAGAATAACACCTTCAGGTCAAAGTTCGAACTATAATTTTTCACCGAAAATGCGTGCTACTAACTAAATTTGAATGCGTGTTATTCCAGTGTATTTTAATTTTTTTTAAATAAGAAAAAGAGAATTGTGAATGCATGCTATTTTTAAATATTAAGTTTTTAAACTTTTCAAGCCCACTGAGTGGTTTTTCGAAAATTATTATTTAGAAAAATGCGTAATCGCAAAGTTCAAAGCTGATATTTCGAGTGGCTAAGATGTTTTTTAAACCAGACTGGCTACTCATATCCCTTCTCGGTAGGAAGTGACACTTGACCGAATTATTTGATTTATTTGTTCACTTAGTTGCGAGATTTTCTCGAGAGAAGTTGGTATTGTTCATTGATTAACAATTTTTCTTGTGACTCATTTTTCCCGGAAAATTTCTATTAACAGCACTCTTGAGAACGGGAAATGATGAAGATATCCTCCACTTCAGTGAATTGCGTACAATTTATACGCTACGCAGTGATAATGTTTGTTTAAATCAAAATTTTACGAATATGAAGGGAAAAAAGTTGATAATTTGGTGTTTATGTACTTTACTAAATGAATTTTACACTTTTTTTTTTTGAGATTTTATCGTCAACGATTCTTACGATTAATGCTAAACTTTGTAGCAAACTCACGACTGTCATTTGAGTACCCCCCCCCCTTGGGATCTGACAGAACTTCATTCAGACACACAATCATTAAATATCAAAACATCAATAGAATGTTCAGTCAAGTCAGCAGTATGAAAGGTAGTTGTACCAGTTGCGAATCAAGTCAGCTGGGTGCTGTTGAATTTTCTCTGGCTAGGAACAGCTTTAAAGTTCAACTTACTGCCTGTTGTTAGACAGAGTTGCTAGTTAAGTTGACAAAAAAAAGAAAAGATTTTTTTAAACAAACTTTGACGAGAATTTCACAAAGAGAAAATGGAAATTATAATTATCAGAGTTAAAAAAACTCCCTTGCTCACAATTATCAGCCTTATTCAGTGAAAAAGAAAATGGCTACTATGAATAAAATTTCCAGATTTGCCACGAGGGAGTCCCGCTCTGGCACTGTAGCCTAATTGGCTTTGTGCGACTTAGAAGAGATGCAAAGTGAACTCTGTGACAACCTTTCAGATACACAGTGAAAGGAGAGAGAGGGAAACAAGATCTCATATTCATGACCACCTGCAAAATCTCGGACAATATTTTTGGAGACCCAAAAGTAATTTCAGACAAATGAGACGAAGATGTGGGGGGAGGGGCAGACCATAACAAAGAAAATTTTCCGAACTAAATTGTCCCATTTTATTATTTGCATTTTCAAGAAATGTGAAAACTTAATCAAATTGTTCGATATTTTTTTTAAATAAATATATATTTCTTGCACGTTTCCTCCTCGGACTTAAGACAACTTCAAGAACATCAGTCGTTAATAGAAAAATGGCGTAAAATATATAAAAGCGAAAAAAAGGAAGAAAAATTCATTCTAACAACTTTTACTTTGTCCCGGTGTTAAATTTAACAATACTTGGCTTCCTTACTTCTGATAAGAGTTCGGCTACCTAAGATCACAGATGGACATCTTGGTATCCTTAGATCAGGCTACAAAGAATAGAAAACAACAGATATTTTGCTTGCTATCAGACAAAAAAATCTTAAACCTAAGTTACAAATCTAATTATTTTCTTTAAAAAACTGTTCTGAAACAAAAGATTTATGGGTTTTCTGTTAAACAATCTAATTCTTACCGAATCCAAAATCTAACCGAAACCATGTAACCAATACTTTTTATTATGCCTCAATTCCAAACCTTAGATAATAATCCATCCAAGGCGGAAGTAAGAACAGAGAAGGATGAGAAATAACTGGGCGAGATGAACGTTGCAGTTCTGACGGCACAGGGCAATGTAACAATAATACGAGGGTCGTTTGAAAAGTCCGTGCAAAGTCAAGAGAGATAGCACTACTGGCGCGTATCGAGGTTATGTTTAGTTAGTAGCATCTCTTGGAAGAACACACACCAAGTTTCAGCCAGATCGGTCTATTTCTTTGTGTTTGGCATTCGTTTGAATCGAGGAAGTCGAGTGATTTTCAAAAAATGGACGAAAAAGAATTTCGTGTGTTGATTAAACACTACTTTATGAAAGGCAAAACGCCTGAGGAGACTAAAGAGAAGCTTGATAAACATTATGGTGACTCTGCACCTTCGATTAGAACAGTTTATAAGTGGTTTCAAAATTTTCGGAGTGGCCACATGGGCACAAGTGACGCTGAACGTTCTGGACGCCCTGTTGAGGTTACTACTCCAGAAATCATTGATAAAATCCATGATATGGGTGATGGATGACAGAAGAGTGAAGGTGCGTGAGATTGCTAGTAGTGCTGTGGGCATCTCGAATGAACGGGTACATAATATTTTGCATCAACATTTGGACATGACAAAGCTATCCGCAAGATGGGTGCCGCGATTGCTCACGCTTGACCAAAAACGAAATCGTGTGAAGTGTTGCAAGGACGGTTTGCAGCTGTTCCAGAAGAATCCGCATGACTTTAAGCGTCGTTTCGTCACTGTGGATGAAACATAGACACATCACTACACTCCTGAGACCAAAGAACAATCTAAACAATGGGTTACCAAGGGGGAATCTGCGCCAAAAAAAGGCGAAGACCGTACCTTCGGCCGGAAAGTTTATGGCGACTGTCTTTTGGGATTCGCAAGGAATAATCCTCATCGACTATCTGGAAAAGGGTAAAACTATTACAGGTGCATATTATTCATCGTTATTGGACCGTTTGAAAACCGAGCTGCAAGAAAAACGCCCACGATTGGCCCACAAAAAAGTGCTTTTCCATCACGACAACGCACCAGCTCACACCTCAGCAGTTGTGGTCGCAAAATTAATGGAAATAGGGTTCCAACTCGTTTCACATCCCCTCTATTCTCCAGACTTGGCTCCCTTGGACTACTATTTGTTCCCCAATATGAAGAAATGGCTGGCGGGAAAAAGATTTTATTCAAACGAGGAGGTGATTGCAGAAACGAATGGCTATTTTTCAGACTTGGACAAATCCTATTATTCGGAAGGGATCAACAAACTAGAGCAGCGTTGGACGAAGTGTATAAGCCTAAAAGGAGACTATGTTGGAAAATAAAACAGGTTTACCCCAAAAAATTAAGTAGTTTTTATTTTTGCACGGACTTTTCAAACGACCCTCGTAAAACTTGAAAGCGCGCATCGCCATGACTGTGAATGCAGTTATAATCAATCAATAATTTTCAAGTGGCAGTATATTTAAAAAAGGTATTGATATTTAAAAAAAAAAAAAAACTAATTGAAACCAATCAATGATTAGTAAAAAGTTCTTAATTTGAAGAAAACCTCTCACCAGATTTTACTTTTAAAACAATATTAAAATACAAAATGAAATATTGAACGAGGAAAATACAAGCTCCACAAATAAAATAGTGTAATACAAAGTCCAACCAGTGCCGAGCATTTAGTTCTACAAACCAAACCACCACTACCCACATATTATAAATACATTTTCTCTAATCGATATGCCCGCATTCAGTTCGATATTGTGTACCAGTAATGCACCAAAACGCTATATCACTTTAATTAACGACTATTTCATTAATCGAAAATAAATAGTATAAATAAAATTAAATTATTATTATTTTAATTAAAACTTGTCTTTATATTATGCAATAAAATAAGTAAGTTAAGAAAAATGCACCAGTAGCTCTTGTGAATAACTCGAACGATCTGGTTATATCTGGTTTGGTAATTGTTGGAGGAAGGCAATAATAATTATTGTTGCATAATTAAACAATTACTCAGTATATTATTAATATTAATGAAATACTAATTCACTATTAGAAACACTTAATATCTTTACTAAGTCTTGTACTTACCACGTAACTCAGTAGATTTTATTACGCAATTTCTTTTTTTTCCATTTCCATTTTCTTTTGAATGGTTAAAGTTCTTTAAAAATTATTTTTTGATTTAAAAATGTGCAGAGGAAAAATTATGAAAACATATTTTTAATTTGAAGATATTTGTTCGTCTTTAACTTCCGCTAATTTTGCTTTCTAATTTTATTTGTTAATAAATGCATTTTCACCGGAATAACAGATGTTTTTAGCGTATATACTTACTTGTATAAAGGAAGTGAAGTACTGTACTAGAAAATCGTGGGATTGCATCACCCAGGAAGCTTGCTTGCAACAGCGACCCCCTGCTGCGGGAGTGAACTATTTTACTATCAATTCGTAACCATTTCATTAGAAACGCTTTTCCCGATATGAGATCTCAGGAAAAAAAAAAAAAAAAAAATTAAAAAAGAACTCTCTAAAGGTACCACACAACAGAACCGGAAACCTTTTCTCGTCGCCACGGTGACATAACATGGCTATAATTCTGAGACCCACACTTCCGCAAATGGTTTCGTTTAAAAACTTTCATTTCCAACAATTTATCGTTACAAAATATTTTCGTGGGTTTTATACAAGGTTAAGGAGGAGTTATTTGAAAATATTCCTTGGAATGTGACACTTAGTTTATTAATAGCGTAATTACTGAGTTTATTAAACTGTTTTAGTAATTTTAATGACTGACCCAAGCGGTACACAGATAACCTAACAAAGCCCTGGCACGACTTTATATTGGAAGTTTCACTTAGAATTGTAATAATTACAATAATTGAAAGTCTTAAGAGTGTGCAATCTAAGTTTTTGGTTTTCTTTCGAAATTAAGAAAAAATTAAACGAGTTTAAGCTCAAAGTTCAAAAAAACTGAAGTTGTTTTCGAAAACAAATAACTATTTTTGTCGTATTTTATAATCTGCTCTTCGACACACAAAATTTCTGAAAAAATAACTAATTACCCACCTTAAACATGTTACAGCTAAAAGAGATTAGTAAAAAGACGTTAGTTTTGGTAACTTTCCAAGGTAAACAAACATGGACCAGAATCTCTCTCTGTCAGTTTGGAGAGAGTGGGAGAGAGACAGATGGTCAAAATAGATGTTCAAGGCTTTACATGAGAACTGTTATGCGGTATCTTAGTTTAAAGGAAATCATAACAATGTTATGATAAAGAAAATGGAAAAATGCCTTCAATATAATAGTATTATTTCCGGTTTTACTTTGTCGTGTCAAAATTATAAGTGATATTGTTGGACGACAATGTAGTAAAAAGTTTTGTAAGCTCATGCGATTTCTTGTTTAAACTGATAAGACCAAATCAAAAAATGTATGAGCAATGAAAAGCTTCAAATTTCGTACAACCTGACATGATCGAAATTGGAAATTTATTTTCACAATTAAAAATTGGGATATAGGATATTTTTAATGTTTAATTTAAATAAAAACCAAAGCGGGTTTTATCTTGTAACGTTTATAATTGATTGTGGGGTTAAATTCAATTAAGTGCTCGTTTTAATTTCAAGGCGTGATTGATTTCCAGATGATTAATCCTTAAAAGTTCCCATATGGGACCCAAAATCAATACGATTCAATTCCTATGGGATTATTATTCTAGTATTCTAGTTTTAAATAATGGCTGGCTTATTATTGTAAAAAAAAAAACCTTTCAGATTAACTAATTTATAATTAGATAATTTAAAAAAAAAACACCTGTTTTAAAGCGAAGTCCTGGAAGTATCAAAAAGTGTTTTTGTGAAATTAACACCGAAAGTACCACTTCGTTTTTGTTCGGATTTTGTATTTTTTTTTCGAAAATATCTACAACTTCATTAAACCTTTAGACGCTACCTGTGTCTATCTGTGCATGTAGACCAGTGGTCCCCAAACTTTTGTGATCCTTGTTCAAACATTGGTTTAAGTTCCTCATTTGTGGATATTTCAATAAGCTGATCTGAGTTTGTCCACGCGTAAAAAGGGTTCAACACCCAATCGGGAATATCCGAATGAAGAATGTCTTCAAATCTTTGGTTCAGATCTGCATGAAGAGCCGTTAAGTTGTTGACAGTGAGCAAGCAAATCTTCATCTCTATTTTGCAATTTCGAAGGATTTGGAAACTGAGAACATTCTCCTCTTCCCAGTTTTGTATTTACAGAAAATGTTTTCTGCAACAAACGGAGATATTACGCTTTTAATTTTGATTAAATTTAATTGGTCACCTTCTTAGTCTCTAATTTCCAAAATAATAAAAATGGATCACAGTTTTATTATTTTATATTGAACCTTGCGCGGACCCCCTGACGTTGTTCAGGGACCTCCAAATCAATTTTAATTTTCCACGGACCCCCTGAATGATACCGGGGACCCCTGGGGGTCCGTAGGGACCACTGATGTAGACCAACCGCATCTTAAAATTTGTATCATTTTTTTTTTGGTTGGCAACGATTCAGTGCACTTCTAGGAGTAAGGATGCTGGAGATTTCCGATTTGAAGGAAAAATCAGTTGTGAGGGAAGTCTGTTACACCGGAACCATTCGTATATCACCCAAAATTAGAAAAGTACAATTGATTTTCGACGAATAAGAGCTTCCTTTAGAAACCCTATTATTATATTTGTGAACTTAACACCTTCGTAAATCAGTAAACATTTTTAACTTTGAACAGAACCTTGCGAATTATCATATGTTTTTTTTTTTTTAAATAAGAAATGGAAAAATCGAATAGTTTAATTACAATTCCTTATCATTAGCGCTGAGTCCAATTCTGTCTTTGTCTTTTTTGTTATTAAATTATCTTACATTCTACAGCAGAAGATTTCGTAACAACATTAAAAAAAAAAAAGTGAAAACACAATAAAAACGTCACTCAAGGTAACGTTCAAGGCAGGCGTAGTAACTCTGACCTGAGTCATAATAATTGTATCGAACATATACTAGGATTCTCCCCACCACTCATTTTTAAATGTCCATGTCATTGATCCTTATTATGAATAATAAATGCAATAACTATAAAAATATATTTAATTTAATATTTAAGTGGTGCTCCATTATCTCTCTAATGTAACCAACAAATAAAACTGCAATAAAGATCGATTAATCGAAGAATATTGTTTCTTATTTTATAAAGAAAGCAAAATATAGTTTCTTTAAATTAGCTAAAGGTGAAGGTTCAATAAGGTTTCCTAATGCTTCAGTTTAAAGCGATTTCTCAGCAGAATTAAATAAAGAAAATCACAACATAATTTAATAATTTCTACATTGTACTCAAAGCTATAAAGTGAAATAATATTTTTTCAGCTTTTCTGAAAAATAGTCCTGAATTTGTAGGTTCGAGAGAGCTTTTCCTATTTTCTCTGTTTTTTTTTAAGCAAAATATTTGGAATTGGGAAAACTTACGAGGGTAGTTTGAAAAGTCCGTGCAAAGTCAGAGAGATTAGCACTACTGGCGCGTATCGAGGTTATGTTTAGTTAGTAGCATCTCTTGGAAGAACACACTCCAAGTTTCAGCCAGATCGGTCTATTTCTTTGTGTTTGGCATTCGTTTGAATCGAGGAAGTCGAGTGATTTTCAAAAAAATGGACGAAAAAGAATTTCGTGTGTTGATTAAACACTACTTTATGAAAGGCAAAACGCCTGAGGAGACTAAAGAGAAGCTTGATAAACATTATCGTGACTCTGCACCTTCGATTAGAACAGTTTATATGTGGTTTCAAAATTTTCGGAGTGGCCATATGGGCACAAGTGACGCTGAACGTTCTGGACGCCCTGTTGAGGTTACTACTCCAGAAATCATTGATAAAATCCATGATATGGGTGATGGATGACAGAAGAGTGAAGGTGCGTGAGATTGCTAGTGCAATCGTTTGAAAACCGAGCTGCAAGAAAAACGCCCACGATTGGCCCACAAAAAAGTCCTTTTCCATCACGACAACGCACCAGCTCACATCTCAGCAGTTGTGGTCGCAAAATTAATAGAAATAGGGTTCCAACTCGTTTCACATCCCCCTATTCTCCAGACTTGGCTCCCTCGGACTACTATTTCTTCCCCAATATGAAGAAATGGCTGGCGGGAAAAAGATTTTATTCAAACGAGGAGGTGATTGCAGAAACGAATGGCTATTTTTCAGACTTGGACAAATCCTATTATTCGGAAGGGATCAACAAACTAGAGCAGCGTTGGACGAAGTGTATAAGCCTAAAAGGAGACTATGTTGAAAAATAAAAAAGGTTTACCCCAAAAAATTAAGTAGTTTTTATTTTTGCACGGACTTTTCAAACGACCCTCGTATAATTGATTAAGTGAAAACATTTCTTGTACCTCTAAAAATTAATGACTAGTTTTATCAAAAACCAGTGGGTTTTTTTTTATTGACTTACTTCTTACCTAAAACCAGACAATAATGGCAATTCATTCTTCTCACTTGAGACCCAACTGTTGTGGTACTTTCTAAACCATCTCTTGATCCTTAGAAAAAGGGATTCACAACCAAACACCTCAACCATCAAAGAATAATAAAAATTCCTTCAATTATAAAATCCTCAATCGTTAATGGTTTGTGCTCAGTATCCAATTTCAACATCCATCAAGATCTTGAAGTTCGTTTCTTTTTTTAAAAAAAGTTCTTGGTCAAATTCCTTAATATAAAATTATTTACATAATACTCTCATGCTTTTCCAATCTAATCCTCTGAACTCAAATCTCATTGGCTGAACACTTTATTACTGTTTAATGTTAATTTGTTATCAAATCAATCCTCTAGAACTTAGTAATTAAAGAAAATACCAACAATAAGAAGTACTGTTACCCAGACTATGTATTATTATATCTTACATCGTACGATATTTATTAGTGAGAGACGAATTTTGTTGGTAGTATTTCTTATGTAGTGTACATTTGTGTGTGTGTGCGTGTGCGTGAGTTTGTGATACTTTTGATTGAAGTGGGGGGTGAAAACAGTTGGAAGGGGAAATGAGCCACAAGCCAGTTCTAATCGGTAGCCAAGCTTGTCTTCCTTCATACTCTGAGATACTTCTAGATTTCTGCTTCAAACCAGATAGAACTGGATGATACAGCATCAACTAGTTGAATCAGAAAATCACCAGTGTGACAGACAAACATATAAACAGATAAAGAGACATACAAATTGTGAATGAACTCCAGAAGATTGGACAGTATTATCTTTCTTTACAACAAATAAAGATATCAATAAAATTCCAAATACCACACAAGTTAATTTATAATTAATTTTTCCGCCCCAAAATTAAACTAATTTCGATGAGTTTTCCTTTTTGTTATTTTTACCTCTGATAGAAAATCACCTTTGGACAGCATCTGTAAAAATGAATCGAATTATTTGTATATTTATTTGAAAGACTAATAATGTTTCTTTTGTTTTAGTTAAAGATGTTTCAAGCTAATCCAAGTCCATTATCCCAATTTTGACAATTACCATTACGTAAAGGTGATTCAAATGAAAATCTTATTTAGTAATCAAGTTCAATCAAGTTGATTATAGGGAAAGTTTGGCAGGTTTTATTAATAGAATTTTTCAAAATGTTTTCCTGAATGAAATATTTGTTGGTAGACTTTTATAAGTCAATATTCCGCTCTGGGGGAGGTTTTACATTGTTTTTTCCCCTTAGCCTGCATTATTTTCTATTTTTTGGGTTAAATGGACAAATCTCTTGGAAGATGACAAGAAAGAATAATCAATGCTGTTTGGGTGGCTATAATGGTGTCTGTTCCACAAATTACGATTTACAAAAGGTAAATGCTTTTTGGATCCATCGTGGAAGTTGTGTCCATATAGGAAATGGTTCGAGGGACCGCAAAGTCAGCCTAATTGAAGTTGTGGATGATTTAAAAAAAAAGCGCATGGGAAAAGTTTAAAAAAAGCCAAAATAATAGTTACATCTAAAAATAGTTTTATTCATTACATTTTGGGCCATGTTCTTTAAATTGAAACTTGCGCTTGTAAAGTGGAACCGAAATGATGATATAGGAAACATTCTTGGGAGAAGAAGGCTGAAGTACGAGGGTCGTTTGAAAAGTCCGTGCAAAGTCAGAGAGATATCACCACTGGCGCGTATCGAGGTTTTGTTTAGTTAGTAGCATCTCTTGGAAGAACACACACCAAGTTTCAGCCAGATCGGTCTATTTCTTTGTGTTTGGCATTCGTTTGAATCGAGGAAGTCGAGTGATTTTCAAAAAATGGACGAAAAAGAATTTCGTGTGTTGATTAAACACTACTTTATGAAAGGCAAAACGCCTCAGGAGACTAAAGAGAAGCTTGATAAACATTATGGGGACTCTGCACCTTCGATTAGAACAGTTTATAAGTGGTTTCAAAATTTTCGGAGTGGCCATATGGGCACAAGTGACGCTGAACGTTCTGGACGCCCTGTTGAGGTTACTACTCCAGAAATCATTGATAAAATCCATGATATGGTGATGGATGACAGAAGAGTGAAGGTGCGTGAGATTGCTAGTGCTGTGGGCATCTCGAATGAACGGGTACATAATATTTTGCATCAACATTTGGACATGACAAAGCTATCCGCAAGATGGGTGCCGCGATTGCTCACGCTTGACCAAAAACGAAATCGTGTGAAGTGTTGCAAGGACGGTTTGCAGCTATTCCAGAAGAATCCGTAGGACTTTAAGCGTCGTTTCGTCACTGTGGATGAAACATGGATACATCACTACACTCCTGAGACCAAAGAACAATCTAAACAATGGGTTACCAACGGGGAATCTGCGCCAATAAAGGCGAAGACCGTTCCTTCGGCCGGAAAGATTATGGCGACTGTCTTTTGGGATTCGCAAGGAATAATCCTCATCGACTATCTGGAAAAGGGTAAAACTATTACAGTTGCATATTATTCATCGTTATTGGACCGTTTGAAAACCGAGCTGCAAGAAAAACGCCCACGATTGGCCCACAAAAAAGTCCTTTTCCATCACGACAACGCACCAGCTCACACCTCAGCAGTTGTGGTCGCAAAATTAATGGAAATAGGGTTCCAACTCGTTTCACATCCCCCCTATTCTCCAGACTTGGCTCCCTCGGACTACTATTTGTTCCCCAATATGAAGAAATGGCTGGCGGGAAAAAGATTTTATTCAAACGAGGAGGTGATTGCAGAAACGAATGGCTATTTTTCAGACTTGGACAAATCCTATTATTCGGAAGGGATCAACAAACTAGAGCAGCGTTGGACGAAGTGTATAAGCCTAAAAGGAGACTATGTTGAAAAATAAAAAAGGTTTACCCCAAAAAATTAAGTAGTTTTTATTTTTGCACGGACTTTTCAAACGACCCTCGTATTTCCGGAACTCACAATAGTTCCTCCCAAAAAAAGTATAGTTAAGGTTAAGGTTATAAGGTTATTTAAGGTTAAAAAAGTATAGTGGTCGGTATCATATTTGAAAACCTAAAATAATCAATGTAGAAGCGTATTATCAAAAAGATTGTCGAAATTTACCAGAAAAATTGCCGAAATTTCTTTACTTAGAAGCCTCATTTACAGCTTACAGTCCAATGATGGACGGTCTGTAACGAGAGAAAACTGTTCGGAAGCCAGGCAGTATTACTGAAAACAGGAGACCTGTGTCTTACCTGCGGCAATTACTTAAAAAAAATTTGATGCACCTAAATTGAAATATAGAACGATGCGCCCGCTCCAAGAGGTCTGCAGTTTTTTAAAGATTTTCATTTGAATCATTATCGTAAACATCGAGAAACAAATTTACTGCAAAAATGCAATGCAACTGCACACAATGATTGGATGCAATACCCTCTTTCCCATCCCACCAATTCATCTTGCACTTGCACCTTATTATTCATCCATCATATAATAAATAATACCACCATCATCATCAACCTTAAAATGTTTACACAATTTTGAACCCTACTAAATTACACATGCAAACATCTACGTAATTACTTGCTGGATCTGATATATTCCCAACTCCTTATAAAAATATTGTTTAAAAATGTTAATTTCAAAGTTAAATTAGGTATAATTCATTGGCTGATAAATAATTAATAGTCTTTCATTGCTTAGATAAATCATTTTTTAATTACATGAAACTAATCTCTGGTTAAGTAAAAAAGAACATTGGTTATTTCGATTCAATTTTTTGTGTGGTTATTTGTTATTTTATTACGTCTTTTGTTTAAACAAAAAACACTTTTATTAACTTATTTGAATAATTACAACTACTATCCCCGTTGGCGAAAACCAGCAACCAAGAAATACTCGTAATTTGACGTAAAATTGACGGCGAAGAAGAAATAACCTAGTCTGTGACAATCCACACTATTTCCTAGCAAACCCTAGGCCAATCACTACACTATATCGACGTTGACACTTTATAAAATATTACGTGGCCACCACTGTTGTCTCTGTCGTCAAGGTGATTATCTAGAATGGATGTTGAAGAAAGTTTGTAGATTATAGGAACTTAATGGTAAGACACAAAAGGGAAGATTAATTTGTGATAGATGCTTTTGGATTATGGAAATCGAAGAATGGGAAATGGAGATCGAAATAAGGGACTTTAGTTGGGTAAAAAGGAAAGTGAGTTATTAAACTTGGGACACCAAACACGAAGAATTGGAGGACAGTGAAAGTTCATAAGCTTGGATGTACCACATAACTCGAGCCCTAAAGACCAAGATTGGTTTCAGGAGTAGATTGTAGAGCAGTATTTTGTGGTTTAGGGCTGTATTAAAGCGTCTGTTTAGTAGTCGCTTCAGTAGGTAGCCCAGATTGTTTTTTTACGAAGTTTCGAAGAATCTCGTATGAGTACCAGGTATTAGGGTTTGTCCATAAAGAGTCTTAGGCATGGCAGTATAGCCAGGTTGGGTAAGAAATGGAGTACGGATGGCACTGATCAGTGTAAAGTATTAAGTTTTACTCTTATTGCCATTAACCTTCATACTCCTCCTTTCATGAAATCCTGCTCCAAGAATCGTAGGTTGTGTGTTGAAGGTTATCTGTTAAAGTGTGCTTTCTAAAGACCAGATCGAAATACGGTGAGAGGGCAAAACAGCTGTGTCATATGTGTAGGTAGTGTGTGGATAGGTTAGCTTACCGGGGATCACAAAAACAATTTTTGCAAAATCACATTTCCGGGTTGTGTAGTTATAGTAATAATCGTGTAGTTTTTCAATTTTAGACTATACATTGTAAATGGAAGTTCTAAGGTCCTGTTCAAATGAAAATTGGGCTTTCACTTTCATTTTCTTTCTCTCTCTCTCTCTCTCTCTCAAAATCGGAAAATCGCTCAAAATTGATGATTCGTTTAGATGATACTCAGTGACCCAGTAAACAAGGTTTTGGTCAAATACAATACACCCTCAAACGTCGCCGAGACCTTGTACCTGCGAAAGGGTTTCTAGGGGATTTAAAAGTTGCAATTCACACTAAGGAGCCTTTATTACAGCCAATTATCGGTAAGAATAAAGTCGAAGTAATGGACAATGGGTCTTGGAAGTGGATTGGCTGTAAAAGCCGCTTTAAAATTCCGCATCGGCGGAAATCCGCAAGTTCCCCCTACCAATCTGTCCGGCCACTTAGTTTCCACGAACACCTGTGTGTGTTCAGCTAGCAATAGTAGTCTCAGAATTTTGTGATTCTCTAGGAATTCAGCTTTTTTCTCCCTTCCTGAAATTAAATGACGATTTTTTCGTTCGGCCATAGAACGCTTCTCCTAGAGTCTTTACAACGTTCGGCAAAACCTTAAGTTGTAACTGCTACGAATTTGAGTAACTTATTTTTCTTTCTTTTTTTACCGCAAAACGGTAAGATGAAATAGGCTAAGGTTTACTAACTTCACTAGTTTTCTCGTTCATCCTTTGATTACGCTGGAGAACGTTCAGACGTTACGCCCTCCATCTTAACAAAGTCTCAAGACACATCCCTAAATTGAGTCGCTTCAATAGATACACCATCAGAATCTGTCCCCCTATTTCGTTTTCGCAGTTACTTTCTACACACTTCCGGCGATACCCCTATTTCGAAAATTCAACTGATTGCAAAACGTCCTCTAACAAGCAAAGCGAGAAAATAAACAAGAAATGAAAAAAAACCAAACAAACTCGTATATAACTAAAAATAAAATATTTACAACTCAACAGTTAACTAGTAAACAAACTACCTCTTTTGCACAAGATATAAACAGAAAATTTGGAAACTGAGCAAAAGTAATCAAAAATAAAATTAACATTAAACAGTATCACCTGCTGTTTTGATGCAGCAGGTGTATTTTTATAAATCAGGAAATAAATTTGATTAAATACTGACTTCCATTGATAAATATATACGTAAATGCGACCTAAACTTCTTGAATAAATTAAAAAAAAAAACACCTGGACAGAATTAAAAATGGGATGGAGGGAAGGGAGCAACCCTGAATTTCTAAATTTAAAGTCGAACAAGTTTTCATTTATTTAGTAAATAATTTTTATTTTTATAATTTCTAAATTTTATTATTATTTTTTAATATAAAATAATAACTGCCAATTCAAGTTCTGCGGTTAATGGAAAATTTATACAGTTGGAGCCAAGGGAAGCTGCGACAAAACTGTGTAGCCCCATCAGAAAAAGTTCTTGTATACTCCGGTAAAAAGAATCACATTGATGGAACCACACGGTGGTATAATGGGTATCGAAGTGGCTAATTTGGTTCCGAAAGTTGGTTAACGAAGGCACCAATTGTCACTAAACTTCCTCTCTTGGAGAGAACACAAAAAACCTTTCTAAAAACCAACTTACATAGAAATGAAGAGAAGATCAGGAAGATAAGGAATAGCAAAGGATTTTAATAGTTAGGGCGATTCAGCCTAAAATACCAATCAGACCGGAGTGCTTTTCTTTGTTTATGGAGAAAACGAGATCCTCTAATTCCTACTCTATACTCGTTAAGACTAAGAACAGGGAATAATAGGCCTATGAGATCCCCAATTGGTACTCTATACTCGTTTAAGACTAAGAACAGGGAATAATAGGCCCACGAGATACCCTAATTCCTACTCTATACTCGTTTAAGACTAAGAACAGAGAATAATAGGCCCACGAGATCCTCTAAATCCTACTCTATACTCGTTTAAGACTAAGAACAGGGAACAATAGGCCCAACGAGATACCCTAATTCCTACTCTATACTCGTTAAGACTAGGAACAGGGAATAATAGCCCACGAGATCCCCTAATTCCTACTCTATACTCGTTTAAGACTAAGAACAGGGAATAATAGGCCCACGAGATCCCCTAATTCCTACTCTGTACTCGTTTAAGACTAAGAACAGAGAATAATAGGCCCACGAGATCCCCTAATTCCTACTCTATACTCGTTTAAGACTAAGAACAGGGAACAATAGGCCCACGAGATACCCTAATTCCTACTCTATACACGTTTAAGACTAAGAACAGGGAATAATAGGCCCACGAGATCCCCTAATTCCTACTCTATACTCGTTAAGACTAAGAACAGAGAATAATAGGCCCACGAGATACCCTAATTCCTACTCTATACTCGTTTAAGACTAAGAACAGGGAATAATAGGCCCACGAGATCCTCTAATTCCTACTCTATACTCGTTTAAGACTAAGATAAGGGAATAATAGGGTTACCCAAGACATATGTACAGAGACAGACATACCGGATACAACCAGAATGTCGATGTTGCGAAAGCGATGTGCTGATGCCAAGCATTTGGTGCTGGGCTTGTGTGCCGCAATGAAGACTGAGAACAATATCTGGACGGCAATCTTGGAGTAGGAAATAGACTAACTAACTTACGGAAATGGTTTGCAGAAGAAAAACAGAATTTTAATTTAAAAATAAGCGTATTAAATTAATATCTAATTATGTGCTCACTGCTAGATCAGAAAATTGATCAAAAAATCATTTTTTTGGTACTCAGGGCACTTTAATACGTGCATTTATGAGTTATGAAAACTTAAAAATGGCTGACTTAACTATAAAAAGGAAAATCAACATAAAATTAATTAATAGCAAAAAATAAATAAATAAATGAACAATAAAACTGGCAATGTACCTTGAGTTGGTTTCTTTGACCGTACTGACAAGAAATCAAAAAGGTCACCACTTCCATTTTACAAAGGTACCAACACACGGCCTTCTTGATAGTCAGAGCGTACTCTAAATTGGGATGAAAGTGATGCGGTTTATTGTAGTGACATGTAGCAGCTGTGGTGGTGGCATCAAAGTTGTTTTGCGTTCACCAAAAATGGCAGCAGGCGACCACCGCACAGGGGTGTTGTGCCACTTCAAAGCGTTACCCCAATTTTCGCCAGCTATAATGTCAAAGGATACCCATATATAGCTTTACCACTTCCTTAAAATTATTAAATTAAACATTGAATAAAACTCAATGCAAGCCGGAAATGAGATATGGGCATTTTTATTTTTGTTCAGGGAACTTGTATAGTAATATTTTTAGGTTTTGGCGATGTCAAGTGTTGTTCTTGTGATAAACCAAGTTTTTGAAGTGTTTAAAACCGTGAAGGAGGGCAAAACTTCACAATATTAATGCAAACTTTTGAATATTACTGTGTGAGATTTTTATTGTTTATAGAACAGAAAAGATAAAGAATAACCTTCTCTTTTCAAGGAAGAAATACCTCAAAGTAAAAACAGCACGTCAAATAAATACTTCAGTTTTACCATTTGAATTTATTTGATACAATATAATTGAAAAAAAAAAAATCTTAGCGTGAAAAACTGATCCGAGAACAAACTCATCTTTTTATAAACAAAAAACTTGTCTCCATCTTGGTCACAGCTTCCAAGTTTAGAGTAAAGAAAACCAGAGCTGGTTTTGTGAATAGCCGAGAGAAACTAGGATATCGACTTAGCTAAATGGTATTTCCGGGCGACCAAAGCTTCACTGCAGCATCCTCTGTTGGAACCTAAGCGAAATATTCTAACCTGAACTGTTTTGAAATTTCCTGAACAGGTAAAAGTGTTCTACCAACCAAAAGTCTCAAAAAACGGTCATTTCTGGAAAGCTCATACTTTATATAAACCTTCAGGGTACAATAACTTTGCGGTCAAACTCTCTCCATGATTAATGTTATTCATGAATCAATAAATGAATTATCAATTAAAAAAAAAGAATCGTTCTTTAATGTAACATAAAATTCCCAATGAATCATAAATAAAATAAATAAAAAGTTATTATTTTTGGCCGCCCATATTTACCAACCTCGATAGGTCTCTTATCTAATTTTCTTTCGATTATTTCATCACTGAACTGATTACCTAGCAATTACACTAGTTCATGCAATTATTTTCCTTTTACACCCTTCTTAAAATGAAAATTGCGCAAAAAATATCAATGTTTCCCATTATTTCATTCTTTGTTGTTTTTTTTTCAAATACATATTGTACTCAGCAAAACGATTGTTTATCTAAAAACCTGCATTCAAACAAAACAGCAGTCTCGATTACTCGATGATATTGTTTACAACGATTCAGATATCGCTTGCGTAATACGACACTTTACACAAGTTTATCCTCTAAATCTTTTCAATCATTTCTCGCTTTATCGTTTAAATAAAATTAGAAATTCATATAATAAATCTTTCAGCTTTGCCATTGGAATTTATTTGAAGCAATATTTAAAAAAAAAGAAAAAATCTGGTATAAATCGATCTGCACCTCCTAGAGAGGCTCTCCCCTGGGACAACTACTCCTAAAGGAAGATACTACAAGGATATGGCTTAGTGCAGGGATTAAAGCATCTCCGACTCGCTAAGAAATGGGAGCAGAGAGAAAGGTTGAAGGAGCTCCCATCTATTTCCAGCAACGGCGTCAAGCAATCCTAGCTGAAGGTTCAGATCTTCTTCAAGAACATAAACAAACTCTTTTGCTACCTAGGGAAATGCTCACTTTTTTTACAATAAATTAAATTAAAAACACAAGCAAATTCTGTGGCACAGAATGTTTCTTTTGGCAAGTACAAGAGGAAGGTCGATTTTTCTTTAGAGATACCATTGTCCATTAAGCTAATGATGGACTTTTCACCGATTGTAACACAAGGAAATCGCCAAGTAATGGACTAACATAGTTCTTTACAAAGACATATCCACAAATCAGTATAGTTTTCCTGCACTATTCATGACAGAACAGTGGCTGGTGTTTATGGTTAAATCTTTGCAGGATTTTATCAAGTGAAAACCATTGTTCGTAAAGAAGAAAGGAGTTTTCCTAACTGAGATGGTACATTATGCAACATACAAACACCACAAAACAGTTTACAGAATCAACTTAATAAACTTCTATTGTTTTATCGTGAACTTTTAAGCAGACATTTACCAGCTATCTGGGTTAAAGGGAACCGTTTCCCAGAAATATCAGGTGAAGAGTCTAAAGACCCAGCGGTGTGAATGGGACTTCAAGGTCCGGTTTGGCACTGTGGAAGGGCAATTCGTAGATAATCTTAACTATGAATTATTAATATAAAAGGAGATTACAGAAAGTGAGAGTGATTGTTGAAAAGAAACTTACCGGAATGTAGGCAGACAATAGAAGGTTGATTAGCAAGGGTAGAAAGGTCGCTGGTAGATATCTCCTGGTAAATGTCAAAACGGTAGGAGCAAGAAAACTGGCAGTCGGGTATAAGTTGGAGGGTGCTATGGTGCTGTAGAGGTTATTAGTAAGAAGAGTATGAGGGGTACTTGGAGCATCCTCGAGCGACCGCTCTACTAAGTAGATGGATGGTACTGACAGGAGGTTGGGTTGTTGGTACTGCACTATCTGCTGAGAGATAGAGGGACGAAGATAGCGCTATTAGACTTATATACGATGCCTAGGCATTATTACAACTATTACTGTAACAAAGTACAGTTTGCCAAAGCTCTACTTGGCGTGAAGGGCAATACGACGGCATTTAAACTATTTCAGCCCTACTAGTCACATAGAGAAGGTAGATCTGGGCAGCCAGCTCAAGTATAATGCACTTTCATCACAATTTAGGAAATTTGTTATAATAACAATACTGAAAGCCAGACTTTTGGAATATAACTTTCAAAAAGAAAAAGAAAAGAACTTATCTTTCTGATCACGATGTCCTCCCGAGTGTGCGGAAAATATTTAAACCATTGATCGAAGGAAATTCTAAAAATCTGATATTTCACTTAGATCAACATTCTACAGTCTAATCACTTCTTCAGGGATTTCTTTTTTGGACATTCCAGCGGGTATAGTAAGAAGCGTAACTACCCAAACACCTGGAACCTCGTCATGATCACACAAAAATATGAAGGATAGCTAGCTGATGATGTAAGTAGGTACAGATCATGGCTGCCACAGGCAAATTCTAGCTTATCATCAATATGGAGGCGATCTTTACCCATAGAGCAATAACACTGTATAACTTCATAAATTCTTAAATATATTCAGAAGGCTGCAGAAGTGAATTGAAGTCAACCACTTCTACAAATATTCCGTTATCAGTTTTTATCTTTTCAAAGAGTGAAGATAAATTTTTTCAGAATTGAGAATGAGGGTAATGATGGAAAACCTCAAAAAATTTATCGCTTCCTTGAGGATATCCTACAAAAAAAAAAGAAAAGAAAAAAAAGCGAAATGCTCCAGGAGACAATATAAATTCCGAATTTGAGGAAAATTGGTTGAATAGAAATTTGAACTTGATGTTACCATTCGTCTATAACTCTTAAGAGTTTTGTTAGCGATTTCTCTCACTAACAGAACCCCAGATAATGTTTAACCAGAATTCCCGTTGATGCAAGATAGGCTGTGGAAGTCCATCGGCTAAGTTGACTTGCCAAATATTTCTCATGGTTAGGATTTGGATTAGAGAAGACCAAAGATTGAAAGAATTCTTTTTAAAAAAAATCAGGCTCAGTCTGCAATATGTGACCATAACAGAAGTTTTGAACCCAAGTTTCCAAAGAGGACTCAAATTTCGAAAGGATGTTAAAATCGTATCGATAAATTTCCTTCCTCGTCATTTGATCGAGAACACATAATTAAAATATCTGAAATGGAAGCTAAATTTACATATTTAATTTTAAATTTTTTTAAAAAAAAAATTGATGATTTGATAGAAGAAGAGAGAAGAGTATTGGATGGATGTCCCAGTTGGCAGTAGAGTGCCGCCTCCAGGTCAGCCAGCGAAGGGCGGTACCGGTCGATATCTGCAACTCTGGCGCGCACAGCCAGCTCGTCTGGGACATAACCACCTCCACACTCTCCGTCTTATTCACCTTTAAATATTTACTGAGGCCCACCCCACCACAAATAATCATTTTGTTTTTCTAATATTACACTATTTTATCCCAAAAAAAATCTTCTTTTATTTTACAAACTTCTTACCCCACCCTTTTACTCCAGGTCTTAGACTGGGAAAGTATGTGTAACAAAGTGAATTACGTGATAAATCGTTTATCGAAACATACCATATCAAACTACCAACATTATAAAGACCTTATTTGTTTAGACCAGCGTTTCCCAATCTGTGGTATACGAAAAATAATCGATAATATCGGTCATAAAAAATTAAATCATAGAAACGGTTTTTTTTTCCCAATAATACATAAAAATTATTTTAATTAATAATGTTATATAGTAAAGTTTTTAATATGTACAAGTAATAAGGCTGGTCTGTCTCCAGATATACGAGAAAATATGTATAATAGCACATTTAACAGGATTAAAATTGTCTTTCATGAAGTATTTTCCCCAAAACCCGAAAACACAAATGATAATTGTGTATTTCAAACCCTTTCTAGAATTAGAATGCTTAAATCACGTACCTAATATTTCTATAATTTTAGACAGGTACAGAGGAATCTTTGCACTTAACTGATTTAAAATAAAGTAAATACGTAACATTATGTTTAATATGTTTTGGAATTCACAAAAATTATTACAATAATGTTAGTCAAAAATATTTAGGATGTATCCATTTCTTTTCAAATTATAAGAATTCTTACTGAAATAAGATTGGGTGTCCCTAATATGTTATTAAATTTAGAAATCAATAATGTAATTTTGTACAATCAAACCCCAATGATCATTGTTTAATGTGTAATAAGAACGAGCCGGAAACATTAATTCACCTGTTTATCACCTGCCCAGTCTATGAAAGTTTTAGAATCCCACTCCATATAAGATTAGATTAGATTAGATTGGACTAGGGCGGCCTCAGGGCCTACGCCACTGCGACCCCTTTGGGTCTATTGTGGCTCCCCTAACTTTAAAGCTCACCCTCCAGACCTGTCCTTTTAATTAGACTCTTAATGCTGGAGAGCGACTCTTGGGTAAAGCTTACAGGCCTTGGTTTTTCCTCCCCGAGAAGTAACATCCTTAGCCAAACAAGCCCCTCACACTGGCACAACACGTGCAGTGCTGTTTCCTCCTCTTCCTGACAGAACCTACAGAGGCTATCATCTGCCAGGCCCATGCGATGCATGTGTTTTCTGAGTCTGCAGTGGCCAGTTAATAGACCTACAATCATCCTGATAGCCACACGGCCTTGGCGGATTAATTCTGCAGTCAGCCTCGGCGAATAGCCTTTAATAAACTCCTGAGACCTACTCTGCACCCATAAGTTAATGGTCGCAGTCTTAATACACTTCGGAACCCCAAAACAGGGCTACGGGCCAACGAAGAATCTCGCAGAGCCTTCCCGGGCCAATAAATCTGCCGCTTCGTTACCCTTATGTCCTGAATGACCAGGTACCCAGACCAGAAAGACCTTATTTTGGTCACTAATTTCCTTCAGGGCACCCAGACAGTCCCAAACCAGTTTTGAGTTAACCTGATAGGAACTAATTGCCCGTAGAGCAATATAATGATGAAGTACTTTATAAATTAATTAATAATTTTGAAGAGAAAAATATGTATGTAATTTTTAATTATTTAAAAAAGTTTTAAAACTAAGAGATCTTACATTTTACTAAGTTTATAAAATGAACATTAACTTGAACTCCTTTGTTTCAGATACATTGCATCTCTGAACAAATACAGATAATAATAATAATAAAATAACCCAATCGGAATTTTCTAAATAATTATAAGTCTAGATTGGATACTAACAGATTGGTAGAAACCAATCACAATCAATATACACGCTCAATATTGAAATTTATAAAATTTTAATTATTTATAGAATGGAGAAAATAAAATATTCAAATATTATTTACAAAGAAAATGGATCAAGTAGGGAGAGTAGGCGAACCAGCAACACATGCTTGTAATGCATAACAATTAGTATACCCAACACATTGACTTGATACGGGGGGACACGTATCGACGTATCTTTAATGTTGATTTTCTTATTTCGATCTTTGTAGTAAATTTCAAAAAAATATTAAATTTATACTCGTGTACTATTTCTTTTTTTTGATCTATCTAGAATCGGTAAGCAACAAAATATTTTTCTTTTTTGGGATTTATGTCACACCGAATATTTCATAATCTCTAACTGGACAGATACCAGTAGCCAAGCCCAAAGATCAGTTTTCACCATCAATCATCTATCCTCGGTCCTGCTGGGAGAAAAATCCCATCCATGTGTTTGTATTCCGCCTCCACGTCACCAAGCGCCCCACTATCCGGATGCAACTCGTATTACTGTACATGGTTAACTTTAATCATCGAATAATATTATCTAGTTTGATGATTAAAGATACTGTTATCATGGGGCTATTATTTCCGCTATAGGCCGAAAAAATAAAATCAGATTTATTGTACGATTGAATCTGGTATTTTTATTACTTTTTACCTAACTACGAGGGTCGTTTGAAAAGTCCGTGGAAAAATAAAAACTACTTAATTTTTTGGGGTAAACCTTTTTTATTTTTCAACATAGTCTCCTTTTAGGCTTATACACTTCGTCCAACGCTGCTCTAGTTTGTTGATCCCTTCCGAATAATAGGATTTGTCCAAGTCTGAAAAATAGCCATTCGTTTCTGCAATCACCTCCTCGTTTGAATAAAATCTTTTTCTCGCCAGCCATTTCTTCATATTGGGGAACAAATAGTAGTCCGAGGGAGCCAAGTCTGGAGAATAGGGGGGATGTGAAACGAGTTGGAACCCTATTTCCATTAATTTTGCGACCACAACTGCTGAGGCGTGAGCTGGTGCGTTGTCGTGATGGAAAAGCACTTTTTTGTGGGCCAATCGTGGGCGTTTTTCTTGCAGCACGGTTTTCAAACGGTCCAATAACGATGAATAATATGCACCTGTAATAGTTTTACCCTTTTCCAGATAGTCGATGAGGATTATTCCTTGCGAATCCCAAAAGACAGTCGCCATAATCTTTTCGGCCGAAGGAACGGTCTTCGCCTTTTTTTGGCGCAGATTCCCCCTTGGTAACCCATTGTTTAGATTGTTCTTTGGTCTCAGGAGTGTAGTGATGTATCCATGTTTCATCTACAGTGACGAAACGACGCCTAAAGTCCTACGGATTCTTCTGGAACAGCTGCAAACCGTCCTTGCAACACTTCACACGATTTCGTTTTTGGTCAAACGTGAGCAATCGCGGCACCCATCTTGCGGATAGCTTTGTCATGTCCAAATGTTGATGCAAATTATTATGTACCCGTTCATTCGAGATGCCCACAGCACTAGCAATCTCACGCACCTTCACTCTTCTGTCATCCATCACCATATCATGGATTTTATCAATGATTTCTGGAATAGTAACCTCAACAGGGCGTCCAGAACGTTCAGCGTCACTTGTGCCCATATGGCCACTCCGAAAATTTTGAAACCACTTATAAACTGTTCTAATCGAAGGTGCAGAGTCACCATAATGTTTATCCAGCTTCTCTTTAGTCTCCTGAGGCGTTTTGCCTTTCATAAAGTAGTGTTTAATCAACACACGAATTTCGTCCATTCTTTGAAAATCACTCGACTTCCTCGATTCAAACGAATGCCAAACACAAAGAAATAGACCGATCTGGCTGAAACTTGGTGTGTGTTCTTCCAAGAGATGCTACCAACTAAACATAACCTCGATACGCGCCAGTAGTGTTATCTCCCTGACTTTGCACGGACTTTTCAAACGACCCTCGTATATCCAGTAAACAAAAAGACCTTGAAATCATTTTGCAGCAATGTGCAGATTTTTAATTTTTTAAGAATTCACCGTTAAGTATTATGTGCCTTGATGTCCCTTGAGTACGAAAAAGTGTACCCAATTACTTACAAACAAGATTAAATCTTATAACCATCTATCATTTTTTTTTAAAAAAAGGAAAATTCATTCTTAGTTTCAAGAAAATTTATGAGTCAGAATTTTAAGAATCAGAAAAATGTTCACTGCTGATTTTCCTTTATCTAAAAGTTCGGTTTCACAATATTTATTCGTAACCGGCGATATAAAAATTAGCGAATATTCATTATTTATATTGATATTATATGAATGGGCAATGAAAAGAAAGGTATTGTGCAGGAAGTGATGTAATTAACTGCACCTACTGACGGAACTCCCTCCCTGATCAGAGTCATCCTTAGAATATTTCATTGTAGTAATACAATACGCTGAACGAGCTAAAGGATAGATCACGATACTGATAGCAGTGGCGTGTTAACTGCTTAAGATAATCATAAATATACTGTTTTAAGTTTTGATAACGTTCCCAATTACTACCTATATACCAACAAATGATTTGCACGCTGCCTTCTTGATAGATCTATAGATACTATTGTCACTTCCTGAATATTTTATACTTTCTCTCTATTTGGTGATTACCATCTCTATAGTAAACCTAAAGGAATGCTCTTCTGGAATCAAGATTTGGGAATAATAATGGCCCAGGCATTCGATACATCGACCTAACGTTTTTCTTTTTTTTTTTTTTTTTTTTACAGTTCTGAACATCCAGGCTATATTCCAAAGAACAAGACGGACATTAGAAAGAAACGACGAATCCACCAACAAGAAGAAGAACATCAGCTAGTTCTGAAAATGCCGCTTTTGCTCATTTTTGGCAACTTTTTTTCTCGAAACCTATTAGATCTGGGTGGTTGCAAAAAATTACAGCTATAAAGGAGGATTTGCCCTATATTATAAAGAAAATTTGGGAATTTTATCTTTTATAGAAAAGGAGAAAAAAAAATTGTCAAAGTTGGGTGTTTTACAAATACACTATTTTTGTACAGTTTTTGACCCATCTCCTACCGGACAGTTTTAATTATCTGTGAAAATGAATTGTATTCCCTCGCCAACAGATATCAATATATGCGAATTGCAAGTATCCAGAACAAAAATACAAGGAAGTCAAAATGGAAAACAAAACATAAAAAAAAGTTTTGCATAATTTTCAGAGAACTTTTCACTCGGATTTCGATAGACTTATATAGATTCCATTTTTGTGTTAAGAAGATTATCTACTCACATTCAGAATGTGAAAGCAAGACAGATACACTAACAGACTTAAGTGTAAATATAACGTATATATTATATACACTTTGTTCTTAATTACATATATCTACACTATATATATCTAAGTAAGTACATAGTTGCACTTTGCACGTAATTGCGATAATTCCTTTTAAGAGTGGCTTGAGAAAATGAAGTATATATATATATATATATATATATATATATATATATATATATATATATATATATATATATATATATACATTCATATACCATGAATCTAAAGTTACTCTCCTATATCGATCTAGTAGAACTTCATCTTCAAGTTGGCATTGTATGAAAAAGAAGCCATAAGATAAGATAGAAAGCGGTAACTACCTTGGTTTCTCTCATTCATTCAAAGATAAGGAGGTGTGAAAAAGAACGAGAAAAATAAATAAATGAAACGCTGGCAGAATCTTAAAGTAGGTCAAACTAAAGATGGAGGAAAAATTCAATCGAATTCGATAAAAATTCTGAACATAAATGAAATAATAATGACATCTGATCGAATTGAAATGATAACCAACCATTTCCAACGGTTACCCCCAAAAAACACTGACTATTTTTTACTGTAAGAAATATTAAATATATATATATATATATATAATTATTACTAGAATTTAAAGAAAATTTAGGAATTTTATCTCAAACAGAAAAAGAGACAAAAATTATCAAAGTTAGGTGTTTTTTCAACGTTACACTATTTTCGTGCAGTTTTTAGACGATCAACCCTTATACAACTGTCCTACTATTCAGTTTTAATTAATTAAAAATCTTTAATCATATTTTAAAAATTGAGACTGCGCAGTGAGCTGAACTTTTTCAAACACGGTGGAGGAAGGAAGAACAGCAAAACCAGGCATTTCCTGTGAGTCCCCCCCCACAGCGAAAATTTGTCACGATCGCAGAACTTCTTGTTAATCAGAGTATAGAGGAAGTTAAAAAAAAAAAAAACAGAAAAACAGATCGCAATTAATTTCCCATTTAATGTGACCCCATTTCAAAACTAGAGTACAAAGTTGCGGCTTGGTGCGGGTGTACGTATCTTAAACAAGAACTAATTTAGAGAAACTCATCCCTTTTGGCGGGAAGAAGGAGGGTAACACACACCAAGTAGAATACTCTCGTAAATCTTCGTCTCTAGGACGACCGCTAGTTCTGCACAAAAATACTGCACACAAGTAAAATGTATCGTACGAGTACACCTCTATTATTCACTGACTTTAAAGTAATTAAACATTTTATATTATTCCTAAAGTTTTTTTTTCCTTTTTTTAACATTGACTTCCGCCATACAGCCAGCATCGTCTAGGAGCTTATCACTAGAATATCACTCACTCTCCATTCTTACTTATATATACATTCGCTTCACTCATTCATCCCTCTACTGTATACAACTATTTAGGAGTACATAAACCTTACAACTAATGGCTGGATCAGTACTCTATATTCCTGCCACCCTTATAGCTTAACCGAAATTAAAATCACCGTAATCCTTCTCTGATCATTTTCTTGCATTCATTCTAATCGGCTATAACTTTTAAATATATTCATATTTCTTTGCTAGCTCTGCTACAGATTTAAGCACATAGATGTTGGTGGAGAATATTATGTCTTCGTAGCGAAATGGTGCATCTAAATACCTGTATAAGTCGTCAAACATTCGTTTCCTTTCTACTACATAACGTGGACATATCATATCATTATTATATGTTTGAAATCATCCTCCTCCTCATTGCAATCTACGCAAAGAGAAGAGAGGACCTTTTGTTGATCCTGTCAAGATACAATCCTGCTTATTGTCGTAACAACCCATTTATTAGTGACAGTTCCCTTAAACCATGGTTGTCTAGGTAACTAACTGATCTACCATAGTTTTATAGAATCACCCTATGGTAGATCAGTTACCTAGACAACTGAAGTTCAGGACTTTGTAAATATGAAGCCTTTCGAATAGATAGAACAAAACATGAATTAGTTCATTTATTGAAAAGAATACGATTTGGTTATACTACCACAAGCGGCCCTAACCGGAAATAGGAGTTTAATTTTAGTTATCAGTTTCCTGTTTTGTTTGAACCATTTAAAAAAAAACCCAAAACCCTCAGAAATCTATTATTTAAAATGCACTTCAGGTTAACAGATTATCTTATCTTTTATATTTTGAAATGCGAGCCGTGTTTTTTTGTTCAGTGTTTCCCTAATATTATGCAGCTGATGAAGTTCTGTTTTTTAAGTCATTTTAGAGGTTTGCCTGTGTTGATGGCACTTCCGTGAAAAATTCCTATTTTCTATTTTCCTAGAAAAAAAAAAAGATCAAAAAGGATAGATAGGTGTCAAAATATCCAAAGAACTTGAAAATTCGAGTAAAATCGCATCTCTGGTAGATGAATTTTTTCTCCAGAGTGCAGCAGCCAACGAGAACAATATGCCAAATTAAATAATTTCTCTCTAGATATTCATTGTAAGCACATACGGGGAGAGATCTCGCGATAGAACATCTTGAGATCCAAAAACACATTTTACGACTCCTGAAACTCCTGAAACTGAAATAAACCCGATCGCGCCACAATCTAAATTAGATTTCTAACAGAAATCCACGTTTTGAGGTCTTGCAAAATCACGAATGATTACCATCCCTAATCTGGGACCGGACCCTCCCACGAAGTACATTCCACAATTAGGCGTCAAAGAATATATAGAATAAACTAGAGAATTTACCACTACTTAAAATAGGTACAAACAAATAATGTAAGAGATACAGTCACAAAGAGAGAGAGAGAGAGAGAGGCCCATTAGATTCTTATAAAGCGACAAACGTTTGACGCCATTTTCGAGGTAAGCTAACGTATAGAATACAATTACTCTTATTAACCGCACTATGACGTACTGTTTATTCCTAGAGCTCATGATTAATATTCACTAGATACTGCGCCTAGAAATTTAACACTAAAATATATAACTGAATACCACTGAAAACAGTTCATTTCAAAGATATTATTTATTTCCGTTATTTTGTCCAAGTAGAAAAGCAAAACCCGAACAATTACTTATTTGATTGAAATAGAAAACGAGATATGATAAAAATATCTGGTCTGGACACACGAACGATAAACAGCAATCTACGTAATTGATTTTTTTTTTTTTTTTTTTTTTAAACGGGATTGCTACTAAAAACTATTTCAATATTTAGATGTTCATTACAATAAAAGAAAGCATGACGTCACTTCCTCAAATCCATACTATGAGAATAAATTTCAAGCTGAACTGACAGACAAGACGTAAATGTTTTGTCCAACTTAAAATGAAATTTTATTTTTGGCAATGGCCCCTAGCGAATTACAGTAAAAGTCTTTCTATCTAGGCGAACTTCCTGAATGAAGGAATATTCTTGCGATCAGAGGGAAATTGGTTTGTTAAGACACTTTATACTCAATAAGACAGAACCGTACAAGATGTGGAAACCGACTGATTAGATACAAAAAACCTAATTCAGTTCACTCTATACAACAACAATAACAACTACAACAACAACAACAACAACAACAACAACAACTCCCCCCTCCTTAAATAAAAAAACTTTTTGTAAATTTTGATTTAATAATAAAATTGACATGATACAAATGTACGTCATTCAATCATTACAATCAGTATAATGATTTATGCCATTACAATGAGTTTAAAGATTGAAAATCACCAGAAAAATCTATTCTGAAAAAAAGGCACTTTTCCGTTTGGGTGAATAAATCGAGAAATGTTCTATATTCTGACTGGGAAACCTACAACAAAAGTCAAATTTGAAAACGATGAGATTCTCCATTTTTTTTACCTTAAAAATCAGTACGAAATACTCACAAACAGTAACAAGCTGAACACTTTTTCTATCTAACTCCAGAGTTTCTTTCTCAAAAAGTTTATTCCCAGAGATAACTACAAATAGTATTGATGCACGAAAGATGATGATGTTTCCTCTTCCTCTTAGAATATTAGGAAAAGGTGAAAAAATTCAATGAAAGCAATAAAAATTGTAAGATAAAACTAACTTAAGTTCTGTAGCCATCTTATAGAATCGAAAAAGTTCACTTTGTGCGAGCTCTGGGCTGATCTCTTTGATAAGATCGCTTAGAATCGTACACCTTACACTGCTCATTCGATAACTAACCAACTAAAACTATTAAGAAGCACCACTACTAATAGGACACACTTAAATTACTATTTTTATTACTATTCTGAACAAAGTTAAATGCCATTAAATCTAAAGCGGGGCAAATTAATTTTCTGCACGATTGCCATAAGTGTAAAACTAAAACAGAAAAAAAAAATCAAATTATAAATTCAGATATTTTATATTTTCTGTCGATTATCGATTGTCACTCTAGAATTGATTATTATCGATGTACATCAAAGTGATGCCTCTAGAAAAATATCTTCGTAATTTTGGAAATCATAAATTTCAATCCAAACTTCAAAAAACCAAAGCTGTTAACAGAAAATGGTCTGACATACTTCACACTCATCCTCACAAACACTTCTACCCCTCAATACGACCCTCCATACCCAGGTGTTAAACCATGGTTTGCAGCATTTACGGAAAACAGAGGTTTGTACTGCACCAAAGAGCAGACTGAGATTCAATTGCAATTACTCTCGGCATAGAAATAAATCCCTGTGACTCAGAGAATCAACAGCCGAAGCCATTCATATCATCTTGGCCAGCTAGCAAGAACAAGAACGGTAGGGCTCAGCTGTGGAGGGCAATATTACAGACGAACTACCCACTTCCGGCCAACTGAAGCACTATATACAGACTTACTCTGACATTTACCCAGACTTTTATAACTACTTAAGGACTAATAAAATTAAAATATAATGATTCTCACGCAACCACACCGGATAGTGACTTTAAAAAACTATACACACTTTTACCGAGAGGTTCTTGAAAAACTTCGAAAAAGGGTCATTCGTGTGAGACCAAACATCAAGAAACAAGTGGGTGTTGCATCACGGGTAATGCTCCTTGTCACACAGCAATTTCAATAAACAGAGTTTTTGGCCAGTAAAAACATACAAGTGGCTTCTCAGCCTCCTTATTCGCCCCTGACTTGAGTCCTTGTGACTTTTTTTCTCTTCCCGAATTTTGAAAAATTACCTCAAGGGAACTCATTTTGGGACAGTTCGAAAACATTCAAACGGCTGTGTAACCGACCAGCTGAAGGCTATTCCAGTATCGGAGTTCTGAGCACTACTATGATGAGTGGAAGAAACGTCTTCAGCGCTGTGTGACTTCAGAAGGAAGTTATTTTGAAGGTGACAATATAGAATTGTAATTCTTTTTGAATAAAAAAAATTTAAAAAAATCAGTCTCCTTACTTAATTTACAGACCTCGTTTATAGGGAAATCGTAACCCCCCCCCCCCCAAAGATATGGGGGAACAATATTATTGTATATAAGAATACTGGCTTACTAAAAATTATGTTTACAGGTGATTCTATCTAGGTTAACTGCAGGTAAACAACAATTCCTTCAAGTATATACAGGGTGTCCCAAGCTATATGGATAACGACTTTTTCTCGGAAACTAAGATAGCTAGAAAAAAACTAAAAAATACGTGTTCCCTTAGTTTTTTGTTAGGAATCCAAATTTACTTCGTAAATTTTTTTCGGTGCTTCCAGAAGCGAGGTACAGGCACCAACTTCATTTTTTCAAATAGGAAGGTGCGGTTTTTATTTCAGAAATAGATTCCTCTATTTTTTTAAAGAAAAATTTACTGGAACGGTTTTTTTCTGTGAGCGATATTTTAGAAGTTATGAATGAAAACATGATTCTTATAAGAAATTTCAAAATGATAATATTATAACGGTTTTTTGATTGAATAAGAAGAAAAGTACTATTTTATCATAAATTTTACTCCTCATTAATATTGCAGATCATGCTCGAAATGGCCTCCACAATTAGAGATGCATAGACATGCACTTTCCTGCCAATTGCCCCTTACTGCCAAAGAAGTACATTCGGCTTTAACCGAGTTACAGGCATCTATTATTCTCTGCTTTAGTTCATCTACAGATGCAATCCCTGCTTGATTCTGATACCTAGATTTAGAAATGCTTTTAGATAAGCAGAAATAAGGAAAGAAAGAAAAAAGTTATGAATAATCACCTTGTTTTTCAGGTATCCCCAAAGGAAATAGTCCGTAGGTGTCAAATCCGGTGAACGAGATGGCCACTGAATCGTCCCCCATGTCGATATAATACCATGAGGCATGTAAAGAGATATCTCGATAGGCAATTTGATGGGCATGTTATATCGACATGGGGGACGATTCAGTGGCCATCTCGTTCACCGGATTTGACACCTACGGACTATTTCCTTTGGGGATACCTGAAAAACAAGGTGATTATTCATAACTTTTTTCTTTCTTTCCTTATTTCTGCTTATCTAAAAGCATTTCTAAATCTAGGTATCAGAATCAAGCAGGGATTGCATCTGTAGATGAACTAAAGCAGAGAATAATAGATGCCTGTAACTCGGTTAAAGCCGAATGTACTTCTTTGGCAGTAAGGGGCAATTGGCAGGAAAGTGCATGTCTATGCATCTCTAATGGTGGAGGCCATTTCGAGCATGATCTGTAATATTAATGAGGAGTAAAATTTATGATAAAATAGTACTTTTCTTCTTATTCAATCAAAAAACCGTTATAATATTATCATTTTGACATTTCTTATAAGAATCATGTTTTCATTCATAACTTCTAAAATATCGCTCTCAGAAAAAAACCTTTCGAGTAAAAGTTTCTTTAAAAAAATAGAGGAATCAATTTCTGAAATAAAAACCCCACCTCCCCATTTGAAAAAATGAAGTTGGTGCCTGTATCTCGCTTCTGGAAGCACCGAAAAAAATTTACAAAGTAAATTTGGATTCCTAACAAAAAACTAAGGGAACACGTATTTTTTAGTCTTTTTCTAGCTATCTTAGTTTCCGAGAAAAAGTCGTTATCCATATAGCTTGGGACACCCTGTATATACAACGTTCAAAGTAGCTACAACAATCTTTAAGAGAAGATTGCTGCTGTTGAGATAGATGTACGTACGTATATTCTTGTAAGTCTAATGCGTGTGTTTGCAGACATTGTGGATAAACAATGGAGATTACTGTCTGATCCCACCCCTCACTCCTCGCTCTATCTCACTCTTGATTAAATAGCAGTAATTTGATGAATGAATATTATCTTGTCGTATCGTACAATAAATAATAAAAAAAAAAGATATTTAAAAGTATATCATCATTAATAAAATCAATATTAGTTAATCATAACGATTGGCTTAAAAACATGAACCGCCTACTTTATTTATTTTGGACTTGGGTATTTGTTATCCTAACTTGAATATCACTAAATTTCGTACTTTAAAAATTCTAAACAATTTTCATTCGTTTTGTAAAACAAAAAACCAAACTTAATTATTTGTCCCTTCTTTTTTAAATTTTAGAGAACCTAAAAAAAAAATAATTCTTAAAAGTTTAATTATTAACTGAACAAGTTATATAATGTTTAAACAACCAACCAATACGAGAGCCACTCAGAATGTTTTTAGATAGGAAAAGACAAGTAGGTTAAAACATTGTTATATTCTGTTTGTTCAGGTCTTTTTTATCGCTAATAAGTGTTTAATTATAAATTGATTAATAAAAAAAAAAAGAGATAATAAACAATAAAAATAATTTTTGGTGATAAAACTAAAGCTCGAAAACGATTAAAAGGGTAGTGAGGTTTGCTGATAAAGTCTACAAAGATCTATTGCAATAGAAGAAAATTACTGTTGCAAAATGATAGGAACAAACGTCCTTAACATGTAGCCATGGATCCCCACATTATGATTTTCAAACGTTCTGTCGCGATTATTGCAAATTAAGCAAAAAAAAAAATAAACTCTGAAATTAACAATATTTTCAGTCGATATTTATTCTAATCTGCGACTAAATGTGATCGTGATATTTCCCTTTCCTTATTATATAATAAAACACTAAAATTATTAAAATACTATTTATAGAAATAATAAAATATATAGAGTAATCTATAATTCGAGAATATTTCTGTACAATAAAGTGAGAGAAACGACTGTACAGATCAATACCAGAGAGAGGAGACTCCTGGCATTTCTCTTCACTGTTCGCCTCTTTTGTTCGCACTGAGAGTTCTGCGTTCTCTCATTATTAGCTCCAGCACGGCTCCCCCATCCGTCGTATACCCCACACAAAATTTCAATTATATTTTTTTCCCCCTATCTCATTTACACCTACCACCCTGTAAATAACTTTTCACACATTGGCAGCTCTCTCGGCGCAGAATAATATTTTCAACGTTACGCTTTTTTTGTGCATTTTTTTCCTCAACGACCAACCTTTGTACAACTGTCCTTACCGGGACGGTTTTAATATCAAAAAAGAGTATGTCAATAAGCATAAACGATGTTGATCGATTATATCGATAAATTTTTAAATTTGGACCAACTCATTACATTCATTCTTTTACAACTATTAAAAAGGAAGTATCGAGTCAAAGTTTCGAGTTTTTTTTTAATGTCCGTTTCGACATTATACAGTTACTTCTGTGATAAAGATTTTTGTGGCTGAGATATGACATTCAGATTGTGCAACTTCACTTAAATGCAGCGAAATCGATTTGGTTACCCATCTTCTCAGCAAGCTGCAATTTTTAAACAACACCTTTGTGCATGGCTTTACTTTGATCAAAGTACTACTTCTTTTCATTAGAAGTTAATATAAGTCGCCATTTAGTCTACAGATATCCCAGCGCACCCAACAATAAAAGCAACATTTCGTCATATTATTATTTTATTGTTTTATTTCCAGTTCATTTATATCCTTATCTCAATTTTAAGACGAAGTGTCAATTCAGGATTAATACGTCAAAGATAAGGAGCCTTAAACAGGTTATTAATAAATATAGTTAAATGATAAGAATTGCTTGTTTACTAGTTTTTACAAATACGGAACATTTTTCCCACTTCCCAGATGCGTAGGTAAAGATTCCCTCCAAAAAGTGAGAGAAATGCCGCACAAAGCAATGTGAACGCACACTTTATTAACAAGGCTGTGAAATCAATTAATTTAAATGAAATATAAAATAAAATTTTTTATTTATGAAGGTATTTTAGGAAAATTAAAATCGAGCTTAAATTTCTGTAATTAGAAAACTGGCGTATAACCCAACTTAGTCTAAATACATAGTCTTCTCACTCAAACGACAAACTCCACCCACCTGTCTTCTTACATCATACACCTATCCCACCAGCCGACCATGTGCGGTACCTTGGAATGTACCTAGACAAGAGACTTACCTGGAACCCCCATACGAGACTTAAACGTACCGAACTAAACAAAGGATACAAACTTCTACCAGACTACTCCGACAAACGCTCAAAACTCTCACTACAGAACAAACGACGACTCTATACAGCTCTTCTCACCACCAATATAGACTTACGGACTCGAACTTTACGGAACAGCTAAAAAAAAAATCTAACATCAATAGACTGCAAGCAACTCCAATCCAAAATACTCCGCCGCATAATAGACGCTCCATTCTATGTTAGCAACCACACAATCCATACAGATCTCCAAATTCCACTCATCTCCGAACTTGCCAAAATCCGATATAAACATTTTCATCAAAAACTCTCATTTCATCGCAACCCTTTAGCAGCAAACTTGTCTTCAACTACGCTACCCTCCAATCCACCTCGAAGACGGCTGAGGCGCCGTTGGCCCCGTGACCAACTGGGTGACTAATGGCGGCCATCACTGGATGACCGTCATTCATGTCTGCCACGTTATTTATTTATACATTCATCACATTTACTTATTGTATCCTGTAGGTACAGGTGTAAATTTCAATAAAAGGAAATTAAAAAAAAAAATTCTGTAATTATAATTACATAAATGGAGTAATTATTTTGAAATATATTGTATATATTTTTTTTAAATGTTTAAATGATTCGGACGAGTCATTTACCTTGACCTCAAGAGATGCCAACAATTTTATTTGACATTAAGATCATATATTTTAGACAGGTTTACAATTCATGTACACATTTCTAATCAGCTCTCGCAAGTTCAACATAATTACGGCATGGTTACGTAATTTGTTTATTAAATTATTCATAGTATTATATATTATTATATTATATAGTACTCATAGTAACTTGTACGTGCCACAAATTGCCATGGATTTTTATTTGAAAGCGAGTAATTTACGGCTTAATCCGAAAATATGGTTCACAGAATATGGAGAAGGGAACTGTTTTTTAATAGCATGTTCTTTTATGTAACAAAATAATGTCACTAAAATGTAAAAAAAAAAAATAAACAAATTATCGAGACATTCTTTAAACTTCTATTATAATAATAAAAGTAAATCATCAACAGATAGAACTGTGAATTTTTACGAATGGGTACGCATATTTTAAATACTGCGGTAATTCACTGGTTAGAGAGGTCTAACCAGGAATGTTCAAAGAGGTTTTTAAGTTTCAACCGTGGTAATACCAGACATTTCGGTTATAATTTGACACGAGTAAGAAGTAAATACAAAACACGTGGCTCACTATATCCAAACAAATTTGAAAATTACAAACTCCACTTGGTTTAAAACATGAAAACGTACAGCCAAGAAATTCTGAAACTTCATCTCCTTTCCGCTCAAGCTATCCTAGGATATATTATTATTTCTATTCTACATATTATCTTCTAGTTATTCTCTATCGATAAAGAATAAATGCAGAACAGTTCGTGAGAATATCAAATTAGGTAAAAACTTTGTATTAAGGTCATCCTATTTGCGAACAAACAAGACAAAAAAAACCAACCTCATCATTTTAACTGAATCATCGAATTTCCGCAGGCATTACAAAAATCAAAAATAAAATAATAGTATAAATAAATAAATTAGGTCAATTTAATTGCATTAATATTAACTTCTTACCTAATCGAATGTTATTGTATAATCAACGAAAAATAGCTTGTGTATAGCGGTAAATACACAAGGCGCCATGGTAGTCTAGCTGTTATAGGCAAGACCCGCAAAGCTAAGATGTATTGCGGTAATAGTATAGCCCTTGGATTTTATTTAATGGTTAATATGAGAAATTTATAGTAAAGTATGTTAGGCGATTATAGATAGGCTAGACCCGCAATGCTAAGATGTATTGCGGTACTAGTATAGCCCTTGGATTTTATTTAATGGTTAATATGAGAAATTTGTAGTAAAGTATGTTTGCTAGTCGCCTCCTGATCCAGGACACCTAATTTGGTAGTTGGGCGTAAAGTCTGCCTGAAAAAATAGGCATTTGTTTCTTTCACACTAAAAGCTCATTGGATAAGTGAAATATTTTTCGCCGTACCCATGAGACCCGTTAGACGGAACACGCCGGAACTTAGGTCTAATATTTTCAATTCAAAATCAGAAAAAATAAACCACCTGTGCTTCCTTAATAGCTACCTTCATTGCAAACGATTACCATTGTTCTAAAATATTTACAAGATTTTAATGGCTAAGAAATAATTCTTTAACTAAAATAATGGATTTCTAAAAATTAAGTAAAGTTAAAGTAAAGTAATGACTATTTTTTCAGGCCGGCTTTACGTCCAACTACTGAATTAGGTGTCTTGGACGGAGGTGACTAGCATTTGCTATTTACATTTGGTATTTACATATACTTTACTGTAAATTTCTTTTATTAACCATTAAATAAAATCCAAGGCCTAGACCTGGGGAATCGAACCCACTAAACCAACAATACATCTTAGCTTTGCGGGTCTAGTCTCTTAACCGCCTAACATACTTTACTATAAATTTCTCATATTAACCATTAAATAAAAATCCAAGGCCCTAGACCCGGGAATCGAACCCACTAACCCACAATACATATTAGCTTTACAGATCTCGCCTCTAACCACTCGGCTGCCGTGACGCCAATTAAAAATTATTATTTATACCATTAAAAATGATTTAGTTTAATGATAAGAACAAGAAACAAAACTTGAGTGGTTAATTAAGATAGCCAACACACGATCAAGAAGGCTACCATGATACTGGTTTGAACACGTATATTTCTTATCAAAGTTGTTAAAAAATTTATTTTAGTAAACAATGTTCTAAGGTGGCAATGATTATTTTTAACAGTACTAATATTTTCTATACACGTTTTGTGCCACCTCTTCCTCTCTCACTCCCACCCAAACCATTTTCACCTTCTGAGGTTCAGTACGTCATAAATCATCTTTCACGTAAGAAAGCGCCTGGATTTGATCTCATTACACCAACCATTCTCTGCAATCTTCCCAAAAAAGCCATGGTATTTCTGACTTCCATATACAACGCAATTCTCCGAACAACCTACTTCCCCGTCTTGTGGAAGTATTCCGTAATCCGTCCTATCCCAAAACCTAAAAAACCTCATCAACATCCTTCGTCTTACCGTCCAATTAGTTTATTACCTGTACTAGGAAAAATTTTCGAAAAACTTCTTCTCAAACAAATCCTTCCTATCCTCGAAAACTCTTATGTGATCCCAGATCATCAGTTTGGATTTAGACGTAACCACTCTACTATTCAGCAATGTCATCGAGTAGTGGACATAATTGCATCCTCTCTTGAAAAGAAAGAATGTTGTTCAGGGGCTTTCCTTGATGTGCAGCAGGCCTTCGATAGAGTATGGCACACTGGCCTCTTGTGGAAGCTTAAAAATATTTTACCTGCCACGTTTTATTTAATCATAAAATCTTACTTGTCCGACAGGTACTTCAGAGTGCAAATAGGATCTTCTTTCTCCCCACTTAAGCATATCGACGCTGGAGTTCCACAGGGCAGCATTCTGGGTCCTATTCTCTACTCCATTTACACTTCAGACATACCAACAGATACTAACACTACACTTCTCACATACGCAGATGACACCGCCTTACTGTCCACTAATCATGATCCTGTACTTGCTCACAGAAATCTGCAGTCACATCTCTCCTCCTTAGAACAGTGGTTCAAGAGATGGGCTATTAAACTTAATGAAACCAAGTCTCAAAATATCACCTTTACTCTTCGTCGCATTACTCTTCCTCCAGTCATCTATAACCTAACACCTCTACCAGTAGTAAACGTTGCCCGCTACCTTGGGCTTTACTTAGACCGAAGACTTTCTTGGAACCCCCACACTAGACTTAAAAGAACAGAACTGAACAGACGCTATCGACTACTTAAAAGACTCTAAGACAACAGATCAAAACTCTCTCTGGACAACAAAAGACTAATTTATACAGCTATTTTAAAACCCATCTGGGCGTATGGAATAGAGCTGTGGGGTTCAACCAAACGCTCCAATCTTCAAAGGATTCAATCTCTACAATCTAAAATTCTTCGAACTATTGTAAACGCTCCTTTTTATGTCTCCAACCTGACTATACACACTGACCGTAACATTCCTTTTGTCACACAAGTCGCTAAAACAAGATACAGAAAACTCCACTTCAGCCTGCAATCTCATATAAATCCTCTAGCTAAAAATCTTTCTTCTAGAACTCTTCCTGACAACCCGATAAGACGCCTTAAGAGACAGTGGCCTCGTGATCTCCTCTCAAGTGAAGAGAGCGACTAATAGCCTGTTTTGGAGTGTTACCGCTGGGTAACTTCTCCACTCGTATTCTTCTGTTATTTGTTGTTACCCTGTTATCACTGTTACTTATAGCGCTAACGCGCTGATTGTAGCAAAAATAAACGCAAAAAAAAAAAAAAAAAAACGTTTTGTGCCATTGTAGAAGATTTAATTTTTAAGAGAAACAAAATAAGATCTCCATAAAGTGCATATGTTTAAACAAGAGCCAATTAAAATATGCCATACCCTACCATTGAGGGCGCGATAATAAAGGAGTTAACAACAGCTGCTAAATTCATGTTAAACAATGTATTAGTCCTAGAATTAGTAATGAAGGTCTACCAGCACCATCGACACCACTTTCAAGGGCGGTAGTCATGGTTACCTATTCAGCAGAGATAAAGGCTAGTGTAGCTTAACTTCAAACGCGAAACTATTTACCCAACCAGGAATTTCAGCCTCTTTGCTAATTTCCTTTTCTTCGTAGCCACATGCAAGGCTAGTTCCCCTTCTCTTACTGTTTAAGCTGGGGTATATAGTGGTCATATTCTGCTGCATTTTATGGCAGGGGGTATGTGGGGGAGATAAACATTGTTTGTGTAAATTGTTTGCAAGAATGGTGGCCAAGTTAGTTTATCTTCTATTTCTGTACTCAGTTTATCTTCTTAGAATACTGCAGCAATAGTTAACAATAATGCTATCGACAACTATACTATGACAACCTTTTTCTTGAGGAAGAATTGATACTTATGATGGAGTTTGCGAGGCCTGCAAAGCTCTTAATGTATAGTTGGTTAGTGGGTTCGATTCCCGGTGTCTAGGCTTAGGATTTTATTTAGTGGTTAATATGAGAAATTTATAGTAAAGTATGTTTGGCGGTTAAGAGACTAGACCCGCAAAACTAAGATGTATTGCTGGTTAGTGGGTTCGATTCCTGGTGTCTAGGCTTGGGATTTTATTTAATGGTTAATATGAGAAATTTATAGTAAAGTATGTAGGCGGTTAAGAGACTAGACCCGCAATGCTAAGATGTATTGTTGGTTTAGTGGGTTCGATTCCCCCGGTGTCTAGGCCTTGGATTTTATTTAATGGTTAATAAAAGTTTATAGTAAAGTATGTTAGGCGGTTAAGAGACTAGACCCGAATGCTAAGATGTATTGTTGGTTAGTGGGTTCGATTCTCCGGTGTCTAGGCCTTGGATTTTATTTAATGTTTAATATGGAGAAAATTATAATAAAATTTAAGCCGCCTTCGTCCACAATACCTATAATTAAGCGGTTAGACATAAAAAAATAAGTCCGCCCGAGGAAAAACATCATTTACCACGGCAATAATACCTACAGTTCTGTTTTCAACAATTTTAGAAACAAGAAATTATTTATTTTTGTCTGATTACATAAATGCGATGTTCTATAATATAACCACAAAACTACCTTCACAAAAAAAAAACAAACTTATAAAGCGTAATAATACAGGTAAGCGTTTTGATGAAAAAAAAAAAACTAAGATAATGTAATTATTTAAATGTTAATTTTAATATTTGCGTTCATATGTAAAATTTTGTAAATAAATAAATAATAATTATTATCATCAATAAAATCACAATAAAATATAATGATGTTCATCAAATCATGCAATGATAATTAAAGATTTTAATGCAGTTCTCTCGCTAATGAAACTACGCAGTTGTGTTGAAACGCCATAAAACCGCTCTGGAGTTCATATTGCGGAAGCTGTTAATCACAACAGCTGAAATTTTGGTTAGCAAAAACATTATTTTCCTCTACCATTGTTCTTTTAACCTCACTTCCGGAAGTGTGTATGTTATCTACAACAGGAAGCATCTTTTTTTGTTTTTTTTTTTAATTACTTCGCCACGAAATTAGTATTAATACAAAGAACAGTACCGAAAAACTGCTGTACCTACAAATAAGTATTTTTTTCAACAATTAAAACAAAAACTTAGAAAATGGTTGCCAAAATATATTTATAAAACTTTTGATTGATGCTGTAGCATGCAAAATTTTATTGGTATTTGATTCTTTTTAAACTAAAATATTTAATATTTAATAATAAAAAATTTTAATAATAATTTAATTTTTTTTTATTTTTCTTTATTTAAATTATGTTTAATTTTTATCTTATATTATTTGTGAATGCAACTCCATCTGTACACCTTTTTGGTAAAAACGGAATAATAAAAAAAAAAAAAAACTAAAATATTTTCTAAAATTAAAAACTACTTTTAATTTAAAAAAGAAAGAAGTACCTTAACTAAGATGATGATGATGATGATGATGCCAAATTTTTCTTGCCTACCTTAATAAATAATTTCATATTTTTATCCAAAAGAAAAGAAAAATTGATGCCAATTTCAGTCATAATTTTCTTTATTAATTTTTGCCTAATTTTCCGGCCTAAGGACTAAGCTCATCTTCAGGGCTTATGCTTGTTGACAATTACTATTGGTTTTAGTAAATATTAAAGGGTTGGTGTGTCTTTTGTCCTGGAAGTTTAGGAACTTAAGACTGTTTAGGGCGAAAGCTTGACTGAAATCGGCGACAATCTTCCTCTCTTTTGGATTAATGAATCCAGTCGCCCCCCCCCCCCCAAGAAAAGATGAAATCAATATTTTACAATATTCATAGTTCGTAGAATAAAAAGAAAATCAATATGATTAACCGAAATTACCATTAAAGTGCACTTTATTCCGGGGGTGAAGCAATATTAAGTCAAAAATATTGATGAACCTCAAAACTTTTTTTTTTTAAATTAAATTTATATTTTTAACTGTTAAAAAAAAACCCTTAAAAAAGCCTCAAAATTATAAAATTTTGACTGCTTCATCAAAAAAGGGGCCGACAATGAACAAATGCATCAATTATAAACAAATGCAATTAATTATAAATCAATTAAAAAAAATATGTATATAATAGAAATACAGAAATATACATATAAAAATAAATTTGGAATGGAAAACTTACGCAACTTGGTGCAGGTACAAAATTCATCTGAAGTGCCAATTTTGAGAAAATGTTTATTAAAACGTGAAATTCATAATGATGAATATTTTTTTTCAAGATAGGGGGAGAAAAGATGTCAATATCATCTGAATGTCGTCATCCGACTGAGAAGCCAAATTTCACAATATACTCAAAATATCTGAAGGATAGATTACGTTATATATTAATTGCAAATTTTCTCTGATTATGATTCAGTTTAAAGTTGGAAAATAAAATTGAAAATGAAGTAAAGTAGAGAAATAGACGGTAAGTAGACTGGATAGATAATAGAAAACGGAACACCAATAAAATCAAATTTAAAATAATGTATAATATTTCTTGTTTTAAGGTATTGATCATTATGGAAAAAAAAAAAAAAAAGATTGTGATGCACTGTTTAAGTGTAAGACAAATCTTGGCCCATAAAACGGAGCGTGTAAACAGAGAAATTCGTACAACTTAACGAATCGAAAGTTGGATCGATTAAAATGGCTGAAACTAGGAGGCATGTGTGTTAAAAGATCAGAACAAAACCTAACATCTGTCTTGGTCTTTAGCTCAGTTCTTTAGTACTTCCTGTTTCTAATCAGCTGTTTTATTGGTTACTTAGTTTTGTTTGTTCCGTTTGTAGGCTGGTGATTTTCCAGCGGCAGTGTTACCACGGAATTCCTTTCAATGTTACCAATTCCAACGAATGTCCCACCAAAATAATTTTACCAATCGTCAAGTTCAGGAGATTTTCCATTCTATTCAACTTATCACTGAGGTATCCTTTTAAATGGGGGGATATTTCCACCTACGCCGCATAGTAACTTACCCTCCCCTATTGCCATCATAGGCAGAACTTTTCTTCCGAGTCTTTCTATTGATTTCAACCGACATAAAAACATGCATGTTTATTATCTCTTTGAACGGAGATTTTCTCGCTATCATCCATTAACCAGAGCTCGGTTGATCAGATTATTGGAGTGGTTTCGACTTCACTTAGGTTTCTGTCAAACTACAACAGGCACTACAGACCTAACCACACTTTCAACAGAACTTTCTCCATCCAAGGCACTAACATTCCTAACTGCTAATGGTTAATTAAATATGATGTTCACAATTTAAAAATAAAACTAATGAATGTTATTGTTTTTTTTTTTAAAAAAAAAAAACCCTAGATCAAATTCAACAACAGCTTCCCAACCAAACTACACACAACACAGACATCTGAACATACCATATTACTGAAGCCAGTAAGATTGCCTCACATTTTAGGGAACTGATAAAGGAAGTACTACAGAAACTGGTTATTACCGGCCACCGAAATGATTCTCATACCGTGGAAGAGAGAGAGAGAGAGAGAGAGAGAGAGAGAGAGAGAGAGAGAGAGAGAGAGAGACAGAAAATCAGCATTAAAATCAAAACAAATCCCTTTCAAGCCAATTAAAACACAGATATGTAATAACCAAGTAAATAAACAAAATCTTAATTAACTAAATATATATATAAAAAAAAGATAACCTATCCAAAAAGAAACAAAATTCAAGGTTATATATTTTTTTAGAGTTTAAAAAAAATGTGTTAACAGGCTACAAGTCACTGATAACAAACCTATATTTCCAATAGATAGCACCGCTATTAAAATAAATAATAATTAAAAAATGTACTAAATTTTAGCATTATGAGCTCTAGAATAGTTTAAAATTTGTATTTGTTCAGAAAGATCAATTGATATTTTTCACTCACTTGTTTAATAATATGGATTATTTTTCTTGTCTTTCTCTTTGAGCAAAGTCGGGGTCTCTCTCACTATTTGTTGTAGGATCTTTGACCAAGATATCCTTATAAATAGAAGAATGGTACAGGCAGCTGGTAAAGAAGATATTTTGCTCTTAACAAGAAAAGTGGTAGCAAAAAAGATAAGGGGTGAATTAACAGAAATATATTCAAACCACTTTTACTTTGTCCCTGGTGGTAAATTAAATAATACTTGGTTTCCTTACTTCTGATAAGAGTACGGCTACCTAGGGTTACAGATGGACAACTTCGTATCCTTAGACCAGACTGAATAAGTATGGAGGCTAACTGACTGCTTCACATGATATTATGACTGTTCGACAAATGATCTTAACTTACGTTACAATAAAACTTGTTTTACAAAACAATGCTGCGGCATACATGGATTAGAAGTGTCAGAGATCCGTTTAGCATTCTAAATTCAATCCAAAATCCTTGTAAAAATCACCAATGCTCCTTATTATGTCTCCAATAGAACCCTACAGAATAATCTATCTATTCATGTCCGATCTGATAAAATTCTGTTATCAAAGATTCCACAACTCCTTATCCCATCATCATAATCCTCTTGTAGAACAGCTTTCAAGCCTATACACACCCAATATTCCCTTTTACTCGGCCAATAGCCCCAATTGATTCACTACTAATTCCATCACCATGAAATGATACCACTGGTTACCTTCTACAAAAATGTCCTTCATGTCATTGTATTCTTGTATCACAAATCGTAAAGTTGTAAAATTTACAGAAAGCAAATAAATAACTCGATGATAAAAGAAAAAGTTATTGCAATACTTAATACTGATAAGCACTTGCTATAAAAGATAGTGCACATCCTTAGATCGACGCCAAGAACAATGTGTGACGTATACCATCATTAACATTCGATATTCTTCCTCTTCCAACTCGTCGTGTGATCGCTTTTCCAGATTTAGGAATATCTCAGTCGCCTACATCACAATCAGGGACCTTACTTGGTCGATCGCACAAACCCAAGATACTTTCGCCAATCTGTAATCCGGTGGACGTGTAAAAAAGGTGTCCCTAAAGTATTTACCCTTTCGAAAGTGAGACGCCCTAACACAGACATCAGATTTTAACCCACATATAATATAATACATCCCACATTCACTTTGATCTTAATGAGATAAGAGCTTTGGAGGTTAAACTACTGTTATAACTGGGTAGTTTTCATCAATGCAATTAATTTAACAGTACCACCTGGTTGTTAGTTAGCCTTGTTTGAATTACAACTAGAAACAGGACAATTCCAGTTAGCCCATCTCCCTCTACATTTTTTTTGTATTTGTCAAGAGCAAACAATTAAAATACAAATATAATATAAAAATTTTTATGTGTTCACCTAATTTTATATTTGTCTGTCTGTTTGATTTTTTAATTCTTTCTTTGTTTAAATGAAACATCAAAAGCGTCTACGATTAATTACGTAGTAACCTGAATTATTACAGTTTAAATTTATGTTTTGTAGTTTTCATAGAATTAATGTGAAAATCATAAAATTTAAAACTAAGCTTTTTTAATTTATTTCTTAATTAATAATCTACTTGACTCCCAAATCATTAAATTTAAGAGATAAGCCACTTGAGATAACCGCAGGTAGAGATGATAATGTGTTATTTTGGTATCATAAAATTTATTGAAAGTTACGAAGATGATTTTCTGAAATAGACTTTTAAATATATATGAAAACTTGTGAGTAATGAAAATTTTCAATTATAAAAAATAAATAGAAATAAATATAAAAATAATTGGAGATTAAAAATGTAATCCCATTTTAAATTTAAAGTTATTACGTGTTATTTATAATCAAAAAAATGCAGTGTTTTTTATTATTTTTTTCCCTAATGTTATTTTTAAAAAGTAGAAGTTATATTTAGGTTCTTTTGCAGAGCTCTTGGCCAAATAAATTGCCTTACTTTTGACCTTTAAAGGGCTACGTGATTACTCCTTATCGCACTACAAAGAGATTAGTGAACAAAAGGAGGTAAAGTAGTAGAATTACAACTGGAAACACGAAGGAAAAAATCTAAACCCTACCATTTCTTTTCCACTTTCCCAGGTAAAAAGTAACAACACTAAGACTTAAAGGATTTCTCCAGCGAGAAATTGACTCCCCCAAAATTATTAAAACATCAAACAAGTACCGAATATTGGTTGGTGAGATTAAAGAAATTTTCACGCGCACGATTTGTTTTGGCTATAAAGAAATAGAATTCTTAATAAATATAAGAGACGCTCGACATCATCACTATTCTCTCTTAGTATATTGTTAATTGACGCAAGATTAGGGCAAGCGATAAGCGTTTTCTCAATCTCGTGTTAAATGTTCATTAGATCGCAAAGGCGTCAAAATCATACAGGAATTTCATGTATACAAAGCAAAAAAATATGGCTGCCAAGAAATTCGTCTAAATTTTTGATTATTGCTTGCCCTTTAAATTCAAACAATAATGAACAATCAAACTGGGCCCATTGGTATCAAAATAGACTAGTTTTAAATTTTTCATAAGTTTACCTTAAATAGAATTCTAAATAAATTATTTTTACAAGTTTCGATTGGCATTAAGTAGAGAAATAATTTCTTACTTAAAAAGAAAATACTTTTTTTTGGCAGTAAACTACAACAAGGCGATTATAAATACTTAATATCGATTAGTAGAAAGGTTAAAGAGAATCATGAGAATCGTTTTTGAGAAAATCTCGCCCAAACTAATCGATTCAGTATAATGCAAGCCTAATTGGCCTATTAGACCAAAACTACCTAATCGAAATATCAAATTTGATTCTTTGAGGTCATTTTTTCGGATTTGAATTTTCTAGGATATCACACACATTCAAATTTATATATATAGTATACATACATAAAAAAACTTTTCCGTACAGAGAGGACCTATTAACGGATATTTCCGAGAAAATAGATTCATTCCTTGAGTGTTATTGAAAAGCAAATCAGTGTACAGACGGCAGGGACTGAGATAAAAAGTATACGACGAATAAATCTAATGTAAAAGACCTGGTTTACATTTTTGAATATTAAAAAAACAGCGATAGACTAAAAAAGAGGTGAAATCTATGGGGGGGGGGTAAATTCGAAAACAGGCATCACAAAGACCATCAAAATTCAGTTTGTGGCAGACAATGGCTTAGCTGCCACAGAAAAATAATACAATGAATCAAAACATGTAAATTTAGAAACACTAACTCTAAAACAGTATACCAACGAAAGATTAGATTTTTGAAGGACTCCAGGGGGGGGGGAGAGCAGAACAATAAAGTGGGCATACACGACTGGTTTTCCCCGGGGGAGGGGGGTGAGAAGTGGATTAGCCGATTTTGGTTTCCCGGAGGATATCCTGGCTTAATACCACTTCATCCCTAGACCACTCACAATCCACACACTGGGAGACTTGCTGGAATGACAGATGAGTGCGACGGTTGATTTTTCTTTTTCTTTTTTAATTTTTGGTGAACCCGGATAATACATCTATCTATAAATTTCACTGCCATCTAGACTTTTGGAAGCCAAAATAGAAACATCAGGCGAGTATTTGACTTTATGGCTACTCCCTCTACACAAATCTTGTCCTAAAATCGTCTATTGGATTCAACGTTAAACTTCCTTTAGACAAACGTTCGCAAGAACTAGACATTTTTAAACGTTCCAAATGAATTTAATTCAAGTAAAAGTTTTCATTTTATTATTATTTATTTTTGATAAACTGCTTATACCATATAACGTTGATATAAGGTATCGTTGATATTGCACTTTTTTTTAGGTCAAATTAATAGTGATAAGCTGACATTCACTTTTCAGTTTACCCCACCAAGTCAGGTTTTGTACATTTGAGTTGATTAAAACAACGAAAAGAAATATTAAAATCTTTACATCAATAAGAAGCACCTTAAGAAGTGGCAAAGTCAGTGGGATAATGTGTCTGAAAAACTTAAAGAATTTAAGCCATGTGTGCGAAATGCCAAAGTCGAGAACTACCCGCGGCATGAATCGGTAATTTTAACGAGGCTAAGGATTGGACATACACGTGTGACACATGGGTACCTCCTCATTGCCGAAAGAAGGCCGAGGTGCCCGCGATGCCGAGAAAGGCTGACAGTGTCGCACGTGTTGGAAGGGTGTCAGGCACTGCGAACTCAGAGGGAATCAGCAGGCCTGCCACATGACAAACGCGCAATTCTTCGAGAGGGTTCTCCTTATGTAAGGAGGCTATTTGATTTCTTGAAAAACATAAATTATTATAATAATATTTAGGTATAGATTAGGTTAGTTTAGTTTAGAAATTTTAAAGGGGAAAGGAATATCGAGTACTTTCCCCTTGTATGACTGAGTAGTATGTTGTGTTTAATAGCGTGAGTGTATTTATTGGCGTGAATGTATTTATTGGCATGAATGTATTTATTGGCGTGAGAATGTTGGTACGAATGTTAGATTTAGGCTTTTAATCCGGGGTTGAAAGAAATTTATAAAAGTATTTCAACCCCCCTTAGGTTTAAATTCATTTAGGATTAGGTCACTTTTAGAGTGTGCAGGAACATTTGTTAAAAGTACTGCACACTCGAGTTAGATTCTACGGAAATAGCCTCCTTACGAAAGACTATATACTTGAAGCGGATAAGGCATCGTGATTATATAGTATATATATGTTTAGTTGAAGCTAAACCCAAATAATTTACTTTAATTGATTGATTCTTGACCAAATGTGAGTTTAAGAATTAAGGGATGGTACCATTGGCGAAACCGCATTCCCCCTCGTCGACCAGTTCGATGATGTAAGAGGGGAGCGCGGTCCGATATCCGATAGACTAGGCTCTACCTTGCCTTGCTATGCAAGATATGTATGTGGTAGCCCCATAGGCCAATAGGTACCATCCCAGCTCTAGTGGCCATTGAATAAGAAAAGAGAAAATGTGTGGTGGGCGCTAATGGCCATAGACGTCGATGCGCCGGCAAAAAAAAAAAAAAAAAAAAAAAGAAAAAAAAAGCACCTTAAGACAATTTCAAAGTGAATTCTTCCATCTTTACATTAGTTTCAAAAAATTCTGAATCGAAATAAATGCCTCGAAACTAAAAATACTTTAAGGTTTCCACCGTCCTAACAATAGTGAATCTGCAGAAGCTGATTCTCGTATAAGCTGCTGAAAAATCTTGCAGACAGTTTTTAGGTATGCTCACTCTGTTACGAAATTCAGTATTACTTACTTCTACTCACAACATGCTTCAAAGTGAAACACCCAAAAATGGGAAAAATCAAACGATAATGGCAAATGAATCCTAGAATGAACGATATCCAATTTTAGCTTCCTAAAATATTTTAAAATAAGGTTTTTACGCATGTGGCTAATAGGGTTTCATCAGTAACTTTGTGAACTTAAAAGCGCATTAAGTGAAAACTTAGTTTTAGTGATATGGACATGCAAAGAAAAGTCACATAATTTGTAGAAGCCTTTCCTTTTAGATGCGTCTAAGATCAAGACGAAGACGAAACAATGAGTGAAAATGGTTATCCCTTGAGGAGAGGACGTCAAGAAGAACTCGGTGAAGTAGCACTTCCTATCTACTCTAAATAAGGAAATAAAAAATCTGAATTTGTTGCTAGGTTTTTAAAAGATATTTTATTCAAATATAATCGCAAATTGTAAAATTTCAGTAAGGCCCCCCCAAAAACTGTACATGTATTTATTCAAAGGGGACAGTAGTCTCAGGATAATAAATTCATTTTCATTCATTCAAAACTCGCCGGAAACAATTTAGTTGTCTTTAAAAAAGAAGAACAATACCAACTTAACAGAAAGTAAAAACTATTTGGTAAATCTTAATAAAAATATACGTATAGTTAAAGAGAATATTTAGAAACAGAAATGCAAAATAATTACTAAGATCAAATAATTATAGAGTTCTTTAATTGTGGTAGTAAATTATAGTTTATTATAATAATAACACAAAAAAACCGAAGGTAATAAATAAATGCCTGTTAAAAATATCTCAGACATTCTGGATTAATTTTTGAACTTCCTGGCGGAACTTTCTACTATCATTTACTTCCGTGATGCCTTAATTCTAACTCAAGTTCTTTTCAAGGGGGAAAAACTACCCAGTCTTAAGAGATCTTAGTCTGTTTCTGTCTCTACTCTAGAGATGGTCTCTTAATTCTGGGAGTTCTCTGACCACACGGCTACATAAAGACGATGTGCACAAGAGTCAAGTTGGCGCCATCGCTGGAGAACAGGAGTTCTAGGCCTTCAAAAACCTATTGTTTCACCTGTACACAGATGTTGGGCTAAGCTATTAGATCATTTTGGAGTTGATAACTTAACTAGAACACAAACTCCAGAAAACCAAATTAGCAAGAGGCTAATGCCCTGGACTGTACAAATATCTGAGAACTATAAAAATAGATCCTCAACTTAGCTATAAAACCTGAATACACTCTCTATCTTTTTCTGGAGTTGACTGGCCTTTTATTCGGGCAAGATAGATTTCAGAAACGATATTCAGTGAGTGAGTACATGAAGGTGGCGCCAACTTGACTTTTGCGCTCATCGACTGTATGTAGTCGTGGTCAGAGAACTCCCAGAATCAAGAGACCACCTCTAGAGTAGAGACAGAAACAGACTAAGATCTCTTAAGACTGGGTAGTTTTCCCCTTGAGTTGACTAACCTAGATTGCAGGCTGTTTCAGGTAGAGGAGGGAAATCAATCTTTCCAATTGATTTGAAACGATGCAAATCATCAATGAAGATTCTTTTGTGAGATTACTGGTACTCTAAGGTCAGTGGAGATCATTAATCTGCCCTAAAACTGAACAGCTGAGAAGGAAGATCCAAGATCTTGTGATGAAGAGAAACTCTACCTACTATGGCACTACATAAGACACGGTTAGCTGCAGCCCCTTGGTGGAGGGGAGACAAGACCCAAAGGCATCGTGTTTTAATCTTATCTAATAAAAATTGGACACTCAGACGGTCATGGACCAGTGAGCTATGCCTAAAATAATGTATTTTGTGTTTTAATCTTATAAGAGTATTCGAATAATAAAGACGAATTATCAATTATTATTAATAAAAATCGGAGAGGGGATAGAGTTGTTAAGAGTAATGGAGATCGCGTAGGATGTGACAACAATTAAGGTAATGCCTGGATTAACCCTAAAGGAGGATTAAGTGACACCTCCATCCCTATCTGCTAAAAAAACACACGCGGCCCTCAACTATGCATCAACATACTTCATCCCCACCACCCAAACGACCTCTTCAAAAACATTAATTCAAGCAAGTTTGGTAACAGTATATGTTCGTAAACTTATATACATATAAGCCAAGTATAATTAGTCAATCCTGTTTAATAAAAGAGCAATGACGGTGAACAAGGAGGAGAGTTGTAGAAGGAAATGTGAAAGCTATTCACATAATTCCTTTAAAAGTTTAATTAAAGCTGCCTTTTCAGAGTAAAGTTTTGCACGGAAAACTTTAGAGCTAAGAAGAAGTAAAATAGGAGTAGTATTTTCGTACTAAAATCCGGAGACACTAGTCTAGAGTGTAGTTTGGCCAAGCAGAACAACACTATTCTACCGCCGTCTATCTTATTTACCAACCAATACCATTACTTTTCAATAGAACTTTACCCCCAAAATCTTTGTAAAGTTTTTTTTAAGATTTAATTCTTTAAAAATTGTGCTGATCAATGATTTATAAAAACAAATGGACTTTTTTGTTTTCTACAAATTACCATATTATACCAAAACCATTTAAAACAAGAAAAGGTAAGTTAGACAGGCAAATATACCAACAAAAATAGGAGTTCAAAGAATAATCAACATCAAACTGTTTTACATAAAATGAATTAACTAAACACGAAAGACAAACAGTGAGCGGGTTAATCCAGAGAATAGGAACTCCTGAATTAACATAAACTGTACCTATAAAAAAAGGGAGCCTCACACTTTGCGTACTTAAGAAAGAGCTCAAAATTAGGAGTGAAAGGAGTGAAATTAAAATTAATGAAAGCCCTTTAGAATTCCTGACGGAAAAAGTGGGAGAGCTAGCCACTTTTTTTTAGTTTTGTTTTAAGGATCCCTGCGGGCCCACATGCTAACGCTTTGCCTTTATAGCCTCCCCCTGAAAGCTATGGTTCTGAGTGGAGCGGAAGTGGCGTCAAGCATGCATGAAGTGGCTACTAGGTCCTTGGTCTACCCAGGAGACGTCCTATACGCAAGCATTTTTTTTTTTTTCTAGAAAGAATATTTAGTGAGGCTGTTGATCTTTCAAGATCTCTGTCCGCTAATGAAGTCAAAAGCCACTACATCATTTTGGAGCTGATAAACCTCTAACTAGATCTTTCAAGATCTCTATCCGCTAATGAAGTCAAAAGCCACTACATCATTTTGGAGCTGATAAACCTCTAACTAGATCTTTCAAGATCTCTGTCCGCTAATGAAGTCAAAAGCCACTACATCATTTTGGAGCTGATAAACCTCTAACTAGATCTTTCAAGATCTCTATCCGCTAATGAAGTCAAAAGCCACTACATCATTTTGGAGCTGATAAACCTCTAACTAGATCTTTCAAGATCTCTATCCGCTAATGAAGTCAAAAGCCACTACATCATTTTGGAGCTGATAAACCTCTAACTAGATCTTTCAAGATCTCTGTCCGCTAATGAAGTCAAAAGCCACTACATCATTTTGGAGCTGATAAACCTCTAACTAGATCTTTCAAGATCTCTATCCGCTAATGAAGTCAAAAGCCACTACATCATTTTGGAGCTGATAAACCTCTAACTAGATCTTTCAAGATCTCTGTCCGCTAATGAAGTCAAAAGCCACTACATCATTTTGGAGCTGATAAACCTCTAACTAGATCTTTCAAGATCTCTATCCGCTAATGAAGTCAAAAGCCACTACATCATTTTGGAGCTGATAAACCTCTAACTAGATCTTTCAAGATCTCTATCCGCTAATGAAGTCAAAAGCCACTACATCATTTTGGAGCTGATAAACCTCTAACTAGATCTTTCAAGATCTCTATCCGCTAATGAAGTCAAAAGCCACTACATCATTTTGGAGCTGATAAACCTCTAACTAGATCTTTCAAGATCTCTGTCCGCTAATGAAGTCAAAAGCCACTACATCATTTTGGAGCTGATAAACCTCTAACTAGATCTTTCAAGATCTCTGTCCGCTAATGAAGTCAAAAGCCACTACATCATTTTGGAGCTGATAAACCTCTAACTAGATCTTTCAAGATCTCTGTCCGCTAATGAAGTCAAAAGCCACTACATCATTTTGGAGCTGATAAACCTCTAACTAGATCTTTCAAGATCTCTGTCCGCTAATGAAGTCAAAAGCCACTACATCATTTTGGAGCTGATAAACCTCTAACTAGATCTTTCAAGATCTCTGTCCGCTAATGAAGTCAAAAGCCACTACATCATTTTGGAGCTGATAAACCTCTAACTAGATCTTTCAAGATCTCTGTCCGCTAATGAAGTCAAAAGCCACTACATCATTTTGGAGCTGATAAACCTCTAACTAGATCTTTCAAGATCTCTGTCCGCTAATGAAGTCAAAAGCTACTACATCATTTTGGAGCTGATAAACCTCTAACTAGATCTTTCAAGATCTCTGTCCGCTAATGAAGTCAAAAGCCACTACATCATTTTGGAGCTGATAAACCTCTAACTAGATCTTTCAAGATCTCTATCCGCTAATGAAGTCAAAAGCCACTACATCATTTTGGAGCTGATAAACCTCTAACTAGATCTTTCAAGATCTCTGTCCGCTAATGAAGTCAAAAGCCACTACATCATTTTGGAGCTGATAAACCTCTAACTAGATCTTTCAAGATCTCTATCCGCTAATGAAGTCAAAAGCCACTACATCATTTTGGAGCTGATAAACCTCTAACTAGATCTTTCAAGATCTCTGTCCGCTAATGAAGTCAAAAGCCACTACATCATTTTGGAGCTGATAAACCTCTAACTAGATCTTTCAAGATCTCTGTCCGCTAATGAAGTCAAAAGCCACTACATCATTTTGGAGCTGATAAACCTCTAACTAGATCTTTCAAGATCTCTGTCCGCTAATGAAGTCAAAAGCCACTACATCATTTTGGAGCTGATAAACCTCTAACTAGATCTTTCAAGATCTCTATCCGCTAATGAAGTCAAAAGCCACTACATCATTTTGGAGCTGATAAACCTCTAACTAGATCTTTCAAGATCTCTATCCGCTAATGAAGTCAAAAGCCACTACATCATTTTGGAGCTGATAAACCTCTAACTAGATCTTTCAAGATCTCTATCCGCTAATGAAGTCAAAAGCCACTACATCATTTTGGAGCTGATAAACCTCTAACTAGATCTTTCAAGATCTCTATCCGCTAATGAAGTCAAAAGCCACTACATCATTTTGGAGCTGATAAACCTCTAACTAGATCTTTCAAGATCTCTGTCCGCTAATGAAGTCAAAAGCCACTACATCATTTTGGAGCTGATAAACCTCTAACTAGATCTTTCAAGATCTCTGTCCGCTAATGAAGTCAAAAGCCACTACATCATTTTGGAGCTGATAAACCTCTAACTAGATCTTTCAAGATCTCTGTCCGCTAATGAAGTCAAAAGCCACT